>NC_059202.1:10204619-11404619 GCF_020615455.1 Coregonus clupeaformis | reverse complement strand
CTATAGAAACTGTGAGGTTTAATGATTACACACACCCCAGCAAACATGAGCCCATTGGCCCAATGTGGGTATTCAGTGCGCAAGGTCGGCACGGGCTAGCCCACAATAAGCCCACACCAGCCCAGCACAGGCTAGCCCACAACAAGCCCAACACAGGCTAGCCAAAACCAATCCCACATCAACCCAATAACGGGCTAGCCTACACCAGCCCAACGCAGGCTAGCCCACACCAAGCCAACATCAGCCCAACATGGGCCAGCCTACGTCAGCCCAATACAGGCTAGCCCCCACCAGCCCAAAATGGGCAAGCCCACACCAATGCCAAATACAGGCTAGCCCAAACCAAGCCCAGCTAGAGGCGGGGCTTATTATAATATTTGTGGGCATGGTGTGCACACAGTTCTTTTTGTGCAACCGTTACTGAGAGTGTCGTTCCGGTTTAAGTGTTCTGTTGTGTGATGCCCAAATTTAAAACAATCTTGTGTACTACCAATGATGAAGTCTTAAAAAAATAGCCTCCTGTAGCTCAGTTGATAGAGCATGGCGCTTGCAATGCCAGGGTTGTGGGTTTGATTCCCACGGGGGGCCAGTATGAAAAATGCATGCACTCACTAAAACTGTAAGTCGCTCTGGATAAGAGCGTCTGCTAAATGACTAAAATTTAAAATGTAAGTGCATGTGACATATGCATCACTGCCTGGTATGGCAACTGCTCGGCCTCCGACCGCAAGGCACTACAGAGGGTAGTGCATACGACCCAGTACATCACTGGGGCAAAGCCTCCTACAATCCAGGATCTCTATACCAGGCGGTGTCAGAGGAAGGCCCTAAAAATTGTCAAAGACTCCAGCCACCCTAGTCATAGACCGTTCTCTCTGCTACCGCACGGCAAGCGGTACAGGAGCGCCAAGTCTGGGTCCAAGAGGCTTCTAAACAGCTTCTACCTCCAAGCCAAAAGACTCCTGAACATTTAATCAAATGGCTACCCAGACTATTTGCATTGCCGCCCCCCCTTTTACGCTGCTGCTACTCTCTGTTTATTATCTATCACTTTAATAACTCTACCTGCATGTACATATTACCTCAATTACCTCGACTAACGGGTGCCCCTGCACATTGACTCGGTACCGGTACCCCGTGTATATAGCCTCGCTATTGTTATTTTTACTGCTGCTCTTTAATTATTTTTTACTTTTATTTCGTATTATTTTATAATATAATAATAATATAATAATATGCCATTTAGCAGACGCTTTTATCCAAAGCGACTTACAGTCATGCGTGCATCAATTTTTTATTTTTATTTTTTTGTGTATGGGGTCACGGGGATCAAACCCACTACCTTGGCGTTACAAGCGCCGTGCTCTACCAGCTGAGCTACATAGGACCATATATTGTATATATATATATTGTATTTGTTTGTGATTATATTTTGGTATTCTTTCTTAAAACTGCATTGTTGGTTAAGGGCTTGTAAGTAAGCATTTCACTGTAAGGTCTTCACCTATTCGGCGCATTTGACAAATAACATTTGATTTGATTTGAAATGTATCAGTTTCTCTTGTAAGAAATACACTACATGACCAAAAATATGACCAAAATACATGACCAAAAATCTCATTCCAAAATCATGGGTATTAATATGGAGTTGGTCCCCCGTATGCTGCTATAACAGCCTCCACTCTTCCAGGAAGGCTTTCCACTAGATGTTGGAACATTGCAGCAGGGACTTGCTTCCATTCAGCCACAAGAGCATTAGTGAGGTCGGGCACTGATGTTGGGCGATTAGGCCCGCAGTCGGCGTTCCAATTCATCCAAAAGTTGTTCGATGGGGTTGAGGTCAGGGCTCTGTGCAGGCAAGTCAAGTTCTTCCACACCGATCTAGACAAACCATTTCCGTATGGACCTCGCATTGTGCACGGGAGCCTTCCCCAAACAGTTGCCACAAAGTTGGAAGCAAAGAATCGGCTAAAATGTAATTGTATGTTGTAGTGTTAAGATTTCCCTTCACTGGAACTAAAGGGCCTAGCCCGAACCATGAAAAACAGCCCCAGATCATTATTCCTCCTACACCAAACTTTACAGTTGGCACTAAGCATTGGGGCAGGTATCGTTCTCCTGGCATTCGCCAAACCCAGATTCGTCCGTCAGACTGCCAGATGGTGAAGCGTGATTCATCACTCCAGATAACGTGTTTCCACTGCTCCAGAGTCCAATGGCGTCAAGCTTTACACCACTCCAGCCAACGCTTGGCATTGCTCATGGTGATCTTAGGCTTGTGTGCGGCTGCTCGGCCATGGAAACCCATTTCATGAAGCTCCCGACGAACAGTCCTTATGCTGATGTTGCTTCCAGAGGCAGTTTGGAACATCGGTAGTGAGTGTTGCAACCGAGGACAGACGATTTTTACGCGCTACACGCTTCAGCATTCGGCGGTCCGTTTCTGTGAGCTTGTGTGGCCTACCACTTCACAGCTGAGCCGTTGTTGCTCCTTTCCACTTCACAATAACAGCATTTACAGTTTACCGGGGCAGCTCTAGCAGGGCAGAAATTTGACGAACTGACTTGTTGGAAAGGTGGCATCCTATGACGGTGCCACGTTTGTATTTGTATTTATTAACAATCCCCATTAGATGCTGCCAAGGCAGCAGCTACTGTTCCAGGGGTCCAGCAACATTAAGGCAGTTATATACAATTTAAAATATTACATGACATTACATTTCATAACATTTTTCACAACACATTAAGTCTGCCCCCTACTCTACTCTCACATATCTACAATACATAATCCATGTGTACGTGTGTGTAGAGTGCGTGTCTTATCATGTGTTTGTGTGTCTGTGCCTGGATGTGTGTGTCTCTTCACAGTCCCCACTGTTCCATAAGGTGTATTTTTATCTTTTTTTTTTTTTTTTAAATCTGATTCTACTGCTTGCATCAGTTACCTGAAGTGGAATAGCCATGGCACTATGTAGTACTGTGCTCCTCCCATAGTCTGTTCCTGACTTGGGGATTGTGATGAGACCTTTGGTGGCATGTCTTGTGGGGTATGCATGACAGACACCTCAGTGCATTCAGCATGTCAACACTTCTTACAAAAACAAGTAGTGATGAAGTCAATCTCTCCTCCACTTTGAGCCATGACAGATGTACATGCATATTATTAATGTTAGCTCTCCGTGTACATTTAAGGGGCAGCCATGCTGCCCTGTTCTGAGCCAATTGCAATTTTCCAAGGTCCCTCTTTGTGGCACCTGACCAGACGACTGAACAGTCGTCCAGGTGCAACAAACCTAGGACGTGCCTTGTTGATAGTGTTGTTAAAAAGGCAGAGCCCGCACTTTATTACATTCTTCTCCCCATCTTAGCTACTGTTGTATCAACATGTTTTGACCTTGACAGTTTACAATCCAGGGTTACTCCAAGCAATTTAGTCACCTCAACTTGCTCAATTTCCACATTATTTATTACAATATTTAGTTGGGGTTTAGTGTTTAGTGAACAATGTCTCCAAAATACAATGCTTTTAGTTTTGAAATATTTAGGACTAACTTAGTACTTGCCACCCATTCTGAAACTAACTGCAGCTCTTTGTTAAGTGTTGCAGTGATTTTACTCGCTGTAGTAGCTGACGTATATAGTGTTTAGTCATCCGCATACATAGAAACACTGGCTTTACTCAAAGCCAGTGGCATGTTATTAGTAAAGATTGAAAAAAGTTTTTACCTGTCACCCCTGAGCGGAGGCAGTTAGAAGAAGGCTTCCATTAAATAATACCCTCTATGTTCCGTTAGACAGGTAACTCTTTATCCACGATATAGCAGGGGGTGTAAAGCCATAACACATACGTTATTTTCCATTAGCAGACTACGATCGATAATGTAAAAAGCTGCACTGAAGTCTAACAAAACAGCTCCCACAATCTTTTTATCATCAATTTCTCTCAGCCAATCATCAGTCATTTGTGTAAGTGCTGTGCTTGTTGAATGTCCTTCCCTATAAGTGTCCTGAAAGTCTGTTGTCAATTTGTTTACAGTAAAATAGAATTGTATCTGGTCAAACCCTATTTTTTCCAAAAGTTTACTAAGGGTAGGTAACAGTCTGATTGGTCTGCTATTTGAGCCAATAAAGAGGGCTTTACTATTCCTGGGTAGCGGAATTTATTTAGCTTCCTTCCAGGCCTGAGGACACATACTTTCTAGTAGGCTTAGATTGAAGATATGGTAAATAGGAGTGGCAATATCGTCCGCTATTATCCTCAGTAATTTTCCACCGAAGTTGTCAGACCCCGGTGGCTTGTCATTGTTGATAGACTACAACAAAAAATTTACCTCTTCCACAATCACTTTGCGGAATTCAAAAATACAATGGCTGTCTTTCATAATTTGATCAGTTATACTTGGATGTGTAGTGTCAGCGTTTGTTGCTGGCATGTCATGCCTAAGTTTGCTAATCTTGCCAATGAAAAAATCATGAATGTAATTGGCAATATCAGTGGGTTTTGTGATGAATGAGCCATCTGATTCAATGAATGATTGAGCTGAGTTTGCCTTTTTGCCCAAAATTTAATTTAAGATGCTCCAAAGCTTGCAGGCACTGGTTGCAGTTTGAAGCTTTTTTTTGAGTGGGCAGCTTGATGAAAGCCAGTCAACATTTAAATCACCCAGAAAATATACCTCTCTGTTGATATCAAATAAATTATCAAGCATTTCACGTTGAAAGTCACTGAGCTCTTCAGTATGGCCATTCTACTGCCAATTATTGTCAATGGAGATTGCATGGCTGTGTGCTCGATTTTAAACACCTGTCAGCAACAGGTGTGGCTAAAATATCAGAATCCACTAATTTGAAGGGGTGTCCACATACTATGTGCATATATTGTATACTGTTTGCATGGTAGTAACAATTTGGTTGTCTTCCTGATACAATGTAGCATGTTCCCTAAATACCTTTAAGACTTGATAACGATGCAATTTATGCATTGAATTACATTTTAATAAATACATACATAAATTCCTATTAAATAGCAACGGTGCATCGGCCCAATGTAGTCAGCCTACATGGAGCCAATATTGTAGCCCGCATTGGGCCCACATTGTGGCAATGTGGGCATGTTTTGCTGGGAAAAGATGGGCTTATTTCAGGCAAAGTGAGTGCTGCCCTCATCAGATGTGGTCTGCCCACACTGGGCAACACTGGGCAAATGCCTTGGGGGCCAACGTGGAGCCAATGAGCAAAGGCGCATTGGCCCAATGTGGGATGCCTATATGGGGCCAATATTTTAGCTCCAATTGGGCACACATCGTACCAAGGCGGGCATGTTGGCTGGGACTGTGCCAACAATATGCTAATTTGATTATCTTACAAATATGTCAGTTAAACAAAGAATGAATGATAAGAAGTACTATCATTGTCACTTGAATATGGACGATAATCATTGTATCACACAAATGATGATGCTACCAATGATGTGGTTGATAACAGCTGTTATGCATCAACAACAATGGCAACATGCAACAACAAAGAACCATAATGTAGTCAGATGATATCAATCAAATTGATTAGCTTCTAAGCTTGAGACGAAATAAGGCGAAGAACAGAGAAGCGAGAGAGAAAGGGAGGGAGATAGATCTACAAAATATGAAGCAAACAAAGCAGAGAGAGCGAGACAGACACAGACAGACGGAGATGGAGATGATGGAGAGCAATGCTAGAGAAAGAGCACTGCAGGGAGACATCGTTGCCTTTTCTCTGATCATCTATTGCATAAGGGACCATGGAGAGAGAGAGAGAGAGAGAGAGAGAAAGAGAGAGAGAGAGGCAGAGAGGGGAGGGGGGTATAGGGGGAGGGCGAGAAGCAGCTGATGATGAGGAGTACAGGCCACACAGCATCAGCCATGCGTCTCTGTCTCGCCCAGAACATCAGCTTTCCGGTGCTTTCTGGAACAATCTCGCTCCAGTCTCTAGCCCATAGCCTCAGTGCCAGCACCAGCTGCCGTCTCCCGCCAGCCCTCCACATCTAGGGAGTGTACGCACCAAAGCATCAGAGAATCGTCAGGGCACTACAGTCAAATACTGTAGCAACGCTGCCTGCCATGCAGTTTCACTGACACCGAAACATAACAAAGAGAGAAAGAGAGTTACAGTGAGGAGAGTAGGATTTGATGTTGTGTACAGTACAGCATTCTGAATAAGTAGGTTGCAGCTTTGACAAAGGGTGGGTTAGAGATGTGAGGAGGTAAGCGAGTAAGCAAGAGAGATAGGTAAAAGAGAGAGGTGACGGGAGCAAGAGAGACGTAGAGAGACAGCGAGTGAGAACATGTGCATGCGAGAGGAAGAGATATAAGGGAGGGATGGAGAAAAGTAAGCGGGATAGAGCTGAAGAAAAACTGGAGGAGCTACAGTACAGCCTGAATACTCTATAGACATGGTTGGTTATCAAGACAGAATAGTTCTGCTAGTTCTGCTCATGTATGCAGGTGGGGACATCTGATGTATGGCAATGGGCCACATCTATTTGCGTAAGAGCGGAAAAATAAAGGTCATATTTCAGTGAAACCGGCTGTGCTTGCACTGGGCTTTCAGTAATGGATGGATATAGGAGGCATACCGGTGTATATTAACAACCGAGACACCTCCGATTGGAAAAGCAGAGGGAATAGAGAAACGTTTATACCCAGCCAAGTTAGTCATCAGTATTCACTGTGTCCTGGTGTGTGAGTGTGTGTATCAGCAGGCTTGGTCAGACAGAATCTAAATGTGTGTCTGAGAGTAGGTATGTGGAAGGATAGAGACGAGAGTCGGGACAGAGTGAGTATGAGAGACATATCGAAAGTGAGCAGCTCTCTCTATTCTCACTCAGTGGAGAAGCAGGGCGTCTGAAGAGGTTATTTATTTTTTCATCTGGAGCTGGAAACTGAAGAGCTGTGTGGAGAGCCCCAGTGGAATTATTGACTAAGGATGTACACTCTTGGGGCTCCATCTCTCTCTCCGCTTTTTTCTCTCTCCTTTAAAAAATATGACTCTCTCTATTGCTCTCTCTCTTCTCTCTTCCTCTCTCGCCCACCATTCTCCATCCATCTCCCACCTTTCTGATCTTCTCCAGTGAGCTGCCACAATCTGCTCGTTTGAGTCTCCCTCCTCCTCCCGGCACCTCTCATTCAAACTCCTTTCAGCTCAGGCTGAACCATGGCAGCCCTGATGTCCTGACTCTATGCGGGAGAGCACAAACTACACACACACACACCTACGTACGCACGCACACACACGTTTATCCCAGCCATGCTCATTAACGCCACCCCATCCCACTCCACAGTCATTAAAAAACCCTTATCCTTCCGTCCCACCCTTGCATTTTCCTTTCATCCATTCCTGTGATGGGACTGGGTCTCCCAGATATGCTCTGGGCCTATTTGTGTCTTTGGGGAGCACAGTGATACACTGCATCTCTGCCTCATACCTGCTAATAATGAGCTGAGGTGTCACTCGTAGAGAGCTACGAATGACCATGCTCTTCCCTGGTCGACCCATCCCTCCCCATTCCCCCTCTCTTTGCAGTAATCTAGGGATGGTTCTAGGAAAATGTGAGGGCCCTCCCCTCCGTCGCTGGAGGTTTGGAGAAGCCACATAATTAAGGTGACACTGTGGCTCTGGTAAAGTTGTCCCATGCAGCCAGCCTTCCTGAAAACTCTCACCTAACTTGAGTGGGGCGCCCTGGGAGTTTACACTCCCTGACTGTTTCCTGTTTACGCATCACTGCCTTTATCACTTTGATCACCCAAACCAGAGCACACAAACACCCCTCCTCCTCCCTTTCCACATGTGTGCTGTGAGGGACACCAGAAGAGAAAGGGAGAAGAACGTCACACATAACCCTATTCAGCTGTGCCATGATTTGTCGTCGAGGGTGAAAAAGAGAGAAATAATGGAGAGAGAAAGAAAAAGATAAATGGATATTGAAAAAGAGAGAGGATGGAGAGAGAGAAGAGATTGAGAAAGAGAGAGGATGGAGAGTCAGAGACAGAGAGAGACAGAGACAGAGACAGAGACAGAGAGTGAGAGAGAGAGAGAGACCACTGTGAAAGAGAGCAGAGCAGAGTAGAGCAGGGTTTGTAAAGACACTCTTCATTATTCCTCAAATAGAAACAAGCCCAGCCTCAGCTAATCTCCCTCACAGAGCCCAGAAAATGGAGCTCCGCTTTCGCTGCCTCTCAAAGCCCTGGACTAACAATGGACAGAAAGGAAGGAAATCACATTTGCACCGCCCACACAACAAAACCCTCTTATTTACCTGTAAGCACACATTGATGCGTACGCACGCACGCACGCACACACGTACAAACACGGACTCACCACTCATTCCTTCCTCCCATTTCCGTTCCTCCATCCTTCCTGCGTCCACCCTCCCTCTCGCACCTAGTTAACTTCCTTGGTGAGGGGGGGAAGAATGCTGAGGATGCAGACTCAGGAGAACCAGCATCAATTAGACTCTAAAGTGCACTTTGTTTTGGTCCTCTCCTGACAAATTAAATTACATAATAAATTAATATAAGCGCAATGGAGAAGAAATTAAGTCTACATTTAAAACAGCCCTCAACATGGGTTAGTGACTACCCTTACCCCAGTGTAATGATGTGTTTTTTTAATGAGCGTGTGATGGCACCATACCACACACAGTCTGCTATAAAATAGCCACACATGCACAAAGACCTTGTTTATGTTTTGACAATATTCAAAACATCTGTCTGTGCGTTCATCAATCATGACATCCCATAGGCTTGTGTCCTGGTTAGGCGTAATGCTAGCTTGTGTTTGGGTATTTCCTAAATCACGCTTGCCTGCAAACACAGTTGACTTCCGTCCACCTCCCATCACCACCACACGCACACACACACACACACACAGACACACACAGACACACACACACACACACACACACACACACACACACACACACACACACACACACACACACACACACACACACACACACACACACACACACACACACTCCAGGATCCAGGGAAGACTTCACAGTCTCAATTCATTCGTAACACTCCTCGTCCCAGCAACAATAGCCTGTCCTAATTATTTATACTGAGAAAGGATGGGTGTGAGAGGAAGGTTAAACCACTAATAACAATGATATTCTAATAATCCTGAAAACAATTGAATATGTGAATGGATGAGGGAATAAATAGCTGGCAGCTAGAGTAGCAGCAGTGGGTCAGCCTTGTCAAGAGCCCTGATTGTTTATTTTTTGTTCTCTCTTTTTTGGACTTGGTTAGCGTGTGCATAATATATTAGAGCAAAGTAGTAAACTACTTTGATGATTCAGCTGGAAACACGAGACGAAATGGGAAACAAATTAAACAAGATAAACTCAGTCGGTAAGAGTGAGGAAGGGGTGATTCTGCGTGTGTGTATGTGCATCCATGTAAATCATCCTTGTCATCATGTGTTTGTATTTGTAGACTGATTCACCCTCCAGAGCTTCACCTCGTGAAAAATGTTAGAAGAGACAGGTGAGAAACAGGGAAGCAATAGTGATCTGCTGAAGTAGTCATTGATTATGTGAACTTCTGGAAGACTAGTCTGACATATCAGGGCCAGAGGTGCTTCATTCACTCTCAGGAGTCTGATACACATGTCATGGACAGGGCTACACTGCAGTAGAACAGGCCTCAGGTACACACACAAACACAGATTTCTGTACTCGCTCACACACACGCGCACACCCCCCCTCCCTCTTGAGCACACCTTTACTACTTGGGGTCATCCTAGCACACATCCAAATCAGGTATACTCAGTAACACATTTATCTAGACCTAAAATACAATTATAGCAAACAGTGGGTGGATCATTGTCTTTCATTAATGTCTGCACTTGGCAGTTTACATAAGCAGGAATTAATAATAAAACAAGTGCAGTTACTCTCTCCCACTGTTCTACTCTGCTCCCGCCTTCGAAGGACAGACAATAATAAGCAGGTCTGTCATACTATTTTCAGAATAAGGGAGAGAAGGGGGGGAAGAGAGAAAGAGAGAGCGAGAGAGAGAGAGCGAGAGAGAGAGAGAGAGAGAGAGAGAGAGAGAGAGAGAGAGAGAGAGAGAGAGGGAAAGCGATTTTATCTTATTGAGATTAAACCTGTATAAATCAAGGTTATAGAGAGTGAAAGAGAGTGAGCAAGAGAGCGAGAGAGAGGGGGGTGGGGGTGAGAGATAATGTCAAATTAACTGAAGACACACATCACTAGGGTCTTGGCCTCCTCTGTGTTTTCAGATGCAGTGTTGTCTCGGGAGTTTGAAGCTTGTGTGTTTAATTTGGCATCCAAAGCTCAGATCAAAAGAACAGAGCACAAGGCTTTGTTTCAGATTTGCTCATGAGAAAGATGTTGTTACAGTTTAAACAGGAACACATAGCCCATTACAGATGATGTCCATACACGCAGCGCAAACAAGCACCTCTCTCTAAACAGTTATGGCTGCATTTTCATATTGAAAGAAGTCCAGCAGGGTTTGATCAGGCTCAGTGTTCGTGTGTGAGTGAGTGTGTGTTTTTGTTTGTGTATGTCTGTGTGTGTCTGCCTAGCCTGAGAGACCCACAAATGGTCAAAAAAACAAGCCCAGATCCAGAGTGAGGAACAGCCAGAGGAGGAGGAGAAAATGCCTGAACCCCTGAGAGCAGCCAGTCTGCCATCAGAACCCTGGGCAGCTGGGTCCCCCCATGGGCACTGTTTAGAGACTCAACCAAAATATTTATAACACACCCAATACATGAAGACCCGAGGAGGGGTAGTCGTACAAAACAGATGCTGTAACTCAAGTGATGAGGTTAGGGTTGGGAAGTGAGAAAACAACCTTCTAAATAGGTGAATAAGGTTTACATGGTAATACTCCCAGCAAACCGGGAACATTCCCATAACATTATCTAATATTCCTATTAAGTTCTAGTTGTGGGTTTTATCTAACATTAGGATGATACCATTTTGTTAGGATGATAACAAAATGTTGTTTTCCCAAAATAATATATAAAAAAATGTCCTTGAAATGTTCTCCTAATGCTCATTCAAATATTGTGCACAACATCTGTAACAACCACTACAGAACAATCCCAAAATGTTCAAATTTTTTCCCCCAAGTAATGTAATAACACAATGTACCAGTCATGTTTTTAGAATGTACTGTAAAAATTAACTGCCATTAAATAAATTGAGTAGTGGCTACTCAAACATCTCCAGTGGTCAGTAGAACTCAAAAAGTCAATAACATTAACAATAACATTTCTTATCACTTAAATGTTTTTGAGCACTGTTAACACATATTAGATTATTGAGTAAATATAACTTTATTAGTGTTCTGCTGTTCTAAAGTTATTAAACTTTTACAAGATGATTATTTAATATTTTTAAAGTCTAACATTTATTAAATCAGTTGTTTTTACTTGATACTATTATGTTTTACGTCTTTACGTAAAATAAAAAAGTAGTAGTAGAAAACACTTCATTTTTCTGAGTTGTGCTGATATAGAATTATGTTTTTGCAAGTTATGAATACTTAATGTGGCTCTGTTTTTAGAGGATTGTGGGTAATTCAAAATGTTTAGACTTCATGATTTTTCACACAATGTTGTATGCATGTTTGAAGTAAGAAAATTTAATTTCTAAAATAATATTAAGCAGTTTGTTGTGCTATGAGGTGTAATTGATCATGACGAGCAAATTGACGCGGCACGGTCAGAATTTTTCATGCTGCGGTTGGGAGCGGGCGGTCAGACAGAGCACTTTGGAATGAAAATATTTTTGTTGTCCCTCAAATTATTTGGAAACAGCCATCTTTCTGCTTTGTATGTGTTAGCCTACCTATCGTATTAAAATCACATCTTTGTCGCATTATTCACACACTCAGAATTTGCTGCTTCAAGTTAAGTAGCCTACCTCTCCTCTCCTAGTTGGGTGTGCGAGATCAAGTGTGCCTAGTATACACAATGTGTTTTAGGTTATCAGCCGGTTCTGGCACCGTGGCATCAGAGCCAGACCGAAGCTCCTGCGGTGGATGACTGGTTTCGGCGCACGGAGGAGACGTGGAATGCTGCTCACTTCCACCTCCAGCGCACTGTGCGTCTCCAGAAGGCAAACGCTGACCGCCACCGCAGTGAGGCCCAGGTCTTGGTACCGGGTGATCGGATCTGGCTCTCGACCCGGAATCTGCCCCTCCGCCTGCCCTGCCGGAAGCTGAGCCTGCGGTTTGTGGGGCCGTTCAAAGTCCTGAGGAGGATAAATATATGTTATTACTCCCTCCAGATTACCGTATTAAGCCCTTGTTTCATGTGTCTCTCCACAGGCCGGTGGTAGCTGGTCCACTCCAGGAGTCTGAGGTGCGGGAGGTTCCTCCGCCCCCTCTAGACATCGAGGGGGCCCCGGCATACTCCATCCGTTCCATCCTGGATTCAAGGCGTCGGGTGGGGGGCCTTCAGTACCTCGTGGAGTGGGAGGGGTACGGTCCGGAGGAGCGGTGCTGGGTTCCGGTGAGGGATATCCTCGATCCCTCCCTATTGCGGGACTTCCACCGTCGCCATCCGGCTCGCCCTGCTCCGCGTCCTCCTGGCCGTCCCCGAGGCCGTTGTCGGCGCACTGCTGGAGCTGCAGAGCAAGGGGGTACTGTCACGACTTCCTCCGAAGCTGCCACCTCTCCTTGTTCGGGCAGGCTTCGGCGTTCGTCGTCACAGTCCTTCTAGCCACTGCCGCTCCTCATCTCATCATGCCATTTGTTTTGTCTTGTTTATTACACACACCTGGTTCATATACCCTCATCAGTACCTGTATAAGTGTTCCCTCTGCCCCCTTGTCTTTGTGTGTGATTGTTTATTTTGGAGGATAGAGAAGCTCGGTATATTTCCCTGTGTGCCTTGTATTTTCCAGTGCGCTTGTTTTGCACACTGGAGTGTTTTGACGCATTACTGTGTAAGTCTGTGTTCCAGAATAAATCCTGTTATTCTGTGATTTACCCTCCTGTGTCTGACTCCTTCGAAATCACCTCATCACAGGCGGAGAAGCACAGGGTAGTTATTTTTTCAAGGAAATGTACTATATAAATATTTTAAGGCTATAGGTTATTACATTGCCTAGAAATAAATATTGATCACCCATATTTGTCTCTGTCTGAAAATCCAGAAAAGTTACCCGTGATACAAAAGAGTATTCGACGTCCATATATGGCTGAGGACGTCGGTAGATGATGTGGAGTGCTGTTACCTTCAGGTAGGTTGCCGTTTTAGACAGGGATGGCGTTAGTGCATAAGAATCTGCTGCTGGTGCCAAAGGTTGCCTGTTCAAAGCCAGAGATAGAAAGTTTTGATTTTTTGTGGGTATGCAGACCCGAGACCAACTGCTGTCCCTCATGATGAGTTCATATTTTTTGTGGCCTCCACCCCCATCAAAGTTGCCCATCCCTGGTCTAGCCTATTGGCTGATATAGCCCAATAATACAGATATAATCTCTGGTAATTTAACCTATTTTTGTGCATTGCTGCGATTATGGCTCGCAAGTGAGCTGCCTAAAATATCATTGCGGGACTACGATTGGGTTCAGGACCAGTTCTTACGGTAGCGGGTGAGAGTCGGGCGGGTGCGGTATGAAAAACTGCAGGTGCAGGCTGGAGCAGGATGAATACATCAGTCCCGTTTAGACTTCTAATGTGCACAACTCTTAATGACAGAGGATAATGTAGCATCCTGTAATGCTTACAGCTCTACATCCAGTTACTGCTAGACGAATGAGCACCGTGCTCAACAATGCCTGCTAAAGTGGGTTAAAATGACGAATCGTTAACAAAAACAGAAACATTCCTGAAACACTATAACAACAAACAAGAAACATTCCTGTGATACTCTTATAAAGTTAATCTGTAAGGTTATGACATGATGATCTAGAATTGTTCTAAAAACAGACTTAAACAATAATGCAAGTCGTTCTGAAAATATTGCTGCAATGTTCTGCTAATAGTCATGTGTAATGTAACATTATTATATGAAGTTGTCAAACTTTTAAATAAATGGCATTTCAATCAGCTTACATAACTATATTTTATAAGGGGATTGTCCAAACATAGCTTTTTTAAAGAATGGTAATAACGTAGATTTGAACCTGTGATCTGGCATATTCAAGCCCTGTAGGCTACTTAGTCTACTGCGCCACCAGGATCCTAAAGTTTGGAATGGATTCCCCTTTGTACTGAAATGCTTGAATTATGATCCAAACTATGGCTTTATTTCTTAGTACATATGCACATATATGTACACCTCACCGCAATCTGCCAGGCAATACTTTTACATGATTTCTGAAATCAAGTTTGTAGGGAAAATAAAAGTAAAAACATCCCAACTTCAAGGTATATAAAGAAGATTAGTTGAGATTTAGTCATCCTCTCTTTTGCAAAGACAAATACCTCAACCTGGAAGTCAGAGTAAATGTCCAAGCAACTGTATATTTGTGGTAGCCCAGTCCCAGTGGTACAGTGGCTACATTTTCAGGGATAACATTCCAAAGGTCCCATGTTCAAACCCCGCTTGCGACTATCAACAAAATACTGTTAAACTAAGTTTGTACAATATATGTCTAATAAATTGTTGTGTGTTTCTATATGGATTGTTGTACAACTAACTTTCTCAACAGTAAACTAGCACATGAAACGAAACCTCCATGAACTGTTCAAAACAGAATTGTTTTATTCTGGGAATATAGGAAGAACATTGAGGAAATGTTTTGCGCACCCCGATACAAACATTTTAAGAATGTCATAACAACTGGACAGATTTTGTGTTTGGGAACCTCTTGTCATATCCCCACAATGTTCCCACAACCTAAATAACTTTTAAAGAACATATAAAAAAAAATATTCTGTGAACGTTCTTGTAACATCAGGCAAATGTTTTTTCAACCTAATAAACATTGTAATCATCAGCACAACTGGACAGTTTTTGTGTTTTGGGAACATATATTTTGTGATTTCCCCACAATGTTCCAGCCAGACTGTTCTCAAACCTAATGAAACATCCTGGGAACCTTTAAAGAACAGATGAAATGTGTTCTGAGAACGTTCTTGCAACATCAGGCGAATGTTTTATACAAACAATGTATAATCATCAGCACAACTGGACAGTTTTTGTGTTATGAGAACATTAGTTGAACCTAACGAATGTTCTGGGAACTTTCACAGAACCAATTTGGGTTTGCTGGGCTGTGACTCCCAAATCCATTTGATCACTGGTACACAAATGATAGGGTTTCAACTGGGGACAAACAAAGCTCAACTGAGGGGACCCGTTCAGCTGGCTAGGTTTCAACTTCAGGCGAGGATCCAGAGAGAGAGAGCGAGACAGAAAGAGAGAGAGACAAAGAGCGTAGCAGAGAAAGAGAGGAGAAAGAGAGGGGAGAGAAAGAGAGCGTGAGAGTAGACAGAGGAGAAAAGGGAGAGGAGAGAAAGCGAGAAGTAGAGATTACAGTGAGAGGGACAAACAGAATCAAGTACCGTATTTTCCGCACTATAAGGCGCACCGGAGTATAAGCCGCAGCAGCTAAATTGAATGATATTGAATGATGTGTACATATATAAGCCGCACTGGACTATAAGCCGCAGGTGTATTAATGTTTAATTACCATATGTAAGGGTTCGTGCACAGAGGGGATTGTCGGGAAAGAGACAAACTGTCTCGCTCTCGTAATGTCTGTCTGTCTTGCTCTCGTTCTGTCTCTCGTTCTGTCTCTCGTACCACTCTCGGTTCCACTTTTACTTTTGCGCGCTACCTGTCTCGCTCTTTTCCGGCCTCCAGCTTTTCCTGCTGGAGCCTGCCGCTTAAAGGTGGGGGGCGCGGACCGCTCATAGAGCCCATAGAGTTAAAGTTGGTGGACTGTAACCTGTAAAATCCATAGATTTAGGAGGTCTTCTAGTGGCCGTTAGCTGTAAAAATCCATAGATTAGCCGCACCGTTATATAAGCCGCAGGGTCGAAAATTTTGAAAAAAGGCGCGGCTTATAGTCTGAAAATTACGGTAGTTTAGTAAAACTAAAGTAAATAGTGAGACGTGTGGGAGAAGAATGTAGCTCTCCATCTTCTCTGATTGTAGCAATGGTTGGATTCTATAAGAAGGGGGGTGTTGGATCTGACGGCACACAGATGTGTGTCATGACAGTATTGTTGGGCTGCCGTCCTCTAGGAATGATTAGCCCAGAAGAGCTTAATATAGACAAGGAAGGAATAAGAGAGAGCAAGAAAAGAGAGAGAGAGAGACAAGAGAGGAGAAAGAGAAAAAGGGGCAGAGAGGAGGGTTTTCAGCTCCACAGAGACTCTTTACCACTTCACGTCAGACCGTGAACGCAGGCATTTAGCAATCTGTCTCCTAATTAATCATGCACTCTAATCAGTCAGAGCTGCTGCATCTGAGTGTGTGTGTGGAGGTGTGTGTGGTCGTGTGAGTGTGTGTGCACTCTTATATATATTTTTTTCCATAAGGGTTCTTTGGCTGTCCCCATAGCTCAGGAGAACCCTTTTTGGTTTCAGGTAGAACTGGAAAGGTTCTACATGAAACCCAAAAGGTTACTACCTGGAAGCAAAAATATTCTTCAAAGGGATAGCACCTATGGGGATAGCAGAAGAACCCTTTTAGTTTCTGGATAGCACCTTTTTTCTCTAAGAGAGTGGGTGGGTGTATGAGGATGAGTCAGTGTAAGTGTGGTGTGTGTTCATGTGTCTGGGTTCACATGTGTATGTGTGTTCATGTGTTTTCACTTGTGTGTGTTCACATGTGTGTACATGTGTAGGCATGGGGTCAACGTGATTTTCAAAATGTGTATTTTTTCCCCCTGCCTGTTTTTCTCACGCTTCCAGGTATACGTTATAGAAACACCTGTTGATGAGAGAAAAAAGTGCTAATCTATTCCAATTCTAAGACCACAACGGGCTGTTTTTGCAGGGCGGCGGCAGACTTCTTTAGCTCTCTCCCATTAGCTGTAGGATGGCAGTGCCGAAATCATCCGAGGCATTGTTGCTCCCTGGAATGGCTGTCTGATTGAAGGCACGCAGGGGAGCGGATTTGGTGTGGCGCGAGTGTGGAAGTGTGGGAGCCGGGGATAAACACTTCTCTAAACCAATTACTGAGCATCGAAAAGAGCACATTGAGATTAGCCAGACAGAAGAATACTGAGTCAGGAGGGGGTAAATAAAGATGGGAGAGAAAGAGACTCACTGTGTTTGTGTGTGACAGATAGGGGGAGATGGTAATAGAGAATGAGAAAGGGAGTTGTGTGTGTGTGAGCGCTAATGCTTGTGTCTACTGTATGTGTGCGCATGTGTGTGAGAGCGAGAGTGAGAGAAAATAAATAGTGTATGTGTGGAAATCAGACACACACACACACACACACACACACAGTGTGCAGACAGAAACAGCGAGATATCTACAGTACATATCCCCCCACAGTCTCTCTGAGAAAGACAAACCCTACTCTCCATTCTCAGTATTTATGTGTTCCTGGCCGTCTCTATAAAACTCTATTACATGCTCAGTGTGTGTCTGAATCCATGCTTGTCCTCATATAACTGTATCCCTGCCTGCCCCCATAGAACTCTACACCATGCTCAGTATGTCTCCGTATCCCTATCTGCCCCTGTAGAACACTGCACCACCCTCAATATGTCTCTGTATCCCTTCCGGTCCCAACAGAACTCTGCACCATCCTTAGTATGTATCTGCCTGCCCCCATAGTACTCTGCAGGAGCCTCATATGGACTCACCCTGAGGTGGCAGGCTACCTGACCCTGTACACCCCTGCTGTTACTAAGAGCCATAGACGTGGGTGCTGAAATGGTAAAAATATGCGAGGGAGTTATTTCTTCCACAAGCCTTTTTCTCGTGACAAATTAATGAAACTGTAAACACACTGGCTAGCTAGCACACTAGGGCCAGTAACACACTGGACAACTAAATCATAAACTAACCTGAAAAACACTTTGGCCTACTTGAGTAGCGAAGTAGCCTACCTAATTTGCTAAATGAAGGACAGCAACACATATTTAGCAGATGTCATTGTAGTGAAATGCTTGTGTTCCTAGCTCCAACAGTGCAGTAATATCTAACAATTCACAACAATACACACAAATATAAAATGGAATTAAGAAATATATAAATATTAGGATGAGCAATGTGTGAGTCCGGAGTATGTACAGTGGGGAAAAAAAGTATTTAGTCAGCCACCAATTGTGCAAGTTCTCCCACTTAAAAAGATGAGAGAGGCCTGTAATTTTCATCATAGGTACACGTCAACTATGACAGACAAATTGAGGAAAAAAATTCCAGAAAATCACATTGTAGGATTTTTAATGAATTTATTTGCAAATTATGGTGGAAAATAAGTATTTGGTCACCTACAAACAAGCAAGATTTCTGGCTCTCACAGACCTGTAACTTCTTCTTTAAGAGGCTCCTCTGTCCTCCACTCGTTACCTGTATTAATGGCACCTGTTTGAACTTGTTATCAGTATAAAAGACACCTGCCCACAAGCTCAAACAGTCACACTCCAAACTCCACTATGGCCAAGACCAAAGAGCTGTCAAAGGACACCAGAAACAAAATTGTAGACCTGCACCAGGCTGGGAAGACTGAATCTGCAATAGGTAAGCAGCTTGGTTTGAAGAAATCAACTGTGGGAGCAATTATTAGGAAATGGAAGGCATACAAGACCACTGATAATCTCCCTCGATCTGGGGCTCCACGAAAGATCTCACCCCGTGGGGTCAAAATGATCACAAGACCGGTGAGCAAAAATCCCAGAACCACACGGGGGGACCTAGTGAATGACCTGCAGAGAGCTGGGACCAAAGTAACAAAGCCTACCATCAGTAACACACTACGCCGCCAGGGACTTAAATCCTGCAGTGCCAGACGTGTCCCCCTGCTTAAGACAGTACATGTCCAGGCCCGTGCTAGAGTGCATTTGGATGATCCAGAAGAGGATTGGGAGAATGTCATATGGTCAGATGAAACCAAAATAGAACTTTTTGGTAAAAACTCAACTCGTCGTGTTTGGAGGACAAAGAATGCTGAGTTGCATCCAAAGAACACCATACCTACTGTGAAGCATGGGGGTGGAAACATCATGCTTTGGGGCTGTTTTTCTGCAAAGGGACCAGGACGACTGATTTGTGTAAAGGAAAGAATGAATGGGGCCATGTGTGGTGAGATTTTGAGTGAAAACCTCCTTCCATCAGCAAGGGCATTGAAGATGAAACGTGGCTGGGTCTTTCAGTATGACAATGATCCCAAACACACCGCCCGGGCAACGAAGGAGTGGCTTCGTAAGAAGCATTTCAAGGTCCTGGAATGGCCTAGCCAGTCTCCAGATCTCAACCCCATAGAAAATCTTTGGAGGGAGTTGAAAGTCCGTGTTGCCCAGCGACAGCCCCAAAACATCACTGCTCTAGAGGAGATCTGCATGGAGGAATGGGCCAAAATACCAGCAACAGTGTGTGAAAACCTTGTGAAGACTTACAGAAAACGTTTGACCTGTGTCATTGCCAACAAAGGGTATATAACAAAGTATTGAGAAACTTTTGTTATTGACCAAATACTTATTTTCCACCATAATTTGCAAATAAATTCATTAAAAATCATACAATGTGATTTTCTGGAATTTTTTTCCTCATTTTGTCTGTCATAGTTGACGTGTACCTATGATGAAAATTACAGGCCTCTCTCATCTTTTTAAGTGGGAGAACTTGCACAATTGGTGGCTGACTAAATACTTTTTTTCCCCACTGTATGTATACAGATGAAGTCGGAAGTTTACATAGACATATGTTGGAGTCATTAAAACTCGTTTTTTTCAACCACTCCACAAATTTCTTGTTAACAAACTATAGTTTTGGTAAGTCAGTTAGGACATCTACTTTGTGCATGACACAAGTAATTTTTCCAACAATTGTTTACAGACAGATTATTTCACTTATAATTCACTGTTTCACAATTCCAATGGGTCAGAAGTTTACATACACTAAGTTGACGGTGCCTTTTAACAGCTTAGAAAATTCCAGAAAATTAAGTCATGGCTTTAGAAGCTTATGATAGGCTAATTGACATCATTTGAGTCAATTGGAGGTGTACCTGTGGATGTATTTCAAGGCCTACCTTCAAACTCAGTGCCTCTTTGCTTGACATTATGTGAAAATCAAAAGAAATCAGCCAAGACCTCAGAAAATAAATTGTAGACCTCCACAAGTCTGGTTCATCCTTGTGAGCAATTTCCAAATGCCAGAAGGTACCACGTTCATCTGTACAAACAATAGTACGCAATAATAAACACCATGCAGCCGTCATACCGCTCAGGAAGGAGACGCATTCTGTCTCCTAGAGATGAACGTACTTTGGTGCGAAAAGTGCAAATCAATCCCAGAACAACAGCAAAGGACCTTGTGAAGATGCTGGAGGAAACAGGTACAAAAGTATCTATATCCACAGTAAAACGAGTCCTATATCGACATAACCTGAAAGGCCGCTCAGCAAGGAAGAAGCCACTGCTCAAACACTGCCATATTGTCACGTTCGTTCATCGACGGGTCAGACCAAGGCGCAGCGTGATATGCGTACATGTTTATTTTAACTTAATAAACAACACGACAAAACAACAAACTAAACGAAACTGGCTCCGGAGTGGAGCCGCTGACCGGATCTGGACTGGACCCCGGTGGAGCGGACTGCTCTGGCTCCGGAGTGGAGCAGCTGACCGGAGCTGGATCAGGCACCGTTGGAGCGGACTACTCTGGCTCCGGAGTGGAGCCGCTGACCGGAGCTGGACTGGACCCCGGTGAAGCGGATTGCTCTGGCTCCGGAGTGGAGCAGCTGACCGGAGCTGAACTGGGCACCGGTGGAACGGACTGCTCTGGCTCCGGAGTGGAGTAGCTGACTGGTGCCGGAACAGGCACCGGTGGAACAGGCACGGGCAGTGCCGGACTGGACACACGCACCACTGGCTTGGTGCGGGGAGCAGGAACGGGCCGGACCGGGCTGGCGACGCGCACCACTGGCTTGGTGCGGGGAGTAGGAACGGGCCGTACCGGACTGGCAAAGCGCACCACTGGCCTGGTGCGGGGAGCAGGAACAGGCCGGGCCGGGCTGGCGACGCGCACCACTGGCTTGGTGCGAGGGGCAGGAACGGGTCGGGCCGTACTGGGAACACGCACCACTGGCTTAGTGCGGGAAGCAGGAACGGGCCGGACCGGACTGGCGACACGCACCACTTCCTTGGTGCGAGGAGCGGGACTGGGTTCCCTTATTAACCCCCGCTCCTTCTGCTGCCTAACCAGCTCCTCTCGCCGTGCCTCTACACTTTCCTTCTCCCTTATAGCCTCCTGTAGCGCCTCCCTCTGACCGAAAAACTCCTGCTCCCTCTGAACCAATAGCCCCCGTAACATGGTGGCCTCCTCTCCTAACCTGCAGATCCGCCCTGTCGCGGCCTCCTGCTGCCTCGTCGTCCACAATGTGTGCCCCCCCCAAAATGTTATTGGGGTTGCCTCTCGGGTCTCCGTCGTCGGTACTGTTGGCGCCGTTTCTCCTCTCCTACATGGGCATCCTCCTTCATCGCCTTCCAGTAACGGACGGCCTCCTCCTCCGTAATTCTCCCCCAACCGAGGAGGACATCTACTAATGTAACCTCCTGTTGAATTCCCAGCGTTTGCTCCTGAACACGCTGCTTGGTCCTCGTTTGGTGGGATCTTCTGTCAAGTTCGTTCATCGACGGGTCAGACCAAGGCGCAGCGTGATATGCGTACATGTTTATTTTAACTTAATAAACAACACGACAAAACAACAAACTAAACGAAACGTGAAGTCCAAGGTAGACAAACAATATACCTCACACGGAACAAGATCCCACAACCCACTAGTGCCAATAGGCTACCTAAGTATTGTCCCCAATCAGAGACAACGAGCTACAGCTGCCTCTGATTGGGAACCACACCGGCCAACCTAGATTTACACGATCTAGATCTAAACATAGAAAATGCAACATAGAACAAACCACACAGAAAATACACACCCTGACTCAACAAATACGAGTCCCCAGCGTCAGGGCGTGACACATATAAAAGCCAGACTACGGTTTGCAACTGCACATGGGGACAAAGATCGTACTTTTTGGATAAATATCCTCTGGTCTGATGAAACAAAAATATAACTGTTTGGCCATAATGACCATTGTTATGTTTGGAGGAAAAAGGTGATAGCTTGCAAGCAGAAGAACACCATCCACACCGTGAGGCTCGGGGGTGGCAGCATCATACTGTGGGGGTGCTTTGCTGCAGGAGGGACAGGTGCACTTCACAAAATAGATGGCATCACGAGGAAGGAAAATTATGTAGATATATTGAAGCAACATCTCAAGACATCAGTCAGGAAGTTAAAGCTTGGTCGCAAATGGGTCTTCCAAATGGACAATGATCACAAGCATACTTCCAAAGTTGTGGCAAAATGGCTTACGGACAACAAAGTCAAGGTATTGGAGTGGCCATCACAAAGCCCTGACCTCAATCCTATTGAAAATTTGTGGGCAGAACTGAAAAAGCGTGTGAGCGCAAGGAGGCCTACAAACCTGACTCAGTTACACCAGCTCTGTCAGGAGGAATGGGCCAAAATTCACCCAACTTATTGTGGGAAGCTTGTGGAAGGCTACCCGAAACGTTTGACCCAAGTTAAACAATTTAAAGGCAATGCTACCAAATACTAATTGAGTGTATGTAAACTTCTGACCCACTGGGAATGTGATGAAATAAATAAAAGCTGAAATAAAATCACTCTCTCTACTATTATTCTGACATTTCACATTCTTAAAATAAAGTAGTGATCCTAACTGACCTAAGACAGGGAATTTTTATTAGGATTAAATGTCAGGTATTGTGAAAAACTGAGTTTAAATTTATTTGGCTAAGGTGTATGTAAACTTCCGACTTCAACTGTGTGTTATATATATATATATATATATATATATATATATATATATATATATATATATATATATACAGTGAGGGAAAAGTATTTGATCCCCTGCTGATTTTGTAAGTTTGCCCACTGACAAAGACATGATCTGTCTATAATTTTAATGGTAGGTTTATTTGAACAGTGAGAGAAAGAATAACAACAAAAAAATCCAGAAAAAAGCATGTTTAAAAAAAATATATAAATTGATTTGCATTTTAATGAGAGAAATAAGTATTTGATCCCTCTGCAAAACATTACTTAGTACTTGGTGGCAAATTCCTTGTTGGCAATCACAGAGGTCAGACGTGTCTTGTAGTTGGCCACCAGGTGTGCACACATCTCAGGAGGGATTTTGTCCCACTCCTCTTTGCAGATCTTCTCAAAGTCATTAAGGTTTCGAGCCTGACGTTTGGCAACTCAAACCTTCAGCTCCCTCCACAGATTTTCTATGGGATTAAGGTCTGGAGACTGGCTAGGCCACTCCAGGACCTTAATGTGCTTCTTCTTGAGCCACTCCTTTGTTGCCTTGGCCGTGTGTTTTGGGTCATTGTCATGCTGGAAAACCCATCCACGACCCATTTTCAATGCCCTGGCTGAGGGAAGGAGGTTCTCACCCAAGATTTGACGGTACATGGCCCCGTCCATCGTCCCTTTGATGCGGTGAAGTTGTCCTGTCCCCTTAGCAGAAAAACACCCCCAAAGCATAATGTTTCCACCTCCATATTTGACGGTGGGGATGGTGTTCTTGGGATCTTAGGCAGCATTTCTCCTCCTCCAAACACAGCGAGTTGAGTTGATGCCAAAGAGCTCGATTTTGGTCTCATCTGACCACAACACTTTCACCCAGTTCTCCTCTGAATCATTCAGATGTTCTTTGGCAAACTTCAGACGGCCCTGTATATGTGCTTTCTTGAGCAGGAGGACCTTGCGGGCGCTGCAGGATTCCAGTCCTTCACGGCATAATGTGTTACCAATTATTTTCTTGGTGACTATGGTCCCAGCTGCCTTGAGATCATTGACAAGATCCTCCCGTGTAGTTCTGGGCTGATTCTTCACCGTTCTCATGATCATTGCAACTCCACGAGGTGAGATCTTGCATGGAGCCCCAGGCCGAGGGAGATTGACAGTTATTTTGTGTTTCTTCCATTTGCGAATAATCACAACAACTGTTGTCACCTTCTCACCAAGCTGCTTGGCGATGGTCTTGTAGCCCATTCCAGCCTTGTGTAGGTTTACAATCTTGTCCCTGACATCCTTTGAGAGCTCTTTGGTCTTGGCCATGGTGGAGAGTTTGGAATCTGATTGATTGATTGCTTCTGTGGACAGGTGACTTTTATACAGGTAACAAACTGAGATTAGGAGCACTCCCTTTAAGAGTGTGCTCCTAATCTCAGCTCGTTACCTGTATAAAAGACACCTGGTAGCCAGAAATCTTTCTGATTGAGAGGGGGTCAAATACTTATTTCCCTCATAAAAATGCAAATCAATTTATAACATTTCTGACATGCGTTTTTTCTGGATTTTTTTGTTGTATTCTGTCTCTCACTGTTCAAATAAACCTACCATTAAAATTATAGACTGATCATTTCTTTGTCAGTGGGCAAACGTACAAAATCAGCAGGGGATCAAATACTTTTTTCCCTCACTGTGTATATATCTTATATATATATATATATATATATATATATATATATATATATATATATATATATATATATATATATTTATGATGGGATGTATAGACATTATGGACAGTATGTGGATAGAATATTTAGTATTTCTGTAGAATACGCAGGATAGAATAGTATTTATACAGCAATAGTTGAATAGGATGGCATTGACTAGAATACAGTATATACATATGAAATTAGTAAAACAGTATGTAAACATTATTAAAGTGACCAGTGTTCCATTATTAAAGTGACCAATGATTCCATGTCTATGTACATATGGCAGCATCCTCTAAGGTGCAGGGTTGAGTAACTAGGTGGAGGCCGGCTAGTGATGGCTATTTAACAGTCTGATGACCTTGAGATAGAAGCTGTTTTTCAGTCTTTCGGTCCCAGCTTTGATACAACTGTACTGACCTTGCCTTTCAGATGGTAGCGAGGTGAACAGGCTGTGACTTGGGTGGTTGATGTACTTGATGATCTTTTTGGCTATCCTGTGACATCGAATGCTGTATGTGTCCTGGAGTGCAGGCAGTGTGCCCCCGGTGATGCGTTGGGCAGACCACACCACCTTCTGGAGAGCCTTGCGGTTGTGGGCGGTGCAGTTGCCATACAAGGCGGTGATACATCCTGACAAGATACTCCCAATGGTGCATCTTTAAAAGTTTGTGAGGGTCTTAGGGACCAAGCCACATTTCTTCAGCCTCCTGAGGTTGAAGAGGCGCTATTGCACCTTCGTCACCATAATGTCTGTGTGCGTGGACCATTTCAGATTGTCAGTGATGTGTACGCCGAGGAAATTGAAGTTTACACCTTCTCCACTGCAGGCCGTCGATGTGAATAGGGGCATGCTCCCTCTGCTGTCTCCTGAAGTCCACGATCAGCTCCTTCCTTTTGTTGACGTTGAGGGAGAAGTTATTTTCCTGGCACAACTCCGCCAGGGCCCTCACCTCCTCCCTGTAGGCTGTCTTGTCATTGTTGGTAATCAGGCCTACTATTGTTGTATAATCTGCTAACTTGATGATTGAGTTGGAGGTGTGCGTGGCCTCACAATCATGGGTGAACAGGGAGTACAGGAAGGGGCTGAGCACACACCCTTGTGGGGCCCCTGTGTTGAGGATGATTATAGTGGAGGTGTTATTTCCTACCTTCACCACCTGGGGGCAGCCCATCAGGAAGTCCAGGACCCAGTTGCACAGGGCGGGGTTCAGACCCAGGGCCCCGAGCTTAATGATCAGCTTGGAGGGTACTATGGTGTTGAAGGCTGAACTGTACTCAATGAACAGCATTCTTACATAGGTATTCCTCTTGTCCAGATTGGATAGGGCAATTTGCAGTGCGAGGGCGAATGCATTGTCTGTGGATCTATTTGGGCAGTATGTAAATGTAAGTGGGTCTAGGGTGTCAGGTAAGGTGGGGCGGCAAGTAGCGTAGTGGTTAAGAGCGTTGTGCCAGTAACCGAAAGGTTGCTGGTTCTAATCCCCGAGCCGACTAGGTGAAAAATCTGTCGATGTGCCCTTGAGCAAGGCAGTTAACCCTTATTGCTCCTGTAAGTCGCTCTGGATAAGAGTGTCTGCTAATGACTAAAATGTAAATATGATCCTTAACTAGCCTCTCAAAGCACTTCATGATGATAGAAGTGAGTGCTACAGGGTGATAGTCATTTAGTTCAGTAGTACAGGAACAATGGTGGACATCTTGAAACAAGTGGGGACAGCAGACTGGGATAGGGAGAGATTGAATATATCCGTAAACCCTCCAGCCAGCTGGTATGCGCATGCGCCGTGACCGAGGGTTAACACACTTAAATGTCTTACTCACGTCGGCCATGGAGAACAAGAGCCCACAGTCCTCGGGAGTGGCCCGCGTCAGCGGCACTGTGTTATCTTCAAAGCAGGCAAAGAAGGTGTTTAGCTTGTCCAGGAGAAAGACGTCGGTGTCCGCGACGTGGCTGGTTTTCCCTTTGTAATCCATGATTGTCTGGAGTCCCTGCCACATACGTCTTGTGTCTGACCCATTGAATTGCGACTCCACTTTGTTTCTATACTGAGGTTTTGCCTGTTTGATTGCCTTACGGAGGGCATAACTGCACTGTTTGTATTCAACCATATTCCCAGTCACCTTGCCATGGTTAAATGCGGTGGTTCACGCTTTCAGTTTTGCGCAAATGCTGCCATCTATCCACAGTTTTTGGTTTGGGTAGGTTTTAATAGTCACAGTGGGAACAACATCCCCTATACACTTCCTGATGAATTCAATCACCATGCCAGTGTTTATGTCAATGTTATTCTCAGAGGCAACCCGGAACATATCCCAGACCGCGAGATCAAAACAATATTGAAGCACAGATTCCGATTGGTCAGACCACTGTTGAATAGACCATAGCACGGGTACTTCTTGTTTGATTTTCTGCCTATAGGAAGGGAGGAACAGAATGGAGTCGTGATCTGATTTGCCGAAGAGAGGGCGGGGGAGGGCCTTGTAGCCATCCCGGAAGGGAGAGTAACAATAGTCGAGAGTTTTTGAAGCATGAGTATTACAGGCAATGTGTTGATAGAACTTCATTAGCATTTTCCTCAGATTTGCTTTGTTAAAGTCCCCAGCTACAATAAATGCGGCCTCAGGATATGTGGTTTCCATTTTGCACAAAGTCCAGTGTAGTTCCTTGAGGGGGAATATACATGGCTGTGACTATAACCGAAGAGAATTATCAGGAGGTAATACGGTCGGCATTTGATTGTGAGGTATTCTAGGTAGTGTGAACAAAAAAGACTTGAGTTCTTGTACGTTATCACAATCACAGCATGAATAGTTAACCTTTTAAGGATCTGACCCTTTTTTTCAATTTTCGGCTAAAATGACATACCCAAATCTAACTGCTTGTAGCTCAGGACCTGAAGCAAGGATATGCATATTCTTGATACCATTTGAACGGAAACACTTTGAAGTTTGTGGAAATGTGAAATTAATGTAGGAGAATATAACACATTACATCTGGTAAAAGATAATACAAACCAAAAAACATGCGTTTTCTATTTAAAAAAATGTTCCATCAACTTTGAAATGCAAGAGAAATGCCAAAATATAAAATTGCAGTTTAGGCTCAATTTAGATTATGGCCACTAGATGGCAGCAGTGTGTTTGCAAAATGTCAGATTGATCCAGTGAAGCATTGCAATACTGGACTATTTTGTATCAAGTCTGCCCAAATGTGCCGAATTGGTCAATTGATAACTAACTATAGAGAACATACAAAAAATATATGGTAATACAAAATGTAAGTTTACACACTCCCAGGAATGTCATACATGATGGATCATTAGCTTATACACTAACATTCACACATCTAGATGGCCAGACGGGGTGGGCGAGGAGCCAGAAACAGCAGGGGTTCAAACTGTAGAACCCAGTTCCTACATTTGAATATAAAATTGATTTTATCAAACAAAACTATGCTACATTTTATCTCTGGGAACCTTTTGATGACAAATCAGAGCAAGATTACTGAATGTAAGTACATTATTTACCTTCAGAGATGAATGTATCAAACCAGTTGCAGTGATACGTTTTTTGTTGTTGTGCACTCTCCTCAAACAATAGCATGGTAGTCTTTCACTGTAATAGCTACTGTAGTTTGGACAGTGCAGTTAGATTAACAAGAATGTAAGCTTTCTGCCGATATAAGACATGTCTATGTCCTGGAAAGTTTGCTGTTACTTACAACAGTCATTTTAATCACATTAGCGCTCGTTAGATCAACTGTCCCGTATATGGGACACCGATCCCATAGAGGTTAATCATGAAACATACACCTCCGCCTTTCTTCTTCCGGAGAGTTCTTTATTGCTGTCTGTGCGATGTACTGAGAACCCAGCTGGCTGTATGTCTGGAGAGAGTCATGATTTTGTGAAACAGAGTATGTTACAGTCCCTGATGTCTCTCTGGAAGGAGATCCTCGCCCTGAGCTCATCTACTTTATTGTCCAGGGACTGAACATTAGCGAATAATATACTTGGATGCAGTGGATGGTGTGCACGCCTCCTCAGTCGGACTAGAAGTCCACTCCAAATACCTTGTAGCAGCCTCTTGTTCGTACCTTGGGGGGTACGAACAAAGGATCCAATTCGGGAAAGTCATATTTCTGCTCGGAATGCTGGTGAGTTACCACCACTCTGATATCCAAAAGTTATTTCCGGCTGTATGTAATAACACAAAAACCGTTCTGGGCTAATAATGTAACAAAAATTTTTTTTTTACTGCAGAGTTGCTTAGGAGCTAGAAGCAGAGCTGCCACGTCTGTCGGCACCATCATTTGAGCCGTGACTCACACTAGCGAAACAGGTGAGTCTTTCTCATCAATATCACTGTTCACCGTTTACTCCCTTTTAACAGGATGTAATTTGCTTAATATTGCTAGTTGAGACATATAGTTTACAGCATTAGAAAGCTAAGATTCTTCATTTTTTAGCCTTTACATACCTGCATTTGATGGGGATGCTATTTACCTTAATCAAAACAATGGTTTTGTTGCATATTTTAGTCTGGAGCCTGCCTAGGTTTAGAGGGAGTTGTAACCTCTTCTAAATGGCACACTAGCATTTTGCAAAAAAGCCTAACATAGACAAGATGCATATTATTCAGAAACTGCAGCTTTCAAAGCAGAGCCTGTGGTCTAGCTGGCATAGCACATAGCTCTTTGATAGCAGCACCCTATGGAAGCCTGCCAGGGCCCTGTGGAACGCAGAAAATAAAACATGGCAAATGACATTGGTCCTCAGCTTTACTTAAAAGAGCACTTACCACAGAGTAGGTACTTTAGTACATGCCGACACACACACACATACAACCACACACACACACACACATACACACACAGTCAAAAACACAGCCACACACACACACGTATTTTACTATCCTTGTGGGAACTAAACAATTGATTAGGGAAAATCCTATTTTATACAATTTGCCTTGTTTTACTATCCTTGTGAGGACTTCTGGTCCCCAGAAGGATAGAACACCACACACACACACACACACACACACACACACACACACACACACACACAAACACAAACACACCAAACAGACTATCCCCGGGTGTGTGTTTGTGTTGTATGGGTGGGTGGCTATTTGTATTTATTAGGGATCCCCATGCAGTAAATATATGAGCTTTAGACACCGCAAACAGCAGCCTCCTGCAATCCTACATTCTGCCCACTCAATTTGAAAAAGCCAGTGCATCATTACTTAATGTACTTGGGTAATACGGTAAATCATTTGGAAATTATCCTCATCTGATGAAGTTGAATGGCAGCCAAAGGGATGGATATTTAGTATTTATTAGGATCCCCGTCGGCTGCTGTCAAGGCTGCAGCTACTCTTCCTGCGGTCCAAAGAGGAATAAAGCAATACATCATAATAAAACAATTGTCTACATCATAAATAAAACAATACATCATACAACACATTGTGCATTATACACATTTAAATTATTCTATTATTACGAATGTATAATATCAAATGTACAATATTACAATAATACAATATTGAAATATTACAATGTGTGGGTGTGTGTAGAATGTGTTAGTGTATGTGTGTGTGTGTGTGTATCTATGTGTGTGTCTTCACAGTCTGTGTTGTTCCGTGAGGTGTTGTTTTATCTGTTTTTTTCAATCAGATTTTAGTGCTAGCTTGAGTTACCTGAGGTTGAAGAAATGTCCATGTAGTTATGGCTCAGAAAGCCTTCAGAAAGTACATTTTGTTGTGTTACAGACTGAATAAAACATTTACTAAATACTCCATAATGACGAAGTGAAAACACATGTATTACATTTATAGAAAATGAATTACAGAAATATCTAATTTACATAAGTATTCACACCCTTGAGTCAAAACTTTCTAGAAGCACCTTGGGCAGCGATTACAGCTGTGTCTTTCTGGGTAAGTCTCTAAGAGCTTTCCACACTTGGATTGCACAATATTTGCACATTATTATTAAAAAAATTCATCAAGCTCTGTCAAGTTGGTTGTCGATCATTGCTATACAGTAATTTTCAGATCTTGCCATATATTTTCAAGCAGATGTAGTTAAGTCCAAACTGTAACTAGGCCACTCAGGAACATTTAATGTCGTCTTGGTAAGCAACTCCAGTGTATATTTGGCCTTGTGTTTTAGGTTATTGTCCTGCTGAAAGGTGAATTTGTCTCCCAGTGTCTGTTGGAAAGCAGACTGAACCAGGTTTTCCTTTAGGATTTTGCCTGTGCTTAGCTCTATTCCATTTATTTGTATCCCAAAAACTCCCTAGTCCTTGCCAATTACAAGCATACCCATAACATGATGCGGCCACCACCATGCATGAAAATATGAGGAGTGGTACTCATTGATGTGTTGTGTTGGATTTTCCACAAACATAATGCTTTGTATTGAGGACATAAAGTTAATTTCTTTGCCAATTTTTTTTATAGTTTTACTTTAGTGCCTTATTGCAAACAGGATGCATGTTTTGGAATATTTTATTCTGTACAGGCTTCATTCTATTCACTCTGTCATTTAGGTTAATATTGTGGAGTAACTACAATGTTGTAGATCCATCCTCAGTTTTCTTCTATCACAGCCATTAAACTCTGTAACTGTTTTAAAGTCACCATTGGCCTCATGGTGAAATACCTGATCGGTTTGCTTGCTCTCCAACAACTGAGTTAGGAAGGATGCCTGTAATGACTGGGTGTATTGATAAACCATCCAAAGTGCAATTAATAACTTCACCATGCTCAAAGGGATATTCAATGTCTGATTTCTTTTTTACCCATCTACCCTTCTTTGCGAGGCATTGGAAAACCTCCCTGGTCTTTGTGGTTAAATCTGTGTTTGAAATTCACTGATCGACTGAGGGACCTTACAGATAATTGTATGTGTTGGGTACAGAGATGAGGTAGTCATTCCAAAATCATGTTAAACACTATTTGTTGTATAGCACACTGTATTACTTATACAACTAATATAAGGACAGGACATGAGACGGGAGTAGAAATTAACGTGGGCATTGTTTTAATGCGTTTCACAGGAAGAACATTCAAAGTATTTCAACGTAGGTAAGCAAGAGGGGGTTACAGGTGCCCTAAAGGGACAAAACTAGAATATCAATACACAACACTATTATTGCACACCGAGTAAGTCCATGCAACTTATTATGTGACTTGTTAAGCACTTAGGCTTGCCATAACAAAGGGGCTGAATACTTATTTTCTCAAGACATTTCAGCTTTTCATGTTTTATTAAATTTGTAAACATTTCTAAAAACATAACTCCACTTTGACATTATGGGGTATTGTGTGTAGGCCAGTGACACAAAATCTCAATTTAAACTATTTAAAATTCAGGCTGTAACACAACAAAATGTGAAAAAAGTCAAGGGGGAGTGAATACTTTCTGAAGGCACTATAGTACTGTGTGTTTCCTAGCCTCTGTTCTGGACTTGGTGACAGTGAAGAGACCCATTGTCTTGTGGGGTATGTATATGTGTCTGAGCTGTGTGTTAGCTGCTTGAACAGACAGTTTGGTCCTTTCAACACGTCAATACCTCTCACAAAGACCAGTAGTGATGCAGTCAATCTCTCCTCTACTTTGTGCCAGGTGTGATTGAGATGCATATTCTTGATATTAGCCCTCTGTGTACATTTGAGCTCTGTTCTGGGCCGACTGTAATTTGCCTATGTCCTTCTTTGCAGCACTTGACCATATAACTAACTGGGCAGTAATCCAGGTGTGATAAAACTATGGCCCGTAGGACTTGTTTAGTTTATTGTGATGTCAAAAAAAGCAGAGCAGCACTTTATCACAGACAGACCTCTCCCCATCAATATGTTTTGAACATGTCAGTTTACAATCTAGGGTACCAGGACTGTGGGAGCCAAAGGGAGAGGTATATACTTGAGTGTGTCTGTATTTAGTAATTTTGTATTCTCTTATATTATATATTTATATTTTGTAAAATGTATGAAATTGTAAAATGCAGGGCTCCCTTGAGAAAGAGATCTTGGTCTCAACGGGACTTCCTGTGGAAGTAAAAGTAAATAATAATAATAATAATAATAATAAAAAATGGGGCTGCAGTGGCCAGCCCTCCCTGTCAAGTCAGCATAGGTTAGTAGGTAGCTGGGTAATTCCACAGTTTTTCGTGTAAAGATGTGTTCCTGGATTGGAACCTCTGCTGTCACTTTAACAGTAGATGAGGGAGAACACAGCTTTGGGGAGAAAACAACTCCCTCTTCAAAGCTATAGCCATCCACCCAGTCATCCATTAAAGTCCATTTGCATTTTTGACACTTATGGACAGGCTTTCCACGCTTTCGGCATAATTGATATGACTTTTACGACTCATTTACAGATTGATAGCTGTCATTCCTAACTGGGTATGAGTGCCTCATCAACACGTCTAAGTCAGTGCGCTGGATCAGACACTACGGCTAACACTCCACAGAGAAACTCTCATTCTTCATTAAATTCTAATTTGTCTTTGGGTAGGCAGCGGCACTCAAACCTTTTTCCCCACACTTTTTTATGCGTCATTTCGCTCTGTACAAGGAAACACAATTTTGCATTAAGGTTCATCTCCTGCATCTGAGGAGTGAAATCAAACAGACAAGGAGATGAGCTTATCCCAATTAGACAACCGTGCCTGGGAGACCTGAGGGAAGAGAGCTGAGGGGAGTGCATGGGGCGACAGTGGAGTCGGCAGCTCATGGTCCATTTAGCAGTCAAAATATCAAGGTGAATCAAGGGAAGTAGTCTTATTAGAGATAATAATAATGCTTGAACCAAATCAGCGCAGATCCCTGTGTGACGGAGGAGGCTAGGCATAAACCCTGTGTCTCTGACAGTGTGATATGATACTATTATTTTCCTTGAACACATCTTTTGAGCTGTCATTCAACAAATCCTACCCTCTATGACCACCTCATTGGAATGGGCCTCAGCTCCTCATAAAGGACAGGGGCTTCTCTGAGCCCATATTGTTGAGACTAAAACTCCCCTTTCTTAACGTGTTTACACTGCTACCCCTAAGGGACACCTCACATTGATATGACCCTTTTAACCAGGGACTCTCTTTTCAATTCAAAAGCAAAGAAAAATAAATAGCACAGCAGATTTGTGCCTCAGAGCGTAGTGCAGAGAAGGCAATGTGATAGCCAGGCTGTGATTGTGCCCTGCTGGAATAAAAGGAAACACCTCAAGATGAAACTAATGGATGTAGAAGGACTCAGAGTATTTTTCATGCTCCCATCAGTGTTATGCTAATGCCCACCACACCGGTAGGGATGGAGGTAGGAGAGAGGGGGAAAGGGGATAGCAAAGCACGCCAGCAACTGAGGGCGTTCCACCTATTCTATCAGAGGCTTAGAATCCTTTTAACCTGGCAGCAACACTCTGCAAACACACACCTTCCATCAGGGAGGGGCTACCCTGTCTGATACTGCAGCCTAAAAACAACTCCAGTTGGATTTACATTTGAAACGGATGGCTGAACATGCAACCTGGTGTCTGGGTTGTTCTGTCCCTTTCTTTTTTTTTTTTTTTTTTACATCCCTTTGTTCAGACATTGTGAGACAAAGAGATACATGTTTTTCTACAATGCATGTCCACAGGGATAAAACAAACAACCCCCCCAAAAAACCTACACAAATCTTTTAATTTTAGTAGAGGTGGCATAAAAAACATGATGTAGAGAATACAAGCTTTGTAACTGCTTTTCAGGAAGGCAAAAACAAATCAAAGCATTGAACAGTGCATAGCCTCCCTAGTCTAACACACACACAACCACACAGAGACACAGAGAAACACACGTGCACACACACGCACACATACCTCTGCAGTCCCATAGCAAAGGCAAACCTCCCAGCTCATGAATATGCCGATGTGATGCATCTAGGCCATTAATATGACACAGGCATGACATGGGAGGCCAATTAGTAGTCGACAGAGTACCTGCTCTGTTCCCCTGTTACTAAACATCATCAATGCATTATTCCATACAGCCCGGTATGCGGTATGGATCAAACCACACAGATTTTCCCTTTTCGATACATTCCTGAGGGCCTATACCTGGCAAGAATATTAAACATGCATTCTTGTAGACTCTCTAATCAATATCAACCATAGATTATAGTGAGTGTATAGTGGTAGCAATCGGGGATGTGCTTAAAAACAGTGAAGTCAAACATATCTAACTAGCTATCTTTACTTCATGTAACTGTTGTATGTTTTTATAGATATGAATATACAGTTGAAGTCTAAAGTTTACATACACCTTAGCCAAATACATTTAAACTCTGTTTTTCACAATTCCTGACAGTTAATCCTAGTAAAAATTCCCTGTCTTAGGTCAGTTAGGATCACAACTTTATTTTAAGAATGTGAAATGTCAGAATAATAGTAGAGAGAATGATTTATCTCAGTTTTTATTTATTTCATCACATTCCCAGTGGGTCAGAAGTTTACATACACTCAATTAGTATTTGGTAGCATTTCCTTTAACTTGTTTAACTTGGGTCAAACATTTCGGATAGCCTTCCACAAGCTTCCCACAATAAGTTGGGTGAATTTTGGCTCATTCCTCCTGACAGAGCTGGTGTAACTGAGTCAGGTTTGTAGGCCTCCTTGCTCGCACACACTTTTTCAGTTCTGCCCACAAATGTTCTATAGGATTGAGGTCAGGGCTTTGTGATGGCCACTCCAATACCTTGACTTTGTTGTCTTTAAGCCATTTTGCCACAACTTTTGAAGTATGCTTGGGGTCATTGTCCATTTGGAAGACCCATTTGCGACCAAGCTTTAACTTCCTGACTGATGTCTTGAGATGTTGCTTCAATATATCCACATAATTTTCCTTCCTCATGATGCCAACTATTTTGTGAACTGCACCAGTTCCTCCTGCAGCAAAGCACCCCCACAGCATGATGCTGCCACCCCGTGCTTCACGTTGGGATGGTGTTCTTCGGCTTGCAAGCACCCCCTTTTTCCTCCAAACATAACGATGGTCATTATGACCAAACAGTTATATTTTTGTTTCATCAGACCAGAGGACATTTCTCCCAGAAGTACGATCTTTGTCCCCATGTGCAGTTGCAAACTGTAGTCTGGCTTTTTTATGGTGGTTTTGGAGCAGTGGCTTCTTCCTTGCCGAGCGGCCTTTCAGGTTATGTCGATATAGGACTCGTTTTACTGTGGATATAGATACTTTTGTACCTGTTTCCTCCAGCATCTTCACAAGTTCCTTTGCTGTTGTTCTGGGATTGATTTGCACTTTTCGCACCAAAGTACGTTCGTCTCTAGGAGAAAGAACGCATCTCCTTCTTGAGCGGTATGATGGCTGCGTGGTCCCATGGTGTTTATAATTGCATACTATTGTTTGTACAGATGAACGTGGTACCTTAAGGCGTTTGGAAATTGCTCCCAAGGATGAAACAGACTTGTGGCGGTCTACAATCTTTTTATCTGAGGTCTTGGCTGATTTCTTTTGATTTTCCCATGATGTTAAGCAAAGAGGCACTGACTTTGAAGGTAGGCCTTGAAATACATCCACAGGTACACCTCCAATTGACTGAAATTATGTCAATTCGCCTATCAGAAGCTTCTAAAGCCATGACATCATTTTCTGGAATGTTCTAAGCTGTTTAAAGCCACAGTCAACTTAGTGTATGTAAACTTCTGACCCACTGGAATTGTGATACAGTGAATTATAAGTGAAATAATCTGTCTGTAAACAAAAGTAGATGTCCTAACCAACTTGCCAAAACTATAGTTTGTTAACAAGAGATTTGTGGAGTGGTTGAAAAACAAGTTTTAATGACTCCAACCTAAGTGTATGTAAACTTCCGACTTCAACTGTACATGTGTGCATGAATAAAGTATTAGGCTTTATTACTGCATTACCAGAGGATGAAGTAGTAAATGTGGCCAGGCCTTGGCAATTGTGTGACAGTGTTGGTCTGTTCAGACGGGCCTGTTGCAGCCAAACGTTGTGCCCCACATGGCGATGAGTCTGGCACAGGCTGCAGGAGGCATGCCATGGGGTAACACACACCACACGCAGGTTACGCTCCAATGCCATCCTATCATCTGCTACCTCTCTTGAACCACCTCAAACAGACACAAGCATACGCATACGCAAACACACACGCACAAGCACACAAACAGTGAGATTGAGAGAGAGAGGGAGCCACAATACCCTCCTTTCACTTGCTGCCACTCCAAGTAACCAATCACACCATTCTTCCTAAATCCTGTTGGGATGGTAGAACTGGGCATGTGTGACTGTGGAGGAGAGGAGAGGTGAGAGGACAGGGTAATATACAGTATAAGGGACAGGATATTCACACATAAGTGCACTCCGTCTGTGTACAATAAAAATCCAGCGCTCTATTTCAGGTAAGCGCAAAGGAGGCACAAGTCTCATACGCACGTTAGCTTGCAATTTCGGCGCACTGGGATTTTCGAACCCTAACACCAGGTTCGGCAATTTACCTGTCTAACATCAGCTCTCTTGCGCTGAGGTGGGAGGTGTGGGAAAATCTGAGGTGTGTCCTTAAAAACAAGCGCAAAACTGACAGTTGGGGCAGGATATTGAACAAACTAGGCTATAACAGACTAACATTCTAATTGGAGTTCATGACAATGCAATACATAAAATACCGTAAATACACAACTTGAAGCAACCGCATATTTAGCCATGGAGCACGTTCTGATTGGCCAGTGAGGGGCCAAGACTCGGCACACCCATAACTTGTTTATTAATCAAAACCCAGCCATTTTGCGCCACCATCAGCTAATGTGCCCATAATTCCGGTTGTGAAAATAGCAAAAATATTTTTTACACACCACCCGAACCTATTATGCCACCACCAGTGCTAAGATTTACCATTCCGTTAGGTTTGTTAAAATGTAGCCCTAATCTCTAATTACAAATACATTGGATTATGTTAAATGTGAATTTGTAATTCTGGTGAGGCACATGGAAGATTATCTAATACTCAGTTAGAACCATATTAGATGGCTTTGTAATGAAACCAATAGCAAGATTTCTCAAGGTGCTGTTTTCACTTTATACCTTGTCATTCCTTCTCTGTCCTCCATGTTGTCTGGGAGTGAGTTGGCAGTCTCTATCACAGGGCCGTGACCTTACCAGGCAGACACACTAGTCCCTCAGTAGTCGCCAGAGACATGCAGGATTACATCAAGTTCAAGTCTATTCCTGTCAGATCTAAACTCACCTCATTGGGCAAATCCAGTCCACACACAGATGGTTGAATGACTGACAGAAACAGGGAGAGAGACAGACAGAGAGAGAGAGAGAGAGAGAGAGAGAGAGAGAGAGAGAGAGAGAGAGAGAGAGAGAGAGAGAGAGAGAGAGAGAGAGAGAGAGAGAGAGAGAGAGCGAGAAAGAGGGAGATCTGCCCCACATGTACCAGTTCAGAACGCACATTAGGATAAAAAGGGTAGATTGATAGAGATTAAGAAAATGATAGATGGAAAAAGTGAGGTAGAGAAGACCCAGACACAGAGAGAAGGGGAGAAACAAGGACTGCAGAAGGTCACAGTGATACATGTGTGCGTACAGTCTCCACCATTCCACTCTTTTCATCTCTCATCGGTCGTCCAAGGAGAGTGCCTGGGCACTCTGCAGCCCTGAAAAGTGCTAGAGTTGAGAGCTGGACATTAGCACATTGTGTACTGTGCTGTACTCTTATACAGTGAGGGAAAAAAGTATTTGATCCCCTGCTGATTTTGAACGTTTGCCCACTGACAAAGAAATGTTAATTATATAATTTTAATGGTAGGTTTACTTGAACAGTGAGAGACAGAATACAACAAAAAAATACAGAAAAACGCATGTCAAAAATGTTATAAATTGATTTGCATTTTAATGAGGGAAATAAGTATTTGACCCCCTCTCAATCAGAAAGATTTCTGGCTCCCAGGTGTCTTTTATACAGGTAACGAGCTGAGATTAGGAGCACACTCTTAAAGGGAGTGCTCCTAATCTCAACTTGTTACCTGTATAAAAGACACCTGTCCACAGAAGCAATCAATCAATCAGATTCCAAACTCTCCACCATGGCCAAGACCAAAGAGCTCTCCAAGGATGTCAGTGACAAGATTGTAGACCTACACAAGGCTGGAATGGGCTACAAGACCATCACCAAGCAGCTTGGTGAGAAGGTGACAACAGTTGGTGCGATTATTCGAAAATGGAAGAAACACAAAATAACTGTCAATCTCCCTCGGCCTGGGGCTCCATGCAAGATCTCACCTCGTGGAGTTGCAATGATCATGAGAACGGTGAAGAATCAGCCCAGAACTACACGGGAGGATCTTGTCAATGATCTCAAGGCAGCTGGGACCATAGTCACCAAGAAAACAATTGGTAACACACTATGCAGTGAAGGACTGAAAACCTGCAGCGCCCGCAAGGTCCCCCTGCTCAAGAAAGCACATATACAGGGCCTTCTGAAGTTTGCCAATGAACATCTGAATGATTCAGAGGATAACTGGGTGAAAGTGTTGTGGTCAAATGAGACCAAAATGGAGCTCTTTGGCATCAACTCAACTCACCGTGTTTGGAGGAGGAGGAATGCTGCCTATGACCCCAAGAACACCATCCCCACCGTCAAACACGGTGAGTTGAGTTGGAAACATTATGCTTTGGGGGTGTTTTTCTGCTAAGCAGACAGGACAACTTCACTGCATCAAAGGGACGATGGACTGGGCCATATACGGTCAAATTTTTCCTCTGCCAGGACATTGAAAATGGGTTGTGGATGGGTATTCCAGCATGACAATGACCCAAAACACACGGCCAAGGCAACAAATGAGTGGCTCAAAAATAAGCACATTAAGGTCCTGGAGTGGCCTAGCCAGTCTCCAGACCTTAATCCCATAGAAAATCTGTGGAGGGAGCTGAAGGTTTGAGTTGCCAAACGTCAGCCTCGAAACCTTAATGACTTGGAAAATATCTGAAAAGAGGAGTGGGACAAAATCCCTCCTGAGATGTGTGCAAACCTGGTGGCCAACTACAAGAAACGTCTGACCACTGTGATTGCCAACAAGGGTTTTTCCACCAAGTACTAAGTCATGTTTTGCAGAGGGGTCAAATACTTATTTCCCTCATTAAAATGCAAATCAATTTATAACATTTCTGACATGCGTCTTTCTGGGTTTTTTTGTTGTTATTCTGTCTCTCACTGTTCAAATAAACCTACCATTAAAATTATAGACTGATCATTTCTTTGTCAGTGGGCAAACGTACAAAATCAGCAGGGGATCAAATACTTTTTTCCCTCACTGTATTAAGTAACTGACAGGCAGGCCAGGGCCCAGATTCACAAAACCTTCTTAAGAAGAAATGTATTCTTAACTGCCGTTTTTTCCTTAATTATTGACTTAAGAAGAAAGTTAAGCTATTCCTCAAAAAGGTTCTTGGAAATGTTCTTGCACTATTTCTTATGTTTCTCCTTAAGCAAAAAGTTAAGAAGAAATTAGATTCTTGAAAATAAAGTTATTGGAAATCTTCTTAATTCCAAGATAGCTAAACCCTTGTCTTAAACTCAGGGCAGGGAGAGAAAAAGCTCATGAAAGCAATTGAACATGTTTAATTCACTCACAAGCTTAATCTGAAAGTTTCAGTATTGATTATTTTAAACCCAAGAACATATTTTAGAACAGTAAACTCAGTAAGAAATATGCTAACATGATTGCCATTGCTAGCTAGATAGCTTTGTAAGAAGATATTTGAGAAGTTCGTAAGAAAATCATAAAATCTTAAGATATTGTTGAGGAATTGCACTATCTTATGAACTTCTTATTTTTTTTCTTAAGGTGCTTCTTAAGTTTTTGCGTAACAAGTGTTTTGTGAATCCGGGCCCAGGTTCTTCCTGCTGAGCAGAGTGGAGCGGTGCTAGCTGTGTGCTAGCTGCCCTAGTGTCTGAGTCCTGCCAGGCTGATTGGGTCTGGGAGTTAAAGAGAGGCTCAGGGAGACAGACGGAGCAGCTCTCCCCAGCTGTCCAGATCCCAGACGCTCATCCTACACCCCTGGGTCTACAGAAGGCCCCGGTCTGGGGGGAGATCAACATACACCCATCCAGGGAGCGAGGGAGGGAAATGGCAGCCATTACATGACTCGCCTTAGTGTTTTTAACCATTGATGATTGCTTTAATTAGACATGTTAGCACTGGGCTGAAATTAAAAAAAGCATGTCCGTGGGTCGCCAGGACAAGGATTGAAGAACACTGCCTCATTGAGATTGTAGGGAAACTCATCAATATTGATCATGAGACACTGCAGTGCAGGTAAGACATACCTAGGTAAACACAGGACAAAACAAACATGCCACCATAATAGTCTAACCTATAACCTCAAAGATGACCATATGAGACACTGATCCCAGCTGTGTTTGCATTATCACATCACATGACAGCAGGACATGAGCGTAAAAATGCTCAAAATGGAGTCCAAGTACATGATCATATCACAGAAAACATGATCATTTCCAATATCAATCCTGATTACATGATATACTATGAATATGGGGTGATTATATTAAGCTCTGTAATCACGTTGGTGAGTTTTCTGCAGCCCCTGATGAATGTAAATGTTTGGTAATAGACTTGTGGGAGTTTGAGTCATCAGCAAAGCAGGCTTCTGTCTCTCCCTTCTTTCTCTCTCTCTCCTCTACTCTCTGCATTGCTCTGTCATCTGCAAAGTAATAGATGTAATAGCAACAGAGGTTTGTCCATGATTATGCTACAGCTTCACACCACAAGCAACTGTTCTTGGCTCTAAGGAATGACACACTCATTAATATAAAATGTAAGTTAATATGCCTATGACTTTAACTTATGAACCGTGGAACGGAGCATTTTGATTTGACCTTAGATTCTATAATGAGGCACCTTGACTTTTCCAGAAGGTAGACTGAACAGGAAAGGTGCATTGTGCATACCAATCACCGGCTGACCAACAGTAAAAGAGCTTCCAGATACAGTAGATCTTAAACAATTCAAACACCTGGTTGTCAGTTATATTTTCGGTGCTTGACTCAAGCACCGTTGCCCTATTTTCTTAGCCAACGGTGATGAATAATGATGTCGCCAGACAACCCATGAAAGAAGAAATTCTCTGAGGTTAATGCATATACACAGGTGCTATACAGTGAGGGGAAAAAAGTATTTGATCCCCTGCTGATTTTGTACGTTTGCCCACTGACAAAGAAATGATCAGTCTATAATTTTAATGGTAGGTTTATTTGAACAGTGAGAGACAGAATAACAACAAAAAAATCCAGAAATACGCATGTCAAAAATTTTATAAATTGATTTGCATTTTAAATGAGGGAAATAAGTATTTGACCCCTCTGCAAAACATGACTTAGTACTTGGTGGCAAAACCCTTTTTGGCAATCACAGAGGTTAGATGTTTCTTGTAGTTAGCCACCAGGTTTGCACACATCTCAGGAGGGATTTTGTCCCACTCCTCTTTGCAGATCTTCTCCAAGTCATTAAGGTTTCGAGCCTGACGTTTGGCAACTCGAACCTTCAGCTCCCTCCACAGATTTTCTATGGGATTAAGGTCTGGAGACTGGCTAGGCCACTCCAGGACCTTAATGTGCTTCTTCTTGAGCCACTCCTTTGTTGCCTTGGCCGTGTGTTTTGGGTCATTGTCATGCTGGAATACCCATCCACGACCCATGTTCAATTCCCCTGGCTGAGGGAAGGAGGTTCTCATCCAAGATTTGACGGTACATGGCCATCATCCCTTTGATGCGGTGAAGTTGTCCTGTCCCCTTAGCAGAAAAACACCCCCTAAGCATAATGTTTCCACCTCCATGTTTGACGGTGGGGATGGTGTTCTAGAGGTCATAGGCAGCATTCCTCCTCCTCCAAACACGGCGAGTTGAGTTGATGCCAAAGAGCTCGATTTTGGTCTCATCTGACCACAACACTTTCACCCAGTTCTCCTCTGAATCATTCAGATGTTCATTGGCAAACTTCAGACGGGCCTGTATATGTGCTTTCTTGAGCAGGGGGACTTTGCGGGCGCTGCAGGATTTCAGTCCTTCACGGCGTAGTGTGTTACCAATTGTTTTCTTGGTGACTATGGTCCCAGCTGCCTTGAGATCATTGACAAGATCCTCCCGTGTATTTCTGGGCTGATTCCTCACCGTTCTCATGATCATTGCAACTCCACGAGGTGAGATCTTGCATGGAGCCCCAGGCCGAGTGAGATTGACAGTTCTTTTGTGTTTCTTCCATTTTCGAATAATCACACCAACTGTTGTCACCTTCTCACCAAGCTGCTTGGCGATGGTCTTGTAGCCCATTCCAGCCTTGTGTAGGTCTACAATCTTGTCTCTGACATCCTTGGAGAGCTCTTTGGTCTTGGCCATGGTGGAGAGTTTGGAATCTGATTGATTGATTGCTTCTGTGGACAGGTGCCTTTTATACAGGTAACAAACTGAGATTAGGAGCACTCCCATTAAGAGTGTGCTCCTAATCTCAGCTCGTTACCTGTATAAAAGACACCTGGGAGCCAGAAATCTTTCTGATCGAGAGGGGGTCAAATACTTATTTCCCTCATTAAAATGCAAATCAATTTCTAACATTTTTGACATGCGTTTTTCTGGATTTTTTTGTTGTTATTCTGTCTCTCACTGTTCAAATAAACCTACCATTAAAATTATAGACTGATCTTTTCTTTGTCAGTAGGCAAACATACAAAATCAGCAGGGGATCAAATACATTTTTCCCTCACTGTATTATGCCTGTCCTCATACTGAGTGTTGGGTTCAACCATTACTATTCTCCCTCCAGACTGGGACACAGTATGCCTTTGAAAGGGACGGCAGAGGAGAGGACTGCAGAACCCATAGAAAGAAGCACAATCTCTCCCCAGTAACAGGTCAGGTCACCCTGCCATACCACCACCAGGGCCCACTTCACACACACTCCTTCCATCTCAATCTTTTATTAATCTGTAAAAACACCACTTGTCGAGTGTGTGAGATAGAGTATGTGTGTGTGTGTACGTACGTGTGCAGTGTCGTGTGTGTGTGTGTGTGCATGTGCGACTGAGTGTGTGCATGCATGCAAAAGTGTGTGAGTGTGTGTGTTTTAGAGGTCTTCACGGGTCTACCCGAACCCGATTACCCAGGGCCCGACCCGACTTGACCCTCGGATCTGGGTCGGATCTGATTGTTACTGGTCTTGGTTATGTGTAATTAGAACTGATTTGCCGGTAATGACCCGTACAGACCCAAACGCAACTGCTGCAGTACCGTAGAGAGAGAGAGAGAGGCGCATGTAGCTTGTTGTTTTTGTCGCCCAATCAAAAGTCATCAAAGCGGCACTAGCCTCTGGCTCTGTGAGTGTTGTGGCAATCAACTTAGCAGATCAATGGAAGACGGAATTTAAATGACGGAATTAAAAGTTAATGAGAAGGAGTTGTTGTTGTTATTATGTAGGACGGGGGAAAGCTCAGCCTATGTAGCTTTGATTAGCCAACCCAGCTAGCAAGCTACACCAAAAGTATGTGGACACCTGCTTGCGATCATCTCATTCCAAAATCATGGGCATTAATATGGAGTTGGTCCCCCCTTTGCTGCTATAACAGCCTCCACTCTTCTGGGAAGGCTTTCCACTAGATGTTGGAACATTGCTGTGGGGACTTGCTTCATTCAGCCACAAGAGCATTCGTGAGGTCAGGGCACTGATGTTGGGCGATTAGGCCTGGCTCGCAGTCGGCGTTCCAATTCATCCCAAAATTGTTTGATGGTTGAGGTCAGGGCTCTGTGCAGGCCAGTCAAGTTCTTCCACACCGATCTAGACAAACAATTTCTGTATGGATCACGCTTTGTGCACGGGTGCATTGTCATGCTGAAATAGGAAAGGGCCTTCCCATTTACATTTACGTCATTTAGCAGACGCTCTTATCCAGAGCGTCTTACAAATTGGTGCATTCAACTTATGATAGCCAGTGGCATTTTCTTAATGGGGGGTGGGGGAGGGGGGGTAGAAGGATTACTTTTATACTATTCCAGGTATTCCTTAATGAGGTAGGGTTTCAAGTGTCTCCGGAAGGTGGTCAGTGACTCCACTGTCCTGGCGTCGTGGGGGAGCTTGTTCCACCATTGGGGTGCAAGAGCAGCGAATAGCTTTGACTGGGCTGAGCGGGAACTGTGCTTCCGTAGAGGTAGAGGGACTAGCAGGCCAGAGGTGGATGAACGTAGTGCCCTGGTTTGGGTGTAGGGTCTGATCAGAGCCTGAAGGTAAGGAGGTGCCGTTCCCCTGACAGCTCCGTAGGCAAGCACCATGGTCTTGTAGTAGATGTGAGCCTCAACTGGAAGTCAATGGAGTGTGCGGAGGAGCGGGGTGACATGAGAGAACTTGGGAAGGTTGAACACCAGACGGGCTGCAGCGTTCTGGATAAGTTGTAGGGGTTTAATGGCACAGGCAGGGAGCCCAGCCAACAGCGAGTTGCAGTAATCCAGACGGGAGATGACAAGTGCCTGGATTAGGACCTGTGCCGCTTTCTGTGTAAGGTAGGGTCGTACTCTGCGAATGTTGTAGAGCATGAACCTGCAGGATCAGGTCACCGCTTTGATGTTAGCGGAGAACGACAGGGTGTTGTCCAGGGTCATGCCAAGGTTCTTTGCACTCTGGGAGGAGGACACAATGGAGTTGTCAACCGTGATGGCGAGATCATGGAGCGGGCAGTCCTTCCCCGGGAGGAAGAGCAGCTCCGTCTTGCCAAGGTTCAGCTTGAGGTGGTGATCCGACATCCACACTGATATGTCTGCCAGACATGCAGAGATGCGATTCACCACCATCAAGGGGGAAAGGAGAAAATTAATTGTGTGTCGTCTGCGTAGCAATGATAGGAGAAACCATGTGAGGATATGACAGAGCCAAGTGACTTGGTGTATAGAGAGAATAGGAGAGGGCCTAGAACTGAGCCCAGGGGGACACCAGTGGTGAGAGCACGTGGTGCGGAGACAGATTCTCGCCACGCCACCTGGTAGGAGCGACCTGTCAGGTAGGACGCAATCCAAGAGTGAGCAGCGCCGGAGATGCCCAACTCAGAGAGGGTGGAGAGGAGGATCTGATGGTTCACAGTATCAAAGGCAGCAGATAGGTCTACAAGGATAAGAGCAGAGGAGAGAGAGTTAGCTTTAGCAGTGCAGAGAGCCTCCGTGACACAGAGAAGAGCAGTCTCAGTTGAATGACCAGTCTTGAAACCTGACTGGTTTGGATCAAGAAGGTCATTCTGAGAGAGATAGCAGGAGAGTTGGCTAGAGACGGCACGCTCAAGAGTTTTGGAGAGAAAAGAAAGAAGGGATACTGGTCTGTAGTTGTTGACATTGGAGGGATCGAGTGTAGGTTTTTTGAGGAGGGGTGCAACTCTCGCTCCCCAAACTGTTGCCACACAGTTTGAAGCACAGAATCGTCTAGAATGTCACTGTAGGCTGTAGCGTTAAGATTTCCCTTCACTGGAACTAAGGAGCCTAACCTGAACCATGAAAAACAGCCCCAGACCATTATTCCTCCTCCACCAAACTTTACAGTTGGCACTATGCATTCGGGCAGGTAGCGTTCTCCTGGTATCCGCCAAACCCAGATTAGTCCGTTAGACTGCCAGATGGTGACGCATGATTCATCACTCCAGATAACGCTTTTCCACTGCTCCAGAGTCCAATGGCTGCGAGCTTTACATCACTCAGACGTTTCCACTTCACAATAACAGCACTTACAGTTGACCGGGGCAGCTATTGCAGGGCAGAAATGTGTCGAACTGACTGAGCTCTTCAGTATGGGCCATTCTACTAACAATGTTTTATCTATGGAGATTGCATGAGAGTGTTGTCAATTTTATACACCTGTCAGCAACTGTGTGGCTGAAATAGCCGAATCCACTAATTTAAAGGCATGTCCACATTCTTTTGGCCATGTATTGTAGCTTTAACCTTTTACTTCAGTGGGTTAAATCAGGGTCACCTAGAGAGTTTGTTGGTAGTCTTAAACAAATCTACTTTGATACAAAAGTATACACCTCACACACATGGTTATAAAAAAAAACATAGAACAGCGCCGGAGAAGATGGCTGCCGTTTTACAGCCCTCTAACCAATTGTACTATTATGTGTGTTTTTCCGCGTTATTTGTAATTTATTTTGTACATAATGTTTATGCCATCGTCTCTTATAACCAAAAAGAGCTTCTGGATATCAGGACAGCGATTACTCACCTCGCATTGGACGAAGACTTTTTCTTCAACGAGTCGGACGCGAAGGATATTCTACAGACACCCGGCAAGGCCCAGATCCCCGTCATTCGCCTGAGGAAGAGACGGAGATATCGTGGGACGTAGGTCGGGGTGCCTTGTAAGGATCCGACGGCGAGCGAGTAAACTGCCTCTCCCATCAATACTATTAGCCAACGTTCAATCTTTTGAGAATAAAATTGACGATTTAAGATTACGGTTATCCTACCAACGGGACATTAAAAACTGTAATATCTTATGTTTCACGGAGTCGTGGCTGAACGACAACAATGATACCATTCAGCTAGCAGGCTACACGCTACATCGGCAGGACAGAACGGCTGGCTCCGGTAAGACAAAGGGTGGCGGTCTCTGTATATTTGTAAACAACAGCTGGTGTACAAAATCAAATACTAAGGAAGTCTCGAGGTTTTGCTCGCCTGAGGTAGAGTATCTTATGATAAGCTGTAGACCACACTATTTACCAAGAGAGTTTTCAGCTATATTTTTCATAGCTGTCTATTTACCACCACAAACCAATGCTGGCATTAAGATTGCACTGAATGAGTTGTACAAGGCCATTAATCAACAGGAAAACGCTCATCCAGATGCAGCGCTCCTAGTGGCCGGGGACTTTAATGCAGGGAAACTTAAATCCGTTCTACCTAATTTCTACCAGCATGTCAAATGTGCAACCAGAGGGAAAAAAACTCTAGACCACCTTTACTCCACACACAGAGACGCATACAAAGCTCTCCCTCGCCCTCCATTTGGCAAATCTGACCATAACTCTATCCTCCTGATTCCTGCTTATAAGCAAAAACTGAAGCAGGAAGCACCAGTGATTCGGTTAATAAAAAAGTGGTCAGATGACGCAGATGCCAAGCTACAGGACTGTTTTGCTAGCACAGACTGGAACATGTTCCGGGATTCTTCAGACAGCATTGAGGAGTACACCACATCAGTCACTGGCTTCATCAATAAGTGCATCGATGATGTCGTCCCCACAGTGACCGTACGTACATACCCCAACCAGAAGCCATGGATTACAGGCAACATCCGCACTGAGCTAAAGGGTAGAGCTGCCGCTTTCAAGGAACGGGACTCTAACCCGGAAGCTTATAAGAAATCCCGCTATGACCTCCGACGAACCATCAAACAGGCAAAGAGTCAATACAGGTCTAAGATTGAATCATACTACACTGGCTCTGACGCTCGTCGGATGTGGCAGGGCTTGAAAACTATTACAGACTACAAAGGGAAGCACAGCCGCGAGCTGCCCAGTGACACAAGCCTACCAGACGAGCTAAACCACTTCTATGCTCGCTTCGAGGCAAGCAACACTGAAGCATGCATGAGAGCACCAGCTGTTCCGGACGACTATGTGATCACGCTCTCCGTAGCCGATGTGAGTAAGACTTTTAAGCAAGTCAACATTCACAAGGCCGCTGGGCCAGACGGATTACCAGGGCGTGTACTCCGAGCATGTGCTGACCAACTGGCAAGTGTCTTCACTGACATTTTCAACATGTCCCTGACCGAGTCTGTAATACCAACATGTTTCAAGCAGACCACCATAGTCCCCGTGCCCAAGAACTCTAAGATAACCTGCCTAAATGACTACCGACCCGTGGCACTGACGTCTGTAGCCATGAAGTGCTTTGAAAGACTGGTCATGGCTCACATCAACAGCATAATCCCAGAAACCCTAGACCCACTCCAATTTGCATACCGCCCCAACAGATCCACAGATGATGCAATCTCTATCGCACTCCACACTGCCCTTTCCCACCTGGACAAGAGGAACACCTACGTGAGAATGCTATTCATTGACTACAGCTCAGCATTCAACACCATAGTGCCCTCTAAGCTCATCACTAAGCTAAGGATCCTGGGACTAAACACCTCCCTCTGCAACTGGATCCTGGACTTCCTGACGGGCCGCCCCCCAGGTGGTAAGGGTAGGTAACAACACATCTGCCACACTGATCCTCAACACGGGGGCCCCTCAGGGGTGCGTGCTCAGTCCCCTCCTGTACTCTCTGTTCACCCATGACTGCATGGCCAGGCACGACTCCAACACCATCATTAAGTTTGCCGACGACACAACAGTGGTAGGCCTGATCACCGACAACGATGAGACAGCCTATAGGGAGGAGGTCAGAGATCTGGCCGTGTGGTGCCAGGACAACAACCTCTCCCTCAATGTGACCAAGACAAAGGAGATGATTGTGGACTACAGGAAAAAAAAGAGGACTGAGCACGCCCCCATTCTCATCGACGGGGCTGTAGTGGAACAGGTTGAGAGCTTCAAGTTCCTTGGTGTCCACATCACCAACGAACTATCATGGTCCAAGCACACCAAGACAGTCGCGAAGAGGGCACGACAAAGCCTATTCCCCCTCAGGAGACTAAAAGATTTGGCATGGGTCCTCAGATCCTCAAAAAATTCTACAGCTGCACCATCGAGAGCATCCTGACTGGTTGCATCACCGCCTGGTATGGCAACTGCTTGGCCTCTGACCGCAAGGCACTACAGAGGGTAGTGCGTACGGCCCAGTACATCACTGGGGCAAAGCTCCCTGCCATCCAAGACCTCTATACCAGGCGGTGTCAGAGGAAGGCCCTCAAAATTGTCAAAGACTCCAGCCACCCTAGTCATAGACTGTTCTCTCTGCTACCGCACGGCAAGCGGTACCGGAGTGCCAAGTCTAGGTCCAAAAGACTTCTCAACAGCTTCTACCCACAAGCCATAAGACTCCTGAACAGCTAATCATGGCTACCCGGACTATTTGCACTGCCCCCCACCCCATCCTTTTTACGCTGCTGCTACTCTGTTAAGTATTTATGCATAGTCACTTTAACTCTACCCACATGTACATATTACCTCAACTACCTCAACTAGCCGGTGCCCCCGCACATTGACTCTGCACCGTTACCCCCCTGTATATATAGCCTCCCTACTGTCACTTTATTTTACTTCTGCTCTTTGTTTTTCTCAACACTTTTTTTTTTTTTTTTTTTGTTGTTGTTTTATTCTTACTTTTTTGTTTAAAATAAACGCACTGTTGGTTAAGGGCTGTAAGTAAGCATTTCACTGTAATGTCTGCACTTGTTGTATTCGGCGCATGTGACCAATAAAATTTGATTTGATTTGATTTGATTTGATTTGATTTGATATAAACTTAGAAAGAAGAAAACACCTGTACCATGTCAGATATAGAGTTGAAATGTATTCAATTTTGAGTTTGCATCCCAATATTACACTTTATATACATCACAGAAGACTGAAATATAACAAAACCGTTTGACATAGAAACACTGGATTTTCGGCGGGTTTCTAATATAATGTTAATTCATTATGAAAAATATTAAAAACATTCCACCCATGAGACCACTATGTCATTTGACTGCAGGAAAGGGCTATCTAGCTTCTCTTCTTGGTTTGATGCAGTCAAAACAGGTACTATGTAATCAGGTTAGATGATAAATAACCTACAGTAGCTTTGGCAGCTATAAGTTAATAACTAGTGCGAGTCGGCTTGGTTGCTGCTGTCTCTCTCTTCTTCCTCCTTGCGCCTCACACAGTCACAAACACACATCACGGCCCCTCCCCAGCCTTCTGCTAGCTCCGTTGCTCTCTCCCTCAGTGTGTGCATTAACAGCTTCAGTTTATTACGTAGCTACAAATATATATTTTCTGCTGCTTCCCTCACTCGGATCGGATCAGACTGGGTTTGGACCCGCCCGGGTCAATACCACTGGTCTATACGGGGCCGTGTCTGGTTGTCCTCAGGTCCATTTGAACCGGGTCTCCATATTTAAAACATTAATTTATTTGGGTAATGTTCAGGGAGGAAAACCCCGGGTCCATTTCGGAACGGGTCAAACTTTTTGGACCTGAGAATATCTCTAGTGTGTGTGGGTGTTTGTGCGAGTGCATGCATATGTGCATGCTATGACATTGTCTTTTCCAGAGCACATAGGCCCAGTCTCCCTGACTGATTTAGTCATTGTTTAGCTTGAAAGGCTCTGCACAGGCTCTTTGTGTGAGGAAATTGCATTAATGAACTCAGATAAGAACAATCAACTCCAGTAGCCTTTTTCTGCATTTTCAAATATCCCATTAAATGCATATTCCTCTTTCTCCCATCATTAACATTTCCCTCTCTCTGTTTTTTCTTCCTAATCTGTCTGTTTCTTTTTTGGAACTATAGTCTCACCTTCATTAGAAGGCTTGAGAGTGGGAGGGAGGAGGTGAAAGACAGCATGTTACCCTCTCTTAGGCCATTTAACCTTTCATTTAGCAGTAAGGAATTAATGTGGCGAACTGGGCCACTATCACTTTCAGCAGCCGCTGCCACGCTGCCCTGAAGGGAATAGGATTGGCTTCTCTGGACACCTCCGATTCCGTCACTCTCTCAATTCTGCACCTTGTAGTATTCATGTATGGTGTAACGGGGGAAGGAAAAAGGAGGGCAAAGTCATTAAGTTGAAAAGGCCCTCTCGTTCTACCTCGGCAAGACTGGCAAGGTGGGTGACGTAAGGCCAGTGGTGACTAACATGGCAGCTTGAATCCAGGTCACTGCTTTTAGTTGAGTTTTGGGGAGGGAGAGAGGACAGGAAAAGGAGAATGGACATCGTTGAGTCACAACACAACAACAATATTTCAGCTTGTTTTTGTTTAAAGTCATTAAACACAGCTGGCTTGTGCTAAACTACCTGACCGCAACTGCAACCCACTCAAAAATATACACACACAATAGCTGCGGTCACCCAAACCTTACTTGCCCCAAACTCCCTTCCCTCCTCTAGTACAATTTGCCGTAGAGGAAAGGACAGTAATAGGAGCAGTGCACACCAGCCTCCAGTGTGACAGAGTGGAGCTTTTATGATGTCTCTCAGATTATTCCCTGACATTGATGGGAAGAGCGGGAGCACCCATTGATTAATCCATCGACTGGAGGAATGTAGTGCTGCCTTCTTTTGGATGTGCTGTCCTTTCCCCGTATGGCACATTCAGAGACAAGCTAGAGACAATGACTAATGATGAGCGAGCCCACTACAGCCACTGAGTGTGTCTGTGTGTTGATCATGAGTGTGTGTGTTAGAGGCCTTCACGGGTCCAAAAGGTTGGACACGTTCCGAAATGGACCTAGGGCTTTCCCATCCGGACCCGATATGCATCAATTCATTTGTAAAATATAGAGACCCGTTCCGAACAGAACCGAGGACAACTAGACCCGTTCCGTATAGACCTGGTCGGATCCAGACCCGATCCGAGTGAGGGAAGCAGCAGAAAAGCGACTTTATTAACTGGAGCCGATAAAGCACGAGGGAGAGGAGGTACAGAGAGGTGATGCTCTAGCAGGGGCCGTGCTGTGTGTGTAGGCAACTGTGAGTGTGAGCGAGTGACATGGGAACAGGGAGGAGGGAGAGAGAGACGAGAGACAGCAACCAGCAAGCCGAATCGCACTATAGTAGACTAAAAGCTGCCATAGCTAGGTTATTTATCATCCAATATGATTGCGTAGTACCTTTCTTCAGTGCATCACACTGGGAGGAGCTAGTTAAGCTAGCTAGCTAGCGGCTAGCAATGTCTAATTGAGGCTGCATGCAATTTCTCGTCCTACACAGTTACAAACAACAACTCCATTCAGAATATAAAGAAGCAGCCTACCTGTAGGCGCTTGGTCGTTGTAAACCATTCTTCTCCTTTAATTTTTAATTCCATAATTTAAATTGGATCTTCCATTGATTAGATATACTCTCGTGAAAACCAAAGAGCAGCAGCATAAATTATACAATTTATTTCTCTCTCTCTACTGCAATAGTCACATTCAAATCTGTATGGGTCCTTCCAGACAAGTCAGTTAAAATTACACATACCCGAGACCCTTGACAAACATATCAGATCCGACCCAGACCTGTGACATTATTTAGAATTCTGCATCCGGACACGCTCGGGTCCCGGATCGGGTCTCGGGTTTTCGGATACAGGTGGATCTGTGAAGACCTCTAGTGTGTGTGTTGATGGCTGCATCTGTGGGCTGTGTGTGTGTCCAGAGCGCCTGGGTGTGTGTGTGTGTGCACACTAGCGCGTGCTGCATGAGTACGTGCCTGCATGACCGCTTGTATTTTTGTGCGTGTGTGCAGGATGTCTGTACGTGTCTGTCGAGTTTGTATATTTGCGTTAGTCCAGAGCTGGCTGAAGTCTTCAGTCTCGACATGATTCAAATAGTAACTCTGATCATTAACAGGAATTTAGATCAATGTCAGCAGTGCCTGAAACAAACTCTTTGAAGTCTGCATTGATTACAATAACTACTAAAAACATGAATTAAAGAAAATTGTTTTTCCTAATTACTCTAGTAGAAGGCTATTGCACAGGGTTGCTAATGGTGTTCAGAACTACAATTATCATCCATGCCGCTGACTTAGCATAGAAGTACCCTGCCCTAACAATGAGTGTACAGTAGATCATAACTAAGTCATTGTAGTGCTGCATAATTAGCTTGAGGTGACAAAGCAATAATAAACACTAAGACAACAGTTTTTCACAAAATGGTCCACTCTAAGCTAAGACATTCTACAGCCAAAGAATGACTCAACATTTCATCCCCAGATAATATACAATAATAATATATATGCCATTTAGCAGACACTTTTATCCGAAACGACTTACAGTAGTGCGTGCATACATTTGATGTATGCGTTGTCCCGGGAATCAAACCCACCACCCTGGTGTTACAAGTGCCATGCTGTACCAACTGAGCTACAAAGGACCACTATGAAAATAAACAAACCAATACGCAGAGAAATTGGTCAAAAAGAATGTGCAAGGACAGATCACAATTCCAACATCCCATATATGCTGTCTGTATGTTTGTTTGACTGTCTGCTTCTTTCAGGGGTAAAAAAACATATTTCTAAGGTCAATTTGTTCTGAGGTGACTCAACTGCTGCCTATCTCAGCATCTAGAAGTGGGAAGTCATCGTGGGACTGCCCTCATGTAACAAAGCACCAAACATCTGAGGTGATACATCCAGTTTGAGTTTATACTCACAGCACTGCAGGCTCTGCATTGACCTGAAAACTAATCTGCCCCCCCCTCCTTCCGGCCTGTATGCATTCTTCTGATCTAGTGCTGTAGAACATATGTTTGTTTACTCTGTATTCTGTTCTCATTTTAACAAAACATTTTCCACATCTGAAGTAACGTAAGATAATCAGAACCTTAACACCTCAAATAGAGGATATGGATCCTAAATAATACAATAGATCCCAAATAAGCCAACACATGGATGAAAACATCAAATACAAAGCCAAGACATACTACGTAACAGGGCATTATTCTTCCTCAGGTTTCCGCTGTCACAGTCTCTACATAGCCTTATCGACAGCCCTCCCTCCTCTCCTCTACCTCAGCCATGGCGTCTCTATCTGCTGGTCTAGCAGCCAGGGACTTGCTGTACGGCTCTGTAAAACAGCTAGACAAAAGAGTCCGAGTAGATAACACAGATCTGCCTGACTGTTTAATTTCCCTGACACGCCCAATCCAATCCTGAGAGAACATTTCTACCCAGAGAAGATGGAACATTTATGGGCGGTTCCATTATTGATAGAAGTCCCCAGCAGTCAGAGAAATGAATTCTAATGTGTCCTAATCCGATTTACCAAATGAACATTTATTATATGGCACAAAATGACGGCCTTAATCTAAACTGAGTCACTGTCAGAAAAAATAAACAACATTACAAAGGAGGTTGTGGGAAAAAGACGTGGGCATATGTTCTGTCACTTCACGAGTGTCAGTAATGCTGTAGGTGGGTGTAGTGGTGGAATCAAGCGCAGGACACCGAAGTATAGTCCAAAAGACTTTAGTGAAATTTCCAACAAGGAAAAATAGAACAAACTTGCCCGAAGGCGAAACTACGCACGTAGGCGACAAAACAAAAGGCGCACTACACAGGTGCGTAAAACGCTCCAACACAGTGGAGTAAAGCTCAACCGAGCGAATAAATAATTCCTCCAAGCAAACACACGACAGAAATAAATCAATCACACACAACACTAGACAAACACAACGAGAAACTTATAGGACACTAATTACACTAAACGATAACAGGTGTCACAACAAACAGACAAAAGCAAACGAACATAGAAACATGCAACGGTGGCAGCTAGTATTCCGGAGACAACGAACGCCGAAGCCTGCCCGAACAAGGAAGAGAGGCAGCCTCGGCCGAAACCGTGACAGTACCCCCCCCCTTGACGCGCGGCTCCAGACGTGCGCCGACTCCGGCCTCGGGGACGACCAGGAGGACGCGGAGCAGGGTGCGTCGGGTGCCCACGATGGAATTCCGTCAGGAGAGACGGGTCCAAAATGTCTCTCCTCGGCACCCAGCACCGTTCCTCCGGACCGTACCCTCCCACTCCACTAGATATTGGAGACCCCCATCCGACGTCTCGAATCCAAGATGGACCTCACGGAGTACGCCGGTGACCCCTCGATGTCCAATGGGGGCGGAGGAGTCTCCCTGATCTCACTTTCTTGGAGTGGGCCAGCTACCACCGGCCTGAGAAGAGACACATGGAACGAGGGGTTAATACTTTTATATTCAACAGGTAGTTGTAATTTGTAACACACCTCGTTCAACCTTCTCAGGACTTTAAATGGCCCTACAAAACCGCCGACCCAGTTTCCGACAGGGCAGGCGGAGGGGCAGGTTTCTGGTAGAGAGCCAGACTCGATCACCAGGTGCGTACACCGGTCCCTCACTGCGGTGGAGATCGGCGCTCGCCTTATGACGACGGAGGGCCCGCTGCAGGTGGACGTGTGCAGCGTTCCATGTCTCCTCCGAGCGCCGCGCCCACTCATCCACCGCAGGAGCCTCGATCTGGCTCTGCTGCCAAGGTGCCAGAACCGGCTGGTAACCTAACACACATTGAAAAGGGGTTAGGTTAGTGGAGGAATGGCGTAGGGAATTCTGGGCCATCTCGGCCCTTGGAACGTACCTTGCCCACTCCTCCGGCCGGTCCTGGCAGTATGTTCTAAGAAACCTACCCACATCCTGGTTCACGCGTTCCACCTGCCCATTACTCTCTGGGTGGTAACCCGAGGTGAGGCTCACCGAGACCCCCAACCGCTCCATAAAGGCTCTCCAGACCCTGGAGGTAAATTGGGGACCTCAATCAGACACAATATCCTCGGGTACCCCGTAGTGCCGGAACACATGGGTGAATAGTGCTTCGGCAGTTTGCAGGGCAGTAGGAAGGCCCGGCATGGGGAGCAAACGACAGGCCTTAGAAAACCGGTCCACAACGACCAGTATAGTGGTATTCCCCTGTGAAGGAGGAAGGTCAGTAAGGAAATCCACCGAGAGGTGAGACCATGGTCGTTGTGGAACGGGCAGGGGTAGTAACTTACCCCTAGGCAGATGTCTAGGCGCCTTACACTGGGCGCACACCGAGCAGGAGGAAACATAAACCCTCACATCCCTTGCCAACGTGGGCCACCAGTACTTGGCACTAAGACAGTGCACTGTCCGGCCGATACCAGGGTGTCCAGAGGAGGGTGACGTGTGAGCCCAATAGATCAATCGATCCTGAACCTCGAGCGGAACGTACTTCCGACCCTCCGGGCATTGCGGTGGACTAGGGTCGGTGCGTAACGCCCGCTCGAGCTCAGCATCGACCTCCCACACTACCGGTGCCACCTGACACGACTCTGGCAGTATGGGAGTGGGCTCCACGGACCTCTCCTCCGTGTCATACCGCCGAGACAGCGCATCTGCCTTACCGTTCTGTGACCCAGGGATGTACGTGATCTTAAAAGTAAACCGGGTCAAAAACATATTCCATCTTGCCTGGCGAGGGTTCAGCCTCCTCGCTGCCCGGATGTACTCCAGGTTACGGTGGTCCGTCAAAATGAGGAAAGGGTGTTGAGCCCCCTCAAGCCAGTGCCTCCACACCTTTAGGGCCTGTACCACGGCTAACAGCTCCCTCTCCCCTACATCATAGTTTCGCTCCGCCGGACTGAGCTTCTTGGAATAAAAAGCACAGGGGCGGAGTTTAGGTGGCGCGCCTGACCGTTGTGAAAGCACGGCTCCTATACCGGCCTCTGACGCGTCCACCTCTACCTGAAATGGCAAAGAGGGATCCGGATGCGCCAGCACCGGGGCCGAGGTAAACAGGTCCTTCAGCCTCCCAAACGCCCTGTCCGCCTCGGCAGACCACTGCAGACGCACCGGACCCCCCTTCAAAAGAGACGTGATGGGAGCTGCCACCTGTCCAAAACCCCGGATAAACCTCCGGTAGTAATTCGCAAACCCCCAAAAACTGCTGCACCTCCTTCACAGTGGTTGGTGTTTGCCAATTACGCACGGCTGACACCCGGTCTACCTCCATCTTCACCCCTGACGCAGACAACTGATACCCCAAAAAAGGAGACCGACTCCTGGAAAAACAGACACTTCTCTGCCTTAACATACAGGTCGTGCTCCACCAGCCTCCGCAACACTCTGCGCACCAGGGCCACATGCTCGACTCGGGTAGGCGAGTACACGAGAATGTCATCTATGTACATAACCACCCCCTGCCCCTGCATGTCCCTGAAGATCTCATCCACGAATGATTGGAAAACTGACGGAGCGTTCATCAACCCGTATGACAAGATACTCGTAATGGCCCGAGGTGGTACTAAAGGCTGTCTTCCATTCATCGCCCTCCCTGATGCGCACCAAGTTGTACGCGCTCCTGAGATCTAATTTAGTGAAGAAACGCGCCCCATGCATTGACTCAGTCATGGTCGCAATCAGCGGGAGTGGATAACTGTACTTCACCGTGATCTGATTGAGACCACGGTAATCGATGCACGGGCGTAACCCACCATCCTTTTTCTTCACAAAAAAGAAACTCGAGGACGCAGGGGAAGTGGAAGGCCGTATGTATCCTTGTCTCAGAGATTCGTCTATGTAAGTCTCCATAGCTTTCTTCTCCTCCTGAGACAGAGGATACACATGGCTCCGTGGGAGGTCTATCGCACAATCTCCCTGCCTATGGGGCGGCAACTGCGTCGCCCTCGACTTACTAAACGCAATAGCCAAATCCCCATACTCAGGGGGAACGTGCAATGCGGGCACCTGGTTTGGACTCTCCACCGAGGTAGCCCCTACGGAAACGCCCAAACATCGACCCACACACTGGGCAGACCACTCCATCAGAGCCCTCTCCTGCCACGAAATAGATGGGTTATGGGTACTCAACCAGGGCATGCCCAGCACCACCGGATACGCAGGCAAGTCGATCAGAAATAGCTGAATCATCTCCTGATGACCCCCCTGCGCACACATCCTAAGTGGCGCCGTGACCTCCCTGATCAAGCCCGCACCCAACGGACGGCTATCTAGGGCATGAACGGGGAAAGGGACATCAACAAGGAGAAGGGGAATCCCTAAGGCTAAACAAAACTTCTTATCAACAAAATTCCCAGCCGCGCCTGAATCTACCAGCGCCTTATGCTGGGAATGAGGTGCTACCTGTGGAAAACGCACAGGTATACAGAAATGTGCAACAGAGAGCTCTGGGTGAGTGGGGCGCCTACTCACCTGGAAGGACTCCCAGTGCGGGACCTGTCGTCCTCTCCCCTAGGAGGCCATCCCCAGCACCTAGCCGCGGTGTGTCCTCCCCGACCACAGTTGGTGCAGGAGATGGACCCCCTCGTAAGCCGACCCCTCCTCTCTCTAGCGCCAGCGCCCCCGAGCTCCATGGGGCACGGCTCGGAGGCGCTGGAGGGTGAAATGGACGGACCCCCCTCGGAACGTCCGCGGGTAGCTAGCAGGATATCCAGCCTGATGGACATGTTGACCAACTGGTCGAACGAGAGGCTGGTGTCCCTACAGGCCAGCTCCCTACGGACGTCCTCTCGTAGACTACATCTGTAGTGATCGATGAGAGCCCGCTCATTCCACCCTGCATCCGCCGCCAGAGTCACGGAATTCCTAAGGCGAACTCCTGGGCACTCCTCTTCCCCTGCCGGAGGAAGACCAGACGCTCCCCCGCCGCTTTCCCATCCGGGGATGGTCAAACACCGCCCTGAAGCGGCGGGAGAACTTCGTCGTAGGTGATGGTGTTCGCGTCGATCCTCCTCCACTCTGCGTTGGCCCATTCCAACGCCTTCCCGGAAAGGCAGGAGATCAGGGCGGACACGCTCTCATGTCCCGAGGGCGCCGGGTGCACAGTGGCCAGGTAAAGCTCCACCTGGAGAAGGAATCCCTGACACCCGGTCGCGGTCCCATCGTAGGCCCTCGGGAGCGAGAGTCGAACTCCTCTGGGTTCCGGAGCGGGAATGGGCTGACTTGCCGATGGTGCTGGCAGAGAGGATGGCGGTGGAGGAGTCCCCCAGCCTCGGATGGTGGTGATCACCTCCTGCAGTGCGGACCCCATCTGCAGGATCTGGTCACTCTGTTCACGGACCCTGTCCTCCAGTGTCGCCTGGGCTGCTGCGGCTCCTGCTGATTCCATTCTTGATGGTGTGTGATTTTGTCAGTAATGCTGTAGGTGGGTGTAGTGGTGGAATCAAGCGCAGGACACCGAAGTATAGTCCAAAAGACTTTAGTGAAATTTCCAACAAGGAAAAATAGAACAAACTTGCCCGAAGGCGAAACTACGCACGTAGGCGACAAAACAAAAGGCGCACTACACAGGTGCGTAAAACGCTCCAACACAGTGGAGTAAAGCTCAACCGAGCTAATAAGTAATTCCTCCAATCAAACACACGACAGAAATAAATCAATCACACACAACACTAGACAAACACAACGATAAACTTATAGGACACTAATTACACTAAACGATAACAGGTGTCACAACAAACAGACAAAAGCAAACGAACATAGAAACATGCAACGGTGGCAGCTAGTATTCCGGAGACAACGAACGCCGAAGCCTGCCCGAACAAGGAAGAGAGGCAGCCTCGGCCGAAACCGTGACAACGAGGGGCTGACACCTCGTCGCAATGCTACCTTTTTCTGGTTGACAAGTTCATACATTTTCTGACAGGGCTACTTGGCACGATTTTCAATGGATATCTGAGAGAGCAACGAGGGGACAAATTGGACAATATTATCAAATGAAGTCTGGCTTTATGCTAGCAGCAGAAAGACGTTTCCCTTGGTCCAGTACCAACATTGCACCTGCTCTGAGACTACTTCTCCACACTGCTAAGACACATTGGGGACTGCTGTTGTCACCAGTACATAATAAAATAAATAAACACATAGGTGCACACGCCTAGAGGAGATTATGGAAGTTGTCATTGTATCATTGACGTTTAACAGAGCATGGACCTATAACTATGACGAAGGCACTACATTCTGAAATGTTGACCATCTTACTGTAATAGTATATCTCACTGGTCATCCCCAAATCCAAAACCCCCTTTGGTCGCCATTCCTTCCAGTTCTCTGCTGCAAATGACTGGAACGAACTGCAAACATCTCTGAAGCTGGAGACACTTATCTCCCTCACTATCTTTAAGCATCAGTTGTCAGAGCAGCTTACCGATCACTGCACCTGTACACAGCCCATCTGTAATTAGCTCACCCAACTACCTCATCCCCATATTGTTATTTACATTGTTATTTATTTTGCTCATTTGCACCCCAGTATCTCTGTTTGCACATCATTTTCTGCACATCTATCACTCCAGTGTTAATACTAAATTGTCATTATTTTGCACTATGGCCTATTTATTCCCTTACCCCCATAACTTACTACATTTGCACACACTGTATATAGATTTTCTATTGTGTTATTGACTGTACGTTTTGTTTATTCCATATGTAACTCTGTGTTGTTGTTGTTTTTTCCACACTGCTTTGCTTTATCTTGGCCAGGTCGCAGTTGTAAATGAGAACTTGTTCTCAACTGGCTTACCTGGATAAATAAAGGTGAAATAAAAAAAATAGTAACAAACAGGAATCCAAGTGTACAATATGACTGCTATTTTATATAAAAAGTACTTCAAAGTAGCTATTTAACAAATAAAATCACTGTAATGCCTTGGCACATCAGCGTTACCGACTTTAGATGAGTCCCGTGACACTTGTGGGGGTCGTAGAGCAAAACGGAGAACACTTTCAATAGAGTGGTCATGATAGTTTGTAGGCCAAACTGTTAGATGTTGTTTTCATGAGAAGACCAATTTTCGGGATGTCAAATTGTCTGACAAACACCGCTGTAGCTCGGCCACCTTCCACCGCAGATGTGGAAGGCCAACATAGACAGATGTGGTGGATTGAGTGAGAGAGAGCGAGAGAGAGAGAGAGAGAGAGAGAGAGAGAGAGAGAGAGAGAGAGAGAGAGAGAGAGAGAGAGAGAGAGAGAGAGAGAGAGAGAGAGAGAGAGAGAGAGAAAGAAAACGAGAGGGGTGTTGTCATTAAATGAGTAAACACAAGGCCTGCCAGCCGAGGGCTAGAGAATGCCATGTTCCTTATTTGATATTGTTCCAATTCCCTTTTTGCCAAGTTTAGAATTCAGAACTAATAGAAAATAGAAGTGGAAGACTATTGCGAGCACTGCTCCAGATCACTTGATATTCACCACAAGGGGGAGAGAGAGGGGGGAAAGGCAGGGTGGCATGTCCAATAGGCAATTTAATTCAAAGTAAATGTAATTAAAATTGGCTAAATTATATAATTACTCCTGTCTATACAGAAGAAGAAAAAAAAATCATTCAAAATAGGCTAGTAGATTTGGCCCCAGATGATCAGTAGCCTTAAAAAAAAAATAAGCTGTGGATTGTTTTAAATGTCAAGTGCATAGCCTACAGATGGAAGGGCCACAACTTGGGCAATGCGCGAAGCAAATATCAAATAGATGATTGTTGAGTTGCGACTGTCAGTAAAAATCAGCTAAAATAGGCCCAGGCATAACACAATATTTAAAAAAAAAATACAATCACAGGAAAACATAGTTAGGAAAGCAAAGGGCTATTGCTGTAAAGAGAAGACAATGAAAATACTAATCTGTTTTTTAGTTATCAAAATGATCAACTTGAGCGAATAGTAGCATATCTTACTGGAATGAGTTGCGAGCGTCATCCATGTCTCGGGTGAGTGTGCACATTCACTATTAATCATTGGGTCAGTCAGTGCCAATTTACATTTCCTCCTCCAGGTTAGAAAGACGTCATATTGTACAATTTGTGTCTCCCCTTTCCATAGGCCTAGATTAGATGGTTGCATACAAGCAGTATCACTGCAGCCTAAGTTAATTTAACTAATGTCTGTTTGCTAAAAAGCCTGCAAAAAACCCTGTTGTGAACAGCGCGCACATTTCTTTGTAGACTACCTTGATCCAGCTCCGGTGGGTGGAAAGCTCCTCTCGCTGTGCCGCGCCCAGCACTGTGTTGCTTAGTGGGCTAGTATGCCTACATGTTTGACATTAGCAGGAAAAGGCCTGCGAGCAGAGGGTGTGAGAATGCCATGTTATTAATGTGATATTGTTCCCAATCCCTGTTCTCCAAGTTTAGAATGGTAAACTAATAAAAAATTGTCATACAGTATATACAGTATCTTAAAATAATGTGTTTTTTCTCTCCTCTACCCCCCATTTCATTGTGGGAAATCAGAGTTTGGAAAGCAAATGGCTGCTGTAAAGAGAAGACAATGAAGAGACTCTAATCTGTCTTTTGGTTATCAACATTCTTAACTTGAGTGAACAGTAGCCTATCTTATTGGCACCAGCAGAGAGCATCATCCATATCCCTAGTGAGTGTGCTGTGCACATATTCACTCTTTATCATTGGGTCAGTGCCACTTGAAACTTTGTTTTTGGACAATAATTTCCTCCTCCAGGTTATATTGTACAATTTGTGTCTCCCCTTTTCATAGGCCTTGATTAGATGGTTGCAGACAAGTTCATTTTTATTGATCTGTTTGTTAGTGTCAGCAGTAGCCTATAGGCCTATACTACCTTGTAATTGTTGTCATATTAACACTAGAACCGCCAAGACAGTCAGCTGGTAGAGCACGGCGCTTGTAACGCCAAGGTAGTGGGTTCGATCCCCGGGACCACCCATATACAAAAATGTATGCACGCATGACTGTAAGTCGCTTTGGATAAAAGCGTCTGCTAAATGGCATATGATATTATATTATTATTATTTTCAATGTAGTAATTTCAATAACTTCATTTCAATAAAAACCTTGAACACACCTGTCCCTGACTTTTCCTAAATATGTGTATTTTACACTCTAGCAGTACTGTCAGACAAATATCTTTTTTTTTTCTTTTTTTTTTCGTTCTGAGCATTTCATCCTCAAAGTGCCATGACAGTCAAAATGACCGTATGCACATTTAACAGCAGACTAGCAGGGCTCGAGGAGTACCAATAGCCGCCAGCCTAATAAATCCATTTAACTAGAAAAGGCCTGGCCTCATTGGACCCCCCTTAGTGCTAATGTCATTTGGTTGTGTTTATGAAGGTCTTAGGTAACATTAGAATACCAAATGTCAATACTTGAAAGAACATAATACCATTTTCATTTGTTTATGTTACTGTAGGCTATATGTAAAACCAATAAAAACAGAATTTCAATATTATTCATGGAGTGCCTTTGTTACAACTGAATTGTGCATTGAAACATAGTAAACGCTTATTTTTATAACTACAAAACAAATGAAAATACCTAAACCGCAAGGCATGTGGTCAATGAAGAAAATATCAGAAAATATCAGTAGCCTAAATATCAGTGTAAGCACCAAGCATGCTTGTGAATAGTGAAAATCAGCACAAAAGCAATAATGGCATTATAATGAATATAAGTGTCAATATGACAACGGTAAAAAATAGTATATTATTGCAGTTATTGAACACATAAGTGGCCTCGCTCGTGCTTAAAGTATGGTGTGCATCTTCACACAATAATTGGATTTCATTATACTGTTATTTCTTGTCCTAAGAGTCACCACAAATCTTTGTCACTTTCACTTGATTTCAACACTTCCCACAAACAAGTCACTTGCAGCTGAAACAGGTGTCCGGGTTCTGTTCAGATTGCATATGCCCACCTTACAGCTTCTCCTCCCCGGGAGCTGTGCGCAATTTGGCTCACGCAATGGCTCAAGTGGAATCTTTGCTGCTGCCTTGGCCTTCATTTGTCTCTCACTTAGCCCGTGTGCCAGACTCATGATGAAGTCTCTTCTGCTCAAGGGTGTTGTTCATGCACTCCATGAACAACACATGTGCGTTGATAGCAGCCAAGTCAAGCATGTTGTAGAACACAGCAACAGGCCAGCGATGAGTTCCTCCACACACCTACTCATTCAAGGGTTTTTATTTATTTATTTTTTTAAAAATTCATTGTAGAATAATAGTGAAGACATCAAAACTATAAAATAACACATATGGAATCATGTAGTAACCAGAAAAGTGTTAACCTCTTAAGGATCAGACAATTTTTTTCAATTTTCGCCTAAAATGACATACCCAAATCTAAATTCCTGTAGCTCAGGACCTGATGCAAGGATATGGAGATTCTTGAAACCATTTGAAAGGAAACACTTTGAAGTTTGTGGAAATGTGAAATTAATGTAGGAGAATATAACACATTAGATCTGGTAAAATATAATACAAAACAAAAAAAGTGCGTATTTTTATTTATTTTATCATCTTTGAAATGCAAGAGAAAGGCCACAATATAATATGGCAGTTTAGGCGCAATATAGATTTTGGCCACTAGATGGAAGCAGTGTATGTGCAAAGTTTCAGATTGATCCAGTGAAGCGTTGCAATACTAGACAATTTGGTATCAAATATGCCCAAATATGCCGAATTGGTCAATTGATACATTTTCTATAGAGAACATACAAAAATGATACGGTAATACAAAATGTAAGTTTACACACTCCCAGGAATGTCATACATGATGGATCATTAACTTATACACTAACTTTCACACATCTAGATGGCCGGTGTTCAAACTGTAGAACCCAGTTCCTACATTTGAATATAACAATGTATTTAATCAAACAAAACTATGCTACATTTTATCTCTGGGACCCTTAGGATGACAAATCAGAGCAAGATTACTGAATGCAAGTACATTATTTACCTTCAGAGGTGAATGTACCAAACCAGTTGCAGTGCTATGTTTTTTGTTGTTGTGCACTCTCCTCAAACAATAGCATGGCATGTTTTCACTGTAATAGCTACTGTAAATTGGACAGTGCAGATAGATTAACAAGAATTTGAGCTTTCTGCCCATATAAGACATGTCTACAGTGGGGAAAAAAAGTATTTAGTCAGCCACCAATTGTGCAAGTTCTCCCACTTAAAAAGATGAGAGAGGCCTGTAATTTTCATCATAGGTACACCTCAACTATGACAGACAAATTGAGGAAAAAAAAATCAGAAAATCACATTGTAGGATTTGTAATGAATTTATTTGCAAATTATGGTGGAAAATAAGTATTTGGTCACCTACAAACAAGCAAGATTTCTGGCTCTCACAGACCTGTAACTTCTTCTTTAAGAGGCTCCTCTGTCCTCCACTCGTTACCTGTATTAATGGCACCTGTTTGAACTTGTTATCAGTATAAAATACACCTGTCCACAACCTCAAACAGTCACACTCCAAACTCCACTATGGCCAAGACCAAAGAGCTGTCAAAGGACACCAGAAACAAAATTGTAGACCTGCACCAGGCTGGGAAGACTGAATCTGCAATAGGTAAGCAGCTTGGTTTGAAGAAATCAATTGTGGGAGCCATTATTAGGAAATGGAAGACATACAAGACCACTGACAATCTCCCTCGATCTGGGGCTCCACGCAAGATCTCACCCCATGGGGTCAAAATGATCACAAGAACGGTGAGCAAAAATCCCAGAACCACACGGGGAGACCTAGTGAATGACCTGCAGAGAGCTGGGACCAAAGTAACAAAGCCTACCATCAGTAACACACTACGCCGCCAGGGACTCAAATCCTGCTGTGCCAGACATGTCCCCCTGCTTAAGCCAGTACATGTCCAGGCCCGTCTGAAGTTTGCTAGAGTGCATTTGGATGATCCAGAAGAGGATTAGGAGAATATCATATGGTCAGATGAAACCAAAATAGAACTTTTTGGTAAAAACTCAACTTGTCGTGTTTGGAGGACAAAGAATGCTGAGTTGCATCCAAAGAACACCATACCTACTGTGAAGCATGGGGGTGGAAACATCATGCTTTGGGGCTGTTTTTCTGCAAAGGGACCAGGACGACTGATCCGTGTAAAGGAAAGAATGAATGGGGCCATGTATCGTGAGATTTTGAGTGAAAACCTCCTTCCATCAGCAAGGGCATTGAAGATGAAACGTGGCTGGGTCTTTCAGCATGACAATGATCCCAAACACACCGTCCGGGCAACGAAGGAGTAGCTTCGTAAGAAGCATTTCAAGGTCCTGGAGTGGCCTAGCCAGTCTCCAGATCTCAACCCCATAGAAAATCTTTGGAGGGAGTTGAAAGTCCGTGTTGCCCAGCGACAGCCCCAAAACATCACTGCTCTAGATGAGATCTGCATGGAGGAATGGGCCAAAATATCAGCAACAGTGTGTGAAAACCTTGTGAAGACTTACAGAAAACGTTTGAATTGTGTCATTGCCAACAAAGGGTATATAACAAAGTATTGAGAAACTTTTGTTATTGACCAAATACTTATTTTCACCATAATTTGCAAATAAATTCATAAAAAATCCTACAATGTGATTTTCTGTCATAGTTGACGTGTACCTATGATGAAAATTACTGGCCTCTCTCATCTTTTTTAAGTGGGAGAACTTGCACAATTGGTGGCTGACTAAATATTTTTTTCCCCCACTGTACATCCTGGAAAGTTTGCTATTACTTACAACAGTCATGCTAATCACATTAGCGCACGTTAGCTCAACCGTCATGTTTACCAGACACCAATCCTGTAAAGGTTAAACAAATCAAAATATATTTTATATTTGAGATTCTTCAAATAGCCACCCTTTGCCTTGAAGACAGCTTTGCACAATCTTGCCATTCTCTCAACCAGCTTCATGAGGTAGTCACCTAGAATGCTTTTCCAACAGTCTTGAAGGAGTTCCCACATATGCTGAGCACTTGTTGGCTGCTTTTCCTTCACTCTGCCGTCCGACTCATCCCAAACCATCTCAATTGGGTTGAGGTCGGGGGATTGTGGAGGCTAGGTCATCTGATGCAGCACTCCATCACACTCCTTCTTGGTAAAATAGCCCTTACACAGCCTGGAGGTGTGTTGGTTCATTGTCCTGTTGAAAAACAAATGATAGTCCCACTAAGCCCAAACCAGATGGGATGGCGTATCACTGCAGAATGCTGTGGTAGCCATGCTGGTTAAGTGTGCCTTGAATTCTAAATAAATCACAGACAGTGTCACCAGCAAAGCACCCCCATACCATAACACCTCCTCCTCTATGCTTTACGGTGGGAACTACACATGCAGAGATAATCTGTTCACCCACACTGCGTCTCACGAAGACACGTCGGTTTGAACCAAAAATCTCAAATTTGGACTCCAGACCAAAGGACAAATCTCCACCGGTCTAATGTCCATTGCTCATGTTTCTTGGCCAAAGCAGGTCTCTTCTTATTATTATTGGTGTCCTTTAGTAGTGGTTTCTTTGCAGCAATTCGACCATGAAGGCCTAATTCACACAGTCCCCTCTGAACAGTTGATGTTGAGGTGTGTCTGTTACTTGAACTCTGTGAAGCATTTATTTGGGCTGCAATTTCTGAGGCTGGTAACTCTAATGAACTTATCCTCTGCAGCATAAGTAACTCAGGGTCTTCCATTCCTGTGGAGGTCCTCATGAGAGCCAGTTTCATCATAGTGCTTGATTGTTTTTGCGACTGCACTTGAAGAAACTTTCAAAGTTCTTGAAATGTTCCGTATTGACTGACCTTCATGTCTTAAAGTAATGATGGACTGCCATTTCTCTTTGCTTATTTGAGCTGTTCTTGCCATAATATCGACTTGGTACTTTACCAAGTATACCCCCCCTACCTTGTCACAAAATAACTGACTGGCTAAAATGCATTAAGAAGGAAATAAATTCCACAAATTAACTTTTAAGAAGGCACACCTGTTAATTGAAATGCATTCCAGGTGACTACCTCATGAAGCTTGTTGAGATAATGCCAAGAGTGTGCAAAGCTGTCATCAAGGCAAATGGTGGCTATTTGAAGAATCTCAAATATAAAATATATTTTGATTTGTTTAACACTTTTTTGGTTACTACATGATTCCATATGTGTCATTTCCTAGTTTTGATGTCTTCACTATTATTCTACAATGTAAAAAACTGTAAAAATAAAGAAAAACCCTTGAATGAGTAGGTGTGTCCAAACTTTGGACTGGTACTAATATATATATATACACATATACACACACAGTGCTATGAAAAAGTATTTGCCCCCTTTCTAATTGTCTCTACTTTTGCGTATGTGTGATACTGAATGTTATCAGATCTTCAACCAAAACCTAATATTAGATAAAGGGAACATAAGTGAACAAATAACACAACAATTACATATTTATTTCATAAACAAAGTTATGCAACACCCAATTCCCCTGTGTGAAAAAGTAATTGCCCCCTTACACTCAATAACTGGTTGTGCCACCTTTAGCTGCAATGGGATGGGACCCATCTCGTCCAAAGCGTTGACTTAAGTTTGCCAAAAAGCACCTGGATGATCATCAAGACTCTTGGAAGAACGTTCTATGGACAGATGATTCAAAAGTATAACTTTTTGGACGACATGGTTCCATTAATGCCTGGTGAAAACCAAACTCTGCATTCAGTCAAGCATGGTGGTGGTGGTGTGATGGTTTGGGGATGCTTTGCTGCCTCAGGACCTGGACGACTTGCCTTAATAGAAGGAACCATGAATTCTGCTCTGTATCAGAGAATTCTACAGGAGAATGTCAGACCATTCGTCTGTGAGCTGAAGCTGAAGCACAGCTGGGTAATGCAGCAAGACAATGATCCAAAACACACAATCAAATCTACATGAAAAGTGCTAAAATGCAACAAATTGGACGTTTTGGAATGGCCTAGTCAAAGTCCAGACCTAATCCCAATTGAGATATTGTGGTAGGACTTGCAACGAGCAGTTCATGCTTGAAAACCCACACGTCACTGAGTTAAAGCAGTTCTGCATGGAAGAGTGGGCCAAAATTCCTCCACAGCGACGTGAGACACTGATCAACAACTACAGGAAGCATTTGGTTGGAGTCATTGCAGCTAAAGGTGGCACAACCAGTTATTGAGTGTAAGGGGGCAATTACTTTTTCACACAGGGGAATTGGGTGTTGCATAACTTTGTTTATGAAATAAATATGTAATTGTTGTGTTATTTGTTCACTTATGTTCCCTTTGTCTAATATTAGGTTTTGGTTGAAGATCTGATAGCATTCAGTATCACAAATATGCGAAAGTAGAGAAAATTAGAAAGGGGGCAAATACTTTTTCATAGCACTGTATATATATATATATATATCCAGAGTTTTTTTTTTTTTTAATATCTCCTAGATTTAAGACAAACACTTCAAAAACATATTTCTTATTATTACTTTTTTGACCATCCTTTTTTCCATTTATGAATGTGTTAATCAATGTGTTGCTATGGGCTTTAGTAGTAAAGGCCCCAAAAAATAATATATCAAAAAATATATATATATATGTTTGGTTTTTAAACCTAAATGGGTCCTAAAAAGCTAACCATATACAAACAATTCCATATGTCAGTTTAGCACAACCCCCCCCCCTAGACACAACCCCCCCTCCCCTAGAATTTAAGGATTTAACCTGTCTCCTCCCCTTCATCTAAACTGATTGAAGTGGATTTAACAAGTGACATCAATAAGGGATCATAGCTTTCACCTGGATTCAACTGGTCACAGTCTATGTCATGGAAAGAGCAGGTGTTTTTAATGTTTTGTACACAGTGTATACCACACATTATGCTTCTTTCTTTCTAGCCAGCAGACTGCATAGCGGCCTCAAGGACAGGCGAAGCTTGTCATTTCACCATGGACAGCTCCCTCAATGCCAGCGCTGAGCGAACGCGGCCAGCAACCGCGAGCCAACTAGGCCTACTCGAGCATACATTAGAGTGCAGCGCTTCAGCATTAAAACAGACATTACACCTCCATGGTTAGGTGGAAATTAAAGTGCATATGCTGCAGCCCTATAGTGTTCTTACAACATCATTCTCAAAGAGATGGCGGTGCTCATATGTTGGGATTTTCTCCAGGGCGCATGCAATGAGCATTAGCAATACAACTGTTTAAAGTCCATTGGACTGCAATGTGCTCTGAAATGTGCTCTGCAAATAGCTTTGGTGGGTTTCCTACTTAAATATTCTAATCGGCATAAAATATTAAACATTCTGAATGTTATTAGGCCTTAGGTATAGATGCTGAAGTGCAACGGTCCGAATACAGCATGGGACGCTGCAACAGACTGCATCACCACTACTCAACACGACCAAGTCAACCAGCCTCTTCACACATTATGATCAGTAGCCTATCAGCATCGTATCAGCATCAGGCTTATGATCAAATAAAATAAATACAAATAATCAATGCATGGATTGAACAGATATTGCAGTCTTTATCTTCTAGGTTAGTCGAATAAAGGCTGAATCGACAAGCTGTTATACGCGCCCTCCACACACGCACGCGCGCGCACACACACACGCCGAATCGAATGGTCCATTCATCACATCACACAAAAATGTGCTTTTTTGTCAGATGACGTCAGATGAAGCTTTCAGGCTATGCCTTCATTGAAGTGCTATTGGTTGCTATAGTAGTAAGATAATAAGGCAAAGTGGGATAGAGCAGCAAAGGAACACTTATTTTAATTAGTCTATGAGGTTACCAATAGGCTTCAGCTAGAACCGTAACACACTGTGGGCAAGGCGTCGGTGTCGTTTAGAAATCAATTCAATTAAACAAATAAAGATAACTTACTTGTCACCAAAGATGCTGATGTTGGCAGGAGATCTGATTCAAACAAGGACAGTTCCCTCTTCAGCTCCTTGCCCTCGAAAACTGCATCGAAAATAGGCTACATCCGCAATTCTCAAGCAATTTGCCAGACTCCGTGGTGATACTTTCACACAGTTTATCCGGTCCCCACATTGTAAACGATGTACCATTTAATCCATCAATTATTATGCACAATGAAGATAGAGTCAATTTATCCATCCCCCATTCATATTTTTCAAGACGCAAATTTACGAAGGCACCCACAAGTGCCACCGTTGAAACGAATGGTTAAATGGAGAGCGATACCCGCTGTGCGGTTAACAAGGCTAAATGCTATGTGTCACTATCTGGTGCCATTTCGTTTATCAGTGAGGAATTTAGGAGAAATCCGAACTCTTCCCAGATCCAGCCTTCACGTTTTCATTTTCAATAAAACAAACAACCAACCTCTTCAGAGCCAGACTACTATAGACACCGTCTCACGCAGCCGTGGACCCGCAGATTGATAACATCCTGAAACTTCGTCATAATCTATGGCTGAACATCATCCACATACTGAGCAAACATGAAGTGTTTGATGGTTGTCATTCCGGTGTCACACTTTTAGCTGGAACTTTTTTCTCCCTCTTCCCCTTGCTACTCTGCAACCCCCCAGGAATCTGATCAGATTTAAACTCACAACCCAGTGCGGATTTCAATTTTCTTATTGATCTTTGCCTCCGTATTGATTGTCGTTGGATTAGGTCTCGGAGATGCTAGCATATGAATTCGTCAGGTGGATGGGGCGAAGAATGATAAAGTCGTCAGGCTTATCTTTGTCTTCTGATAGATTCCTCCATCGATTTTCATAGGCTACTGTATGTTTGATGTAGGAACTACGGCGCGTCAGGGGGGAAATCAAGCAGGTCTCCTTATAGAAGCAGCCTATAAAGACCACATAGGTCCGTTAAAGCCTTGTTCACCACGAAAACATCCTTCCTTGATCTGTGACTGTTCAATCAAATGCTACATTTAGGAGGATGTTTCACAGCATTCGCTATAGTATTCTTATAGTTCCAAAGGTTTCGTGTCCCGACTTCTCATCGCATCTCGAGAGCCGTTTGTTCGAGAATCTACACCTGTCACTTTTCCCCCACAGCAATCATAGACTCCCCTCTCTCTGCGCTCTTGCGCTATACGATCTCAGACTCCCCAGCACGGCCAATTCACTGACATCTCACAAGAGTGAACGAATATCCACCTGGTGATGATCCTCGTCGCGCGCTCTTCACAAACTCAAATTGCGCGTTTAAGATGATGGGCAATACTGACCACAAATCACCAGGCTAAGAATAAGTTTACATCCACCAAACTCCAACTTAAAATACGCAATGCATTTGTGCACTCTCATATAAATCATATGCATGCTCAAATTCGGAGGTAGACACTAAACAGTGGGCAGTGATGGGAAGTATTTTTTCCTATGTTGCAGTGTGATGACAGCCTCACACCCACACCGGACTGGCTTCCTCCCTCATTCAGAACAAGACCATCAGTATTCCGCCAGTCAGTGCTGCTGGATTGATGCCGCTATCAGAGGCGCGGATGCTGCCTTTAATGCCAGAAATACTCCCTCTAGACTGGCTCAACATATCTCCTTTGACGCGCATTCATGTGTGGCGTCCCCCTATATTTTCCCCACGCACCTCACTTTTGATGGGTGAAATACAATTATCAAATTTCCTGCCATCATCTACCCATTGATTGGTCAATTGCATTATCATTTGATGTCATGAGGAGCGATGCGTCTGGGGATAATATGGGTGCGTGTAAGCGCGTTTGTGCTCCCGTGCGTGTAAGATTTAGGGATGTGTATGTGTGTTAAAGAGAGAGAGAGCGGGCGAGGGAGATGGGACACGACTGCCACCTACCGACTCCCCGTTCCCCCTCTATGACACCATCAGAGCCACGGGCTACTGGAGCAGCCGGGCAGACCACAGGTCCATTTTTGGAAGCAAGAATGTCGCCATCTGAATGTCCTGCATGGTTATAGCCATATTATTACATATTATGCACACAAACACGACTCAAGATCGAACCTATTTTAGCCAACATAATTCAGCAAAGTGGAGTTATCACAAGTGTCTGTCCAGCTGTCAACATCTCATCACATCTCCCTCAACAGTGAAAGTGTTGCATCATTCATCAGTCTTCATAACTGTCAACGTGCCTGTTTGCAAGTTGTTGGCCATTCATCTCTCAAAGTGCACTGCTGCCATCCTGCTTTCCTCACCTATGATTGAGCCATTTTAATTGTTTGACATTAAATGGTCTCTCTCTCCCCCCTTCCCTCCCTCCCTCCCTCTGGCCTGTATGCATTCTTCTGATCCAGAGGATGTGCTGTAGAACATATGTTTGTTTACTCTGTATTCGGTTCTCATTCTGTTCTCACTTTTCCAATAATCTCTCCCTTGCCCCCGCACAGCAGATTCATGCTGCTCACATGTATTTTTGTACTCACTTTCATTGAGCACTCTGCAATAATAACAGCCATGTTATGACAGCCATGCCTAATGGTTCAGATTTAAGGCTTTAATTTGACCACTCTCCTGTGATTTTCTGGTGACCACTTCTAAAAGGGGTCTTGTCTTATTTCTGTGAACTATGTGTCCTTGTACTCTGAAAGGGCAAGACCCGTGCCCTTGTGATCATCATTAGAATCAAATCAAATTAAAATCAAATAGTTTTTGTAACATACTTCGTAACAACAGGTGTAGACTACCAGTGAAATGCTTACTTACAGGCCTTTCCCAATGATGCAGAGAGAGAAAAGAGAAAAAATATATATATATTATTACACAAGGAATAAATACACAATGAGTAACAATAACTTGGCTATATACACGGGGTACCAGTACTGAGTCGATGTGCAGGGGTATGAGGTAGACATGTATATATAGGTAGGGATAAAGTGGGGGGGTAGAAGCTGTTCAAGGTCCTGTTGGTTCCAGACTTGGTGCATCGGTACCACTTACCGTGCGGTAGCAGAGTGAACAGTCTATGAGTTGGGTGGCTGGAGTCTTTGCCAATTTTAGGGCCTTCCTCTGACACCGCCTGGTATAGAAGTCCTGGATGGCAGGGAGCTCGGCCCCATTGACGTACAGGGCCGTACACACTACCCTCTGTAGCGCCTTGCAGTCGGATGCCAAGAAGTTGCCATACCAAGCAGAGAGGCAACCAGTCAAGATGCTCTCAATGGTGCAGTTGTAGAACTTTTTGAGGATCTGAGGGACCATGCCGAATCAATTCAGTCTCCTGAGGGGAAGAGGTGTTGTCGTTCCTTCTTCAAGACTGTGCTAGTATGTATTAGGATACTTTGTTGTGTTGATGTGTGTTAGGATGTGTTGGTGTATGTTAGGATATTAGGATACTCAGAATTAGTGTCAAGTGTCTACAAAGGTAACATTATAGTTTCAGGTTAGGTGAAATACACGAGGACAAGATTAACCTTAAGTAGGCTGACTGTTATGTTATCGCATCTTCGTATATGTATTATTGATCATACTGTACCATGCTAAGAGAAGGATAAGACAGATACAGGCAGTACAGTAAACCCATAAATGACATATAGACTAATTGAATTACACTAAACATCTGTGTTGGCTGGAAATGTTTATTTTTACCACTGCCGCACATTCTATATTGTCCCCTTGGATAGTCAACTCAGAAAATACGTTGTTATGACAAGGGAGAAGAGGATCGCAGTAAGACAGTATTCAGAAAGTGCTAAAGGCGCATAGCTTTCTTCCTCTCCCTGGGACTATTGGGTTGTCAGGCCTTAAATAAAACATGTGCTGGGATGCAATTAGATAATGTAATAATCATGGTGGGGATATCACATAGGATTCAGTCAACGATCAAAAGCAATATGCTACACATTGCTCAGCTTTATCTGCTCTGCTCAACATCCTCTTTTGGTGGAAGAAAATTTTACAAAATATGGGGGATGATATTGAGTTGCCATTAAGAGAGATCAAAGTATACAAACTTCCAGCTGTGTGTTTATTGTTACTTGATGCCAGACAGTATAAGATAGCATTATTAAATTAGATATACAGTGAGGGAAAAAAGTATTTAGTCAGCCACCAATTGTGCAAGTTCTCCCACTTAAAAAGATGAGAGAGGCCTGTAATTTTCATCATAGGTACACGTCAACTATGACAGACAAATTGAGATTTTTTTTATCCAGAAAATCACATTGTAGGATTTTTAATGAATTTATTTGCAAATTATGGTGGAAAATAAGTATTTGGTCACCTACAAAAAAGCAAGATTTCTGGCTCTCACAGACCTGTAACTTCTTCTTTAAGAGGCTCCTCTGTCCTCCACTCGTTACCTGTTTTAAATGGCACCTGTTTGAACTTGTTATCAGTATAAAAGACACCTGTCCACAACCTCAAACAGTCACACTCCAAACTCCACTATGGCCAAGACCAAAGAGCTGTCAAAGGACACCAGAAACAAAATTGTAGACCTGCACCAGGCTGGGAAGACTGAATCTGCAATAGGTAAGCAGCTTGGTTTGAAGAAATCAACTGTGGGAGCAATTATTAGGAAATGGAAGACATACAAGACCACTGATAACCTCCCTCGATCTGGGGCTCCACGCAAGATCTCACCCCGTGGGGTCAAAATGATCACAAGAACGGTGAGCAAAAATCCCAGAACCACACGGGGGGACCTAGTGAATGACCTGCAGAGAGCTGGGACCAAAGTAACAAAGCCTACCATCAGTAACACACTACGCCGCCAGGGACTCAAATCCTGCAGTGCCAGACATGTCCCCCTGCTTAAGCCAGTACATGTCCAGGCCCGTCTGAAGTTTGCTAGAGTGCATTTGGATGATCCAGAAGAGGATTGGGAGAATGTCATATGGTCAGATGAAACCAAAATAGAACTTTTTGGTAAAAACTAAACTCGTCGTGTTTGGAGGACAAAGAATGCTGAGTTGCATCCAAAGAACACCATACCTACTGTGAAGCATGGGGGTGGAAACATCATGCTTTGGGGCTGTTTTTCTGCAAAGGGACCAGGACGACTGACCCGTGTAAAGGAAAGAATGAATGGGGCCATGTATCGTGAGATTTTGAGTGAAAACCTCCTTCCATCAGCAAGGGCATTGAAGATGAAACGTGGCTGGGTCTTTCAGCATGACAATGATCCCAAACACACCGCCCGGGCAACGAAGGAGTGGCTTCGTAAGAAGCATTTCAAGGTCCTGGAGTGGCCTAGCCAGTCTCCAGATCTCAACCCCATAGAAAATCTTTGGAGGGAGTTGAAAGTCCGTGTTGCCCAGCGACAGCCCCAAAACATCACTGCTCTAGAGGAGATCTGCATGGAGGAATGGGCCAAAATACCAGCAACAGTGTGTGAAAACCTTGTGAAGACTTACAGAAAACGTTTGACCTGTGTCATTGCCAACAAAGGGTATATAACAAAGTATTGAGAAACTTTTGTTATTGACCAAATACTTATTTTCCACCATAATTTGCAAATAAATTCATTAAAAATCCTACAATGTGATATTCTGGATATTTTTTTCTCATTTTGTCTGTCATAGTTGACGTGTACCTATGATGAAAATTACAGGTCTCTCTCATCTTTTTAAGTGGGAGAACTTGCACAATTGGTGGCTGACTAAATACTTTTTCCCCCCACTGTATACTGAAGGATAAATAATCATAAAATAATTTTTCATTCCATGTCTCTGTAGGTCTAGCTGACTCTCTTCACTTGAACATTGCTCAAATTACTGTTGTCGATGATGTCATGTCTGTTTTGACAAACCTGGTTTCATAGTCAGGTGGGACCTTAATCTAAGATTAACCTGCACAGTAATACGAGGCAAGCTACAGCAAACAGGAAAATGCTTGGTACAGAAGCACATACTGGACATGGCTCTAACAGAGTATGTGCATCTCTTGATTTGCCCCACTTCCACATCTCCCTCCAAAACAACACCCTTGAATGGCTCTAAAAATTGCTGCTGGATTCAACGTTCTTTGCTTTTATTATTTATGGTGTTGTTTTTGGAGGATATTCAGTAGCGCCACTTCTCTAGTCCTCCTGGGACTTGGAGACAAATAGAATAACGTGGGAAATGAAGAGGCAGCTGTTGAGAGGCGAGAGCCTGAATTTGTGTCTCTCTGAGAGTGCCACTCGTCAATGGCTTCAAATCTGCTCCAGCAGGCCTGGTGGCAGCTGGGATTACAGTGGTGAAGGGCGTACATCTCTCGCTCATCTCCTCTCTCTGTTTCTCTCGCTCTGTTCTCTCTCTGATCTCTAATACTTTGTTTCTCTTTGTTTTCACTGCCTTGTCTAACAGTAAATCTAACAGTAAATGTTCAGCCACAGTTGTTGAGAAAGGTAGTAATTGACAGCTCATCTTGTCTGCTACAGTAATGCTTTTAGTTCCTCCAACCTAATATTAGCTAGCACCACAACAAGGACTCTGGTGATACATATTGTATGCACTGTACATCCCCAGAGCGGGGAAAAACACGTTGCCATACAATATAGTGGAAAACTCAATGAGTAAAATCCCAACAAACACCTCAGCGTCATCTATGCGATTCATAGCGGTTCAGCAAATTTCACAGCCTTCCTAATTAGGCGCATCAATGTGTTTGCCATCCTGTTTAATCTCCACTTTGATCCACACTTATCTCTCACTGTACTCGTTATCCAAGGATTATTTTGGCCCAAAGGGCTTGTGATCGAAGAGCAGCAGCACACTCCTAATTCTTAACTCACTGCCAGCAGCCACCCATCGCTGCCTTGATTCCTCTATTCCACCCCTTCATCTGGCCACATTTAAATAATTCAAAGCCGGTCCCACCCTAATAGCATCCTCCACCTTGCTTCAATTTCACTTTATGATAGGTAAAGGAGGGCTTAATGACTGGCAGGGTTATTGGATTTTAGCTGCAGCACAGAACAGTAAGGAGAAAGGAGAAGGGCAGTATAATGTACATGGATGGATGACAGGATGTATGATGATCATGATAACCATAATCACTATCATCACATGCATCCTTATTATTCATCTTCAGCAGCAGCAGTAGCTGCAGGCCCACAGGCGGAAGCACTACCATTAGTAACAAACAGGAGAATACACATAAAAAACACAGCAACCTCATCTTAGTACAATCACTATGTTGCCCATATAATGTATGACTGACAACTCCTGATGATATGCAATTACTTGGTACTATCTTGAATGCATGCATGGAGCATGTAGAAGTCTCCATCAAGAAGAAGGAATTCATTATAATTGGAGTTAAAGAACGGCACTGAACTGAAACAGAGTTTGCACTTATACAATGTGCATGTATTAGGGGACTGGAGTCAACTCCATTTTGAGGGAAGATTACATTTTATACTTCCAATGAGGGAATGTACATATCTGTACCCTTTTCTGCACTGCGCCAGTGACATTATGCCATGACTAACAGAGAGGCTCTGAAGTGGAGTAGGTAGTGGGGGCATACCGTGTAGTCTACTCTGTCAGGTGGTTCAAGATATGGGCATATCCTAAAATGCCAAAAAAATAGTAATTTGGCCTTGGATGGGTATTTTGTGGGTCCACTTTAAAAAGAATGACTCACCCCATTCTTTTGATTTCCTCAAATGACAAAATATGGAACAAATAAACATATCTTGTCTTAACAAACTGACCAACACAGCAACAGTTACTCTCATTAAATCTAAACAATACAGTCTCTTATAAAACAAATGTTACCTCAATAATTGTGAATTTGGGATTTGGGATGAGAAGGGGAGGAATAGTTGTTTTGAAATTATAGTGGTACACATTATGGTTTGTCCTCATGGAACCCTGGCTCTAACACTGCCTTTTGCAAAGCTCTCAGGGATATTGCTCTTCCGTCCTATTTGCCAGAATTTCGTCAGCCAGAAAAACCTCAATGGCACCAGGCATGCAATTCTCAAAGGATATATCTCTCTGTAATGTGCTCAGATGTTGTGAGTCAAACACAGCCAGCTGTTTCTTCTGCAGGTGAACAAAAACCCGGAGAAGGAGGTTATGCATGAGAAACCACCAGCAATTCTCTGCCATGTCTCCTCAGGCTGTAATGGGCACTCATATTCATTCACCCATTCTATTGTGTGTAGTGTTTTGGTATGTCTGCTACACAAAATGATGCACAAATACTGAATAGAAATGTGTAGACTGGGATTGGTTTTCAATTACAATTGAATTAAAATATGTAGAGAGCGTATTTGCAGTAATTCAGATAACAGTGAGTTATATTAATAGAATAGGAATTCAATTTTAAATGTACTGAATGGTGAGTTAAAATTAGGGTCATGCTCCCTGAGGGCCATGCTATAAGGGAAAAAGGGTGAAATCACTCAGACATTATATTGAGTAAGTAGACCCTTAAAAAAAACATGTCAACTTAGTAGTTTCACATGTGAAATCAATACATTTTCACATATGAAACAGCTGTTTTCATATGTTGAACTTAAATGTGAAACCATAATATCTATTTACATGTATTACATTTAGAGTTCACATGTTAACACCACCTTTTCATATGTGAGGAGAATAACATGTTTTCACATCACATGTGAATTGCAGTTTCACATGTGAAAATTTGATATGCGTTCACATGTGAAAATTGGATATGCAGTTTTACATGTGAAAAACATTCACATGTGAAAATCTCACTTTCACATGTGTACATGTGAAATCGCATTTCCACATGAAAAAATCCACGTGAAAATCACATTTGCCACTTCACATGTACCAAAAAACTCACTTTCACATGTGGAATTGAAGAATTAAATAATGTTATCCTCCTCACATGTGAAACGATCGTGTAGCAATGTTTCCACCGGTGGAATTAGGGTGACGACATCTTAAAAGCCCAAACACAGGACAAGGGAATGATTTTGCGAGACATTCATGGACAGAATAACATTTTTGGGAGCAGGTTAATGGATCGTGTTGAAATGGCGACATTGTTCTGCTGTATGAAGGTCAATGCCTGTTACAGGGGCATTGTGCCATTAATATCAAGGAAACTTCTGAAGTCGAGAACAAAATTCTTAGTATAGCATACAAAAATAATGATATTGAAAGCAAAACATAAACTCAAAAGGTATTGATAGCAAAACTAAATATTGCAAGAAAATAATGTAGAAATGAAAAAATATATATGCAATTTTAAATATGAATTTATTTATTTAACCAGGTAAGCCAGTTGAGAACAAGTTCTCATTTACAACTGCGACCTGGCCAAGATAAAGCAAAGCAGTGCGATAAAAACAACAACACAGAGTTACATATGGGGTAAAAAAACATAAAGTCAAAAAATACAACAGAAAATATATATACAGTGTGTGCAAATGTAGCAAGTTATGGAGGTAAGGCAATAAATAGGCTATAGTACAAAATAATTACAATTAGTATTAACACTGGAATGATAGATGTGCAAGAGATTATGTGCAAATAGAGATACTGGGGTGCAAAAGAGCAAAATAAATAACAATATAGGGATGAGGTAGTTGGGTGGGCTAATTTCAGATGGGCTGTGTACAGGTGCAGTGATCGGTAAGGTGCTCTGACAACTGATGCTTAAAGTTAGTGAGGGAGATAAGAGTCTCCAGCTTCAGAGATTTTTGCAATTCGTTCCAGTCATTGGCAGCAGAGAACTGGAAGGAATGGCGGCCAAAGGAGGTGTTGGCTTTGGGGATGACCAGTGAGATATACCTGCTGGAGCGCAGACTACGGGTGGGTGCTGCTATGGTGACCAATGAGCTAAGATAAGGCGGGGATTTGCCTAGCAGTGATTTATAGATGGCCTGGAGCCAGTGGGTTTGACGACGAACATTTAGTGAGGACCAGCCAACAAGAGCGTACAGGTCACAGTGATGGGTAGTGTATGGAGCTTTGGAGACAAAACGGATGGCACTGTGATACACTACATCCAGTTTGCTGAGTAGAGTGTTGGAGGCTATTTTGTAAATGACATCGCTGAAGTCAAGGATCGGTAGGATAGTCCGTTTTACGAGGGCATGTTTGGCAGCATGAGTGAAGGAGGCTTTGTTGCGAAATAGGAAGCCAATTCTAGATTTAACTTTGGATTGGAGATTCATAATGTGAGTCTGGAAGGAGCGTTTACAGTCTAACCAGACACCTAGGTATTTGTAGTTGTCCACATACTCTAGGTCAGACCCGTCGAGAGTAGTGATTCTAGTCGGGTGGGCGGGTGCCAGCAGCGTTCGATTGAAGAGCATGCATTTAGTTTTACTAGTGTTTCAGAGCAGTTGGAGGCTACTGAAGGAGTGTTGTATGGCATTGAAGCTCGTTTGGAGGTTTGTTAACACAGTGTCCAATGAAGGGTCAGATGTATACAAAATGGTGTCGTCTGCGTAGAGGTGGATCTGAGAGTCACCAGCAGCAAGAGCGATATCATTGATATACACAGAGAAAAGAGTCAGCCCAAGAATTGAACCCTGTGGCACCCCCATAGAGACTGCCATAGGTCCAGACAACGTCCTCCGATTTGACACATTGAACTCTATCTGAGAAGTAGTTGGTGAACCAGGCGAGGCAGTCATTTGAGAAACCAAGGCTATTTAGTCTGCCAATAAGAATGCGGTGGTTGACAGAGTCGAAAGCCTTGGCCAGGTCGATGAAGACGGCTGCACAGTACTGTCTATTATCGATCGCGGTTATAATATCGTTTAGGACTTTGAGCGTGGCTGAAGTGCACCCATGACCAGCTCGGAAACCGGATTGCATAGCGGAGAAGGTACGGTGGGATTCGAAATGGTCGGTGATCTGTTTGTTAACTTGGCTTTCAAATACTTTCGAAAGGCAGGGCAGGATGGATATAGGTCTGTAACAGTTTGGATCTAGAGTGTCACCCCCTTTGAAGAGGGGGATGAACGCGGCAGCTTTCCAATCTCTGGGGATCTCAGACGTTACGAAAGAGAGGTTGAACAGGTTAGTAATAGGGGTTGAGACAATTTCAGCGGCTAGTTTTAGAAAGAAAGGGTCCAGATTGTCTAGCCCAGCTGATTTGTAGGGGTCCAGATTTTGCAGCTCTTTCAGAACATCAGCTGTCTGAATTTGTGTGAAGGAGAAGCGGGGGGGGGCATGGGCAAGTTGCAGCGGAGGGTGCAGAGGTGGTGGCCGGGGTAGTGGTAGCCAGGTGGAAAGCATGGCCAGCCGTAGCAAAATGCTTGTTGAAATTCTCAATTATTGTAGATTTATCGGTGGTGATAGTGTTTCCTAGCCTCAGTGCAGTGCGCAGCTGAGAGGAAGTGCTCTTATTCTCCATGGACTTTACAGTGTCCCAAAACTTTTTGGAGTTAGTACTACAGGATGCATATTTCTGTTTGAAAAAGTTAGCCTTTGCTTTCCTGACTGCTTGTGTATATTGGTTCCTAACTTCCCTGAAAAGTTGCATAACGCGGGGGCTATTTGATGCTAATGCAGTACGCCACAGGATGTTTTTGTGCTGGTCAAGGGTAGTCAAGTCTGAGGAGAACCAGGGGCTATATCTGTTCTTAGTTCTGTATTTTTTGAATGGGGCATGTTTATTTAAGATCGAGAGGAAATTACTTTTAAAAGAACAACCAGGCATCCTCTTCTGACGGAATGAGATCTATATCCATCCAGGATACCTTGGCCAGGTCAATTAGGAAGGCTTGCTCGCTAAAGTGTTTTAGGGAGCGTTTGACAGTGATGAGGGGTGGTTGTTTGACCGCGGACCCGTTACGGACGCAGGCAATAAGGCAGTGATCGCTGAGATCCTGGTTGAAGACAGCGGAGGTGTATTTAGAGGGTAAGTTAGTCAGGATGATATCTATGAGGGTACCCATGTTTACGGATTTAGGGTTGTACCTGGTAGGTTCGTTGATCATTTGTGTGAGATTGAGGGCATCTAGTTTGGATTGTAGGATGGCCGGGGTGTTAAGCATATCCCAATTTAGGTCACCAAGCAGTACGAACTCTGAGGATAAGTGGGGGGCAATCAATTCACATATGGTGTCCAGGGCACAGCTGTGGGCTGAGGGGGGTCTGTAGCAAGCGGCAACAGTGAGAGACTTATTTCTGGAAAGGTGGATTTTTAGAAGTAGAAGCTCAAACTGTTTGGGCACAGACCTGGATAGTATGATAGAGCTCTGCAGGCTATATCTAGAGTAGATTGCAACTCCACCCCCTTTGGCAGTTCTATCTAGACGGAAAATGTTATAGTTGGGGATGGACATTTCAGCATTTTTGGTGGCCTTCCTAAGCCAGGATTCAGATACTGCTAGAACATCAGGGTTGGCGGAGTGTGCTAACGCAGTGAATAACTCAAACTTAGGAAGGAGACTTCTGATATTAACATGCAAGAAACCAAGGCTTTTACGGTTACAGAAGTCAACAAATGATAGCGCCTGGGGAGTAGGAGTGATACTGAGGGCTGCAGGGCCTGGGTTAGCCTCTACATCACCAGAGGAACAGAGGAGGACTAGAATAAGGATACGGCTAAAGGCTTTAAGAACTGGTCTTCTAGTGCATTGGGTACATAGAATAAAGGGGGCAGATTTCCGGGCATTGTAGAAAAGATTCAGGGCATTATGTACAGACAAGGATATGGAAGGATATGAGTAAAGTGGAGGTAACCTTAAGGGTTGGGTAACAATGAAAGAGATAGCATCACTGAAGTCACCGATTGAGTCGGTCTCCGTGTGTATGGGGGGTGGGACAAAGGAGCTTTCTAAGGCAGGTTTAGCTGGGCTGGGGGATCTACAGTGAAATAGTACAATTAGAAATAAGTGAAACAGCAATAAGCAAACCAAATTTACATGGGAGAGAGGCATAAAGCAATCACAGGCGTAATTTGAGAGAGCTAAGACAACAGCTGGTAATGGCGACACAGTTTGGGCTGAGGCTAAACATAAACAGGATGCGGTACCGTAAAAAGGAACAGTCCAGCAGGCATCAGCTGTATAGCTGAGTTATCATAAGGTCCGGTGAACAGCAATAGGATAGTTCGGAGGTAGTTCGGGGGCTGCTAAAGCACTAGCGAGCAAGAGGCCACGGCTAGTGTGTGCTAGCGGGCCGGGCCTAGCAGATGGAATCTTCGTGGTCGACGTCGTAACGGGAAGCCTGTTGTAACCACATCAGACGATTTCGTAGGCAGACCAGTCGTGTAGGATCGGCGGGGCTCCATGTCAACACTAGGTGGTCCCGTCTGGTTGACAGAGAGGTAGATAGCCGGGAGATGGGCCTAGCTCAGGATGATTAGCCAAACCACAACGTCCATTTTGTTGCAGCTAGCTGGTAGCGATGAATCCGGAGTTAAAGGTCCAGTGATTCAGTGATTCCGGCAGAAAAACTGATATGTTTTGGGTCGATAATGCGCTGTGCAGACAGTGCAGACTGGCTGAATAATAGTCCAGTCTAGAGCTGGCTGGTAGGTGGTGCAGGCCACGGACAAGGGTGAAAAACCACTAACGGTAGCTAATAGCAAGTAGCTAGTTGGCTACTCCCGTCCGGTAGACCAAGAGGTAGATAGCCGGGATATGGGCCTGGCTCTAGGCTAGCTCGAGGCTAACTGGTGCTTGCATTGGGGGCAGTGGTGATTAGCCAAACAGCAACATCCATTCGGTTGCGGCTAGCTAGTTGCGATCCGGTGATTAATGTCCAGTGATTAAATTATTCAGGCAGAAAAATCCAATGTTCTGGGTGAAATACCGCTAACTGTGGCTAATAGCAAGTAGCTAGTTAGCTGGCTAGCTAGTTTCAACTGGAGATTCTAGATTAAAAGGTAAGTCAATAATAGAATCCGTTCCACATTGAGTGAGGCGGGTTGCAGGAAAGTATATTTTGTAGAAGGGTGAAAAGTCTGATAGGGAAATATGGGTATTTACAGGGTATTTACAGACACACGACAAAAACAGGACTGCACTACTACGCCATCTTGGATTAACCGTTAAGATAACGCAATTAAGTAAAACGCCTCCCTCTTTCCTACAATAACCTGGCCTTTGCTTTCACTGCCTTTTTTTGCAGTTGCAAGTTTTGTCACATTCATTCCAGCAACATACCACCCTGCATCCCACTGCTGGTCCCTGGACGGGAGACCAGATGTAGCTGGAAGTGGTGAAATTCAAATGTAATTATTTTTTCACGAGGTGAAAACACATGAAACTTCACACGTGTCTGAAAACCTCGTCTTTTTTTCACGTTTTTTATCAAGTGATTTGTTCATGTTTTTTCGTGATAGGGGATACGCTAAAGCTCTATACCAGCACATAAACTGAAGCTCTAGATCTTGACTTAACATCAGGGTACGGTTCTTTAAGCATGGAGTACAACCTTGTAATCCCCTATCACAGTGGACTTTCAATGGCCTAAACCCAGATCTGGGCCTGTTTTCTCCCTCGGCTGCATCTCTGACTGTGGTAAAACCAAGCAGCGCTCCAAACAATGGCGTACCTATTCAGTCGTGAGGAGTGGAGGAGCAGATTTGTGGCCGGATGGCGATACCCTCTCTAATCCTCTGTGTAGCAGTGTCTGTTCAGACGTGTTGGCAGTGGAGTGAGCAGCCTTCCATCCTCATTGACCCTGCCATGGAACACAGAGAGAAACTACTAAAGATACATGGTTCTGAGAAGAACACAGCCTTGCAAATGAACAGACCTTACAGAAGAGATAATGGTTTGGAAGAGTACATGTTTGATTCTGCATCTGGTAGGAACATTGGCATTGTCTCATGAGGACGTGTGTCGTCGTTGAAGCTGTAAGCTCATGGGAGACAGAGTGCTATGCCATTTAATGAGGTATTGAGAGGTGTGTGTTAGTGTTTGTGCGATGGTTACACTTACACTGTGCGATACAGTTAGTACAATATTTACACCTTGAGATAGTAGCGAAGTCAGGAGTTACTGCAGTATGACACTCTGTAGGATCATCCTTTACAATACCTGTTTCCATTAAAATGTAATTTTCTACTGCTGGCATCATAAGAACCACAAGGATAATCAAGAGTTGGCTTGAAGTGACAAGAATATAAATATCTCTCCAGATTCAATGTACAAACAACACTAGGTCATATGTGGGTTAAATGAGAAGAGTGGGGTTCAGAACATGATCGAGATCCCATTTGAAAAGTTCTGGCAAACCACTTAGAGACATCACACAAGTGATGATTACTTTCATCCTGTCCAGAGAAAGGTAGTTTGATAGTCTAGTTAAGGAGTCAATGACTGGCAACTGATGACATTCATAACTATATATTCCCCAGGGCCACAGTTGATGAGCAAGGTAACATGTCTTACAGTGATTAGCCTAGAGGTGAAGAATAGAGTGGGTGCCAAATGTGACTTGACATAACCATTAAACACAGTGGAATGGCCAGGAAAGCAATTTAACTCTAACCTGACTACAGCAATTATGTTAACTGGAAACATATGCATTTTCGCCATTCAAATCAAATTTGACTAATCGAAATGATGTAATTTCACAGTTTTTACCTGCTAATGAGCGATCAGGCCATGCAACAATGGTATTCTTTGGAATTGGACAGCTAGCTATAAGCTGTGAAGTTAGCACCTCTTGATTGCTGAATGTTGAATCGTTTTAGGATGAGTGTGCTTGAAATCATAGACTTAATGTAATAGAAGGGAACATTGTTAGGATCCAGCAGAACATTAATTGATTGTCCTAAAGATTGATTCCTCAGGCCCCCTGCTGAACACATGGTTAGTGAACATCCTATTGAATGACAGGATGTTATTGCATATGTCACAACAATGCTCTTGGCCACCTCCATGGGAGTGCTGTGGTTGTGAGTGTGTAACGGTTATCATTGTCCTTCCTAGATCCTCAGGCCCGCCAGTTGAAATCATCTTTGTTGAGTCCACCTGCCCTTGACCTTGTCCTTCCTCCACACTGGAGAGACACAGTATTCTCAGTATCGCCTGGCAACTCAAAGTCAACTGGACACTCACAACACAGTGCACGGCACTGGTTGTTTATAAAAGAGATTGACATATAGAATATATATTTCCCTTTCGTTTATCTTCCTTTCACTGATATTACATTTCATAACTCATAATAGTCAATGAACTGCACATTCGTATGCACTATTCAAAAGCTCTGTCATTGCCAATATATTATTGTGAAAATACTGTATCAAAGACACATCCTCCAAAACCTCCCTGTAGTCAAAATCATTAGTCAAATAAAAAACACATTACAGCTGTGAAGTTTGCATATGTGGGAGATATTATTGAAGTCTAGGATGAGGGCTCTAGCTCTCCCTGAAATGTCATGGACATTGTCCAGTGCTAGCATGAAATGCAGAGATAGCTTTTAGGCATTTCTCTTTTGGCATTAGTTTAAGAGCTGCATCACTAGCTAAATTGCCAGAGAAAAAGCTGCTGGCAGAAAGACACTTGATCTCTGGCCACTCACAGTATAAATAAAAACTCTATATTAGAACCCTGCATTTCTGCTTGGGAGAGGCATAGAGTAGGTCGGGTAAACACAACCTTGTGCCAGAAAAATATTTAGCAAAAGTGTGGAGTGGGAACACATGCAAAGTGGAAAGTGCAGAGTGGAAACTTTGTGCTATTTTAGCAGTTCTGTAACAACAGTCACACCGAAATGCAACTACTTTTCTACAGTAGCTATTTAATGTATTTGTCCTCACTGAGAATGTCCTTGTGATATCCTTGTTCAAAATCCCATCATTCCACAACTCAGGTAATCCCTGTACGTTTTCATCATCAGTGTGATAGTAAACAAGTCCATAAATTTAAGCTGAAGCTACTGAATTTCTGTACCAACAGTCAAACAATATGAGAATGTAGATAATTCCTTCCAGTGCCTCTCATTATAGTAGGGATGCCTCATCACTGAAGTTCTAGTTGTGCATGTAGCATATTGTTGGTTTGTAGGGTACAGTATTTTCTGTGCTTACATACAGTGCATTCGGAAAGTATTCAGACCACTTGACTTTTTCCACATTTTGTTACATTACAGCCTTATTCTAAAATGGATTACATTGTTTTTTCCCCTCATTAATCTACATAGAATACCCCATAATGACAAAACAAAACCAGGTTTTTAGAAATGTGTGCACATTTATTACAAATAAAAAACTTAAATACAACATTAACATAAGTACTCAGACCCTTTACTCAGTAAAAAAAAATAAAAAAATGGTCATTTAGCAGACGCTCTTATCCAGAGTGACTTACAGGAGCAATTAGGGTTAAGTGCCTTGCTCAAGGGCACAGACAGTTTTTTCACCTAGTCGGCTCAGGGATTAGAACCAGCGACCTTTCGGTTACTGGCACAACGCTCTTAACCACTAAGCTACCTGCCGCCCAGTACTTTGTTGAAGCGCCATTGGCAGCGATTACAGCCTCGAGTCTTCTTGGGTATGACGCTACAAGCTTGCCACACCTGTATTTGGAGAGTTTCTCCCATTCTTCTCTGCAGATCCTCTCAAGCTCTGTCAGGTTGGATTAGGAAAGTTGCTGCACAGCTATTTTCAGGTCTCTCCAGAGATGTTCGATCGGGTTCAAGTCCGGGCTCTGGCTGGGCCACTCAAGGACATTCAGAGAACTGTCCTGAAGCCACTCCTGCGTTGTCTTGGCTGTGTGCTTTGGGTCATTGTCCTGTTGGAAGGTGAACCTTCGCCCCAGTCTGAGGTCCTGAGCGCTCTGGAGCAGGTTTTAATCAATGATCTCTCTGTACTTGCTCCATTCATCTTTCTCTTGATCCTGACTAGTCTGCCATTCACTGCCGCTGAAAAACACCCCCACAGAATGATGCTGCCAACACCATGCTTCACCGTAGGGATTGTGCCAGGTTTCCTCCAGACGTGAAGCTTGGCATTCAGCCCAATGAGTTCAATCTTAGTTTCATCAGACCAGAGAATCTCGTTTCTCATGGTCTGAGAGACTTTAGGTGCCTTTTGGCAAACTCCAAGCATTTCTAAAAACCTGTTTTCACTTTGTCATGAAGGGGTTTTGTGTGTAGATTGATGAGGAAATTGTTTTAATTAATCCATTTTAGAATAAGGCTGTGACGTAACAAAATGTGAATAAGGTCAAGGGGTCTGAATACTTTCCGGAGGTAAAGTCGGTAGACCTTAATACATTTTTTCAGAACCATGTCCATGCTCAATTGACATTTTTGCACAATCATTTAGAAAGGATCATTAGCTACAGTAAAGAGTTCATGCATACTTTCCCCTCCTTTTAACCTCTTCGGGATCGGTGTCCCGTATACGGGACGGTTGAGCTAATGTGCGCCAATGTGATTAGCATGACTGTTATAAGTAACAGCAAACTTTCCAGGACATAGACATGTCTTATATGGGCAGAAAGCTTACATTATTGTTAATCTAACTGCAATGTCCAATGTAGCTATTACAGTGAAAAAATAGCATGCTATTGTTTGAGGAGAGTGCACAACAACAAAAAATGTATCACGTTAACTGGTTTGTTACATTCACCTCTGAAGGTAAATAATGTACTTACATTCAGTAATCTTGCTCTGATTTGTCATCCTAAGGGTCCCAGAGATAAAATGTAGCATAGTTTTGCTTGATAAAATACATTTTTATATTCAAATGTAGGAACTGGGTTCTACAGTTTGAACCCCTGCTGTCTCTGGCTCCACACCCATCCCGCCCGGCCATCTAGATGTGTGAAAGTTAGTGTGTAAGCTAATGATCCTGGGGCGGCAGGTACCTTAGTGGTTAAGAGCGTTGTGCCAGTAACCGAAAATGTCGCTTGTTCTAATCCCCGAGCCGACCAGGTGAAAAATCTGTCGATGTGCCATCAATCTGAAACTGTGCACTTACACTGCTGACATCTAGTGGCCAATATCTAAATTGCGCCTAAACTGCAATATTATATTGTAGCCTTTCTCTTGCATTTCAAAGATGATAAAAAATAATTAAAAATGAAAACGTATGTTTTTTGGTTTTGTATTACCTTTTACCAGATCTAATGTGTTATATTCTCCTACATTAATTTTACATTTCCACAAACTTCAAAGTGTTTCTTTTCAAATAGTATCAGGAATTTGCATATCCTTGCTTCAGGTCCTGAGCATCAGGCAGTTAGATTTGGGTGTCATTTTAGGCGAAAATTGAAAAAAAGGGTCTGATCCTTAGGAGGTTTAAGAGTCTGTTGCTACCTTTCAATTGCATTAGTTTATCCGGGCAGATAACTCATGGACATGGCTTTACTTTTTTTTTTGTACGTTTCAAACCACACAGAATGTGACCGTTGGTCCTTTTTTATAATTCACTAATTACAAACCTGCAACTTCTTTTGTCAAATCCATTGTTTTGATTTATGCTTTGAGGTAAATGTCTAATGCTGCGTTCATAACAAGTGGGAAACCCCAGAAAATGGTACTTGTAAACTGGGGTTTAAGGAGTTGTGTGCGTTCATGTGCATTGAAGTCGTTGAGAATGCTGATTGGCTAATGGCAAACAAGCTGCGTCAACCATAAAGTAAAATTACAGCTATCATGCTCGCAAACAAATTATACTGTTCAAAAACCATATTAATAGATCATTTTTCATGAATAATGTTTTGTTGTTGCTTTGTTCCTCTGCTTAGAAGTTGCTTACGCATGCCAGATCTTACAACGGCTGGATAGGTATTTTACGTATCAGCTAACCACATAATATGCTTCAGAAATCTAGTTTCTGACCTCACAGTCGATGACATGGCACGCAACCATTGGTTGATGCATGCAATGTTTGAGAAGGGGAACCCAACCTTTAACTGCCGAAAATGCTGTTATTGAGTATGTGACGTCAGAGTTCAGCATGTGGGAGAAGTCGGAGCACAGAGATGATAGACAAGATTCCCACTAGTAATTACCAGCTGGAGGGGCATTAAAAGGGATTTTTCCCAGTGGTGTGCTGGTATTTACAAATTTATGAGATGTTGTGAACGCAGTAAAATGATATCGTGTCTCACGGCCAAGGGAGGTGATAGGTAGGCACAATTGCAGGTCCCCTCCTCTCCCGAAGGACTGAAACCAACTGACTTGAATACTCAGGAAGCCAGCACCGGCACTAGTGTGGAATGTACCTTCCCGATAAATAAATAGTTAGTGTCATGTACAGGGGAGAATGACTGCCCACTCTCATTGAAGCTCTGAAGTTCAAGGCCAACCGGGATACTGCAGGCTGTTGTATCCAGAAAGCAGAATCCTCCATTATAGTAAATGGGAAAATGGCAATCTTCGTGGTCAATATTGGTGTAAATACAAATCTGAAGACGATTTTTTTATCGCACACAGAAGCGGTTATAAGGATGAGAGGGGGCAATCATTTTCTCCTGGTTGCAGCCTGCAATGCCACTTCCTGGAGTAGCTAAAACTGTGCATGTTATGTCTTGAGAATCCCATTTTAACAGGTTGTCACTAGTTACCATAGCCACAAAGTGGATATATAGTCAAAAGTAATAAAAACAAAAATTAGCTTTTTGGTCTTAATTTAGGGTCAAGGTTAGGCATAAGGTTAGCAGTGTGGTTAAGGTTAGGGTGAAGATATGGGATAGGTTTAAAATCAGATTTTAAGAAGATAAATTGCAGAAATAGGCGGGGTTTAGACATAATTATGACTTTGTGGCTGTGGTATCTAGTGACGAGCATTGTGTCAAGCTAAAACCGTATTCCTGATCTTCAAATGATAGCAAAATGTGTAGAATTGCAGGAAATGTGCTTTAAAACTGCAACATTGTCTCTCAGCCTGATGGCAAAATGTTAACATGAGATGAGCATAAAACAGCACATCTTTCTCTCTGACCCATGGCAAAAAGGTGTAGAATGTCAGGAAATTAGCTTTCAAACCACAACATTTTTCTTAGCCTCATGAAAATATTTGTTGAATACCACTATAAAACTGCAAATGTTTTTCAACACAAGATGTGTTTAAATGCAGGAAGTTAGCTGTTTCCCCCCCAAAAAGAAATTGGTCGGGCCCCCAAATGCAGTAGTCCGGCCCTGGTTATGTGAGTCAGATAGTCTGTCACTTTGAATATTTAGCAAAATGGTTCAGTGAGGGTCAACACACAAAGAGCATAGGTGACCATGATAGTATGAGTCCTTTCTGTTGTGGGTCAGTGGTCCACTGTAGTTCTGTATAACCCTGCTCACTGAGCTATGTTTACGACCCAACCTTTATAAATGCTATAATGTTTATGCAGCGCTTAACCCCCCCCGCCATAAGTGGTAAAATAAAGCCTCTGACTTTTGAATAATTGTATGGTTTCTGTAGAAATATACATTTTAGTCATTTAGCAGACGCTCTTATCCAGTGCGACTTACAAGAGCAATTAGGGTTAAGTACCTTGCTCAAGGGTACATCAACCGATTTTTCATTTAGTCAGCGCCGGGATTCAAACCAGCAATCTTTCAGTTACTGGCCCAACACTCTTAACCGCTCGGCTACCTGACACCCTACACTGAGTATACCAAACATTAGGAATACCTTCCTAATATTGAGTTGCACCCATAGGTGCTGCAGCACCCCCTGAAAAAGCTGAATGCAAAATAAATATTATTACAAATAATATTTTTTGGGGAAATATATATATTCTTTAATCAAGTAGTGCACTGGTCCTTCAGTAGTCCTGTAGCGGACCAATATAGCCGTCTGTAGCGCGGGCTAAATAATAATTTGTCAAAATAATTGCAGCACCTCCAAACATGGGTTGCTGGTCCATGTTAACTCCAATGCTTCGCACAGTTGTGTGAAGTTTGCTGGATGTCCTTTGGATGATTGACCATTCTTGATACACACGGGAAACTGTTGAGCATGAAAAAACCCAGCAGTGTTGCAGTTCTTGACACAAACCGGTGTGCCTGGCACTTACTACCAAACCCTGTTCAAGGGCACTTAAATCTATTGTCTTGCCCATTCACCCCCTGAATGGCACACATACACAATCCATGTCTAAATTGTCTCAAGACTTAAAAATCCTTCTTTAACCTGTCTCCTCCCCTTCATCTACACTGGTGGAAGTGAATTTAACAAGTGACATCAATAAGGGATCATAGCTTTCACCTGGATTCACCTGATCAGTCTCTGTCATGGAAAGTGCAGGTGTTCTTAATGTTTTGTATACTCAGTGTAGATTTTTAGTTGTTGGTGGTTAATGAGTCCATGATTACTAGTGCAGAAAATTAATACGCAACATAGCTATATAAACAAATAACTGTGGAATATTCTGTACGAGTAATAAAAAGCTTTGTGTGTGGCAGCGTGTGTGTGAGACATGAAAGCGGTCACAGAGAACTAATCATGTTACTCCACCCCAAGCTCTAACAGTGACGTCAAATGCACTTCACAACCAAGTTAAAGAAAATAGGGAGGGATAAGATGTGTTAGTGTTTAGATAGAAAAATGATGTGTGAGAGAGGGAGCAAGAGAAAGAGCGACAAACAGAGAAGGAGGGATGTACAGAAGTCAGCGAGCAGCAGCCATGCTCCCAGGTCTCATGATAATCCTATGTTTTGGGTGATAGCCAGGCAATGACATACAATGGCATGCAATACCACACTGCAGGCCAATTTCTGCACCCCAGCCCCACTGCCTCTTACTGGGATTGCTTAGAAAGACCCTGCATCCACGGCACAGGGCACTAACCCAGCAAACTGTCATAATCTTTGCTCCAAAAACTCTGCCTTCCATTAAAGCCTTCCTTTCCCTCTCATAACTAATCCCTCCCAGTCTCACTCCTGGCTGGAGAGGAACATGCAGAGGATAGAAGATCCCCCTGAAGGACTCACTAGCCCCACACTAATCTACACTGAACAAAAATATAAACGCAACATGTAAAGTGCTGGTCCCATGTTTCTGAGTTGAAATAAAACATCCCAATGTTCCACACGCACAAAAACATGGGTGCGGAGGAGTATTTCTGTCTGTAATAAAGCCATTTTGTGTGGAAAAACTCATTCTGATTGGCTCCCCAGTGGGTCGGCCTGGCTCCCAAGTGGGTGGACCTATGCCCTCCCAGGCCCACCCATGGCTGCGCCCCTGCCCAGTCATGTGAAATCCATAGATTAGGGCCTAATACATTTATTTCAATTGACTGATTTCGTTATATGAACTGTAACTTAGCAAAATCTTTGAAATTGTTGCATGTTGCGTTTATATTTTTGTTCAGTATATATGGTCCCTACAGCAAACCAGAATATAAATTCCAACATATCCCTCTCTACCCCATGGCAGGTTGGCACACACACACAATGTCTTGCCTGTATCATATGATACACTCACCACTTCTCTCTCCCTCTCTTTGCCTCTCCATTTCACCTTCTCCCTACCTTTCTCTCCCTCCTAAACAGACAAAGTAACTGTGCACACACACGCGCACGCGCACACACACACACACACACACACACACCCCTTCATTAGTGTTGACAGCACAGACGGGTCTCTTCCCAATCTCATGCCCCATGTTGTTAGATGAGAAAGGTCACAAATTGTAGACTAGTGGGCAAATCACAAGTGAGAAAAATAGTTTTAATGGCTGATACACTGTACAGATGAATTGGTGAGAGTTGGTCTGTACTGTCAGTGTTGGTATATTTTCTGCTTAACTGTGATACTAATATCAGCATTTTCATCCACCTCCATCAATCACTTTTTCTGAAATCCATTTCCCTCTTTTGTGGCATATAGGCTGATTCTCTTCTTCCTCCAGTATGTGCACTTGGACATTGAAACAGCCCTCTGTGAAGTCCACCATTCCCCAGATGTACAGAGATCATAGGACAAGGCCACCCTTTCAGCTGAAACCGGCCTTTTGACTGTGTGTCACAACAAGTCAGTCATGATGTCTTTTTCTTTGTCTCCAGTTGCAGATTGATGGAAATGAATGATGAAAAAATAGCCTCTGGCTACAAGCTCCAATAACCCCGGCCTGAGAATTAGGACCAGCCAGCGGAGCTGAGATACGGACAAGAATAAAAATGTACATCAACATCTTAACCTGTTACCATCAACTGCCATGACAGGTATGAATTTAAAATGAACTCACGTTAATTCTTGACGTCAATGCAGCCTACATGTGAAAAACAAAGGAGGACTGAGTTTGATGCTCTCTCTCACAACATCAACTACTGTCCTGTTTTTTCTCCATGGTTAATAACATTTATTGTTGGATGATGGCCATAGAGAAACATGCATCTCTGAAAAGCTATAAAACTGTGATATGTGCCATTATCTAGACACTTGCAGGTAAGAGCACAAACAGCCACACTGAAGTCATCATAGACATGAACAGAACATTTTTATATATCTCTATAGACGTCATAAACACATTATTAAAGGCACTCAGATGTTCCTAGTAATTCAGCACAGTAAGTGGAAGTGAAATTCAGAGGTTACAAAACAGTGTACTGCATGCCCTCTGACACAGACTCACCCCATGCAGCCTCAGCCAGTGGGTGTAGAGAGTGGGGTGACAAACTGTGTTGCTATTCCTCTGTGAGCTTCTCTCCTCCCTGAGTTTGTCATGGTGCATCGCCCAGCGCTCAGCTCTGAGGCCTGGCGTCATGTGACAGAGAGCACACTGCTCCCTCCGAACACAACAACACACTGACTACCGTGCTACTGCTCTGATTTCAACAGTACACTCTGACTACCCTGCCACTGCTACTGCAGCCTCAGCCTCCCAGATCACTGCATTATCTGCTGGCTTTAAATAATTGATATGTGTGGTTGACAGGTCGCAGTAACACCCCCCAATGTGCAGGCAACTTCTGTAGGGCAACCGGAAGTTCAACTTTGTCACACACGTCAAATTAAAGGAGGTGGGAGATTAGTGAAGGAAATAAAGTATGCGTCACTTTTGTAAATATATGAAAGTTCAGTAGTTACAGTACTCCAAATAGCTTAGTTATCACCATTTCATTGTGACCAATTCAGTACCTGAACAAAAGAAAACACAACTTCAAAATAGTTTTACATGGTGATCCTCCCAGATCAGGACAAGCAGGTTGAAATATCAAAACGAACTCTGAACAAACTATATTAACTTGGGGACAGGTCGAAAAGCATTAAACATTTATGGTAATTTAGCTAGCTAGCTTGCTGTTGCTGGCTCTTTTGTCCTGGGATATAAACATTGGGTTGTTATTTTACCTGACATGCACAAGGTCCTCTACTCCAACCATTAATCCACAGATAAAACGGTAAACAAAATTCAGGCTTCCTGCAGGCTTCTTCTTCTTCTTTGGACTTTATTTGTCGGTTGGCAACCAACTTTAAGATGCATTACCACCAACAACTGGACTGGAGTGTGGACCTCAGTTCATCTTTCAATCACCCATGTGGGTACATGCTTCTAAAAAAGCAGGACTTCCAGCGCGTCAAGCATCACAAATATTTACCGCCTGGCCACGCAGACGCTTGCTGACTCGCATGAGCAGTGTGGGTTCAATGATTGAATAACATGTATGTGTACATTTATTTTGCAACGCTCACGCACGTGAGGGGTCTGGTCTGGTCAGCATGTTAATTTGTATTTGTGTACAGGAAGAAGAGTTAAAGGCCCAGTGCAGTCAAAAACGTGATTTTCCTGTGTTTTACATATATTTCTACACTATGAGGTTGGAATAATACTGTGAAAAGAGCTGTGTGTAAGAGCTGTTTGAAAAGACTGCCTGAAATTTCAGCCTGTTTTGGTGAGATTGGGTTTTGGCCATGCGGTAGAGCCCTGCACGGGCATTAATTTTAAGCCCTACCCATGCCCGCGACACTCAGGCCCTACCCTACCCAGGCCCGATGTCTTCTGCCAAATTTAGGGCCCGGCCCTGCCCGAAACCCAAAATCTGAAATAACTTCCTCTGTTTGTAAATCCATTAGCTGCTCCACTCTGTCAGTCACTCGCTCCTGTGCTCTGCTCATGGCAGCTTTGGGTCTGAGTATCCATAGCAATGGCCCAGCTTGGGCTGCTCTGCTCAATGACGATACATTAGAGAGCAGTTAGCTGTTAGCTACTCATCACTCTAAACTCCGACAAAACTGAAGGAACTTTATTATTTTCTGTGAAATAATCTCTCCTGTCTTATATTTGACGAGGTTGAAGCATTTCTGACACACAATGTCGACCCGTCATTCAGGGCAGGTGGGACAGAGCCTGTTTTGTATATTATTTTGGCATTAATACGTGTCACATATCAGTTTGCAAACAATGGAGGGAAAATATATCATTGAGTTAATAAAGCTGCGTAAGGCAGCTCCAAAATGCAGGTGCTGTAACGATCCCGGCAGTCTGAGTCGGGTCCTGTCTGTGGACTAGTTTTTCTGCTCGTGATCTCCAGTTTCCCGAGGGTTCTGGAACGCTCCGGGGAGCTCTCTTGATTTCCGCACCTGCATCCCATCAGCAATCTGCACACCTGGTCCTGATCATCACCCTTCTTAGGCTCTGGCCTAACATCCATTCCCTGCCGGATCGTTAGCCATGAACAGTAGGTTTACCAGAGTATCAGTCTTAGAGCTTCTAGCGTTAGTTTTGTTGTTTTGCACCTTGTTGGTTTGTTGTTTACTTACCTCCGTTTTGTTCCATCTGCAGTCACTCGTCCGGAACCTTCATCCAACCTCTGCCTGGTGGTCGGCGGCTGCCGAGCCATGGTTGGATCAACCACTGCACCCCCAACAACTAATCAACGCCGCCCGCTCTGTTCCCTGGATTATTCAGCATCACTCTTGAATTTGTAAATAAACACTCACCTTCGTGTCAACTTACCTTGTCCTGGTCTGCTTCTGGGTTCTGGCTTTGTAACTCGTGACAGGTGCTTCAGGCTAGCTCTATCTGTGGTGGTGTGGCAGCCAGCGGAAAATACAGAGAGTAGGGGTTGGTAATGTTCTCTAATTGCGCCATGATTGGCTCAGTGTTTTGTCACTCATGGGAAAACCGCAAAATCTACAGTGGGGCTCTTGGGTGCTGCCATAGATTTACATTAGAAGTGCCATCCAAGAAGGCTCAATGTCATTGGCCACAGATAAAATGATGTCAAATCCTGTTATATCTACCGTAGCTTTGATTGGACTAATCATGTCAATATCATACTTTCAAAATCTTAGCTAGCAAGCTAGACAAGCAGTTATCATTATGAATTAAGTCACAATCTACTGGCAAATCATTTTCAATCCTTGTCATATGAAGATCAATTATAGATAAAATGTATCAGTGCTTATCGGTCATTGTATTTAAACATTACACAACAAGTTGGAAATCGCAAATGCAATATTGAGTGGTTTGGAAGGAATCAGTGGCTAAATGCAAGCGTTGCAAAGCAATCACTAGCTTGCTATTCAGTGGAGAGGGTGTTTGGTCCAAGTCTGTGTTCAAGGGTCTCTTTTCCAAGCTTAAAACATTCACATGCAACACCATGGGACAGAAAAGGTTGAATACATTGGCCATGCTGTCAATCCAGCATGACTTCTGCCGCGTTCAAAATAACTGGAAACTCGGAACTAGGAAATCTCAGACTGCAGTGAGTTCAAGACAACTGGGAACTCAGAAAAAAATTAGCTCTTGAAAGCACCATAAAACCATAGAATGCCAGACTTTGATGACAAAATTTGCTGACAAAATTTGCCCACAAGAAGGACCGCCGCGCCACCTTCCTGTTCAAGTGATCACAGAACAACAAGGTGAGTCCAAAAATGTCTTGTATGCTGCTGCATAAATGATGTAATATGCCAGGGAGATATGTATACTGTAGCTAAGAAAGTGATACTAAGTGTATGTTGTGATATTACTGTACTGCACAGCAGAGCACGAGCAAATGGCTCAGCTTCAAAATGTAAGTGATCAATTTAGTGATAGAGTTATAGATCTGTCATTCTCATTGAAAGCAAGTCTAAGAAACAGTATATCGGATCTATGTGCGTTATTTCTTTGCTTCCATTCTTAAGTTTTGATTAAGTGTGTTTTACTTTTGGTTTTATACAACAGCTTCAAACAACTGAAAATACAATATTTGTGTCAGTGTTTGCTGTAGGTGGGTGTGGTGTTGGAATCAGGCGCAGGACGCAGAAAATAAGTCCAAAAGACTTTAGTGAAGGCACAAACTAATACACGAGACAAAAGCCCTGAGGCGAGAAACTCCGCACGCAGGCGTAAAACAAAAGGGTGCACTAAACATGTGCGAGTATACTCTCCTTAACAGAGGAGAAAAGCTACAACGAGCAAACGGTATACTGTAGAGCAAATACACGACAGCGAAACAATCACACACAACACCTGACAAACACAACGAGAACTTATAGGACACTAATGACACTAAACGACAACAGGTGTACAATTCCAGACAAGACCAAACAAACATAGAAACATACAACGGTGGCAGCTAGTATTCCGGAGACGACGAACGCCGAAGCCTGCCCGAGCAAGGAAGAGAGGCAGCCTCAGCCGAAACCGTGACAGTACCCCCCCCTTGACGCGTGGCTCCAGACGTGCGCCGACTCCGGCCTCGGGGACGACCAGGAGGACGCGGAGCAGGGCGCGTCGGGTGACTACGATGGAATTCCGTCAGGAGAGACGGGTCCAAAATGTCTCTCCTCGGCACCCAGCACCGTTCCTCCGGGCCGTACCCCTCCCACTCCACCAGATATTGGAGACCCCCCATCCGACGTCTCGAATCCAAGATGGACCGCACAGAGTACGCCGGTACCCCCTCGATGTCCAATGTGGGCGGAGGAGTCTCCCTGATCTCATTTTCTTGGAGTGGGCCAGCTACCACCGGCCTGAGAAGAGACACATGGAATGAGGGGTTAATACTTTTATACTCAACAGGTAGTTGTAATCTGTAACACACCTCGTTCAATCTTCTCAGGACTTTAAACGGCCCCACAAACCGCCGACCCAGTTTCCGACAGGGCAGGCGGAGGGGCAGGTTTCTGGTAGAGAGCCAGACTCGATCACCAGGTGCGTACACCCGGTCCCTCACTGCGGTGGAGATCGGCGCTCGCCTTTTGACGACGGAGGGCCCGCTGCAGGTGGACGTGTGCAGCGTTCCACGTCTCCTCCGAGCGCCGCACCCACTCATCCACCGCAGGAGCCTCGATCTGGCTCTGCTGCCAAGGTGCCAGAACCGGCTGGTAACCTAACACACATTGGAAAGGGGTTAGGTTAGTGGAGGAATGGCGTAGGGAATTCTGGGCCATTTCTGCCCAGGGAACGTACCGTGCCCACTCCTCCGGCCGGTCCTGGCAGTATGATCTAAGAAACCTACCCACATCCTGGTTCACACGTTCCACCTGCCCATTACTCTCCGGATGGTAACCCGAGGTGAGGCTCACCGAGACCCCCAACCGCTCCATAAAGGCTCTCCAGACTCTGGAGGTAAATTGGGGACCTCGATCAGACACAATATCCTCGGGTATCCCGTAGTGCCGGAAAACATGGGTGAATAGCGCTTCGGCGGTCTGTAGGGCAGTAGGAAGGCCCGGCATAGGAAGCAAACGACAGGCCTTAGAGAACCGGTCCACAACGACCAGTATAGTAGTATTCCCCTGTGAGGGAGGAAGGTCAGTGATGAAATCCACCGAGAGGTGAGACCATGGTCGTTGTGGAACGGGCAGGGGTAGTAACTTACCCCTAGGCAGATGTCTAGGCGCCTTACACTGGGCGCACATCGAGCAGGAGGAGACATAAACCCTCACATCCCTCGCCAACGTGGGCCACCAGTACTTAGTACTAAGGCAGTGCACTGTCCGGCCGATACCAGGATGTCCAGAGGAGGGTGACGTGTGAGCCCAATAGATCAATCGATCCCGAACCTCGAGCGGAACGTACTTCCGACCCTCCGGGCATTGAGGTGGACTAGGGTCGGTGCGCAACGCCCGCTCGAGTTCAGCATCGACCTCCCACACTACCGGTGCCACCAGACAAGACTCCGGCAGTATGGGAGTGGGCTCCACGGACCTCTCCTCCGTGTCATACCGCCGAGACAGTGCATCTGCCTTACCGTTCTGTGACCCAGGGATGTACGTGATCTTAAATACGAACCGGGTCAAAAACATATTCCACCGCGCCTGGCGAGGGTTCAGTCTCCTAGCTGCCCGGATGTACTCCAGGTTACGGTGGTCCGTCAAAATGAGGAAAGGGTGTTGAGCCCCTCAAGCCAGTGCCTCCACACCTTTAGGGCCTGTACCACGGCTAACAGCTCCCTGTCCCCTACGTCATAATTTCGCTCCGCCGGACTGAGCTTCTTGGAATAAAAAGCACAGGGGCGGAGTTTAGGTGGCGTGCCGAACCGTTGCGAAAGCACGGCTCCTATACCGGCCTCTGACGCGTCCACCTCTACCTGAAATGGTAAAGAGGGATCCGGATGCGCCAGCACCGGAGCCGAGGTAAACAGGTCCTTCAGCCTCCCCAAACGCCCTGTCCGCCTCGGCTGACCACTGCAAACGCACCGGACCCCCCTTCAAAAGAGACGTTATGGGAGCTGCCACCTGTCCAAAACCCCGGATAAACCTCCGGTAGTAATTCGCAAACCCCAAAAACTGCTGCACCTCCTTCACAGTGGTTGGCGTTTGCCAATTACGCACGGCTGACACCCGGTCTACCTCCATCTTCACCCCTGACGCAGACAACTGATAACCCAAAAAGGAGACCGACTCCTGGAAAAACAGACACTTCTCTGCCTTGACATACAGGTCGTGCTCCAACAGCCTCCGCAACACTCGGCGCACCAGAGCCACATGCTCGACTCGGGTAGACGAGTACACGAGAATGTCATCTATGTACACGACCACCCCCTGCCCCTGCATGTCCCTGAATATCTCATCCACGAATGATTGGAAAACTGAAGGAGCGTTCATCAACCCGTATGGCATGACAAGATACTCGTAATGGCCCGAGGTGGTACTAAAGGCTGTCTTCCATTCATCGCCCCCCCTAATGCGCACCAAGTTGTACGCACTCCTGAGATCCAATTTAGTGAAGAAACGCGCCCGTGCAATGACTCCGTCATGGTCGCAATCAGCGGGAGTGGATAACTGTACTTCACCGTGATCTGATTGAGACTACGGTAATCAATGCACGGGCGTAACCCACCATCCTTTTTCTTCACAAAAAAGAAACTCGAGGACGCAGGGGAAGTGGAGGGCCGTATGTATCCTTGTCTCAGAGATTCGTCTATGTAAGTCTCCATAGCTCTCTTCTCCTCCTGAGACAGAGGATACACATGGCTCCGTGGGAGCGCAGCTCCTGCCTGGAGGTCTATCGCACAATCTCCCTGCCTATGGGGGAGGCAACTGCGTCGCCCTCGACTTACTGAACACAATAGCCAAATCCCCATACTCAGGGGAACGTGCAATGCGGGCACCTGGTTTGGACTCTCCACCGAGGTAGCCCCTACGGAAACGCCTAAACATCGACCCACACACTGATCAGACCACTCCATCAGAGCCCTCTCCTGCCACGAAATAGACGGGTTATGGGTACTCAACCAGGGCATGCCCAGCACCACCGGATACGCAGGCGAGTCGATCAGAAATAGCTGGATCATCTCCTGATGACCCCCCTGCGCACACATCCTAAGTGGCGCCGTGACCTCCCTGATCAAGCCCGATCCCAACGGACGGCTATCTAGGGCATGAACGGGGAAGGGGACGTCAACAGGAAGAAGGGGAATCCCTAAATCTAAACAAAATTTCCTATCAACAAAATTCCCAGCCGCGCCTGAATCTACCAGCGCCTTATGCTGGGAATGAGGTGCTACCTGTGGAAAACGCACAGGTATACAGAAGTGCGCAACAGAGAGCTCTGGGTGAGTGGGGCGCCTACTCACCTGGAAGGACTCCCCAGTGCGGGGCCTGTCGTCTTCTCCCCTAGGAGGCCATCCCCAGCACCTAGCCGCGGTGTGTCCTCCCCGACCACAGTTGGTGCAGGAGATGGACCCCCTCGTACTCCGACCCCTCCTCTCTCTAGCGCCAGCGCCCCCAAGCTCCATGGGGCTCGGCTCGGAGGCGCTGGAGGGTGAAATGGACGGACCTCCCTCGGGACGTCCGCGGGTAGCCAGCAGGGTGTCCAGCCTGATGGACATGTCGACTAACTGGTCGAAAGAGAGGCTGGTATCCCGACAGGCCAGCTCCCGACGGACATCCTCACGTAGACTACAGCGGTAGTGATCGATGAGGGCCCGCTCATTCCACCCTGCATCCGCCGCTAGAGTACGGAATTCCAACGCGAACTCCTGGGCACTCCTCTTCCCCTGCCGGAGGCAGAACAGACACTCCCCCGCCGCTTTCCCCTCCGGTGGATGGTCAAACACCGCCCTGAAGCGGCGGGAGAACTCAGCGTATGTGATGGTGGTAGCGTCTATCCTCCTCCACTCGGCGTTGGCCCATTCTAACGCCTTGCCGGAAAGGCAGGAGATAAGGGCGGACACGCTCTCGTGTCCCGAGGGCGCCGGGTGCACGGTGGCCAGGTAAAGCTCCACCTGGAGAAGGAAGCCCTGACACCTGGCAGCGGTCCCATCGTAGGCCCTCGGGAGCGAGAGTCGAATTCCTCTGGGTTCCGGAGCGGGAATGGGCTGACTTGCTGATGGTGATGGCAGGGAAGGTGGCGTTGGGGGTGTCCCTCGGGTCTCCCAGCGTTGGAGTGTGTTGATCACATCCTGCAGGGCGGTCCCGATCCGCAGGATCTGGTCATTCTGCTCCCGGACCCGATCCTCCAACGTCTCCTGTGCTGCTGCGGCTCCTGCTGATTCCATTCAGAATGGTGTGTGATTCTGTCAGTGTTTGCTGTAGGTGGGTGTGGTGTTGGAATCAGGCGCAGGACGCAGAAAATAAGTCCAAAAGACTTTAGTGAAGGCACAAACTAATACACGAGACAAAAGCCCTGAGGCGAGAAACTCTGCACGCAGGCGTAAAACAAAAGGGTGCACTAAACATGTGCGAGTATACTCTCCTTAACAGAGGAGAAAAGCTACACCGAGCAAACGGTATACTGTAGAGCAAATACACGACAGCGAAACAATCACACACAACACCTGACAAACACAACGAGAACTTATAGGACACTAATGACACTAAACGACAACAGGTGTACAATTCCAGACAAGACCAAACGAACATAGAAACATACAACGGTGGCAGCTAGTATTCCGGAGACGACGAACGCCGAAGCCTGCCCGAGCAAGGAAGAGAGGCAGCCTCGGCCGAAACCGTGACAATTTGTGTTTATTGAAAATATATTTCACAGCTGTTTAGATAGTATAATGATTCTCTTCACTATACGTCACTTGTTTTGTCATGTAAACTGAAATGAGGTGAACTACTCGAATTTTAGCAACCAGGAAATGGCGGAGAGATTTCTGCATATTGCACCTTTAATAGACCAAAAGAAACAGAGTTCCAAACCTCAGCTAATTTTCAGTTTTCTTCCTCCCCAACCAGACAGTCCTAGCAAAATTATTACTTGAGGGGGGTGGTATTGTATTTAAAACAATCACAGTAAGGTACTTCATTGTTACCCAGATTTGATATTGAGATAAAAACAGCTGCATTGGAACGGCTGCAGGGAAGTGAAACAGTAGGCCCACTCTGGAATATAATCCCCTATGAAACCCCCAGGACAAACGAGTCAGGCATGCCCATTAGAGTTCACAATCCTGCCAGCTTTGCTGTTTAAATCCTGTTCAATGCCCTTCCCGAGCTGTCATATTCCACCATGCTAATTACCTCAACAAACACAGGGCCTCCCAGCCACACAGGTTAGCCATTGTACTTGTTTATAGAGTTGGCCTAACCACATCCAACATTTTCACTAGGGCTTTATGGGCTCAACAAAGGCAGAATATTAACTTTGAGAGAGGATGAATGACTCAGATTTACACAAAAGGATTAGGGGACACACCGAGTGCCTTTCGACAGATTATTAAAATAATGATGATGATTCTCTTTTTTTATCACTCAGCTGCCACAACTTGGCCCTAGATGTAGGGACTGTTTTGCAGTGTAATGCAGCACCCACAGTCATTCTCTCTTTTCTTTTTTTCTTTTTTTTTAACAAAGGTTTTACTTGCTTTGCCGTTTATAAAAAAAATTGTTGGGGGTTTACAGGTACAATATTCATGTCAATTTACACAATTAGTTTATACAACATGTACCCGTAAGCTGAGTAAGTACATACAGAGAAATTATCATATTGATCACACAGGATTTAGTAATAATAAAATTAGTATATAAAGAAAAGAGAAACAAAAGAAGTGGGCCTACACCCCCAACTCCCCATCCCATTCCCCCCAGCCCAACATGTCTCAATCCAACCCCCTGCATGGGAGAGAGTGGGGTGATTGCCATCTAAGAGCCAGCATAGTTTTTTTTTGCCGGCAGTGCCTCCTGCCAGTAGTAATCGTCTCTGATTGATTGGGAGATGGAACACATTGAATATTTACATTCATACTTCAAAATGATTTATTTTTTTACTTTGTCCCTGAAGCATTTAACTGCATGGCACTCCCACATCATTTGAAGGAATGTGCCTACCTGATTTAGGGGACACAGTGAGCAGTTCGGAGTTGAGGCCAATTTCACAGTAAGACTTTTCCTTGGTGTTAAAAACATTCTGTAAAAACACTTTAAATGTATAAGTTAATGTAGAAGGATTACTGTTATACTATTCCAGGTATTCCTTAAAGAGGTAGGGTTTCAAGTGTCTCCGGAAGGTGGTCAGTGACTCCGCTGTCCTGGCGTCGTGGGGGAACTTGTTCCACCATTAGGGTGCCAAACCAAAATAGCCGCCGAAATTGTCGCAACCCCTATTACTAGCCTGTTCAACCTCTCTTTCGTAACGTCTGAGATCCCCAGAGATTGGAAAGCTGCCGCGGTCATCCCCCTCTTCAAAGGGGGTGACAATCTAGATCCAAACTGTTACAGACCTATATCCATCCTGCCCTGCCTTTCGACATTTTTTGAAAGCCAAGTTAACAAACAGATCACCGACCATTTCGAATCCCAGCGTACCTTCTCCGCTATGCAATGCGGTTTCCGAGCTGGTCATGGGTGCACCTCAGCCACGCTCAAGGTCCTAAACGATATTATAACCGCGATCGATAATAGACAGTACTGTGCAGCCGTCTTCATCGACCTGGCCAAGGCTTTCGACTCTGTCAACCACCGCATTCTTATTGGCAGACTAAATAGCCTTGGTTTCTCAAATGACTGCCTCGCCTGGTTCACCAACTACTTCTCAGATATGCCATAGAGTTCAATGTGTCAAATCGGAGGGCCTGTTGTCTGGACCTATGGCAGTCTCTATGGGGTGCCACAGGGTTCAATTCTTGGGCCAACTCTTTTCTCTGTGTATATCAATGATGTCGCTCTTGCTGCTGGTGACTCTCAGATCCACCTCTACGCAGACGACACCATTTTGTATACATCTGGCCTTCATTGGACACTGTGTTAACAAACCTCCAAACAAGCTTCAATGCCATACAACACTCCTTCCGTAGCCTCCAACTGCTCTTAAACACTAGTAAAACTAAATGCATGCTCTTCAATCGAACGCTGCTGGCACCCGCCCACCCGACTAGAATCATTACTCTCGACGGGTCTGACCTAGAGTATGTGGACAACTACAAATACCTAGGTGTCTGGTTAGACTGTAAACTCTCCTTCCAGACTCACATTAAGCATCGCCAATCCAAAGTTAAATCTAGAATCGGCTTCCTATTTCGCAACAAAGCCTCCTTCACTCATGCTGCCAAACATGCCCTCGTAAAACTGACTATCCTACCGATCCTTGACTTTGGCGATGTCATTTACAAAATAGCCTCCAACACTCTACTCAGCAAATTGGATGTAGTCTATCACAGTGCCATCCGTTTTGTCACCAAAGCCCCATATACTACCCACCACTGTGACCTGTACGCTCTTGTTGGCTGGTCCTCACTACATATTCGCCATCTATACATCACTGCTAGGCAAATCTCCGCCTTATCTTAGCTCATTGGTCACCATAGCAACACCCACCCATAGTATGCGCTCCAGCAGGTATATCTCACTGGTCATCCCCAAAGCCAACACCTCCTTTGGCCGCCATTCCTTCCTGTTCTCTGCTGCTAATGACTGGAACGAACTGCAAAAATCTCTGAAGCTGGAGACTCTTATCTCCCTCACTAACTTTAAGCATCAGTTGTCAGAGCACCTTACCGATCACTGCACCTGTACACAGCCCTTCTGAAATTAGCCCACTCAACTACCTCATCCCCATATTGTTATTTATTTTGCTCATTTGCACCCTAGTATCTCTATTTGCACATCATCTCTTGCACATCTAGCATTCCAGTGTTAATACTAATTGTAATTATTTTGCACTATGGCCTATCTATTGCCTTACCTCCATAATTTGCTACATTTGCACACACTGTATATATATTTTCTGTGGTATTTTTGACTTTATGTTTTGTTTTACCTCTGTGTTGTTGTTTTTATCGCACTGCTTTGCTTTATCTTGGCCAAGTTGCAGTTGTAAATGAGAACTTGTTCTCAACTGGCTTACCTGGTTAAATAAAGGTTAAAGAAAAATTAAGAAAAATAAAATATAAATAACTTTGACTGGGCTGAGCGGGAACTGTGCTTCCGTAGAGATCAGTCCTTTAGGGAGCCCAGATAATTTACTTATAAATCATTGGATCGTTTGGTAGTTGGGTTTCCCAAGGGACTCCATAGGCCAGCATAGCTGACCTAAATTGTAAATATAGAAAAAAGGAGTTGCCAAAAATAAGCAGCATATTTTGGTCTTAAGGTATTTAAAAAATACATAATAATAATAAAGTAAAACAAAATAAGTAACCAATTCAGACATTTACAATTTTGATGACGAGTACGGGTGGATGAATGAAGAAAAAAGAACGAACCTGAAAACAAAAAGAAAATATGACAGATATGCAAGCCTAATGCCTAACAGTGAAAACTAGGATAGCTGTAGGATCCATATATTATTCATTGTTCATTAATTGGCATGGTATCCTCACTGTGTAAATGTCCTGGACCATAGGCAATATAATTATATCAAGTTCGATGCTCAGCAATAATAGTAATATTGTTCTTGTACTCAAACATGAGGGGTGTCCTCATTGTCTTTTGCTGACGACAGCGTCATAGCCATAGGCTTGGCTGCATGATTGTGCATGGATAGCATACCTGAATAATGAGCCAGTCATAGGGTTCCATTTATCGGCTTGTCCCCTTGTGTGTTGGGTTTGATGTGCTTCTCGAAGAACACTTGAGCTTCCATCGCAGTGGAAAATGTTTGTGTTGTGTGCTGGAAAGTCAAGATGAGTTTTGCAGTGTGTTTGAAGCTGTATCTCAGGTTTAGATAGAGTAGCTGAGATCTCACTTCGTTGTAGTTCTCCCTCAATTTGAGCAATTCGGCACTCAGGTCTGGGTAGATGCTCATCCTCTTCCCTGCATAGCTCAGACCCCTGGATTCAGCTGCAAGTCGAACAATTCGCCACTTGACTTCAAAGCCGTGGATCCGTACAATCATACAGCGAGAGCCGTTGCGGAGTTGACCCGTGCTGTGCGCAATGTTAATTAATGGCATGGGACCCAGCTTCTCCTGCCCGAGCAGTTCATAGAAAAGATTGCCCTTGAAGGAACTTGGGTTGCCCGCTTCCACATCAGTTTCAAGTCCTGTGACCCGCACATTGAATTAACAGGAATTGTTTTCTAATGATTCCGTTTTCTCTTTTTGGAGTTTGATTATCCCTTACAATTTAGCTTGCGCTGGTCATAGAGTCGCAGGTCTGTCATATTGGATGTCTACATAGCTATTTAGAATTGTTTTAAGAAGGTCATACCAAGGATCATTTTGCTATTTGATTTAGAATTTTAAGACCCCTTGAAGTAAACAAAAATAGCCTTACTGCTATTAGCCAATACAAACACATTGAGCAACAGATTCACTACATGGAACAACAGATAGTCCCCCCAAAAAACAAAAGGAAGTTTGTGCTAAAGTGTCTGTCCTATATCTGAGTGAAATAAGAAAGATCAGGAAACATTTGTTATTTTTTTTGTACATGTATTTAACCCCCTAAACTGTCTCAATATACAGTGGGTAAAAAAAGTATTTAGTCAGCCACCAATTGTGCAAGTTCTCCCACTTAAAAAGATGAGAGAGGCCTGTAATGTTCATCATAGGTACACATCAACTATGACAGACAAAATGAGAAAAAATTATCCAGAAAATCACATTGTAGGATTTTTAATGAATTTATTTGCAAATTATGGTGGAAAATAAGTATTTGGTCAACTACAAACAAGCAGGATTTCTGGCTCTCACAGACCTGTAACTTCTTCTTTAAGAGGCTCCTCTGTCCTCCACTCGTTACCTGTATTAATGGCACCTGTTTGAACTTGTTATCAGTATAAAATACACCTGTCCACAACCTCAAACAGTCACACTCCAAACTCCACTATGGCCAAGACCAAAGAGCTGTCAAAGGACACCAGAAACAAAATTGTAGACCTGCACCAGGCTGGGAAGACTGAATCTGCAATAGGTAAGCAGCTTGGTTTGAAGAAATCAACTGTGGGAGCAATTATTAGGAAATGGAAGACATACAAGACCACTGATAATCTCCCTCGATCTGGGGCTCCACGCAAGATCTCACCCCGTGGGGTCAAAATGATCACAAGAACGGTGAGCAAAAATCCCAGAACCACACGGGGGGACCTAGTGAATGACCTGCAGAGAGCTGGAACCAAAGTAACAAAGCCTACCATCAGTAACACACTACGCCGCCAGGGACTCAAATCCTGCAGTGCCAGACGTGTCCCCCTGCTTAAGCCAGTACATGTCCAGGCCCGTCTCAAGTTTGCTAGAGTGCATTTGGATGATCCAGAAGAGTATTGGGAGAATGTCATATTGTCAGAAAATATAACTTTTTGGTAAAACCTCAACTCGTCGTGTTTGGAGGACAAAGAATGCTGAGTTGCATCCAAAGAACACCATACCTACTGTGAAGCATGGGGGTGGAAACATCATGCTTTGGGGCTGTTTTTCTGCAAAGGGACCAGGACGACTGATCCGTGTAAAGGAAATAATGAATGGGGCCATGTATCATGAGATTTTGAATGAAAACCTCCTTCCATCAGCAAGGGCATTGAAGATGAAACGTGGCTGGGTCTTTCAGCATGACAATGATCCCAAACACACTGCCCGGGCAATGAAGGAGTGGCTTCGTAAGAAGCATGTCAAGGTCCTGGAGTGGCCTAGCCAGTCTCCAGATCTCAACCCCATAGAAAATCTTTGGAGGGAGTTGAAAGTCCGTGTAGCCCAGCGACAGACCCAAAACATCACTGCTCTAGAGGAGATCTGCATGGAGGAATGGGCCAAAATACCAGCAACAGTGTGTGAAAACCTTGTGAAGACTTACAGAAAACGTTTGACCTGTGTCATTGCCAACAAAGGGTATATAACAAAGTATTGAGAAACTTTTGTTATTGACCAAATACTTATTTTCCACCATAATTTGCAAATAAATTCATAAAAAATCCTACAATGTGATTTTCTGGATTTTTTTTCCTCATTTTGTCTGTCATAGTTGACGTGTACCTATGATGAAAATTACAGGCCTCTCTCATCTTTTTAAGTGGGAGAACTTGCACAATTGGTGGCTGACTAAATACTTTTTTCCCCCACTGTATACTTCCATTCATTTTTCAGCTGGTACCGAGGGACCTTCAGACGAGTCTTGTGAGGCCTGTGGGCGTCCTAGAGCAAAACTGACATATACGTCTTCATGAGAGTCTCACCTTTCCACAGATTGGTCATATTAGTGTGTGGGTCATATTAGTGTGTAGCCCAAACTGATCAGACGCTACAGACAGAAGTTGACAGATTGGCTGTACTTACTTCAGACGAGTCCCAATATGCTTGTGGGGGTCGTGTTCATGAGAGTCTCATCTTTCCATAGAGGGGTCATAATAATTTTGTAGGCCAAACCGTTCGAACGCTACAGACGATTTTGTGAGAAGACTGATTTTCAGGATGTCTCATGGTCTGACAAACACTGCTCTAACTCTGTCGCCTTTCACCACAAATGCGGAAGTGAAACATAGGCAGATGCGGTAGATTGAGACGCATCCAATGCAAAAAAAACCCAGATATCTCAAGCTTAAACTGACAGATTTTTATGTGGATGTTTTTATTATGCTAATTATATTTCCGCAGGGACACGGACATCAACTTTAGGGGGTTGTAATAAGATGTTTAGTATTGACAAGTTTTAGGAAATAAGTCAGTTAATTCATAGTAATTTGCAAAAGAAAGCCACGAAAAGGCCAAGCATTTCAATGCATGCCACCGGAGTAATTGTCTGTGCATGATGTGCTATCTGATGGAATTTGGCTATTGTCTCTTGTCTTTTCTGAAATAACCCTCGTAGCCATGAATCATACCTTATATTGGAATGTGTAGGAAATAAACAAAGACAACTAGAACATTTCCTGAAGTAAATGTGTGTGCTTGCTAGTTTTGAAGTATTTATGATTGTGAAATACATTAGTAGTGGTAGTAGTGGTAGTGATGGCAATAATCATTGTAGTAGTAGTAATGGTAGTAATAGGGTTTTCATAGGCTATGGGTTAGTTATAGTGACCTATTTTGGGGTGGTTTGTAGGTGTGGAGTTATTATTGTGGTTTATAGTGGGCTAGTATAGTAAGCTAGAGTGAGTATTATAGCATCATAAGCCATAGAATGTGTTTTTCAAGCTCTCATAATGATTTAGTTTGAACATTCTGAATGTTTTGTGCAGTTATTTCAGTTTAGAATGTTGAAGCCTGCATTCCACCATTGAAATTAATGAGGATACAACAGCATTATAGTTTATGAAGTATGAATGGTAGAAAAAAACTGTTAAAACCATCTAAGTTGAGTCAGTCTGTACATGTCAACGTTGATTTTATGTTTGTAGCTTTAACGGTTCAAGAGCAGTGGCAAATCCAAAAAAATCCCTTTGTAACCAATGGAGCGTTTATGCACATTTTAAATGGATTTAATTCAAAAGGTATATATGGTGTCAAAAATATGTGTACGAGCAACGTATTCCAGACCAGTCTGCCTGCTTTGAAGTTTGAATGGCATTTCTAGCTTTAACGGTTGAAAACTACAGTACTTAAGCTGGACATTTTTACCATTCAAGTCTATAGCCACGGAAATACATTGGGATTAATGCAAATGTATCTGTAGTGTGAAAGTATAAGTAGTATCAAAATGTTTTATTCATTCAACGGTACCATTGCCAGGCTGCACGTATAAAAGTTGTTTTGGTGTTGGTAGCTTTTAAGGTTTTGGCACTACAGGTGGCGGAGCAAAGCAAATAAGAAGTATGAATAATTTCATAGTTGTTCAGCAAGCACATCTAATGAGAAAGTCACACAACACTGTATATAATGTTTTCTAAAAGTATTCACACCCCTTGACTTTTTCCACATTATGATGTATTACAAAGTGTGATTAAAACTGATTTAATTGTCATTTTTCTGTCAACGATCTACACAAAATACCCTGTAATGAAGAAAAAAAAACTAATATAACGCGATTAGATAAGTATTCGACCCCCTGAGTCAATACATGTTAGAATTACCTTTCACAGTGATTTCACCTGTAGTGCCCCAAAAAAATAATAAAAATAAATAAATAAAAAATTATTATAAAAAATAAAATAAAAAAATAACATATTGTAAAGTGGTTATCCCACTGGCTATAAGGTGAATGCACCAATTTGTAAGTCGCTCTGGATAAGAGCGTCTGCTAAATGACGTAAATGTAAATGTAAATGATTACAGCTGTGAGTGTTTCTGGGTAAGTCTCTAAGAACTTTGCACACCTGGATTGTAGAATATTTGCGCCTTGTTCTTAAAAAATGTGTCAAGCTCTGTCAAGTTGGTTGTTGATCATTGCTAGAAAGCCATTTGACAGTCTTGCCATAGATTTTCAAGCCGATTTCAGTCAAAAATGTAAGTAGGACACTCAGGAACATTACATTCCAGTGTACAGTATGTTTGGCCTTATGTTTTGAGTTATTATCCTGCTGAAAGGTGAACTTGTCTCCCAGTGTCTGTTGGAAAGCAGACTGAACCAGGTTTTCCTCTAGGAATTTGCCTGTGCTTAGCTCTAATCCGTTTATTTTTATCCTAAAAACTCCCTAGTCCTTGCTGATGATGCATCCACCACCATTCTTGAAAATATAAAGCACAAAACTCAGTGATATGTTTTGTTGGATTTTCCCCAAACATAACAAGTTCATTTCTTTCCCATATTTTTTGCAGTATTACTTTAGAGCCTTTTTGCCAACAGGATGCATGTTTTGGAATATGTTTTATTCTGTACAGGCTTCTTTCTTTTCACTTTGTAATTTATGTTAGTATTGTGGACTAACTACAATGTTGTTGATCCATCCTCAGTTATCTCCTATCACAGCCATTAAACTCTGTAAGTGTAACTAAAATCACCATTGGCCTCATGGTGAAATCCCTGAGAGATTTCCTTTCTCTCTGCCAACTGATTTAGGAAGGGCCCCTGTATCTTTGTCGTAACTGGATGTATTGATACACCATCCAAAGTGTAAAATTAATAACTGCACCATGCTCAAAGGGATGTTCAATGTTTGCTTTTTTTGACCCATCTACCAATAGGTGCCCTTCTTTGTGAACCATAGGAAAACCTCCCTGTTCTTTATGGCTGAATCTGTGTTTGAAATTTGAATCTATGCTGCTCGATTTAGGGACCTAACAGATAATTGCATGTGTGGGGTACAGAGATGGGGTAGTCATTTAAAAATCATGTTAAACACTATTATTGCACAAAGAGTGCAAGTTATTATGTGTCTTGTTAAGCACATTTTTTACTCCTAAACGTATTTATTTGCCATAACAAAAGGGTTGAATACTTATTGACTCAAGACATTTCAGCTTTGCATTTTTTTTCCATTTGGGTTTTTCTACATTTCTAAAAACATAATTCCACTTTGACATTATGGGGTATTGTGTGTAGATCAGTGACCCACAATCTCAATTTAATACATTTTAAATTCAGGCTGTAACAACAAAATATGTAAAACGTCAAGGGGTGTGAATACTTTCTGTAGGCACCATAGATACTCAGCAAAGATACATTAGTACTTTTATAAAAACATCAACATAAACATTCAAATGAATCACAGTGTAAAGAATGAGCTTTCCATTGGTGGGAAGTTGATTGCTGATGGTGATTTTAACCACATTCAGTCGTTCTATTTCTGCCTCTTTTCCCAGTTATACAGTTGGAGGAAAAAATGTGACCAGAGTTGCGTGAAAGAGCTGCAGTGGGGCGCACTGAAAATCTCCTAGGCTGATAGTGGAGGGTGAGTCAGAGCAAGGACTGCAATACACACACTTACGCACACAGACAAGCGTGCACACATACACACAAACACACTAACAAATGTCACCACAAAAGACAAACACTTGCTGCAGACTGTAGGCCCATAGCCCTTCCATCCATACAGTTGGTATGATGTGACCATTCAGGGGTTGAATAGTAATAGTTTCACAAATTGTCCACTTACTCTGTACCTCAAGCCTTGTGGCCTTGCCCCAGCCTCACCCAGCATTTAATGTGACCATCAGGCCGTGCACATCTGCATAAGTTCCACATTAACAAAAAATAAGCTTTCAATCACTGAATTATTTGCCTGACTCATAAAACATTCAACATGAATATCATGTATGAATGAAATGCTGGAAATCTGGTTTATTAGGATGAAACAATCCTTGAAATATAATGAATAATTTATGTTATGTATATACAGTGAGGGAAAAAAGTATTTGATCCCCTGTTGATTTTGTACGTTTGCCCACTGACAAAGAAATGATCAGTCTATAATTTTAATGGTAGGTTTATTTGAACAGTGAGAGACAGAATAACAACAACAAAATCCAGAAAAAACGCATGTCAAAAATGTTATAAATTGATTTGCATTTTAATGAGGGAAATAAGTATTTGACCCCCTCTCAATCAGAAAGATTTCTGGCTCCCAGGTGTCTTTTATACAGGTAACGAGCTGAGATTAGGAGCACACTCTTAAAGGGAGTGCTCCTAATCTCAGTTTGTTACCTGTATAAAAGACACCTGTCCACAGAAGCAATCAATCAATCAGATTCCAAACTCTCCACCATGGCCAAGACCAAAGAGCTCTCCAAGGTTGACAGGGACAAGATTGTAGACCTACACAAGGCTGGAATGGGCTACAAGACCATCGCCAAGCTGCTTGGTGAGAAGGTGACAACAGTTGGTGCGATTATTCGCAAATGGAAGAAACACAAAAGAACTGTCAATCTCCCTCGGCCTGGGGCTCCATGCAAGATCTCACCTCGTGGAGTTGCAATGATCATGAGAACGTGAGGAATTACAGGGAGGATCTTGTCAATGATCTCAAGGCAGCTGGGACCATAGTCACCAAGAAAACAATTGGTAACATACTACGCCGTGAACGACTGAAATCCTGCAGCGCCTGCAAGGTCCCCCTGCTTAAGAAAGCACATATACAGGGCCGTCTGAAGTATTGCCAATGAACATCTGAATGATTCAGAGGAGAACTGGGTGAAAGTGTTGTGGTCAGATGAGTCCAAAATCAAGCTCTTTGCCATCAACTCAACTCGCCGTGTTTGGAGGAGGAGGAATGCTGCATATAACCTCAAGAACACCATTTCCACCGTCAAACATGGATGTGGAAAAATTATGCTTTGGGGGTGTTTTTCTGCTAAGGGGACAGGACAACTTCACCGCATCAAAGGGACGTTGGACGGGCCATGTACTGTCAAATCTTGGGTGAGAACCTCCTTCCCTCAGCCAGGGCATTGAAAATGGGTCGTGGATTGGTATTCCAGCATGACAATGACCCAAAACACACGGCCAAGACAACAAAGGAGTGGCTCAAAAAGAAGCACATTAAGGTCCTGGAGTTGCCTAGCCAGTCTCCAGACCTTAATCCCATAGAAAATCTGTGGAGGGAGCTGAAAGTTCGAGTTGCCAAACGTCAGCCTCAAAACCTTAATGACTTGGAGAAGATCTGCAAAGAGGAGTGGAACAAAATCCCTCCTGAGATGTGTGCAAACCTGGTGGCCAACTACAAGAAACGTCTGACCTCTGTGATTGCCAACAAGGGTTTTGCCACCAAGTACTAAGTCATGTTTTGCAGAGGGGTCAAATACTTATTTCTCTCATTAAAATGCAAATCAATTAATAAAATGTTTGACATGTGTTTTTCTGGATTTTGTTGTTGTTATTCTGTCTCTCACTGTTCAAATAAACCTACCATTAAAATGAAAGACTGATCATGTCTTTGTCCATGGGCAAATGTACAAAATCAGCAGGGGATCAAATACTTTTTTCCCTCACTGTATATACACAACCAATCAAAAGTTTGGACACACCTACTCATTCAAGGGTTCATTATTTTTTATTATTTTTTACATTGTAGAATAATAGTGAAGACATCAAAACTATGAAATAACACATATGGAATCATGTAGTAACCAAAAAAGTATTCAACAAATCAAAATATATTTTATATATGGGATTCTTCAAATACCACCCTTTGACTTGATGACAGCTTTGCACACTCTTGGCATTGTCTCAACCAGCTTCATGAGGTAGTTACCTTGAATGCATTTTAATTAACCAATTAAGACCAATTCCATATTATGGCAAGAACAGCTCAAATAAGCAAAGAGAAACAACAGTCCATCATTACTTTAAGACATGAAGGTCAGTCAATACAGAACATTTTAATATCTTTGAAAGTTTCTTTAAGTGCAATCACAAAAACCATCAAGCGCTATGATGAAACTGGCTCTCATGAGGACTGCCACAGGAATGGAAGCCCAGAGTTACCTCTGATGCAGAGGATAAGTTCATTAGAGTTACCAGCCTTAGAAATTGCAGCCCAAATAAATGTTTCACAGAGTTCAAGTAACAGACACATCTCAATATCAACTTTTCAGAGGAGACTGTGTGAATCAGGCCTTCATGGTCAAATTGATGCAAAGAAACCACTACTAAAGGACACCAATAATAAGAACAGACTTGCTTGGGCCAAGAAACACGAGCAATGGACATTAGACCGGTGGAAATTTGTCCTTAGGTCTGGAGTCCAAATTTGAGATTTTTGGTTCCAACCGCTGTGGCTTTGTGAGACGCGGTGTGGGTGAACGGATGATCTCTTCATGTGTATTTCCCACCGTAACTATCATTTGTTTTTCAACAGGACAATGAACCAACACACCTCCAGGACGGCAGAGTGAAGGAAAAGCAGCCAACAAGTGCTCAGTATATGTGGGAATTCCTTCAAGACTGTTGTAAAAGCATTCCAGGTGAATTTGGTTGAGAGAATGCCAAGAGTGTGCAAAGCTGTCAGCAAGGCAAAGGGTGGCTATTTGAATAATCTCAAATATTACATATATTTTGATTAGTTTAACACTTTTTTGGTTACTACATGACTCCATATGTGTTATTTCATAGTTTTGATGTCTTCACTATTATTCTACAATGTAAAAAATAGTAATAATTAAAGAAAAACCCTTGAATGAGAAGGTGTGTCCAAACTTTTGACTGGTACCGCATATATATATAAATATATACAGTGGGGGAAAAAAGTGTAGTCAGCCACCAATTGTGCAAGTTCTCCCACTTAAAAAAGATGAGAGAGGCCTGTGATTTTCATCATAGGTACACGTCAACTATGATAGACAAATTGAGAAAAAAAAAACGAAAATCACATTGTAGGATTTGTAATTTATTTATTTGCAAATTATGGTGGAAAATAAGTATTTGGTCACCTACAAACAAGCAAGATTTCTGGCTCTCACAGACCTGTAACTTCTTCTTTAAGAGGCTCCTCTGTCCTCCACTCGTTACCTGTATTAATGGCACCTGTTTGAATTTGTTATCAGTATAAAAGACACCTGTCCACAACCTCAAACAGTCACACTCCAAACTCCACTATGGCCAAGACCAAAGAGCTGTCAAAGGACACCAGATACAAAATTGTAGACCTGCACCAGGCTGGGAAGACTGAATCTGCAATAGGTAAGCAGCTTGGTTTGAAGAAATCAACTGTGGGAGCAATTATTAGGAAATGGAAGACATACAAGACCACTGATAATCTCCCTCGATCTGGGGCTCCACGCAAGATCTCACCACGTGGGGTCAAAATGATTACAAGAACGGTGAGCAAAAATCCCAGAACCACACGGGGGGACCTAGTGAATGACCTGCAGAGAGCTGGGACCAAAGTAACAAAGCCTACCATCAGTAACACACTACGCCGCCAGGGACTCAAATCCTGCAGTGCCAGACGTGTCCCCCTGCTTAAGCCAGTACATGTCCAGGCCCGTCTGAAGTTTGCTAGAGTGCATTTGGATGATCCAGAAGAGGATTGGGAGAATGTCATATGGTCAGATGAAACCAAAATATAACTTTTTGGTAAAAACTCAACTCGTCGTGTTTGGAGGACAAAGAATGCTGAGTTGCATCCAAAGAACACCATACCTACTGTGAAGCATGGGGGTGGAAACATCATGCTTTGTGGCTGTTTTTCTGCAAAGGGACCAGGACGACTGATCTGTGTAAAGGAAAGAATGAATGGGGCCATGTATCGTGAGATTTTGAGTGAAAACCTCCTTCCATCAGCAAGGGCATTGAATATGAAACGTGGCTGGGTCTTTCAGCATGACAATGATCCCAAACACACTGCCCGGGCAACGAAGGAGTGGCTTCGTAAGAAGCATTTCAAGGCCCTGGAGTGGCCTAGCCAGTCTCCAGATCTCAACCCCATAGAAAATCTTTGGAGGGAGTTGAAAGTCCGTGTTGCCCAGCGACAGCCCCAAAACATCACTGCTCTAGAGGAGATCTGCATGGAGGAATGGGCCAAAATACCAGCAACAGTGTGTGAAAACCTTGTGAAGACTTACAGAAAACGTTTGACCTGTGTCATTGCCAACAAAGGGTATATAACAAAGTATTGAGAAACTTTTGTTATTGACCAAATACTTATTTTCCACCATAATTTGCAAATAAATTCATTAAAAATCCTACAATGTGATTTTCTGGATTTTTTTTTCTCATTTTGTCTGTCATAGTTGACGTATACCTATGATGAAAATTTCAGGCCTCTCTCATCTTTTTAAGTGGGAGAACTTGCACAATTGGTGGCTGACTAAATACTTTTTTCCCCACTGTATAAAGTAGTATATCGAACTCAGAGAAACCTATAGAATGATTATCACTTTTCAAATATATGTATTTGTGGTTCATATCAGATGAACGTGGGGGTGTTGGGGTTCAGAAGGAAGTGAATGTTTCAGAAAAGTTATTTTTTACAGACATGCTCATTCCCTTTGTGTCACATCGGAAAGTCAGTGTAACTGTTGAAGTATGTTTAATTCCCCTTCCATTCTAGGAGAGCCTGTTGACAGTGCTCTTCATTACTGCATTAAAGCTTCAAACCTTCCCAGAGATGGGTAGGATGATAGAGAGATGCATGGGATATGATATAATATGAGACCATGGCAGTTCTTCTCTTTATTTTGCAGCCCTAATACTACCCCCCCTCTCTCTCTCTCTCTCTCTCTCTCTCTCTCTCTCTCTCTCTCTCTCTCTCTCTCTCTCTCTCTCTCTCTCTCTCTCTCTCTCTCTCTGTCTCTTTTTCTGTGAAGTTCTTTTTGACCTCTGTGTCTCTTAGATGAATAGGATATCCTCACTGCATAACAGGATAAATTATTTGGTAATTTGTCAACGAGACCTTCAGTGGAACTTCTCCCTTATTTCTTATCTACTGTGTACACAGTGTCTCAAGAATATATGGTTGTGCTTTATCATCATTTGTAGTCTCCGCTTTTCTTATGAAGATATCTTGACACAAAGCCTCTATTAATATGTACTTGCATACGTCTATCAAGTTTCTACTTCAAATCAAATACAAGATGTGTACAGTCACAAGAGTAACACTTCATTGTATGGGGTCCTTATTACAGTGTAATTACATACGTAGCTAGATACACTGTAACAAGTATTGTAATTCATTGTAATAATTCCTAGTTACCCTGTGCTAACAACATGTATCCGGTGGTAATTGCAGTCTGTAATTACAGAGGTGTAACAACGAATGCTTGTTACCATGCTTGTTACAAATGTTCAAGTTTCCGATAACATCCTAACGCATCATTTTTCAGTCTGCAAAAACCATGTAATAAGTGTTAGCCAATTGTGGTATATTCAATTGATTGGACATTATTTGGAAAGGCACACACCTATCTATATAAGGTCCCACAGTTGACAGTGCATGTCAGAGCAAAAACTAAGCCATGAGGTCGAAGGAATTGTCCGTAGAGTTCAGAGACAGGATTGTGTCGAGGCACAGATCTGGGGAAGGGTACCAAAACATTTCTGCAGCATTGAAGGTCTCCAAGAACAGTGGCCTCCATCATTCTTAAATGCAAATTTGGAACCACCAAGACTCTTCCTAGAGCTGTCTGCCCGGCCAAACGGAGCAATCGGGGGAGAAGGCCCATTGTCAGGGAGTTGACAAGTCTCTAAATGAATTGTTTGCTAAAATATTAATTGCTTGACAAAAATGTAATACAATGGCAATCCGGGTTATAGGTAACAATCCTACGCATGAACTGCCGACATTATTACACATATTAATTGATAATGATGGAAATGAAGATATGCAAGATATTTGAATAGATATATATTTTTAAAAAGCTATATATATATATATATATTGAGGTGAGAGCATTGGAAATGCTTTTGGCGGTTGACCTGCTTCTGTTTGAGGGTGGCACTGTGTGCTGTTCTCGATGGATGGGTCCTGGCCTCTCGAGGGCCTAGGGATCCGGGTGGGCGGGGGTGGTATGCCGATCATTGGGATGGGGAGGGGCTTTATTGGGCGGAATAGTGGAGAACAATTGTAGGGTTACTTACAGTGAGGGAAAAAAGTATTTGATCCCCTGCTGATTTTGTACGTTTGCCCACTGACTAAGAAATGATCAGTCTATAATTTTAATGGTAGGTTTATTTGAACAGTGAGAGACAGAATAACAACAACAAAATCCAGAAAAACACATGTCAAAAATGTTATAAATTGATTTGCATTTTAATGAGGGAAATAACTATTTGACCCCTCTGCAAAACATGACTTAGTACTTGGTGGCAAAACCCTTGTTGGCAATCACAGAGGTCAGACGTTTCTTGTAGTTGGCCACCAGGTTTGCACACATCTCAGGAGGGATTTTGTCCCACTCCTCTTTGCAGATCTTCTCCAAGTCATTAAGGTTTCGAGGCTGACGTTTGGCAACTCGAACCTTCAGCTCCCTCCACAGATTTTCCATGGGATTAAGGTCTGGAGACTGGCTAGGCCACTCCAGGACCTTAATGTGCTTCTTCTTGAGCCACTCCTTTGTTGCCTTGGCCGTGTGTTTTGGGTCATTGTCATGCTGGAATACCCATCCACGAACCATTTTCAATGCCCTGGCTGAGGGAAGGAGGTTCTCACCCAAGATTTGACGGTACATGGCCCCGTCCATCGTCCCTTTGATGCGGTGAAGTTGTCCTGTCCAGTTAGCAGAAAAAACCCCCCAAAGAATAATGTTTCCACCTCCATGTTTGACGGTGGGGATGGTGTTTTTGGGTCATAGGCAGCATTCCTCCTCCTCCAAACACGGCGAGTTGAGTTGATGCCAAAGAGCTCAATTTTGGTCTCATCTGACCACAACACTTTCACCCAGTTCTCCTCTGAATCATTCAGATGTTCATTGGCAAACTTCAGACGGGCATGTATATGTGCTTTCTTGAGCAGCAGGGGGACCTTGTGGGTTCTGCAGGATTTCAGTCCTTCACGGCGTAGTGTGTTACCAAATGTTTTCTTGGTGACTATGGTCCCAGCTGCCTTGAGATCATTGACAAGATCCTCCCGTGTAGTACTGGGCTGGTTCCTCACCGTTCTCATGATCATTGCAACTCCACGAGGTGAGATCTTGCATGGAGCACCTGGCCGAGGGAGATTGACAGTTATTTTGTGTTTCTTCCATTTGCGAATAATCACACCAACTGTTGTCACCTTCTCATCAAGCTGCTTGGCGATGGTCTTGTAGCCCATTCCAGCCTTGTGTAGGTCTACAATCTTGTCCCTGACATCCTTGGAGAGCTCTTTGGTCTTGGCCATGGTGGAGCGTTTTGAATCTGATTGATTGTCACGAGTGTCAGTGTAATGCGGTGGATCGACGTCAGGCGCAGGACACAGAACTCTATGAAACGTACTTTACTGAATAAGTAAAGAAACCAATACACAATACCTCCACACAGGGAGGAACAAACCCGCTCACCAACGACACACGAAACAAAAAACAAACATGAACAAAACACAATGGGAGCCACCGGGTTAAATAGAGAAGTAGTAATCACATAATGGGAAACAGGTGTGTAACAATCAGACAACAGGTAGAACATAGAAACATAGAACATAGATCGGCAGCAGCTATTATTCCAGTGACGACGAACGCCGAAGCCTGCCCGAGCAAGGAGGAGGGGCAGCCTCGGTAGAATCCGTGACAGTTTTGGGCCATCTCTGCCCAGGGGAGGAAAACCGACCACTCCCCCGTTGGTCCTGGCAATACGACCACAGAAACCTACCCACCTCCTGGTTGACTCTCTCCACCTGCCCGTTACTTTCAGGGTGAAACCCTGAGGTCAGGCTGACCGAGACTCCCAGACGTTCCATGAACGCCCTCCAGACTCTCGAGGTCAACTGTGAACCCCGATCAGACACTATATCCTCAGGTACCCCATAGTTCTGGAAGACGTGTGTAAATAGGGCCTCAGCAGTCTGTAGGGCCGTAGGGAGACTGGGCAGAGGAATGAGGCAGCAGGACTTAGAAAACCGATCCACAACCGATAGGTGGGACCACGGTCATTGTGGAACGGGTAGGGGTTGCAATTTCCCTCTGTGCAGGTGTCTAGGAGCCTTACACTGGGCGCACACCAAGCAGGAGGAAACATAAACCCTCACGTCCTTAGCTAAAGTGGGCCCCCAGTACTTCCCACTAAGACAATGCATTGTCCGACCGATACCAGGATGACCAGAGGAGGGTGACGTGTGAGCCCAATAGATCGAACGATCGCGGACCTCCAGCGGGACATACACACGACCCTCTGGACACTGGGGAGGAGTGGGTTCGTTACGCAACGCCCGCTCGATGTCCGCGTCCACCTCCCACACCACCTTAGCTGCCTTAGTGTTCTGGGAACCTGGCCTGTACAAAAGGGTGAACACAAAACGGGCGAGAAACATGGACCACCTTGCCTGGCGAGGGTTTATTCTCCTCGCCGCCCGGATGTACTCCAGATTGCGGTGCTCAGTCAAAATGAGAAAAGGGTGTTTAGCCCCCTCAAGCCAATGTCTCCATGCTTTCAGGGCTTGGACCACAGTCAACAGCTCCCGGTCCCCCACATCATAGTTGCGCTCCGCCGAGCTGAGCTTCTTCAAAAATAACGCACAGGGGCGGAGCTTGGGTGATGTGCCCGAGCGCTGGGAAAGTACAGCACCTATCCCAGCCTCCGACGCGTCCACCTCAACCATGAAAGCCAAGGAGGGATCCGGATGAGCCGTAATGGGAGCCGCTACCTGACCAAAGCCCCAGATAAACCTCCGGTAGTAATTGGCAAGCACCAAAAATCGCTGCACCTCCTTCACCGTGGTTGGAGTCGCCCAATTACGCACGGCCGAATGCGGTCACTCTCCATCCTCACCCCAGACGTGGACATGGAGTACCCTAGGAAGGAGATGGACTCCTGGAAGAACAGGCATTTCTCCGCCTTGGCATACAGGTCATGCTTCAACAGTCGTCCAAGCATTTTACTCACCAGGGACACATGCTCGGCCCGTGTAGCGGAGTATATGAGAATGTCATCAATATACACCTCTACACCCTGTCCGTGCAGATCCCTGAAAATCTCATCGACAAAGGATTGGAAGACTGATGGAACATTCATCAACCCGTATGGCATGACGAGGTACTCATAGTGTCCTGAGGTAGTACTGAATGCCGTCTTCCACTCATCTCCCTCCTGGATACGCACCAGGTTGTACGCGCTCCTGAGATCCAATTTCGTGAAGAAGCGCGCCCCGTGCAATGACTCCGTCATACAAGCTATCAGAGGTAATGGATAGCTGTACTTGACGGTGATCTGATTAAGACCACGGTAATCAATGCACGGGTGTAACCCACCATCCTTCTTCTTCACGAAAAAGAAACTAGAGGAAACAGAAGTGGAAGGCCGAATGTATCACTGTCTCAGAGATTCGGAGACATATGTTTCCATAGCCGCCTTCTCCTCCTGTGACAGAGGGTACACGTGACTCCGGGGAAGTGCAGCGCCTACCTGGAGATTTATCGCACAATCCCCCGGACGATGGCGTGGTCATTTAGTCGCCCTCTTTTTACTGAAGGCGAGAGCCAAATCGGCATACTCAGAAGGAAGGTGCATTGTGGAGACCTGGTTTGGACTCTCCACCGTAGTAGCCCCTAAGGAAACCCCTACACACCTCCCTGAGCACTGACTGGACCATCCCTTGAGAGCCCTCTGTTGCCAAGAAATAGTGGGATCATGAGTGGTTAACCAGGGAAGTCCCAACACCACAGGATACGCAGGAGAATCAATCAGATAGAGACAAATCCTCTCCTCATGACCCCACTGCGTCCTCATTGAGAGTGGTGTGGTAACCTCCCTGATTAGGCCTGACCCTAACGGGCGACTATCTAATGCATGTACAGGGAAGGGCACATCAACACGAACAGTGGGAATCCCTAAACTAAGTGAATACTGATGATCAATAAAATACCCAGCTGCACCTGAATCTACTAGCACCTTATGCTGGGAATGAGGAGAAAACTCTGGGAAAACAACCTCTATACACAGCTGACCAACAGGGAGCTCTGGGTGAGTCGGGTATTTACTCACCTGAGATGGTCGACCAGTGCTCTGCCTACTGCCTCGACTCCCTAGGGACCCTTCCCAGCACCGACCCGCAGTGACCCCCCGCAGTGTGTGGCCAGAGTTGGTGCAGGGGACGGCCCCTCTCTTGGTCTTCCTAAGCGCAGCACCTCCGAGCTCCATGGGGGTAGGGTCGGAGGTGCTGGGAGATGGAATGAACGGGCCCTGATCAGAACGTCCGCGGGTCTCCAACAGGTTATCCAGCCTGATGGACATCTCCACCAATTGGTCCAGGTTGAGGTTGGTATCCCTGCAGGCCAGTTCCCGCCGAACGTCCTCCCTTAGGCTGCAACAATAGTGTTCAATCAGGGCCCTCTCATTCCATCCTGCGCTGGCTGCCAGAGTCCTGAACTCCAGCGCAAAATCCTGGGCGCTCCTCCGCTCCTGTCTTAGGTGGAAAAGATGCTCGCCCGCCGCTCTCCCCTCCGGTGGATGATCGAATAACGCCCGGAAGCGGCGGGTGAAATCCTCGTAGTGTCAATCCTTGTAGCGTCAATTCCTCCCCACTCGGTGTTGGCCCACTCAAGCTCCTTCCCCGCCAGACAGGAGATGAGGGCGGACACGCTCTCGTATCCCGAGGGCGCCGGGTGAATGGTTGCCAGGTAGAGCTCTACCTGGAGAAGGAAACCCTGACACCCAGCTGGAGTACCATCATATGCCCTCGGGAGCAAGAGCCGAATCCCACTGGACCCAGGTGGCGAAGGGGTGGACAGTGGTATGGGTGGTTGAGTGGTTGGAGGAGGTGTAGAAAAGCCACCTCTCTCCCATCGGTCCATAGCATTCACCACACTCTTCATAGCGGTGCCGAGAGCCTGGACCATGCTCTCCTGTCGTTGAACGCGTTCCTCCATCGATCCGGATTGACTGGCTGTACCTGCTGACTCCATCTTTGGTGCGTGTTTCTGTCACAAGTGTCAGTGTAATGCGGTGGATCGAAGTCAGGCGCAGGACACAGAACTCTATGAAACGTACTTTACTGAATAAGTAAAGAAACCAATACAAAATACCTCCACACAGGGAGGAACAAACCCGCTCACCAACGACACACGAAACGAAAAACAAACACGCACAAAACACAATGGGAGCCACCGGGTTAAATAGGGAAGGAGTAATCACATAATGGGAAACAGGTGTGTAACAATCAGACAACAGGTAGAACATAGAAACATAGAACATAGATCCGCAGCAGCTAGTATTCCGGTGACGACGAACGCCGAAGCCTGCCCGAGCAAGGAGGAGGGGCAGCCTCGGCAGAATCCGTGACGTTGATTGATTGCTTCTGTGGACAGGTGTCTTTTATACTGGTAACAAGCTGAGATTATGAGCACTCCCTTTAAGAGTGTGTTCCTAATCTCAGCTTGTTACCTGTGTAAAAGACACCTGGGAGCCAGAAATCTTTCTGATTGAGAGGGGGTAAAATACTTATTTCCCTCATTAAAATGCAAATCAATTTATAACATTTTTGACATGCATTTTTCTGGATTTTATTGTTGTTATTCTGTCTCTCACTGTTCAAATAAACCTACCATTAAAATTATAGACTGATCATGTCTTTGTCAGTGGGCAAACGTACAAAATCAGCAGATGATGATGCTCAAGATGACGGTCAATCACCCTCGGTCTGGGGCTCCATGTAAGATCTCACCTTGTGGGGCATCAATGATCATGAGGAAGGTGAGGGATCAGCCCAGAACTACACGGCAGGACCTGGTCAATGACCTGAAGAGAGCTGGGACCACAGTCTCAAAGAAAACCATTAGTAACACACTACGCCGTCATGGATTAAAATCCTGCAGCGCACGCAAGGTCCCCCTGCTCAAGCCAGCGCATGTCCAGGCCCATCTGAAGTTTGCCAATGACCATCTGGATGATCCAGAGGAGGAATGGGAGGTCATGTGGTCTGATGAGACAAAAATAGAGCTTTTTGGTCTAAACTCCACTCGCCGTGTTTGGGGGAAGAAGAAGGATGAGTACAACCCCAAGAACACCATCCCAACCGTGAAGCATGGAGGTGGAAACAGCCTCCTTCCCTCAGTAAGAGCATTGAAGATGGGTCGTGGCTGGGTCTTCCAGCATGACAACGACCCGACACACACAGCCAGGGCAACTAAGAAGTGGCTCCGTAAGAAGCATCTCAAGGTCCTGGAGTGGCCTAGCCAGTCTCCAGACCTGAACCCAATAGAAAATCTTTGGAGGGAGCTGAAAGTCCGTATTGCCCAGCGACAGCCCCGAAACCTGAAGGATCTGGAGAATGTCTGTATGGAGGAGTGGGCCAAAATCCCTGCTGCAGTGTGTGCAAACCTGGTCAAGACCTACAGGAAACGTATGATCTCTGTAATTGCAAACAAAGGTTTCTGTACCAAATATTAAGTTCTGCTTTTCTGATGTATCAAATACTAATGTCATGCAATAAAATGCAAATTAATTACTTAAAAATCATACAATGTGATTTTCTGGATTTTTGTTTTAGATTCCGTCTCTCACAGTTGAAGTGTACCTATGATAAAAATTACAGATCTCTACATGCTTTGTAAGTAGGTCAACCTGCAAAATCGGCAGTGTATCAAATACTTGTTCTACCCACTGTATGTATGTACAATGGGGAAAAAAGGATTTAGTCAGCCACCAATTGTGCAAGTTCTCCCACTTAAAAAGATGAGAGAGGCCTGTAATTTTCATCATAGGTACACGTCAACTATGACAGACAAAATGAAAAAGAAAAAATCCAGAAAATCACATTATAGGATTTTTAATGAATTTATTTGCAAATTATGGTGGAAAATAAGTATTTGGTCAATAACAAAAGTTTCTCAATACTTTGTTATATACCCTTTGTTGGCAATGACACATGTCAAACGTTTTCTGTAAGTCTTCACAAGGTTTTCATACACTGTTGCTGGTATTTTGGCCCATTCCTCCATGCAGATCTCCTCTAGAACAGTGATGTTTTAGGGCTGTCGCTGGGCAACACGGACTTTCAACTCCCTCCAAAGATTTTCTATGGGGTTGAGATCTGGAGACTGGCTAGGCCACTCCAGGACCTTGAAATGCTTCTGACGAAGCCACTCCTTTGTTGCCCGGGCGGTGTGTTTGGGATCATTGTCATGCTGAAAGACCCAGCCATGTTTCATCTTCAATGCCCTTGCTGATGGAAGGAGGTTTTCACTCAAAATCTCACCATACAAGGCCCCATTCATTCTTTCCTTTACACGGATCAGTCGTCCTGATCCCTTTGCAGAAAAACTGCCCCAAAGCATGATGTTTCCACCCCCATGCTTCACAGTAGGTATGGTTTTCTTTGGATGCAACTCAGCATTCGTTGTCCTCCAAACACGACGAGTTGAGTTTTTACCAAAAAGCTCTATTTTGGTTTCATCTGACCATATGACATTCTCCCAATCCTCTTCTGGATCATCCAAATGCACTCTAGCAAACTTCAGACGGGCCTGGACATGTACTGGCTTAAGCAGGGGGACACGTCTGGCACTGCAGGATTTGAGTCCCTGGCGGCGTAGTGTGTTACTGATGGTAGGCTTTGTTACTTTGGTCCCAGCTCTCTGCAGGTCATTCACTAGGTCCCCCCGTGTGGTTCTGGGATTTTTGCTCACCGTTCTTGTGATCATTTTGACCCCACGGGGTGAGATCTTGCGTGGAGCCCCAGATCGAAGGAGATTATCAGTGGTCTTGTATGTCTTCCATTTCCTAATAATTGCTCCCACAGTTGATTTCTTCAAACCAAGCTGCTTACCTATTGCAGATTCAGTCTTCCCAGCCTGGTGCAGGTCTACAATTTTGTTTCTGGTGTCCTTTGACAGCTCTTTGGTCTTGGCCATAGTGGAGTTTGGAGTGTGACTGTTTGAGGTTGTGGACAGGTGTCTTTTATACTGATAACAAGTTCAAACAGGTGCCATTAATACAGGTAACGAGTGGAGGACAGGGGAGCCTCTTAAAGAAGAAGTTACAGGTCTGTGAGAGCCAGAAATATTGCTTGTTTGTAGGTGACCAAATACTTATTTTCCACCATAATTTGCAAATAAATTCATAAAAAATCCTACAATGTGATTTTCAGGATTTTTTTTTCTCAATTTGTCTATCATAGTTGACGTGTACCTATGATGAAAATTACAGGCCTCTCTCATCTTTTTAAGTGGGAGAACTTGCACAATTGGTGGCTGACTAAATACTTTTTTTCCCCACTGTATGTATATATATGCGAGAAAAAAAAAAACATATTGGGGGTTGGAAGTGATGCAGACAATTACATTGATGGAAGTTACAATCTATCTGCAATATTAAAGCTGATCTACCCCCTAAAAAAAGTATCTGAATGTCGTTGAGTGGCCCAGCCAGAGCCTGGACTTGAACCCGATCGAACATCTCTGGAGAGGCCTGAAAATAGCTGTGCAGCGACGCTCCCCATCCAACCTGACAGAGCTTGAGAGTATCTGCAGAGAAGAGTGTGAGAAACTCCCCAAATACAGGTGTGCCAAATGTGTAGCGTCATACCCAAGAAGACGTGAGGCTGTAATCACTGCCAAAGGTGTTTAAAAAAAGTACTGAGTAAAGGGTCTGAATACTTATGTAAATGTGATATTTCACCTTTTTACACTTTTTTTATTAGCAAATATTTTAAAAAAAATAGTTTTTGCTTTGTCATTATGGTGTATTGTGTGTAGATTGATGAGGGAAAACAACGATTTATCAATTTTAGAATAAAGCTGTAACGTAACAAAATGTGGAAAAAGTCAAGGGGTCTGAATACTTTCCGAATGCACTGTATATATTTATTTATTGTTAAATCATTTAATAGTGAATTTGACCTGGAAAGCAACAGTAGCTAAGGTGGACAGGGCTTGACAAGGGGTGAATTACATTATTAATGTGTTAAAAATGTTTGGGGCATGGATCAGAAAACTAGTCAGTATCTGGTCTGTCCACCATTTGCCTCATGCAGCGCAACACATCTAGTTCGCATAGAGTTGACCAGGATGTTGATTGTGGCCTGTGAAATGTTGTCCCACTCCTCTTCAATGGCTGTGCAAAGTTGCTGAATATTGTCGGGAACTGGAACACGCTGTCGTACACGTCGATCCAGAGCATCCCAAACATGCTCAATGGGTGACATGTCTAGTGAGTATGCAGGCCATGGAAGAACTGGGACACTTTCAGCTTCCGGGAATTGTGTACAGATCCTTGTGTCATGGGGCCTTGCATTATCATTCTGAAACATGAAGTGATGGCAGCTGATGCATGGCACGACAATGAGCCTCAGGATCTTGTTTACACAGTATCTCTGTGCATTCAAATTGCCATCGATAAAATGCAATTGTGTTTGTTGTCCGTAGCTTATGCCTGCCCATACCATAACCCCATCGCCACCATGGGGCACTCTGTTCACAATGTTAACATCAGTAAACCGCTCGCCCACATGACTCCATACACGTGGTGTGCTGTTGTGAGGCCGTTGGACGTACTGCCAAATTCTCTAAAAAGACGCTGCAGTCAGCATACCAATTGCATGCTCCCTCAACTTGAGACAAATGTGGCATTATGTTGTGTTACAAAACTGCACATTTTAGAGTGGCTTTTTATTGTCCCCAGCACAAGGTGCACCTGTGTAATGATCATGCTTTTTATACAGCTTCTTGATATGCCACATCTGTTTGGTGGATGGATTATCTTGGCAAAAGAGAAATGCTCACTAACAGGGATATAAACAAATTTGTGCACAACATTTGAAAAAAATAAGCTTTTTGTGCGTATGGAATATTTCTGGGATATTTTATTTCAGCTCATGAAACATGGGACCAACACTTTACATGTTGCGTTCTTGCAGCCCTCTAATGATGTGTCCATTATGAGAGCCAGCCCACTTAAGAGCTGTTTGACTGAGGGTATGCAACGACCCATCTCAATCCCTCTCTCCTTTTCCTTTTATTTTCCTTTCCATCCATCCATCCATCCATCCATCCATCCATCCATCCATCCATCCATCCATCCATCCATCCATCCATCCATCCATCCATCCATCCATCCATCCATCCATCCATCCATCCATCCATCCATCTACAGTGGGGAGAACAAGTATTTGATACACTGCCGATTTTGCAGGTTTTCCTACTTACAAAGCATGTAGAGGTCTGTCATTTTTTATCATAGGTACACTTCAACTGTGAGAGACAGAATCTAAAACAAAAATCCAGAAAATCACATTGTATGATTTTTAAGTAATTAATTTGCATTTTATTGCATGACATAAGTATTTGATACATCAGAAAAGCAGAACTTAATATTTGGTACAGAAAACTTTGTTTGCAATTACAGAGATCATACGTTTCCTGTAGGTCTTGACCAGGTTTGCACACACTGCAGCAGGGATTTTGGCCCACTCCTCCATACAGACCTTCTCCAGATCCTTCAGGTTTCGGGGCTGTCGCTGGGCAATACAGACTTTCAGCTCCCTCCAAAGATGTTCTATTTGGTTCAGGTCTGGAGACTGGCTAGGCCACTCCAGGACCTTGAGATGCTTCTTACGGAGCCACTCCTTAGTTGCCCTGGCTGTGTGTTTCGGGTTGTTGTCATGCTGGAAGACCCAGCCACGACCCATCTTCAATGCTCATACAAGATCTCACGATACATGGCCCCATCCATCCTCCCCTCAATATGGTGCAGTCGTCCTGTCCCCTTTGCAGAAAAGCATCCCCAAATAATTATGTTTCCACCTCCATGCTTCACGGTTGGGATGGTGTTCTTGGGGTTGTACTCATCCTTCTTCTTCCTCCAAACACGGCGAGTGGAGTTTAGACCAAAAAGCTCTATTTTTGTCTCATCAGACCACACGACCTTCTCCCATTCCTCCTCTGGATCATCCAGATGGTCATTGGCACACTTCAGACGGGCCTGGACATGCGCTGGCTTGAGCAGAGGGACCTTGCGTGCGCTGCAGGATTTTAATCCAGGACGGCGTAGTGTGTTACTAATAGTTTTCTTTGAGACTGTGGTCCCAGCTGTGGTCCTGGCGTGTAGTTCTGGGCTGATCCCTCACCTTCCTCATGATCATTGATGCCCCACGAGCTGAGATCTTGCATGGAGCCCCACACCGAGGGTGATTGACTGTCATCTTGAACTTCTTCCATTTTCTAATAATTGCACCAACAGTTGTTGCCTTCTCACCAAGCTGCTTGCCTATTGTCCTGTAGCCCATCCCAGCCTTGTGCAGGTCTACAATTTTATCCCTGATGTCCTTACACAGCTCTCTGGTCTTGGCCATTGTGGAGAGGTTGGAGTCTGTTTGATTGAGTGTGTGGACAGGTGTCTTTTATACAGGTAACGAGTTCAAACAGGTGCAGTTAATACAGGTAATGAGTGGAGAACAGGAGGGCTTCTTAAAGAAAAACTTTCTTTCTTTCTTTCTTTCTTTCTTTCTTTCTTTCTTTCTTTCTTTCTTTCTTTCTTTCTTTCTTTCTTTCTTTCTTTCTTTCTTTCTTTCTTTCTTTCTTTCTTTCTTTCTTTCTTTCTTTCTTTCTTTCTTTCTTTCTTTCTCTCCATCCCTCTCTCACTCTGCAGGTCTGTCAGAGCTGACAAAGAAGCTTGGTGATACGGTTAGGGCCATTCTGCTGACACATCACATTCTGATATCATATGCTCATACAGTTTAGCGGAACATTAAAAAGATGCGTAGGCAAAGTTGATTTCACTAAACAAACACAAAGCAATGTTTATTATATTACAGGCATCTGATGTCCCTGAAAAAGGATGGCTCTACAGAATAGGTAGTTCTGGTATAAATCCGCCTTGTGTATGATGATCAGATTCATCTGACAGGTTCAAAGGGAGGAAATAAATCTCTCTTTGCCCAAGCACAACGAGAAGAAAGCCAGACTCGCATTTATAACACTTTCATCTTCCATTACAATAATGCCCTTTAGAGTAAATTAGCTTCATGTTTCAAATGTGACAAGCAGGTTTCCAGCTGATGCATGGATTATTCTCTCTTTCATTATTCCCTTCATTCTTATTCTCAGCGGCCACTGTCCCTGAATCCTGCTCGACGACAAAGGGCCCTCAAACATAAAACACCAAACATAAGAAACAAAAATGGCTTCTCTGGGGTCCTACGAGCTGATTGGTTCCTAGTGTGTGTTCTTACTCTCCTCATTTAGGATGTGATTCTTGGGAGAGTCACATTGCCCATTGTTCCCTTTAGAGTTCTGAGTATTCAGATTGACTTCTAAGCAGCCCAAAGATTTTCAATGAGTACGGTTACATGCACACAATAATGTTATTATTGTGGATAGTCAGATTAATATAATAGTTTGATTAAAACGTTTACTTGCTTTGCAAGAAGAACAATTTCCCTAATAATCCTGTTTACATGGACACATCTGAAATCAGGCTACCTCATGGCACTCTGATAAATGCAAATCGCCAATCAAAATAAATGTTCTACCACAGCGACCATGTTATTTTTGGGAAGCATATTTGATTCTCAATTCGGACATATCAAGTTTGTATGTGAAAACTACTTCTAAGACGTATTCATTCAGTTGTTCCGAACTCACTTCACTCAAGCTAAAGAGGGATGCTCGCTGAGCTGATGAAATACACCGCTGGAACGCTGATTAAGGTGTTTACATGTCCTAATAATTCGAAACATTGCTCTGAAAACCAGGTGTTTTAATTGCCGTATGCTTACTTCGATTTTGACCTTACACAGACTAAGATAAGCAGAGTAGGGTGTTTACATGACTATTGCATCATCTGCCTACTGTCATAATCAGTTTAATAACAAATTATTACTATGCATGTAAACATACTCAATGTGGAATGAATCAGAAAGCACTTGTTTGATTGACCAAACATAACAATGGTCATTATGGCCAAACAGTTATATTTTTGTTTCATCAGACCAGAGGACATTTCTCAAAAAAGTACGATATTTGTCCCAATGTGCAGTTGAAAACCATAGTGTGGCTTTTTTATGGCGGTTTTGGAGCAGTGGCTTCTTTCTTGCTGAGCGACCTTTCAGGTTATGTCGATATAGGACTCATTTTACTGTGGATATAGATACTTTTGTACCTGTTTCCTCCAGCATCTTCACAAGGTAATTCCTGAGCGGTAAGACGGCTGCGTGGTCCCATGGTGTTTATACTTTCGTACTATTGTTTGTACAGATGAACGTGGTACCTTAAGGCATTGGGAAATTGCTCCCAAGGATGAACCAGACTTGTGGAGGTCTACAATTTGTTTTCTGAGGTCTTGGCTGATTTATTTTGATTTTCCCATGATGTCAAGCAAAGAGGCACTGAGTTCGAAGGTAGGCCTTGAAATACACCCACAGGTACACCTCCAATTGACTCAAATGATGTCAATTAGCCTATCAGAAGCGTCTAAAGCTTTTTCTGGAGTTTTCCAAGCTGTTTATAGGCACAGTCAACTTAGTGTATGTAAACTTATGACCCACTGGAATTGTGATACAGTGAAATATAAGTGAAATAATCTGTCTGTAAACAATTGTTGGCAATTCTGTCATGCAGAAAGTAGATGTCCTAACCGATTTGCCAAAACTATAGTTTGTTAACAAGAAATGTGTGGATTGGTTGGAAAACAAGTTTTATTGACTCCAACCTAAGTGTATGTAAACTTCCGACTTCAACTGTAGTCTACCCTCCCTAATTTTCATTAGCAGCCCAATGACAATACAGAGAGGTGAGCTCTACACTGAGTATACCAAACATTAGGAACACCTTCACCTCTTCACAGTTCACCCTATCCGTCGCTCTCTCTCTCTCTGAGCTGTGGGAGTTGGTCTGAGAGATCTCATTAATGGAGCCATAATAAAGGAAGTGTTTAGAGAGAACCACAGCCAGCCCTCACACAGCAGTTAGTACTATAATGCTCGCTGCAGTCTCTCTCTCCACACTGCCCAGAGTGAGAGAGAGAAGAGCGAGAGAGAGAGATTGTTATTATTACTGTATCATACTGGTAATAAGGATGGCTCCCTTTGAACATACACGCATGCACTCACACACACATGCACTTACTCTCGCGTGCACACTCACACACATTTATCTTTGCTCTTTAATCAGGTCCAGCCATAATGACACACAGAGTTAACCACTGGGAATGTTACCTCCTTAACAAACATTACAGTATTTATGAACATAACCATTTCAACAGCTCTAGCCATTTGGTAAGAGCATGTTAGAAAAATACAGTACATATAGGTTTTATCATAGGCTGAGTGGACATGAGTGAGGGCCTGGTCTTCTAAAGGAAATATATTAAATGATGCATCCTATGGCCACAATCACTATAGATCACACCACCTTCTGAGCTGTATTTCTTCTTCATGGAATATTTATTCTTTGAATGTTTGGATCAATTCTTGAGAAGTCATGGATTGACCTAAAGTCAATGGAAAAATGAAAATGAAATCTGTTTTGATTCATCTGGGCCCAACAGGTAATAAATTGCAATAAATTGCACTCCAATTCCCTTTTCAAAGCCTCCCAGAACATCTAGATTAAGTAAATTTGTCGATGGATTGATGGGTTGATGGACAGCAGAGAGCGAGATTGAGCAGATAGACAAATAAAACTACTGCTTGGTAATTTTTATTCAAGCAAGTCTAAGCACTTATTTGTGTAAATATCTGTTGTTGTAGTTTTCCACATTTTGCTGTGTTACAGCCTGAATTTAAAATTGATTAAATACACACGATACCCCATGATGTCAAAGTGGAATTATGTTTTTCAAAATGTTTACAAATTAATTAAAAATTAAAAGCTGAAATGTCTTCAGTCAATAAGTATTCAACCTCTTTATTATGACAAGCCTAAATACGTTTAGAAGTAAAATGTTTCTTAAGAAGTCACATAATACGTTTTTAATAATAAGAATTTCAAACACAGATTCAACCAAAAAGACCAGAGAGTTTTTCCAATGTCTCGCAAAGAAGGACAACTATTGGTAGATGGGTAACAATAAAAAAAGCAGACCTTGAATTTCCCTTTGAGCATGGTGAAGTTATTAATTACACTTTGGATGGTGTATCAATACACCCAGTCACGACAAAGATACAGGCGTCTGAGAGGAAGGAACCACTCTGGGATTTCACCATGAGGCCAATGGTGACTTTAAAACAGTTATAGAGTTTAATGGCTGTGATAGGAGAAAACTGAGGATGGATCAACAACATTGTAGTAACTCCACAATGTTAACCTAATTGACAGAGTGAAAAGAAGGAAGCCTGTACATATTTTTTTTTTCTCCAAAACATGCATCCTGTTTGCAACAAAGCACTAAAGTAAGGCTGCAAAGAATGTGGCAAAGCAATTCACTTTTTGTCCTGAATACAAAGTGTTATCTAATTCCAATAACACATTACTGAGTACCACTCTCCAAATTTTCAAGCATAGTGGTGGCTGCATCATGTTATGGGTATGCTTGTAATCGTTAAGGACTGGGGATGTTTTCAGGATAAAAAAATTAATGGAATAGAACTAAGCACAGGCAAAATCCTAAAGGAAAACCTGGTTCAGTCTGCTTTCCACCAGACACTGGGAAGTGAATTCACCTTTCAGCAGGACAATAACCTAAAACACAATGCCAAATCTACACTGGAGTTGCTTACCAAGAAGACAGTGAATTTTCCTGAGTGGCCGAGTTACATTTTTTACTTAAATCTGTATGAAAATCTATGGCAAGACCTGAAAATGGTTGTCTAGAAATGATCAACAACCAATTTGGCAGAGCTTGAAGAATTTTGAAAATAATAATTTGCAAATGTTGCTCAATCCAGGTGTGGAAAGCTCTGAGAGACTTACCCAGAAGACTCATAGCTGTAATCACTGCCAAAGGTGATTCTAACATGTATTGACTCAGGTTGTTGAATACTTCTCTAATCAAGATATATTCGTTACATATTTCATAAATGTTCTTCCATGTTGACATTACAGAGTATTTTGTGTAGAAAAAGAAAAGAAAAAGAGTATTAAATACATTTTAATTACACCTAGAAAAAGTCAAGGGGTGTGAATAGTTTGTGAAGGCACTGTATATATATATAGGTCTGTAATGTCTATGTTAATTTTTTAAATGTATGTTAATTGTAAAGTCATTATTTCTGTAATGTATTTTTTGTTATGTGTCGGACCCCAGGAAGGCTAGCTGTCACCATAGGCATCTGCTAATGGGGATCCTAATAATAATAATTTAAAAAACACTCCTTCTCTACCCGGATCTTGGTGGAAGGAATTTGACCTTGCCTGAAATATATTTTTGCCAGGGGAGGACACCAATATTGTGGGAGGGAGTGTTGGTACTGGACAGGATGTGCTGTGCTGTGAGGGCCGAGGAACCCCTGCCTGCCCCAGGATGCAGCCTGACAGTGGGAGATTGCGGCTCGTAAAGCAACAACACACATGATTCATGGGATGCATACTGTTGGTATAATTTCTCAGATAGCAGCGGGAGAGATAGTCATACCAGATTAATTATTTACTGAGACAGTCTGTGGACGGCTGCAGCAGTGTGTACACACACACACACACAAACACAGGCACGCACACAGGCACATACACAAACACACAGACCGTGTTTATCTGGGTCCTGCACGGAGCCCCTCTCCTGTTCAGTAGGACTCAGCACTATACATTCTAGCACAGGACTGAACTTGACGATGCACTATTAATGAAGTAAAGTTCTAACTTTCTGCTTACTGTAGCACATATTCATTATCTCTGATGCAATAAGGTCAGCTCCAACTACTCTACACTGAGTGTACAAAAAATTAGGAACACTTTCCTAATTTAGAGTTGCACCCCCTCAGAAACGCCTAAATTCATCGGGGCATGGACTCTACAAGGTGTCGAAAGCATTCTACAGGGATTCGGGCCAATGTTGACTCCAATGCTTTCCACAGTTGTGTCAAGTTGGCTGGATGCCCTTTGTGTGGTGGACCATTCTTGATACACACGAGAAACTTTTGAGCGAGACAACCCAGCACCGTTGCAGTTCTTGCCCATTCACCGTCTGAATGGCACACATATACAATCCATGTCTCAACTGTCTCAAGGCTTAAAAATCCTTCTTTAACCTGTCTCCTCCCCTTCATCTACACTGATTGAAGTGGATTTAACAAGTGACATCAATAAGGGATCATATTTTTCACCTGGATTCACCTGGTCAGTCTATGTCATGGAAAGAGTAGGTGTTCCTATTGTTTTGTACACTCAGTGTATGTGTCTTGTATAGACAGGCTGGCTGATAACGTCACGAAAATGACGCACGCGCATCGATGTGGCCGGAAGCCGTGCATTGTTATGATTCTGAACGGTCAGATAGCTTGCAACAATGAAAAGAAGCTGCAATGTGGGGAATCATAGGTGGATTGTTTCAGCTAGTTGTATCTTGTTATTGATACCAAGGCTTGTTTTGAGGTGTTTTGACTCATGGCTGTTTAGCCCCATAGTTGCACGTGCATAGTTTTTTTTTAGAACCCATCTATTGGTCGAAAGGAGCTGGACAGAAAGAAGAGCCCACTATATCAAGCAAACATTGAGCTGAAATTACTTTTTTCTCTACCGTGTACACAGTAGGTCATCATGCTTGATAAGGCATAGCAAAACCAGAAAGAGGACTGCTCATAATGTTGACAGTATCATTTTCAATTGCACATAACTGCCAAGATTCAGATTTGTGACATATCACAAGATATTAAGTATAGAAGTGATTTATGTGAGGACTATTTAAAACCAGGCCAAATGCTTAACTACAACGAGAGCTTTAGCCAACGGTTAAATCTGTTTTTCCACTGATCCAAAATCCTTTACCTGAACTATTTGGAATGAGTGCCTAAACTTAGTGTTTTAACCATAACCTTAACTATTCTGAAAGAGTGCCTAAACTTTGTTTTTTAACCCTAACCTTAACCATTCGGAAAGAGTGCCTAAACTTAGTGTTTTAACCCTAACCTTAACTATTCGGAAAGAGTGCCTAAACTTAGTGTTTTAACCCTAACCTTAACCATTCGGAAAGAGTGCCTAAACTTAGTGTTTTAACCCTAACCTTAACCATTCGGAAAGAGTGCCTAAACTTAAGCATTCACTTTTGAGAAATGGAACAATACAGAGCAGCAGGAGCAACAAAAACTCTCTGAAATTTGACCTTGGAGTAACTTCCAAATTTGAAGTTTGGAGAACGTGGATGAACGTCTAATTCTGCAGTGAGACCGTGAGAGCTTGTTGCTGGCACAGCCTGGCTGTGAGTACTCAAACCACTTTCAGCCTTAATCACTCTGCCTTGATGACTCCAGGCATATGTGCCATTTATAGTCTATCCACCCGATGTCTCATCAATATAGTATAGCCTCTAACAATCATGAAGCCATCTAGAGAGAAATGCCTATGTCTTACAGTCATCTGTGAGGAATCTTATTGCGTGCTTATTGGCATGATACATTTCTATCTTCTCCAATGTGATAACTGTTGTGCTGTTAGCTTCTTTATACAAAATGGCTGCTGTGGCCTCATCACCCTGGTGGATGTTGCACATTGGCAGTGGATGAGGTGAGTTTTCCAACCACCCCCCTTACAATGTAAAAAAGTTTTGAGAATGGGTCATATCAAATCTATGTTCCTTATTAATGGTGTTTTGCTGGTTATAGTCTCCCAGTATTCCTCCTGAAGCTGGTGTCCTGTTCTCGTCCTGTGTCACCACGGTAATCAATGTAAAACATCCTCCTGGTGTTCTCAGTTTGTCCTACCAGAGCTGAGCTCTCACCTGTCACTTGTCGTTAAGCAGTGGAGGATGCTCATGGATTGTGACAGAGCATGATTTGATTGGAATAACACTGGTGAACACTGAGCACCCCCACACTGTTTTCCTGGAAGGACACGGGCCCACAGCCTTGTTACTCAGATTCCATATGGCTCGCAATTAGAGAGGGTGAAATTGAAACAAAATTTCCCTGGGTTTTGTATTACTAGGAGCGAATTGTCACTGTGATGCTAATTCCTTGCTTCTTAGAGATGACACACGTGCTGTGGGGATCCAAGCCGTTTTAAGAAAGTTGGGGGAATCCAATACATGTTCAATACATCAAAAACAAGCAAAAATTACCCCAGCCATTATCACATTGGATGCTGTAGCTTCATTCACATCAGCCGATCTACAAATACATAGCTTATTAGCCGCTACACATTAACTCACATTAACTCAGCACCGGGATTAAAAACAGGAATTTAACACATACTGAGGGATCTGTTATTAGAACATTTATTTTATTAACAAAAGCTAAACAAATAAGTTTGCTTTACATAACTTTTTTTGGGTTGTTGCAGTTTTAACAGCAAATTTCCTGCAATTCTACACATTTTGCCATGATGTGTGGAGAATGTTTTGCAGTTTTTAAAGCAAATGTCCTGCAATGCTACACATTTTGCCATGACTTATATGCCATGTTAATATGATATCTGAGTGAGAGTGACTAACAAATTCAATGGGGGCCACTTGGAGGTCAGGGCCCCTGGGCACATGCTCTGCGTGCCCAGTCGGTAATTTGGCCAGTATTAGTACACATTTTGTCACGACTTCCGCCGAGGCTGCCTCCCCTCCTTGTTCGGGCAGGTTTCGGCATTCGTCGTCACTGGCTTACTAGCTACTGCCGATCCCATTCTCATCACTCCACTTGTCATGTCTTGTCTTGTCAATCACACACACCTGGTGCTCATTCCCCTAATTAGTATGTGTATAAGTGTTCCCTCTGTTCCCCTTGTCTTTGTGAGTGATTGTTTATTGTGAGAGCGAGTAGCTCGGTTGAGCTACTCTTCTATTTGTACTTGCCAAGGTCGATTATTTTCTCTTAGTTTCGTTTTCATGCTGGGAGCGTTTGATTTATGTAAACGGAATAAACTCTGGACTTCGGTGTTTTACCTCCTGCGCCTGACTCCTTCATTCACACCTCGTCACACATTTAGATAGCTAGACAAACTACACTAATTTATAAAAATAAAAAAATGACATTGGCTGATTGAATGACTTTCAGTGAGTTACATATCACAAGAGGAAAACTGCTGCACAACCAAGTTTCGAAATTGCACCTTGTGTATTCTACTATTCTAACTCTCATAAGTAAAAACATTTTTTTACTCCCGAGTGGCGCAGTGGTCTAAGGCACTGCATCGCAGTGCTAGCTGTGCCACTAGAGATCCTGGTTCGAGTCCAGGCTCTGTCGCAGCCGGCCGCGACCCGGAGACCCATGGGCGGTGCACAATTGGTCCAGCGTCGTCCAAGGTAGGGGAGGGTTTGGCTGGCAGCGATGTGGGTTCGTTTCCCACGGGGGGCCAGTATGAATAAAAATAAAAAAAACATGTATGCATTCACTAACTGTAAGTCGCTCTGGATAAGAGCGTCTGCTAAATGACTGAAATGTAAATGTAAATTGAGACCCCGACTGAGTTCCAAATTATTGTATTTATTTTAATTTTATTTATTTATTTTTAAATGGTGTCCTCATATCTAGCTACAGTCCTGGCTCTAGTACATAGTGTACTGTAGAGCGTAGCCAGCATATATCAATAGACAGCATGTCAGAGTCTAGTCGACGTTGGTTTAACGTAATTTCATTGAAATAACATGGAAACAACGTTGATTCAACCAGTGTGTGGTGCAACCAGTGTGTGTGTGTGTGTGTGTGTGTGTGTGGGGGGGTTTCATATGTTCTATATTTATTTGATTCACACAGCGAGCACTGAGGAACAGATGGTATCTGGGAGTGACACACACTCATTAGGCGGTCCAGAATATGCACTTCTGAGGAAAGAGAATGCTAAAAGAAAGAGGGGGGCAAACATCCCCCGAGTTTTGGCAGCACTAGATGCTCTGACCTTCTGTCCAGTCTGCTGGCTGGCCGACGGGCAGGAATGAAAGGATGCAGCGGAGGAGAGGAACTGTCAGAATGAAAGGATGCAGCAGAGAGCAGAAAGTGACAGGGAGCAGGAGCAGGAGCAGGGAGCTGTGATGTGATCTGAGCCAGGCCTAATCAGTAATCACTGTTAGCTGCGTCCACCTTTTACACTGCTTTGGCTAGAGATAACAAATCAATAGACAGGAATATTGTTCATACAAATACAAAAGTTGAGCTGCTAGTAGAGAGGATGTACACTGTGTGTGTGTGTGTGTGTGTGTGTGTGTGTCACCTTCCAACAACCATTTCAACACAGCCCAATGAAGGGAATATATACAGTGCTACTGTACAAAACACCATCTGTAAAACTGAAAGACTCATGGACTATCTGAAGACCTTTGTATCTCACAACACAATAACATTCTGAATCTCTTTTTTTAACACAAACCAGAGGCTGTTTCTTTCTCTCTTTCCTTCTGTTTCTTATTTTCTGTGATGCCATAATCTCTTGAGAAGAAACCTTTGCTGATCAGAAGTGACCCTGAACATACTTCTCAAAGCAAATGGGACAAAATGAACTGAGAAAGGCCAAGATGAAAGTATGAATCACACAGTGAGAAAAAAAATGCAGTGAATAGTTCTAAAGCCGACTCTCACTGACGTTGCTGCTACATAACTGTTCAACGGCTGTCACCATTTCATTAGCCAAGGGCTGAGTTATACTTCTCACATAAAATGACCCTCATTTTTTACTTACACACTTTTTCATGCACACACTGAAGTATCTCCTCACCAACAAACATAACATAAAAGAGTTCAACTCAATTAATCAAGCAATTAATTGAAACCTTGATAAAACCAACTAATGGTATAAAAAGAAGGCAGATTCAGTTTGTCTCTCCTTTTATCTTATCATGGTTCATCAGCAGCACGGTGATGCTGATGCCAGCCAGGTGTGATGTTTCTTTCTGTAGATGAGGATGTGTTGGCCTGCCTCTCCCTAAAACCCTGGCAACTGAACGCTATGCCAGGTAACTGGACTGATACGTGCCAAGCAGGCAGAGGTGTTGTCAGAACCAGTCAGGGTCGGTGATGACCAATGTCAAAACATAGAATAACGTGTCTCCTTTGAGAGTTTCCATTCTGAGTTCAAGGTGTAAGTAAATGTACTGCAGCACAGGCTCCAATAGCCCTGGTTTGACTGTTTTGAATGCTTCTTGCGATTACCATTCCCAGTCATTGAATCTGTTCTGTTCTGCTCTGCTCGCCTTTCCCTTTTCACCTCATCTCTTGTCCCATCATCCCTCTTTCCCTTACTGGCACCCCCTCTTTCCTTCTCTCTTTCATTTGTGGCTCCAACAGATGGGAGTCATTACCCTGGTCGCCCCTGCCAATTGTGTTTGATTGATCACTTGGCCAGTCCTCACTCCCTTAGCTCTGGCCCTCAAAAGAGAGGAAGAGAAAGACCCCAGGGGGAGCAGCCCTCACCTCACCCATACCACCCAGCCCCGGCCCCAGCCCTCTATGCTGCCTGCCACTGCCCCACTTAGGGACTCCACAGTGACTGAGGATAAAGGGGAAGAGCGTGGATGCGGAAGAAGGCAAAATAATGGAATTAAAATGGCCCGGCATGGACATCCTTTCTATCCAAGTGGATATTGTGAGTAAATGAGAGATGAACAAAGGGATCTGGGGTCCCCAGAAAATACTTTTTGATATTGATACTGACAATATTCAGTCTACAGAGCAACTCTTCTTCGGACTAACATTATAGAGCTACGTAGACTAAAGTAAGTGCCCTACTTACACAAAGATAGATGCATAGTGAGACCTCGAGAAAGAGCGATAGAGAGCTCAAATGCTTCCACAGCTCCCGGTCATCTGCTTCGGTGAACCAGGTCCCCATTATCCCCTCTCCGCTCCTTGCCTGTCCCTGACCCTACTCCAGCCCTCCTGCTTCTGCTCTGGGCAGGCTGAGTGATGTGGCTCCATGCCTCGGGGCCTGCCGAAGGGGATGTAGCCTTGCACAGCCCACTGTCTGGCTTATCTACTGCCTCACAGGGCAGCGTCCGCCCTCGGCCCTAGCCACAATTCCCAGGTCTCCCCAGGCACAGGCAGCTACCGAACACCTGGCTCTCACCGCAGGTGACGAGACAGCCCCAGGACTGTCTCTACCCCCAGCCACCGAGCCATGCGGGCTACAGGATGAGCTGCTTTGATATAATTCTGCAGCAGCAGCCAGCCAACACTCACTGCACTGTAAATAATCACAACGGATGCTTCAAAACAGGTGCAGATTTAACCTAAATGGTCTGGTTTGGTTTGTTTTCTGTAAAAGTACAGCATAGACACAAATGGCAGTGCCTTCAATAAATGCAGGCTGCAACCGATGTAAATTGCAGTAAGTCATTGATTAATGTGTGTGCACAAAATCCATTAATTTACTTGATACACCACTGGACAAAATTGGAGGCCTGCTGTGCCCTGTGTAGACATCCCTGTGACATGTTCCACACCGGCGCATTGTTAATTGAAAAAATCATATGTAGCTTTAATTCTGCCCATGATCCGTGGTAGTTGATTACCATTTATGAGCCACCAGTATGGAACAATGAAAACAAATGGAACCAGGTAGCACAGATAATGAAAATCTTTCCAGATATATATTTCATAGTAGTAGTAGAGATGGTATATCATTAACAGCCATATTCGCTTTGGAATGGGTACTGTCTGTGCAAATACACAAATGTATTTGGTGCATCAGAGAGATGTAGCGTAAAAGCTTTCTTTCATTTTCACCATACTATCTTTGCATGCTTTACTCACTAAGATATGGAGATCAGAAAGCTACGAAGAGAACTGCAATTATTGCAAATATAATTGCTATGAAATGATCGCATTCAAATGGGAAACCGAGGCTACATACTGGATGTATTATACAAATTGATCATGCAGTTAGAAGTGTATGTATTAAATCCACCTCCTGCTGAGTCTCTTTGCATTGTCAGTTCTTAATGATATTTAGGATAACATGTTTGTGCAAATGCTTCACAACTGTATTTGTGTGTGTGTGTGCACGTGTGTGTAAGAGAGAGAGAGAGAGAAAACAACAAAGCTAAAGAAAAATATGAAATAAGCACTTGCACAACACTTCCCTCTCCTATGCCTGAGCACTTCAGCAGCACTTGCACATACATATGCTATGGTCGGATTGTACTGTCAGCTTCGGGACCGCAAATCACTGCTGGTAATGCAGCAATTAATGATGGCTGGGGGAAAACCCTGGTCTGAAACACGTTGGTTGGCAGCCTGCTCTACCCTCCGCATTTCCCCTGCTCCCCGTACTGCTCTGGACCTCCCAGGCTCCATGTGAAAGTCTCACCCATCACCCACCCCTCTCCTCCCCAGGAGGCAGAGCACAATGTAGGGGCAATCATCTCAGCATCCACTGGATCTGGAACCTGGGAGACCAGCAGGAGGTCCACAGAGAGGCCTATTATCTCAATAGTATGTCTTAACTAAGGGAGGGTAATATGTTCCTGGACAGAATCCCTTTGGAAAGAGCCTGTCTTTATATCCAAGGAACAAATGCAGGCTTTTAGATTGATCAAGGTTAATCAATGATCAGATTAATTATGTAATTTTGCCCTCATTACATTGCATTCTCAAAGACCTCATGTACTGTACATCTTTGTATACTTTTTGTCCATGATGTTCATTTCCCTACCTCCCCTGACGAGTGGAGTTAAAATATTCAGAGAAAGCTTCATTTTATTGGAAAGGTTTTATCCTCGTGTGATTCGCTGAAATGGCTCTGTCTCTCCCGGTGATGAGTCAATCTTTGTGTCCCGTGACAGCATGTGTCTGACAACGTCAAGGGGAAGGGAGGTACAGTGAGGGAAAAAAGTATTTGATCCCCTGCTGATTTTGTACGTTTGCCCACTGACAAAGAAATGATCAGTCTATAATTTTAATGGTAGGTTTATTTGAACAGTGAGAGACAGAATAACAACAAAAAAATCCAGAAAAACGCATGTCAAAAATGTTATAAATTGTTCTGCATTTTAATGAGGGAAATAAGTATTTGACCCCTCTGCAAAACATGACTTAGTACTTACATTTAGTAGACACTCTTATCCAGAGCGACTTACAGTTAGTGAGTGCATACATTTTTCATACTGGCCCCCCGTGGGAATCGAACCCACAACCCTGTCGTTGCAAGCGCCATGCTCTACCAATTGAGCTACAGGAGGCCCCGCTTACTTGGTGGCAAAACCTTTGTTGGCAATCACAGGTCAGAAGTTTCTTGTAGTTGGCCACCAGGTTTGCACACATCTCAGGAGGGATTTTGTCCCACTCCTCTTTGCAGATATTCTCCAAGTCATTAAGGTTTTGAGGCTGACGTTTGGCAACTCGAACCTTCAGCTCCCTCCACAGATTTTCCATGGGATTAAGGTCTGGAGACTGGCTAGGCCACTCCAGGACCTTAATGTGCTTCTTCTTGAGCCACTCCTTTGTTGCCTTGGCCGTGTGTTTTGGGTCATTGTCATGCTGGAATACCCATCCACGATCCATTTTCAATGCCCTGGCTGAGGGAAGGAGGTTCTCACCCAAGATTTGACGGTACATGGCCCCGTCCATCGTCCCTTTGATGCGGTGAAGTTGTCCTGTCTCCTTAGCAGAAAAAACCCCCCAAAGCATAATGTTTCCACCTCCATGTTTGACAGTGGAGATGGTGTTCTTGGGGTCATAGGCAGCATTCCTCCTCCTCCAAACACGGCGAGTTGAGTTGATGCCAAAGAGCTCAATTTTGGTCTCATCTGACCACAACACTTTCACCCAGTTCTCCTCTGAATCAAGAAGATGTTCATTGGCAAACTTCAGACAGGCATGTATATGTGCTTTCTTGAGCAGGGGGACCTTGCGGGCGCTGCAGGAGTGTTCTCCTAATCTAAGCTCGTTACCTGTATAAAACACACCTGGGAGCCAGATATCTTTTTGATTGAGAGGGGGTCAAATACTTATTTCCCTCATTAAAATGCAAATCAATTTATAACATTTTTGACATGCGTTTTTCTGGATTTTGTTGTTGTTATTCTGTCTCTCACTGTACAAATAAACCTACCATTAAAATTGTAGACTGATCCTTTCTTTGTCAGTGGGCAAACGTACAAAATCAGCAGGGGATCAAATACTTTTTTCCCTCACTGTACATTAATTATAAAGTTGCATGTATAATCTATGCTCCAGAGTCAGCCAGTTTGCAACCCATAGCCGCAGGAAGTAGGGGTGCTGAGGGTGCTGCAGCACCCCCTGGTAAATCAGAAAAAAACATATGTTTTTTATGTTTTGGTCTAGGATGCCCACAAGCCTCACAAGACTTGCCTGAAGGCAGCCCGGTCCCAGTTAAAAGAAAATGAATGGAATTATATATGGAAGTACTTTAGGGGAGGGGGGTTGGGGGGGAGGTTATACTGAGCTAACGAATGGCATTGTTTTAAGATGGTCATACCAAGGATTATTTAGCTATTTGATTTATAATTTTAGGACCCAAAAAATATTTTACAAAAATATTTCATGAAACATTGAATTTGGCCTTACTGCTATTAGCCCATAGAAACACATTGAATAACTGATTCATACATAGAAAAACATATAGTCAAGTTTGTTTTAAAGTGTCTGTCCTATATCAGAGAGATATAAGAAAGATCAGGAAACTATATATCTATATATATAAAAAAAAAAAATTAAAACATATATTTGCTTCAAAACTGGTCCTTACATTATCTGTCCAGATATAATAATAATATAATATGCCATTTTGCAGACGCTTTTATCCAAAGCGACTTACAGTCATGTGTGCATACATTTTTACGTATGGATGGTCCCGGGGATCGAACCCACTACTCTGGCGTTAAAAGAGCCATGCTCTACCAATTGAGCTGCAGAGGACCACAACAGATCATTTGCTTGGGTTGGTAAATTGATAATAAAAAAAAACAGGCGTGACATTTTTGAACTTACCTAAAGTCTCTGTGGCTGTATTTTTCTGTTTGTGAAGGTGATATCCCTTTATGTCATCTATCACTCTAGCTACATATTTGAATCCCACTTACAGTATGTACAGATTAAGAAAATGCTTGCATGGATACCATGTTCTTCTAAATAATCAGATTTAAATACACATATACAGTACATGTACAATTAGCCCCTGACTATATACTATATGGTTCTTGGTCTTCCAGTAAAAGGGAAAGGATAGCAAATAAGTTTTCCAATTCATAAGCAAGCCTTTGGCGGCGGTAGCATACAGGGCATACAGGTAACTGCCAAGATAAAGGAAATACTTGAGTAAAATGAGGGCTACAAAGTACAGTGGGGGAAAAAAGTATTTAGTCAGCCACCAATTGTGCAAGTTCTCCTACTTAAAAAGATGAGAGAGGCCTGTAATTTTCATCATAGGTACACGTCAACTATGACAGACAAAATGAGAAAAAAAAATCCAGAAAATCACATTGTAGGATTTTTAATGAATTTATTTGCAGATTATGGTGGAAAATAAGTATTTGGTCAATAACAAAAGTTTCTCAATACTTTGTTATATACCCTTTGTTGGCAATGACACAGGTCAAACGTTTTCTGTAAGTCTTTACAAGGTTTTCACACACTGTTGCTGGTATTTTGGCCCATTCCTCCATGCAGATCTCCTCTAGAGCAGTGATGTTTTGGGGCTGTCGCTGGGCAACACGGACTTTCAACTCCCTCCAAAGATTTTCTATGGGGTTGAGATCTGGAGAATGGCTAGGCCACTCCAGGACCTTGAAATGCTTCTTACGAAGCCACTCCTTCGTTGCCCGGGCGGTGTGTTTGGGATCATTGTCATGCTGAAAGACCCAGCCACGTTTCATCTTCAATGCCCTTGCTGATGGAAGGAGGTTTTCACTCAAAATCTCACGATACATGGCCCCATTCATTCTTTCCTTTACACGGATCAGTCGTCCTGGTCCCTTTGCAGAAAAACAGCCCCAAAGCATGATGTTTCCACCCCCATGCTTCACAGTAGGTATGGTGTTCTTTGTCCTCCAAACACGACGAGTTGAGTTTTTACCAAAAAGTTATATTTTGGTTTCATCTGACCATATGACATTCTCCCAATCCTCTTCTGGATCATCCAAATGCACTCTAGCAAACTTCAGACGGGCCTGGACATGTACTGGCTTAAGCAGGGGGACACGTCTGGCACTGCAGGATTTGAGTCCCTGGCGGCGTAGTGTGTTACTGATGGTAGGCTTTGTTACTTTGGTCCCAGCTCTCTGCAGGTCATTCACTAGGTCCCCCCGTGTGGTTCTGGGATTTTTGCTCACCGTTCTTGTGATCATTTTGACCCCACGGGGTGAGATCTTGCGTGGAGCCCCAGATCGAGGGAGATTATCAGTGGTCTTGTATGTCTTCCATTTCCTAATAATTGCTCCCACAGTTGATTTCTTCAAACCAAGCTGCTTACCTATTGCAGATTCAGTCTTCCCAGCCTGGTGCAGGTCTACAATTTTGTTTCTGGTGTCCTTTGACAGCTCTTTGGTCTTGGCCATAGTGGAGTTTGGAGTGTGACTGTTTGAGGTTGTGGACAGGTGTCTTTTATACTGATAACAAGTTCAAACAGGTGCCATTAATACAGGTAACGAGTGGAGGACAGAGGAGCCTCTTAAAGAAGAAGTTACAGGTCTGTGAGAGCCAGAAATCTTGCTTGTTTGTAGGTGACCAAATACTTATTTTCCACCATAATTTGCAAATAAATTCATAAAAAATCCTACAATGTGATTTTCTGGAATTTTTTCTCTCTATTTGTCTGTCATAGATGACGTGTACCTATGATGAAAATTACAGGCCTCTCTCATCTTTTTAAGTGGGAGAACTTGCACAATTGGTGGCTGACTAAATACTTTTTTTCCCCACTGTATATTAAAAGCAGGTGCTTCCACACAGGTGTGGTTCCTGAACAAATTAAGCATTTAACATCCCATCATGCTTACGGTCATGTACACTGCTCAAAAAAATAAAGGGAACACTTAAACAACACAATGTAACTCCAAGTCAATCACACTTCTGTGAAATCAAACTGTCCACTTAGGAAGCAATACTGATTGACAATACATTTCACATGCTGTTGTGCAAATGGAATAGACAACAGGTGGAAATTATAGGCAATTAGCAAGACACCCCCAATAAAGGACTGGTTTTGCAGTTGGTGACCACAGACCACTTTTTAGTTCCTATGCTTCCTGGCTGATGTTTTGGTCACTTTTGAATGCTGGCGGTGCTTTCACTCTAGTGGTAGCATGAGACGGAGTCTACAACCCACACAAGTGGCTCAGGTAGTGCAGCTCATCCAGGATGGCACATCAATGCGAGCTGTGGGAAGAAGGTTTACTGTGTCTGTCAGCGTAGTGTCCAGAGCATGGAGGCGCTACCAGGAGACAGGCCAGTACATCAGGAGACGTGGAGGAGGCCGTGAGGGAGGGCAACAACCCAGCAGCAGGACTGCTACCTCCGCCTTTGTGCAAGGAGGAGCAGGAGGAGCACTGCCAGAGCCATGCAAAATGACCTCCAGCAGGCCACAAATGTGCATGTGTCTGCTCAAACGGTCAGAAACAGACTCCATGAGGGTGGTATGAGGGCCCGACGTCCACAGGTGGGGGTTTTGCTTACAGCCCAACACCGTGCAGGACGTTTGGCATTTGCCCGAGAACACCAAGATTGGCAAATTCGCCACTGGCGCCCTGTGCTCTTCACAGATGAAAGCAGGTTCACACTGAGCATGTGACAGACGTGACAGAGTCTGGAGATGCCGTGGAGAACGTTCTGCAGCCTGCAACATCCTCCAGCATGACCGGTTTGGCGGTGGGTCAGTCATGGTGTGGGGTGGCATTTCTTTTGGGGGCCGCACAGCCCTCCATGTGCTCGCCAGAGGTAGCCTGACTGCCATTAGGTACCGAGATGAGACCCTCATACCCCTTGTGAGACCATATGCTGGTGCGGTTGGCCCTGGGTTCCTCCTAATGCAAGACAATGCTAGACCTCATGTGACTGGAGTGTGTCAGCAGTTCCTGCAAGAGGAAGGCATTGATGCTATGGACTGGCCCGCCCGCTCCACAGACCTGAATCCAATTGAGTACATCTGGGACATCATGTCTCGCTCCATCCACCAACGCCACGTTGCACCACAGACTGTCCAGGAGTTGGCGGATGCTTTAGTCCAGGTCTGGGAGGAGATCCCTCAGGAGACCATCCGCCACCTCATCAGTAGCATGCCCAGGCGTTGTAGGGAGGTCATACAGGCACGTGGAGGCCACACACACTACTGAGCCTCATTTTGACTTGTTTTAAGGACATTACATCAAAGTTGGATCAGCCTGTAGTGTGGTTTTCCACTTTAATTTTGAGGGTGACTCCAAATCCCGACCTCCATGGGTTGATACATTTGATTTCCATTGATAATATTTGTGTGATTTTGTTGTCAGCACATTCAACTATGTAAAGAAAAAAGTATTTAATAAGATTATTTCATTCATTCAGATCTAGGATGTGTTATTTTAGTGTTCCCTTTATTATTTTGAGCAGTGTATAAAATGCCCAGTTGCCCATTATTTTGGCTACTATGGTTAGAAAAAGAGATCTCAGTGACTTTGAAAGAGGTGTCTCAAAGGAGCATAGGTGGTTTAAAGGGTGTGTGTGTGTGTGTCTCGGTCACCAGAGCTCAACCCAATTGAACATGTATGGGAGATTCTGGAGCGACGCCTGAGACAGCGTTTTCCACCACCATCAACACAAAACAAATGTTTGAATTTCTCCTGCAGTAATACAGATGTCTGCCTACAAGAACTGAATTTAACTTTTGACTGTCTGACTGCAGGCAGAGGCAGATGGACGCTTGGGGACCTGGGATGATCTGCCCCAGCTGCCTGTGTGCCTCTCAGCCCTGAACCTCTGCCAACCCTGCCTCTACCCACCAATCCTTAGAAGTGTATATTACCATCCAGATAACCAGACAGGAGCCCAGATAGAGAGGATCACCACTGCACTGCCATCCATCTACCTCTGCTCGCTAGCTAATAAGATAAGCGCCCACTATCCTCACCCACAATGTTCTCTGCTATTAGAGACGTTGGCTGCGGTACCTGCTTGACACTGTAAAAAAGTAAAATGCCTTCAACAGCCTAATCCAAAGAGTAGAGCCTGGCACCCCTGATTCTATACAGGTAATAACTTATTTGGGGGGAATGGAAAACAGCATTTGCTGACCACAACCTGCTTAGGTGTGATATATTTATTTCACTGTCAAGTCAACGCTGGCTCTCCCTGATATTTTCACAGCAGCACTATTTGGAGCGTGAAAAGTCATGTGGAGCAGGAATGCAAAAAAGCAGCTCCATTTCAACGTTTGTACAGATGTAATCGAATGGTGTCGGAGGCCTATATACATTTTGGGCTGCACTTTCTTCATGCGATAATACGTGGCATGAGAATATGGATACTGGATAGTGAGTTGAGGTGTTTAGATTCAACAGAATGATAGTATTCGTGTATATATTCCTGCTATGGCCAATTTCTGCCTCTATGGACAAGTGAGGAAAGGGAGGGAGGTGCTACTATAGGCCTGTCTGGGTTCCATTACTCTGTGATATTACACATCCAGCAACAGTAATGACATGCATTGGCGGCTGTTTGAAACGTGAGATGGTACACACCAGTGGAGAGCCTTTGAATCCCAGCAGGGCCAAAGGCTTAAAGCTGACTTGTGTGGTAACCCCTCTGATTTGGACAGAACACCAGGGTTGACTGTTAAACATGTTTGAATAGGAAATGGCAGACATTTGGGTAGAAACATTTTCAATTTCTCAATTAGATTAGATGCTTAGGACTTTACTCCATCCTTCTTCTCTAAGTAGTGGCATGCATGCATGGATAGAAAGGCGGTAAAGAAAAATATATAAAGTGTGTGTTCTATCACCCATAGTGGCCTTACGTTTGATCTAGTTTTTACTCAAGCTGAACCTCGGCAAGACGGAGCTGCTCTTCCTCCCGGGGAAGGACTACCCGTTCCATGATCTCGCCATCACGGTTGACAACTCTGTTGTGTCCTCCTCCCAGAGTGCAAAGAGCCTTGGCGTGACCCTGGACAACACCCTGTCATTCTCCGCTAACATCAAGACTGTGACCCGATCCTGTAGGTTCACGCTCTACAACATTCGCAGAGTACGACCCTGCCTTACACAGGAAGCGGCACAGGTCCTAATCCAGGCACTTGTCATCTCCCGTCTGGATTACTGCAACTCGCTGTTGGCTGGGCTCCCTGCCTGTGCCATTAAACCCCAACAACTCATCCAGAACGCTGCAGCCCGTCTGGTGTTCAACCTTCCCAAGTTCTCTCACGTCACCCCGGCTCCTCCGCACACTCCACTGGCTTCCAGTTGAAGCTCGCATCTGCTACAAGACCATGGTGCTTGCCTACGGAGCTCTGAGGGGAACGGCACCTCCGTACCTTCAGGCTCTGATCAGTCCCTACACCCAAACGAGAGCATTGCGTTCATCCACCTATGGCCTGCAGGCCCCCCTACCTCTGCGGAAGCACAGTTCCCGCTCAGCCCAGTCAAAACTGTTCACTGCTCTGGCACCCCAATGGTGGAACAAGCTCCCTCACGACGCCAGGACAGCGGAGTCACTCACCACCTTCCGGAGAAACTTGAAACAACCACCTCTTTAAGGAATACCTGGGATAGAATAAAGTAATCCTTCTACCCCCCCCTTACCCCACCCCAAAGAGAAAAAAATATATATATATATATATATATATATATATATATATATATTGTAAAGTGGTTGTCCCACTGGCTATCATAAGGTAAATACACCAATTTGTAAGTCGCTCTGGATAAGAGCGTCTGCTAAATGACGAAACTGTAAATGTAAATGTAAGAACGAATACACTTTAAAACAACATTTTATAAAGGAACACAAGTGTGTGTGCACAACCACTTGGGTTTCCTTAAGTTGTTTTAAAGGGAGAACTGCTAATTTGGCAGTAATGGCAGACAGCCCAGCCATTGTTTTGTAATGGACACCTGGGGAGAGGACTATGGCTCTGAACCTGGTCCAGGAATAATGTATACAGTAGTGTTTCCTGGATAATTACTTCCTGTGTGAGAGCTGTGGAGGCCTGGCCTGCGTGTGGCATCCTCTTCAGTCCCCACTGTGCAATTCTCCATTAACATAATTAGGCAGCATGAGTAATGGCCACTCCAAAGACTCATGATTTTAGTGCTATTGATTAACTCTTTAATTATGTTCCATGTCCTGCTCTTTGTTTGAAGGGGTGACAAAGACCAGGACATGGAACATACTGCCCGAACATACAGTACCTACTACTGTACATACCATTTTATTTTCTAAGTTATATACTGTACTGTCTATGCACACCACATACAGTATTATATTCACTCTAAAATATCTCATTTGTATTGTTATTTCTTGATTTCTTGTTTTGATTTTTGTATTACTTATGTAGTTGTATTGTATTTGCGAGACATTCTACTTAATTGTTGGAGCTAGTAACAAAAACATTTCGCTGCACCTGCTATAACACCTGCAAATCTGTGTATGCGACCAATAAACTTTGATTTGATTTGAGGTAGTGGCAGGGCTGGCACGTTTGGAGTCCCACTGGGTGTTACTTTGAGTCGGACTGCAATTACCAGGTGACATACCGACTACATGGAGATATCAATTTTGAGAAGAGTGGGAAGTGTTGCTATATGTATATATTATATATCTGTTGTTCCCACATTATCCACTTCATTTAATAACTCCCTCTAATATTTATGTCCCACTTCAGAATGCAGCTGCAGTGAATCACAACCACAAAACCTCCTCATACATGATCAAAACATTCTTGAGCAGGTGCATTATAAGGGATCGGGGTTTGGCTGGGTCTAGACAGAGTCTGACACTCCCCCGATCTACAGAGAGGGGGAGTCATCAGACTCGATCTGTTTCACCTGAGTTCTGAGCACACCTGTCAGTAATTAGAGTTAGGATATAAGGTGTGCTCAGAAGTTCAGTCGGTGCGAGGTATTGTTCCATTGTGACTTGCTAAGCGTTTTGTTCAGAGAGAGAGAGAGTTTGTTATTTTGATTACCAGTGTATCAGACCTGTGCTTCGTTGTTTGACTCCCCGAATTGCTTAATCCTCTGCTTGTTTCTCCCAGTGATTACCGTACTCTGATCCTGTGCCCGTGCCCTCGACTACGACTACGCCCGCTCCCTTGGTACCTCTGCCTGTCTCTGCCTTGCCCGGTTTTGACCACAGCTCGCCCGACCACGATTAAGCAATTCCCTTGTCTGTACTTTAATAAAACATCGCAATTCTGCGATTGGATCTTACCACTCTGTCCGAGTATTCATTACAGAATACCTCGCCACAACCATGGATCCAGCGGAATTACAGAGGCGATGGGAGATACAGGAGAAACGGATGGATGAACTCCTGCAGCTACTCAACGCTGGTGCGGCTGAAGGCACCACCCCGAGCACGGTCAGTCCTCGTCATGCACCTCCGATTTCTCTACCGACAAAGTACGACGGGGAACCTGGCAAATGTCAGGGGTTTCTACTCCAGACGTCCCTGTATACGTCCTATAATCCAATAATAATAATGTTTCCCGATGACCGTAGCAGGGTGGATTTCATGATTTCCCTGCTAACGGGAAGAGCACTGGATTGGGCTACTGCGCTGTGGGCAGCTGAGGTCCCCGAGTTGAATGCGGAAGTTCAGTTTAAGAAACTGTTCCGAGAGGTGTTCGACCACCCAGTATCTGGGCGTAGTGTGGGAGACCAACTATGCGAACTTCAGCAGGGCCGTCGCACAGTAGCCGACTACGCATTAGAGTTCCGTACAATAGCAGCCGGTAGCGGTTGGAGCGAGACTGCTTTGCTCACCGTTTTCCGAAGAGGGCTGCGCAAAGAAGTGCAGACTGAGTTGGCTTGTCGGGGAGATATCACTGCGCTGCATGAGTTTATCAACATAGCCATCTCTATTGATAATTTGTTAGTGCAACACAAGGTATCCGCAGTCCGGGAACCCTCGGTCACTGGTCCTAAGCAATCGACAGAGCGGAGGAGAGAATCTGAGGAGGAACCCATGCAACTGGGACGGTCACCCTTACAAAGCTCGGTGAGACAACAACGTCGGCAAGACGGACTATGCCTGTACTGTGGTCAGTCGGGTCATTTCATTCGTCAATGTCCGGTACGACCAAACCGTACCCCAGAATATCGCCTCGGAACTGCCAAACCGGTGAGTGAGACTCAAGTTTTCAACATTACATCTAAACAAATGTATGTGCCAGTTACCTTATCTGTCGGAGAGAGAGTGCGCAAGTTGGAAGGTCTTATTGATTCCGGGGCGGCTGCCAGTTTTATGGATGTGGGTCTCGCTGAGGAATTGGGAGTACAACTTATCCCAGTTCAACCACCCCTGCGAGTCAACGCGCTAGACGGTGAGCCCATGGGCACTGGGTTCATTACGCACTGTACAGAGGTAATAAAGTTACAAGTGGGCTCCATGCACCATGAGAACATCATTCTGTTCGTCATCTCCGATCCACGGGAGCTGCTAGTTCTCGGCCACCCCTGGCTCGTCACCCATGATCCGGTCATCTCCTGGAAATCTGGTAATATCACTGCTTGGAGTGAGGTATGTAGGGCAGAGTGCCTTAATTTACCTTGCAAAACGTCTACTGTGGAGGATGCGCAGGGTGCGGTGTCTACTGTTGTTCCAACAGAATACCAGGATTACGCGCAGGTGTTCTCCAAGGAGAGGGCTACCGTGTTACCACCTCATCGGGCCTGGGACTGCGCAATTGATCTGCTATCCGGGGCTACACCTCCTCGCGGAAGAATCTATCCTTTGTCACAGCCGGAACGAGAATCTATGAGCAAGTATATTGATGAGGCGCTACAGCAAGGGGCCATTCACCCATCTACGTCTCCCACCGCATCCAGTTTTTTCTTCGTTAAGAAAAAGGATGGCGGACTGCGTCCTTGTATAGACTATCGAGGTTTGAACGATATTACCATAAAAAATCGTTACCCTCTTCCTTTGATTCCGGCAGCCCTCGAGCAGGTGGGGCAGGCCTCAATCTACAGTAAACTGGACCTCAGGAGTGCGTACAATCTGGTGCGCATTAGAGAAGGGGATGAATGGAAGACCGCCTTCATCACACATCGAGGGCATTATGAATATTGTGTCATGCCCTATGGACTTACCAACGCGCCCTCAGTGTTTCAGGCGTTCATGAATGACATTTTCAGGGACTTGATTGATCGCTTTGTTATAGTGTACATTGATGACATTCTAATCTACTCTAACTCTCTGAGTGAACATGTGTCCCATGTACGACAGGTTCTGGACCGACTCCGACAACACTCTCTGTTCGTGAAGGCAGAAAATAGTGAATTCCATGTCACTACGATTTCCTTCCTGGGGGCCATACTCACTCCCGAAGGGGTAAAACTGCATGAATCCAAGATGCAAGCGGTACGAGACTGGCCTCAACCCCAGACGGTGAAAGAGCTCCAGAGATTCTTAGGGTTTGCCAATTACTATAGACGGTTCATGCGTAATTTCAGCACAACCGCAGCTCCCCTGTCGGCGATGACCAGCTACAAGGGTCGCGGTCTGAACTGGACGGAGGGGGCAGTGCGTGCTTCTGAGACTTTGAAACAACGCTTTACCACCGTTCCCATTTTATGTCACCCGGATCCTACCTTGCCGTTTATCGTGGAGGTGGACGCCTCGGAGGTTGGAGTTGGAGCCGTGCTATCCCAGCGCCAAGGTGAGCCGCCTAAATCACGGCCCTGTGCTTTCTTTTCTAAGAAACTGAATTTGGCCGAGCAGAACTACGACGTGGGAAATCGTGAATTACTGGCGGTGAAGTTAGCACTGGAGGAGTGGAGACAATGGCTGGAGGGAGCAGATCATCCTTTCCAAGTGCTCACGGACCACCACAACCTGGAGTATCTTCACAGTGCTAAACGACTGAACTCCCGACAGGCAAGGTGGTCTCTATTCTTCAACCGTTTCCGATTCACGGTCTCTTATATCCCCGGGTCCAAGAATGGCAAGGCGGACGCGCTTTCCCGACGGTTCGAGCGCGCGGAAAGACCCGTGGAACCAGAACCTATCCTCCCCATGAGTTGCCGTGCTGGTCCTGTGAGGTGGGCTATCGATAACACTATTCAGGAGAGCCTACAAGCGGAACCAGCCCCTCCAGAAACCCCGGTGTCAAAGGTGTTTGTACCAGCTCTGCTTCGACCTCAACTGTTGCCATACTGTAATTCTCGTGGTCATCGACCGATTCTCCAAGATGTGCCGGTTAGTACCCATGACCCGTTTGCCTAACGCCACTCAGATGGCTGAGACTGTGTTTAACCAGGTGTTCCGGCAGTTTGGAGTTCCGAAGGATATTGTGTCAGACCGAGGACCCCAGTTTGTATCCCGGTAATGAAAAGCCTTCTGCGAACGCTTGGGCATCTCGGTGAGCCTAACCTCCGGATATCATCCCCAGGCCAATGGGCAGACAGAACGGCTCAACCAAGAAATTGGGAAATATCTACGGCAACAATGTTCGCGGCAGCCGCAAGAGTGGAGCCGATTCCTTCCTTGGGTAGAGTATGCTCAGAACTCCCTCATTCACACCTCCCTACGTCTAACGCCCTTCCAGTGTGTTCTAGGGTATCAACCACCCCTGTTCCCGTGGGATACCGAACCAGGGATGGTACCGACTGTAGACGAGTGGTTCCGTCGGAGTGCGCAGGTCTGGGAGACGGCCCATCAACATCTCAGTCAGGCCTCACAACAGCAAAAGACCTACGCCGACCGACGCCGGAGACCTACTCCCACTTATCAACCCGGGCAACGAGTGTGGCTGTCTACCCGGGATCTGCGTCTCCGACGGAGCTGCAAGAAGCTCCAACCCAGGTACATCGGGCCTTTCAAGGTACTGAGACGTATTAACCCTGTCAGCTACCGTCTGTTACTCCCTCGACACTACAGGATAACCCCTACGTTCCACGTCTCTCTGTTGAAACCTGTCCACTATAGCCCGATGTACCCCCCCAATCGCTCAACAACCTACTACACCACCTTTGGAGGATGAACAGGACATCACCTATACAGTCCACGAGATACTGGATTCAAGACGGAGACGAGGGGGCATCGAATTTCTCGTGGACTGGGAGGGATATGGACCTGAGGAACGGTCCTGGATCCCTGCTAAAGACATACTGGATTCCGCTCTCAAGGCCACTTTCCACGCTGAACACCCAGATCATCCAGGACCCCGACCCAGAGGAAGACCACCCAGTAGAGGAAGAAGGCCGTCAGGAGCCGGCCCTGGGGGGGGGATACTATAAGGGGATCGGGGGTTTGGCTGGGTCTAGACAGAGTCTGACACTCCCCCGATCTACAGAGAGAGGGGGAGTCATCAGACTCGATCTGTTTCTCCTGAGTTCTGAGCACACCTGTCAGTAATTAGAGTTAGGATATAAGGTGTGCTCAGAAGTTCAGTCGGTGCAGGTATTGTTCCATTGTGACTTGCTAAGCGTTTTGTTCAGAGAGAGAGAGAGTTTGTTATTTTGATTACCAGTGTATCAGACCTGTGCTTCGTTGTTTGACTCCCGAATTGCTTAATCCTCTGCTTGTTTCTCCCAGTGATTACCGTACTCTGATCCTGTGCCCGTGCCCTCGACTACGACTACGCCCGCTCCCTTGGTACCTCTGCCTGTCTCTGCCTTGCCCGGTTTTGACCACAGCTCGCCCGACCACGATTAAGCAATTCCCTTGTCTGTACTTTAATAAAACATCGCAATTCTGCGATTGGATCTTACCACTCTGTCCGAGTATTCATTACATGCATAATGCACTGTTCTACATGGAATGGAAATTTGAGTGCTTGAAAGGATGGAAGAATGCACAGAAGAGTATTAGAAGAGAAATAAAAAAAAACAGCAACTGGTGGTGGTACTTGGATTATAATTTTTTGTACTATAGTACTTTAACAAAGTGGCAATATTTTGAGAATAAAGTGGCAATATTTTGAGAATAAAGTGGCAATATTTTGAGAATAAAGTATAAATAATATTTAAAGAATAAAGTGTCAATATTTCGAGAATACACTTTAAATTTATTTCCGAGAATAGTCAACATTTTTAAAGTCGCAGTTATATTTCAAGATTAACGTAGGGGATTTGGTTACAGGTAAGTGCATGTCTCCCTGGCTCCCTGTTGCTGTGCGTGACACCGTTGAAATGCCTGCAGTTATAGTAGATTACCTGGTGATACTATACATATAATTGTAGGAAGGAAATCCTTGCTCTTTTAGCACATAATAACCATATTATTACAAGGTTTTGCCACAGATTATTTTCAGAAGGAGGAACCGTGGTTACATACATAGGTAGAGATGGCAGGTTGTGTGCATAGCCACGGGAAGTATGGATGCTGAGGGTGTTGCAGCATGTATACAGTACCAGTCAAAAGTTTGGACACACCTACTCAGTCAAGGGTTTATCTTTATTTTTACTATTCGCTACATTGTAAAAAAATAGTGAAGACATCAAAACTATGGAATAACACATATTGAATCATGTAGTAACCAAAAAAGTGTTAAACAAATCAAAAAATATTTTGATAGTGATTCAAATAGCCACCCTTTGCATTGATGACAGCTTTGCACACTCTTGGCATTCTCTCAACCAGCTTCACCTGGAATGCTTTTCCAACAGTCTTGAAGGAGTTCCCACATATGCTTAGCACTTGTTGGCTGATTTTCCTTCACTCAGTGGTCCGACTCATCTCAAACCATGTCAATTGGGTTGAGGCCGGGGGATTGTGGAGGCCAGGTCATCTGATGCAGCACTCTATCACTCTCCTTCTTGGTAAAATAGCCCCTACACAGCCTGGAGGTGTGTTGGGTCATTGTCCTGTTGAAAAACAAATGATAATCCCACTAAATCCAAACCAGATGGGATGGCGTATCATTGCAGAATGCTATGGTAGCCATGCTGGTTAAGTGTGCCTTGAATTCTAAATAAATAACAAACAGTGTCACCAGCAAAACATCCCCACACCATAACACCTCCTCCTCCATGCTTTACAGTGGGAACTACACATGCGGAGATCATCCGTTCACCCACATCGTGTCTCACAAAGACACGGCGGTTGGAACCAAAAATCTCAAATTTCGACTCCAGACCAAAGGACACATTTCCACCGGTTTAATGTCCATTGCTTGTGTTTCTTGGCCCAAGCAAGTCTCTTCTTATTATTGGTGTCCTTTAGCAGCAATTCGACCATGAAGGCCTGATTCACACAGTCCCCTCTGAACAGTTGATGTTGAGATGTGTCTGTGACTTGAACTCTGTGAAGCATTTATTTGGGCTGCAATTTCTGAGGCTGGTAACTCTAATGACCTTATCCTCTGCAGCATAGGTAACTCTGGATCTTCCATTCCTGTGGTGGTCCTCATGAGAGCCAGTTTCATCATAGCGCTTGATGGTTTTTGGGACTGCGCTTGAAGAAACTTTCAAAGTTCTTGAAATGTTCCGTATTGACTGACCTTTATGTCTTAAAGTACTTATGGTTTTTGTTTCTCTTTGCTTATTTGAGCTGTTCTTGCCATAATATGGACTTGGTCTTTTACCAAATAGGGCTATCTTCTGTATACCCCCCCTACCTTGTCACAACACAACTGATTAGCTCAAAAGTATTAAGAATGAAAGAAATTCCACAACTTAACTTTTAAGAAACTTTTAAGAACCCCTACAACTCATCCAGAATGCCGCAGCCCGTCTGGTGTTCAACCTTCCCAAGTTCTCTCACGTCACCCCGCTCCTCCGCACAATCCACTGGCTTCCAGTTGAAGCTCGCATCTGTTACAAGACCATGGTGCTTGCCTATGGAGCTGTGAGGGGATCGGCACCTCTGTACCTTCAGGCTCTGATCAGTCCCTACATCCAAACGAGGGCATTGCGTTCATCCACCTCTGGCCTGCTGGCTCCCTTTCCTCTGCGGAAGCATAGTTCCCGCTCAGCCCAGTCAAAACTGTTCGCTGCTCTGGCACCCCAATGGTGGAACAAGCTCCCTCACGACGCCAGGACAGCGGAGTCACTCACCACCTTCCGGAGACATTTGAAACCCCACCTCTTTAAGGAATACCTGGGATAGGATAAAGTAATCCTTCTACCCCCCCTAAAAAAAGAAAGAAAAAAAATATATTGTTAAGTGGTTATCCCACTGGCTATAGGGTGAATGCACCTATTTGTAAGTCGCTCTGGATAAGAGCGTCTGCTAAATGACGTAAATGTAAAATGTAAATGTAAGAAGGCACACCTGTTAATTGAAATGCATTCAAGGTGACTACTTCATGAAGCTGGTTGAGAGAATGCCAAGAGTGTGCAAAGCTGTCATCAACGCAAAGGGTGGCTATTTGAAGAATCTCAAATATATATATATATATATATATATATATATTATTATTTTTTTTTTAAACACTTTTTTGGTTACTACATGGTTCCTTATGTGTTATTTCATAGTGTTGATGTCTTCACTATTATTCTACAATGTAGAAAATAGTAAAAATAAAGAAAAACCCTTGAATGAGTAGGTGTGTCCAAACTTTTGACTGGTATATATATATTGTGATGTCACGAGAGGCTGTGTCCTGGAGGGACGTTACATCCCCCTGAGATGGCTGCAAACCCAGACAGCTATGGCTCCATCTGCTGGTATGGTCGGGAACTCCAACCCTCTATGGCCAATCTTCCCACGCAGCTGAAACCAATCAGGAGCTGATGAGCTGAAGGTTTGTTGAAGTGAAGAGACACAGTCTCCAAGCTGGGCTCTCTGGAGGACAAGAGTGCTGCACGTCCACTTCCATGAGGAATATAAGGATTTGGAGATACTTACCTTTGGGAAATACTCACCTTTGGATATATGCACCTGTGGAAATACGTGTGGGACATTTGGAAGGACGTTTTGCTGGGTTGGCCACTAGCTGCAACGTGGAATACAGTAAGACTGGGGAAAAGTTATTTGAGCGAGGGAGAGTTATGATTTTGGATGTGGAAGAGACATCCCTGAACTGTTAACCCTTAAAGAGCCACCAGAGAACAGAATTGTGTTATACTTTCGTTAGTTTCCCAAGACCTTTAATAAAATCCTTGTTTTGGTTGAACCTGGTCTCCTTGCACTACTTGAGCAATCCCGCTGAAAGCTGTGTAGCCTCTCGTGACATCACAGATGGTGGAGAATACAGGCACGCTCAAGCGGTAATAGTGCATGTCAGAGGAGGATACCGAAGGTTTGATCACCCAGTTTTCCAAGCTGGCCGTAGGCTCCCCGCCGACTGAAATGGAGGACATATTGAAAGCCCTTGTTGCTGGCCAGCAAGCCCAGATGCAAACAAACGTGGCTCTCTTGGAGGAGCAAAAGAAAGCCAACCTTCTGAAGGCAGAGGAATTGCAGTTGCAGAGACAGAGGGTGGTTCAAAATACCCGCCCAATAAAGGCAAGTGACTTTATATCTAAGATGGGAGCTACCGATGACATTGAGGCATACCTGCATGCATTTGAGGCCACGGCCACTAGGGAAGCCTGGCCCAAGCAACAGTGGGTTGGTCTGTTAGCCCCCTTTCTAACCGGGGAAGCGCTGAATGCTGTCCGGGACCTGGGCCCTGACCAGGTTACTGACTATGATGCCCTGAAGTCTGAGATCCTCAGCAGATATGGACTCACAAAGTTTGGTATGGCCCAGCGCTTTCACAGTTGGACCTTCCAACCAGACCAACCTCCTCGGGCGCAGATGCATGAACTTGTCCGAATCGCAAGGAAATGGCTGGATCCGCAGAGGAATACAGCAGCGGCGGTGGTGGAGGCCGTTGTGGTGGATCGTTACCTACGCGCCCTGCCTTATGAGGCAAAACGGTTCATCAGTCAACAGGCCTTGACCACGGCTGATCTGACCGTGGAAGCTGTGGAAAAGTACCAGGCCACAGCGGAGATGCTGAATGCTTCCCGAAAAGACCCCAGGAGTGCGGCCCCACCACAAATGGGAAGAACCCGTCCAAAGGACCCCAAGGTCTCGAACCCAGCCACGTCAGGACTTATCCCGGCTCCAGGGGGGAGCCAGAAACCAGACGGGTCCAAGAAGAGTACACCAGGAGGGGGAAACTCGACAGTGTTACCGGTGTGGGGAGATGGGACATATCTCCTGGCAGTGTGGGAAACCAGCCGATGAACCTATGCCCACTGCGGAGTCCTCCAGCTCAGCACCCACACACCGTTTGGCCTCGCTCTTGGGAGTCGTAGATGGCGGCCTAGATCGACCCCCCACCTGCCCGGTAACTGTGAATCACCATGATGTGGAGGCCTTACTGGATTCTGGTAGCCGGGCCACCCTGGTGCGTAAGGATTTGGTGGGCCCAACGTGTCTGACCCCGGGGAAAGTCCTCCCAGTTTCCTGTGTCCATGGGGACACCAGAGAATACCCCATTACTGAACTTACAATGACCAGCACACGGGGAACCATACACACGACGGCGGGGGTGGTTGATTCCCTCCCCGTCCCTGTCCTAATTGGACGAGACTGCCCAGCCTTTTACCCACTCTGGAGAGAGTCTCAGGAGAGGATAACCCGAGTACCTCGGAAACGGAGAGGCAAGACTCATCCTGGGAAGGCTCCGGTGCAATCCTCCGAGTTACTCACTCCCGCCCGGGCTCTGATAGGGATGGCAGGTGCCCAGACCGACACAGAGACGGAGCTACAGAATCTGGACAAAGAACTGTCTGGTCTGAAGGGGACCGCTGAGAGGTATTGTTTGTTAAAGCAACAGTTAGACATGAAGACAGAAGAGTTAGATATCCTCCAGGCTAAACTCCAACAGAGCTCCTTCCCTAAGCAACAGGAGGAGCTGGAGAGGCTGCGCAGGACCATCGAGGAGTGTGAGGAGACCCTGCGCAGTAGTAAGGAGGTCCAGAAGAAGGCAGAGGAGAAGTACAAGGTGTTGGAGAACAAGATGAAGAATGCGGAGGCAGAGAGAGAGAAGGAACTGAAAGCTGCTCAACAGAAGCTAAACTCTGCTAAAACCAAGGCGGATGCGTTCAGTAAGAAACTCAAGGAGAGACAACAGGAGGCTGAGTCCCGGGTCCTAGAGGTGGAGGAGTTGAAGAGAGAGCAGGCTGGCAAGCACCACGGCAATGCGGACGCCCTCTCCCGGCGTGATGCCTTCTTCGCTGCCTTTACCCCGACGAGGACGTCGGTCCCGAGGAGGGGGATGTGTGATGTCACGAGAGGCTGTGTCCTGGAGGGACGTTACATCCCCCTGAGATGGCTGCAAACCCAGACAGCTATGGCTCCATCTGCTGGTATGGTCGGGAACTCCAACCCTCTATGGCCAATCTTCCCACGCAGCTGAAACCAATCAGGAGCTGATGAGCTGAAGGTTTGTTGAAGTGAAGAGACACAGTCTCCAAGCTGGGCTCTCTGGAGGACAAGAGTGCTGCACGTCCACTTCCATGAGGAATATAAGGATTTGGAGATACTTACCTTTGGGAAATACTCACCTTTGGATATATGCACCTGTGGAAATACGTGTGGGACATTTGGAAGGACGTTTTGCTGGGTTGGCCACTAGCTGCAACGTGGAATACAGTAAGACTGGGGAAAAGTTATTTGAGCGAGGGAGAGTTATGATTTTGGATGTGGAAGAGACATCCCTGAACTGTTAACCCTTAAAGAGCCACCAGAGAACAGAATTGTGTTATACTTTCGTTAGTTTCCCAAGACCTTTAATAAAATCCTTGTTTTGGTTGAACCTGGTCTCCTTGCACTACTTGAGCAATCCCGCTGAAAGCTGTGTAGCCTCTCGTGACATCACAATATATATATAAAATTTAGAAGACAAAATGTTTTTACAAAAGTAGTTCAGTGGGCCTTTAATAGTCCCCCCTAATGATCTAATATACTCATTCAAACATGCGTCACTCATGCATATCAATCTAATGATCTAATAACTTTACATTTACATTTTAGTCATTTAGCAGATCATTTTGACCCAACGGGGTGAGATCTTGCGTGGAGCCCCAGATCGAGGGAGATTATCAGTGGTCTTGTATGTCTTCCATTTCCGAATAATTGCTTCCACAGTTGATTTCTTCAAACCAAGCTGCTTACCTATTGCAGATTCAGTCTTCCTAGCCTGGTGCAGGTCTACAATTTTGTTTCTGGTGTCCTTTGACAGCTCTTTGGTCTTGGCCATAGTGGAGTTTGGAGTGTGACTGTTTGAGGTTGTGGACAGGTGTCTTTTATACTGATAACAAGTTCAAACAGGTGCCATTAATACAGGTAACGAGTGGAGGACAGAGGAGCCCCTTAAAGAAGAAGTTACAGGTCTGTGAGAGCCAGAAATCTTGCTTGTTTGTAGGTGACCAAATACTTATTTTCCACCATAATTTGCAAATATATTCATAAAAAATCCTACAATGTGATTTTCTGGAAAAAAAATTAGTGTACCTATGATGAAAATTACAGGCCTCTCTCATCTTTTTAAGTGGGAGAACTTGCACAATTGGTGGCTGACTAAATACTTTTTTTCCCCACTGTATATATTTTTTCATACTTGCACGCACACGCACACACACACACCATGTTTCCCCCTGGCAATTTCAGACTATAGGCATACACTCTTCTAACGGCCATGGTGCGTTATGAGCACAAGCAAAAACATTATTTGCACTGTACTGAATGCGAAGAGAACTGGGGTTGAGTCCCTGTCAGCCTGCCTTCCAAATTCGCTATAACGTTCTACTGCGTAGCCTAGGCAAACACCTTGCAAAAAATCTGTGCATAATGGCAACTATTAATGACCTTATCCATGGTGCTTTACTAACAGTAGTACATTATTTCCCACTTATGGCAACTATCCTTCTAACGACTACAGAGAAGAAGGCTACGTGAGCACACCCAATATAACAAATTATTTTGGGATCCTGGAGACCGGGGGCTATGCATGTGTGTATGTCCCCTGTCAAGCTGCTCTCCAAATTCGCAACAACACCACAATTTTGCAGCCCAATATAAACCTATAGCAGCCCACTATATTGAGTACCCTTACCTGTAGTCTAATCGTACGTTACAGTAGGTAAGTGAAAGTAAATTATAGGCCTCTCCAACGGCTGCGAGAGGAGTGAACAATGAAGCAAGTGTCTGTGGGAGGAGAGGCAACTCAAGGACCACTCTTACATGCACAAACCAGCTAATCTGAGGCAGTGTTTGAATATATTCATGGATGGATTCTCCATTTCTTTCAATAATCATTGATCTAAATATAGGCCTATTAGATAAATGATGATAGGCTATACAGGCTATAAAGAAATAATCACTGATCTGACATGACTTGGTTGTTAACCTAGCGTAATATCTCCTTTCACTATCTATCTCTCGGTCTTCAAGGATGGGAGGAATGAAGGATGCATAGGTTATCCCAAAACAGTGGCATCGTCTCCGTTATAGGCTATTTGGCTAAACCACTACCACGACCACTTGTTCACCTTATTGAGGCTAGTGAATAGACCTATTGGCTGTTAGGTTATAATAATGAAACGTAGAATGACTGTCTCAGACTGTCCATGACAGGGGTTTGTGGGCAGCCTTGAGCCCGACAGGGACGCCCAATCCTTCTCCACACAATCCGTGACCTACATTCACAAGATAATAAGGATAGGCCTATGAGGCTACTTTGGTGGAAGTGTAGCCTACATAAAACACCATGCAATTAGGCACACATTTTTAAATTAACCTTTCGTTTCGACATATAGGCTGCTGGCCAAGCTCTTACTCTCTAAAATATACTATGCACGGTTTTGGCATACGCAGGGGATTGAGGATAATATTTTAGAGAATTCGAAAGGCACCATGACAGGGACTGGCAATGCACCATGGCCATTAGAATGGTATTGCTTTGGGGATACCGTGTGTGTGTGTGTGTGTGTGTGTGTGTGTGTGTATGTGTGTGTGTGACGCCTGTTTGAATTAGTGTATTAGACCACCCCCCCCCCCCCCCCGACCCTCCCCCACACACACACCTGCATACACACACAACCCACCTGTCTCTACCTATGTATGTAACCACTTGTACTTGGATGAAATACCTAATCCGAATCAGAGTGGCTCCTCCTGAAAATAATATATGGCAAAACCTCTTCCAGGTCCCAATAGTCCTACCTATAATAATATGGTTATTACAGTTGAAGTCGGAAGTTTACATACACTTAGGTTAGAGTCATTAAAACTTGTTTTTCAACCACTCCACACATTTCTTGTTAACAAACTATAGTTTTGGCAAGTCGGTTTGGACATCTACTTTGTGCATGACACAAGTAATTTTTCCAACACTTGTTTACAGACAGATTATTTCACATATAATTCACTGTATCACAATTCCAGTGGATCAGAAGTTTACATATACTAAGTTGACTGTGCCTTTAAACAGCATGGAAAATTCCAGAAAATGATGTCATGGCTTTAGAAGCTTCTGATAGGCTAATTGACATCATTTTAGTCAATTGGAGGTGTACCTGTGGATCTATTTCAAGGCCTACCTTCAAACTCAGTGCCTCTTTGCTTGACATCATGGGAAAATCAAAAGAAATCAGCCAAGACCTCAGAAAAAAATTGTAGACCTCCACAAGTCTGGTTCATCCTTGGGAGCAATTTCCAAACACCTGAAGGTACCACGTTCATCTGTACATCCAATAGGACACAAGTATAAACACCATGGGACCACGCAGCCGTCATACCGCTCAGGAAGGAGACGCGTTCTGTCTCCTAGAGATGAATGTACTTTGGTGCGAAAAGTGCAAATCAATCCCAGAACAACAGCAAAGGACCTTGTGAAGTTGTTGGAGGAAACAGGTACAAAAGTATCTATATTCACAGTAAAAAGAGTCCTATATCGACATAACCTGAAAGGCCACTCAGCAAGGAAGAAGCCACTGCGCCAAAACTGCCATAAAAAAAATCCAGACTACGGTTTGCAACTGCACATGGGGACAAAGATTGTACTTTTTGTAGAAATGTCCTCTGGTCTGATGAAACAAAAATAGAACTGTTTGGCCATAATGACCATCGTTATGTTTGGAGGAAAAAGGGGGGAGCTTACAAGCCAAAGAACACCATCCCAACCGTGAAGCATTCGGGTGGCAGCATCATGCTGTGGGGGTGCTTTGCTGCAGAAGGGACTGGTGTACTTCACAAAATAGATGGCATCATGAGGAAGGACATTTATTTGGATATATTGAAGCAACATCTCAAGACATCAGTCAGGAAGTTAAAGATTGGTCGCAAATGGGTCTTCCAAATGGACAATGACCCCAAGCATACTTCTGAAGTTGTGGCAAAATGGCTTAAGGACAACAAAGTCAAGGTATTGGAGTGGCCATCACAAAGCCCTGACCTCAATCCTATAGAAGATTTGTGGGCAGAACTGAAAAAGCGTGTGCGAGCAAGGATGCCTACAAACCTGACTCAGTTACACGAGCTCTGTCAGGAGGAATCGGCCAAAATTCACCCAACTTATTGTGGGAAGCTTGTGGAAGGCTACTCGAAACGTTTGACCCAAGTTAATCAATTTAAAGGCAATGCTACCAAATACTAATTTAGTGTATGTAAACGTCTGACCCACTGGGAATGTGATGATAGAAATAAAAGCTTAAATAAATCATTCTCTCTACTATTATTCTGACATTTCACATTCTTAAAATAAAGTGGTTATCCTAACTGACCTAAGACAGGGACCTTTTACTAGGATTAAATGTCAGGAGTTGTGAAAAACTGAGTTTAAATGTATTTGGCTAAGGTGTATGTAAACTTCCGACTTCAACTGTATGTGCTAAAGGAAAATTGGCTTCGTAACAAGGAAATCCTATTATAATGTATAGTTTCACCAGGTAATCTAACTGCATGTCACGACTTCCGCCGAGGCTGCCTCCCGAGGCTGCCTCCCGTCACCGGCTTACTAGCTAATGCCGATCCATTTATCATCACTCCATTTGTCTTGTCTTCAATCACACACACCTGGTCCTTATCCCTCATTAGTCATTGTATAAGTGTTCCCTCTGCTTCCTTGTCTGTGTGGGTGATTGTTTATTTTTGGAGGTTAGTGAAGCTTGGTGGAGCTCGTGTATTTTATATCGACAGGAGAATTTTCCTGTGTGCCTTGTATTTTCCAGTGCGCCTGTTTTGTGCCCTGGAGTGTGTTTGACGCATTTATGCGTAAACCTGTATGAAGTGGATTAAAGCCTGTTATTCTGTGATTTACCCTCCTGCGCCTGACTCCTTCAACACCACCTCATCACAGAATCACCCACCCGCTATGGAGTCAGCAGGAGATACGCGTATGCCTGGAGTCGTAGAACGGGTCCAGGAGCATTCAACTATGCTAGCCAGCTTGGGTGAAGCGATGGATTGGGTTCTTCAGGTCGTCCAACGCCTGGAGAGGAGAGAGCCCGATCCGTCGAGACCAGCTGGCCAACCGGATCCCACCACCTACACCCGGAGGGATCCAGATATCCTGACCACGGGAGTTCGACGGGACAGCGGCACTGTGCCAAGGATTCCTTCTCCAACTGGAGCTCTACTTCTCCAGCATCCGGCCGGTCCCATTGGAGGGGGAGAGGGTGTCCGCCCTCGTCTCCTGCCTCTCGGGGAAAGCCCTGGAATGGGCCAACGCAGTGTGGAACGAAGGAGGAGCCGCGTTGGAGAACTACGGGGAGTTCGCTCGCCTCTTCCGAGCGGTCTTCGATCACCCACCTGAGGGTCGAGAGGCGGGCGAGCAGCTGGTCCACCTAAGGCAGGGGATGAGGACTGCGCAGGACTTCGCATTGGAGTTTCGAACTCTGGCAGCTGGGTCCGGGTGGAACGAGCAGGCCCTGATCGACCATTTCCTGTGCCATCTGCGAGAGGACGTCCGACAGGAGCTAGCCTGCCGTGACACCATGTTGTCCTTCTCGCAACTGATGGACATGGCCATTGGTTTGGACAACCTGCACGGCCGACTCGGATCCAGAACCGATTGAGATGGGTGGAACCGCTAGCTGAGAGAGCTTAGGATGACAGCGCCAGTGCCACACTGGTGGCATGAAGGGACATTTCACCACACGTTCTCGTCAACGCTCTTCTGGGTTTGGAGGCGGCAGGCAGGGCACTCTCGCATCACCCCAGGTATCGAACACCCACACTCATTCAGAGCCCTCTGCTACGCACTGTAAAATACACATCTCCTTCCCTGACCACATGGTAGTTCCCCAGTGTAAGGGTCGATTCAGGCGCAGCTGGGAACTTTATGGAAAGGGCATTCGCACACCGTATAGGCATTCCATTGATTCCCCTATCCATTCCACGCTCCATCAGAGCACTTGATAGTCAACCATTAGGGTCCGGGTTGGTTAAGGAAGTTACTGCACCGGTCACCATGATTACCCAGGAGACTCATTGTGAGCAGGTTACTTTTTCCATTATTGAGTCTCCTGCTTTCCCTGTGGTATTAGGTATCCCTTGGCTAGCACTCCACAACCCCACCTTCTCATGGCCGCAGAGGGTTCTCACGGGGTGGTCGCGAAAGTGTCAGGGTAGGTGTCTAGGTGTTTCCGTTGGTGCAACCACGGTGGAAAGTCCAGACAGTACCTCCACCGTGCGCATTCCCCCTGAAAACCTCGATCTGGCGCAAGCGTTCTCTAAAATGCAGGCGACTAAGTTACCACCTCATTGGGCGGGGGATTGCGCGATAAACCTCCGGGTAGACGCTGTACCTCCCAAGAGTCATGTCCCTGTCACAGGCTGAAACGGTAGCTATGGAGACATATGTCACCGAGTCCCTGCGCCAGGGGTATATACGTCTCTCCACTTCACCCGCCTCCTCGAGTTTATTCTTTGTTTAAGAAGAAGGACAAGGTCTGTGCCTGTGCATTGATTATCGACCACTGAACAGGGAGACAATAATATTTAGTTATCCTCTCCCCCTTATTCCTTCAGTGATTGAATCAATGCATGGGGCGCGCTTCTTCACCAAATTAGATCTCATGAGTGCCTACAACCTGGTACGTATCTGAGAGGGAGATGAGTGAAAGACAGCATTCAGCACAACCACGGGGCATTATGAATACCTGGTGATGCCCTTTGGTTTGATGAATGCTCCCTCAGTTTTCCAGTCCTTTGTGAACGAGGTGTTTCGGGACATGCTTGGTCGCGGTGTAGTGGTCTACATCAATGACATCCTGGTGTATTCCGCTACGCGCGCCGAGCATGTGTCCCTGGTTCGCAAGGTGCTGGCCTGACCATTGGAAAATGACCTTTATGCTAAGGCAGAGAAGTGTATGTTTTTCCAGTACTCCATCTCCTTCTTTGGATACCGCATTTCCACCTCAGGTGTGGAGATGGAGGGAGATCGCATTTCAGCCGTGCATAATTGGCAGACTCCAACCACGGTTAAGAAGGTGCAGCGCTTCCTTGGCTTTGCCACCTACTATCGGAGGTTTATCCTGGGCTTTGGCAAGGTTGCAGCTCCCATTACCTCCCTGTTGAAGGGTGGGCCGTCCCGGCTCCGCTGGTCTGCTGAGGCTGACCTGGCCTTTAGCAAACTGCGGTGTCTGTTCACCTCAGCCCCAGTACTGGCCCACCCCGATTCATCACTACCGTTCGTAGTGGAGGTGGATGCTTCCAAGGTTGGGATAGGAGCTATCCTGTCTCAACGCTCGGGTACGCCACCCAAGCTCCGCCCCTGTGCCTTCATCTTGAAGAAGCTCAGCCCGGCAGAGCAGAACTATGGCATTGGTTATCGGGAGCTGTTGGCTGTTGTTCGAGCCTTGACCGTGTGGAGGTATTGGCTCGAGGGGGCGAAACACCCTTTCCTCGTCTGGACGGACCACCTTAACCTGGAGTACATCTGGGCAGCAAGGAGGCTGAATCCTCGCCATGCCAGGTGGGCCCTATTCTTCACCCGGTTTGATTTCACCCTTTTTCATATCATACATCCCAGGTACGAAGTACGTGAAGGCAGATGCACTGTCCCGGCTGTATGACACAGAGGAGAGGCCCAGCGACAACACCCCCATACTGCCGGCCTCCTGCATTGTGGCGCCGGTAGTATGGGTGATGGACGCGGATATAGGCATTACGCACGGATCCCTCTCCACCTCAGTGTCCAGATGGGCTACAGTACGTGCCTGCTCTTGTCCGTGATTGTCTGATCTACTGGGCACACACGTCACCCTCCTCTGGTCACCCAGGCACAGCAACAGGGAGCCAGGGAGACATGCATTTAACCAAATGCCCTACTTTAATCTTAAAATATATTTGCAACTTTTTTCTTTTCTTTTTAAATGACTTTACTCTTTAAATTAAATATGGAGTTTATTCTCGAAATATTGCCACTTTATTCTCGAAATCTTGCCACTTTATTCTCAAAATATTGCCACTGTATCCACAAGATTTAATTTTCCTCTCAAACTTTTGCCACATTATTCTGTAAATATTGGCACTTTTTTAAAGTAGCCTACTTTCGTGCAAAAACAATAATCCAAGTACCATCACCTATTAAAAAAATATATATACACTGCTCAAAAAAATAAAGGGAATATTAAAATAACACATCCTACATCTGAATGAATTAAATAATATTATTAAATACTTTTTTCTTTACATAGTTGAATGTGCTGACAACAAAATCACACAAAAATTATCAATGGAAATTATCAACCCATGGAGGTCTGGATTTGGAGTCACCCTCAAAATTAAAGTGTAAAACCACACTACAGGCTGATCCAACTTTGATGTAATGTCCTTAAAACAAGTCAAAATGAGGCTCAGTAGTGTGTGTGGCCTCCACGTGCCTGTATGACCTCCCTACAACGCCTGGGCATGCTCCTGATGAGGTGGCGGATGGTCTCCTGAGGGATCTCCTCGCAGACCTGGACTAAAGCATCTGCCAACTCCTGGACAGTCTGTGGTGCAACGTGGCGTTGGAGCGAGACATTTTTTAAATTTGTAAATTTTCCGTCATTTAGCAGACACTCTTATCCAGAGCGACTTACAGGAGCAATCAGGGTTAAGTGCCTTGCTCAAGGGCACATCGACAGATTTTTCACCTAGTCGGCTCGGGGATTAGAACCAGCGACCTTTCGGTTACTGGCACAACGCTCTTAACCACTAAGCTACCTGCCGCCGATGTGATGTCCCACATGATGTCCCAGATGTGCTCAATTGGATTCAGGTCTGGGGAACGGGCGGGCCAGTCCATAGCATCAATGCCTTCCTCTTGCAGGAACTGCTGACACACTCCAGCCACATGAGGTCTAGCATTGTCTTGCATTAGGAGGAACCCAGGGCCAACCGCACCAGCATATGGTCTCACAAGGGGTCTGAGGATCTCATCTCGGTACCTAATGGCAGTCATGCTACCTCTGGCGAGCACATGGAGGGCTGTGCGGCCCCCCAAAGAAATGCCAACCCACACCATGACTGACCCACCGCCAAAACCGGTCATGCTGGAGGATGTTGCAGGCAGCAGAACGTTCTCCACGGCGTCTCCAGACTCTGTCACGTCTGTCACATGTGCTCAGTGTGAACCTGCTTTCATCTGTGAAGAGCACAGGGCGCCAGTGGCGAATTTGCCAATCTTGGTGTTCTCTGGCAAATGCCAAACGTCCTGCACGGTGTTGGGCTGTAAGCACAACCCCCACCTGTGGACGTCGGGCCCTCATACCACCCTCATGGAGTCTGTTTCTGACCGTTTGAGCAGACACATGCACATTTGTGGCCTGCTGGAGGTCATTTTGCAGGGCTCTGACAGTGCTCCTCCTGCTCCTCCTTGCACAAAGGCGGAGGTAGCAGTCCTGCTGCTGGGTTGTTGCCCTCCTACGGCCTCCTCCACGTCTCCTGATGTACTGGCCTGTCTCCTGGTAGCGCCTCCATGCTCTGGACACTACGCTGACAGACACAGCAAACCTTCTTGCCACAGCTCGCATTGATGTGCCATCCTGGATGAGCTGCACTACCTGAGCCACTTGTGTGGGTTGTAGACTCCGTATCATGCTACCACTATAGTGAAAGCACCGCCAGCATTCAAAAGTGACCAAAACATCAGCCAGGAAGCATAGGAACTGAGAAGTGGTCTGTGGTCACCACCTGCAAAACCAGTCCTTTATTGGGGGTGTCTTACTAATTGCCTATAATTTCCACCTGTTGTCTATTCCATTTGCACAACAGCATGTGAAATGTATTGTCAATCAGTGTTGCTTCCTAAGTGGACAGTTTGATTTCACAGAAGTGTGATTGACTTGGAGTTACATTGTGTTGTTTAAGTGTTCCCTTTATTTTTTTGAGCAGTGTATTTTACTTGGCCCTAATACTCTTCCGTAAGAATGTCATCTTTCAGTAAGTGTTATTTTTTGACAGAGCCCAACAAAGTCCATACAGTATATGAGTTTACACGGGGAAGCATGTGCAGATGTTACAGCACTCAGTAGGGCTTCACATGTCTAACAGCAGACTGCCTCCTTTGGGCCTGAACTAGCTCCACGTCAGCTTCACCAGGCCATAAATATTAATCAGACCTCAAGGGCTGCCATAGACCAGCACGCTGGTAACTTCAGGAGTGCGGGCTCAGACAGTGAAGAAAGAGAGCGATGACACCAAAGCAAATGGAATGGAAGGAGTCAACTCATTAACAACACCCCATTCGGAATCCCATCTTTAGAATTCCAAACATTGCTAGTTTCTGCTCCCGTTGATGGATGAGTGAGACCGTTCCGGGGAAGAATATACTTATTTTTTGTTTTGTGTTTTGTGATTGGCAGGTTAGGTACGTGTTTGTTTTACTAGACCAGAGAGAGAGCGAGAGAGAGAGTGAGAGAGAGAGAGAGCTCTCATACAAAGGGTACCTCAATCATATATAATGAACACTCTTTGTGTAATATATCACTAAATGCCCACATTACTACACAACCACTTTTGAGTTCCTTCCTTCTCCAAAGGATGCTGACATTACCATAGTCTACCTGTTTAGTCCAATTGCCAGTAAAAACACTAATGCTGCATTGTGACATGCTGGCTACAGTAATCCAAAGTGTCTTCTCTGTGTGAACCTCAAGCCAGAGGGAATGTCTGGCTCTGTCACGTAACTGCAGTTGTTGCAATACAGTGTGTCAGGGCACTCCTTTTTCTTTTTTACAGGAGGACTTGACATTTTTGCCCACACCTGCCTTGCAGAGAGTGTCACATTAACAGTACCTCTCTGAAAACATAAGAGTCAGTGGTATGACAAAATGAGGGATGATTTTCTCTGACAAGTGCCAACTAGGTTAGCTGATAATGGATTTGTGTCCTGTCCCTTAGATATATTTACGTTAGTCATTTAGCAGACAATCTAGAGTGACTTACAGGAGCAATTAAGGTTAAGTGCCTTGCTCAAGGGCACATCAACTGTCACGACTTCCTCCGAAGCTGCCTCCTCTCCTTGTTCGGGCAGGCTTCGCCGCACGTCGTCACCGGCCTACTAGCCACTGCCGCTCCTCATCTCATCATTCCAATTGTTTTGTCTTGTTTTTACACACACCTGGTTCATATCCCCTCATCTGTACCTGTATAAGTATTCCCTAAGCCCCATGTCTTTGTTTGTGATTGTTTTCATGTAGAGGTGACGATAGCTCGGTGGAGCTTTATTGTATGGTATCGCTAGGATATTCACCCGTGTGTTTTGTTTTTCTCCAGTGCGCCGTTATTACCGCACTGGAGTGTTTTACGCATTGCTGCGTACCGCTGTATCTGCCGAATAAACCATTTATTCTGTGATTTACCCTCCTGCGCCTGACTCCGTCCAAATCACCCGCTACATCAACAAATGTGTACCTTTCGGTTACTGGCCCTATCGCTCTTAACCGCTAGGCTACATGCCGCCCATATATTCCATTGTTTGTTTCATTAACAATATTAGAGTTTCAACTAACAAACCATTGGTTACATTTCCATTTAGTATATCTGTCAGGACCAATTATGCTTGAGGTAGGAGTCAACAGCAAAAAAAAGAGCTTCCTCTTCTCTCTTTTTTCTATAGATAGGCGATTCATTATCATACTGTGATAGAAACCTGTAATCAGTGTGCCTATGCTGTCCCAGTAGAAATTAACACCACATGTGAGACAACACTCCACTGAGGTAATTCAAGCAAACAGGCAATTTGAACAAAGATGTCGGCAACTTAACAGTGTGAGACCACATTCATCTCTGGCGACTCTCTTTCTATCTCTCAGCAAAGCCAAGTTTCCTATGTAATTATACAACAACCATACTGAGCACAATGGAAACATGCTAACTTGAATTCACCCTAAACTAGCAAATGTGTAATGCCACTTTGCCAAATGTGTATGAGCACACACACACTGACACACACATTGGCATGGATGCTCTCTCTCTCTCTCTCTCTCTCTCTCTCTCTCTCTCTCTCTCTCTCTCTCTCTCTCTCACACACACACACACACACACACACACACACACACACACACACACACACACACACACACACACACACACACACACACACACACACACACGATTGCATCTCAAGCAGAGCGAAATAGGTGAAGCGAGATGTTTAACTTCTGTCAAAATTTGTCCATGCAGGAATACAGCGATTCTGCTCTTAATAAGCAGACCAAGTCTGCTTAATACTCAGACCGATAAGTAGACCGCCTCTCTTCCCGCCTTTGCGACAACGACTCACATTATTAGGGCGGAGACACAAGCATCTCGTCATTATATCCAAATCTCTTTCTCAAGCCATGCATCTTTGGATACCGGGAACGTGAAATCTCCGTACATGGCAGACTGGGAAAAAGGCACAACTGGGCTCATGTAAGCTCTGTACAGGGCATACCAATTGTCAAGGTATGTGTGGGGGGTGGCGAACTTGATGACGACACAATGACTTGGGGGCAGTATGTTCAGAACTTTTGATTTTGTATTCATTAAAGTTGAGCACATCTTTCACCCCTGAGTCATTAAAGTTTTCTGTGAAATACCATGAGAACATATTGTTTAGTCACCATCAGATAATGCTAGGCATACATTGTTATATACAACCCAGGTATTTCAGCGGTGCATTGTACACTACAATATAATTCCAAATTGTATCACATAGAGTGACTCTGTCCACTTTGTCCTATTGAAGCACACTGGCTGATGAAGGATGATGATGTAGTATTTACAGCTACATCCAAATATAATTTGGTTTTACTTTCCAACATGAATTGATGTAAATTGATACATTTATGATGTACAAATATAGAACTGTACAGTGTTCAGCAGTTATCAAACTATATGTTAAACCCCCTAGAGTCAATGTCTGGGCCCATGTGGAAATCTAATCACCATAATAAAAAATCCCCATGAAAATCCATCTGTTTAAGCTAGAGATATCTGTTTTTTGCATGGGCTGCGACTCAATCTACCGCATCCACTGATGTCGGCCTTCCGCATCTGCGGTGGAAGTTGGGAGTGGGACACACTCTTTTCACACCACTTCGATACAGCTACAACATTATCTCACAAACATGTACAGTGGAGAATTAAAAGTATTTAGTCAGCCACCAATTGTGCAAGTTCTCCCGCTTAAAAAGATGAGAGAGGCCTGTAATTTTCATCATAGGTACACGTCAACTATGACAGACAAAATGAGAAAAAAAATTCCAGAAAATCACATTTTTTATGAATTTATTTGCAAATAATGGTGGAAAATAAGTATTTGGTCAATAACAAAAGTTTCTCAATACTTTGTTATATACCCTTTGTTGGCAATGACACAGGTCAAATGTTTTCTGTAAGTCTTCACAAGGTTTTCACACACTGTTGCTGGTATTTTGGCCCATTCCTCCATGCAGATCTCCTCTAGAGCAGTGATGTTTTGGGGCTGTCGCTGGGCAACACGGACTTTCAACTCCCTCCAAAGATTTTCTATGGGGTTGAGATCTGGAGAATGGCTAGGCCACTCCAGGACCTTGAAATGCTTCTTACGAAGCCACTCCTTCATTGCCCGGGCGGTGTGTTTGGGATCATTGTCATGCTGAAAGACCCAGCCACGTTTCATCTTCAATGCCCTTGCTGATGGAAGGAGGTTTTCACTCAAAATCGCACGATACATGGCCCCATTCATTCTTTCCTTTACACGGATCAGTCGTCCTGGTCCCTTTGCAGAAAAACAGCCCCAAAGCATGATGTTTCCACCCCCATGCTTCACAGTAGGTATGGTGTTCTTTGGATGCAACTCAGCATTCTTTGTCCTCCAAACACAACGAGTTGAGTTTCTACCAAAAAGTTCTATTTTGTTTTCATCTGACCATATGACATTATCCCAATCCTCTTCTGGATCATCCAAATGCACTCTAGAAAACTTCAGACGGGCCTGGACATGTACTGGCTTAAGCAGGGGGACACGTCTGGCACTGCAGGATTTGAGTCCCTGGCGGCGTAGTGTGTTACTGATGGTAGGCTTTGTTACTTTGGTCCCAGCTCTCTGCAGGTCGTTCACTAGGTCCCCCCGTGTGGTTCTGGGATTTTTGCTCACCGTTCTTGTGATCATTTTGACCCCACGGGGTGAGATCTTGCGTGGAGCCCCAGATCGAGGGAGATTATCAGTGGTCTTGTATGTCTTTCATTTCCTAATAATTGCTCCCACAGTTGATTTCTTCAAACCAAGCTGCTTACCTATTGCAGATTCAGTCTTCCCAGCCTGGTGCAGGTCTACAATTTTGTTTCTGGTGTCCTTTGACAGCTCTTTGGTCTTGGCCATAGTGGAGTTTGGAGTGTGACTGTTTGAGGTTGTGGACAGGTGTCTTTTATACTGATAACAAGTTCAAACAGGTGCCATTAATACAGGTAACGAGTGGAGGACAGAGGAGCCTCTTAAAGAAGAAGTTACAGGTCTGTGAGAGCCAGAAATATTGCTTGTTTGTAGGTGACCAAATACTTATTTTCCACCATAATTTGCAAACAAATTCATTAAAAATCCTACAATGTGATTTTCTGGATTTTTTTTCCTCAATTTGTCTGTCATAGTTGACGTGTACCTATGATGAAAATTACAGGCCTCTCTCGTCTTTTTAAGTGGGAGAACTTGCAAAATTGGTGGCTGACTAAATACTTTTTTTCCCCACTGTACATGTTTTGCTCTACAATACCCACAAGCCTCACAAGACTCGTCTGAAGGTAACCCGGTACCCGTTTAAAAAAGTAATCGAAGTACGGAAGTGCCTATCAACAAAAAAAAGGGTTAAATATGGTTAAATAAGTAAATACAAATAATTTCCTGAGCTTTATTATATGTCTGAGATATAGGACAGACACTTCAAAACATACTTCCTTTTGATTACTTTTTACTATCTGTTTTGCCATGTATGAATATGCAATTCAATGTATTTCTATGGGCTAATAGCGGCTACGCCAAATTCAATGTTTCATCAAATATACATGATTTGTATTTGATACCTACAGGTGACCTAACATTCTAAATCAAATAGCTAAATGTAGCTTGGTATGACTATCTTAAAACAATTCCATATGTTAGCTTGGAAGAAACCCAGCCCGGGACCTTAGACTCTAGGGGGTTCTAGGCACTACATCATTTTGGTTCAGTATTTATCCGTTTTGAGCATTTTGATTAAGTGATAGTTAAAATGTATTGTTAACAATTGATAAAGAAAATCATACCAAAAGTAATTTGAATATTGCGTATACAAATTGAAAGAATGATTTGGTGCAGTGAACAAGTGACTTTGTGAATTTGTTTGTTTTACTTAGTCAATTGTACTTAGAGTTTTGAAACATGAGCCATTTTGATGATCTGTTTAGATGTTGGTGCTTAGAGTTGAAAATGTACCACAAACTTGTGAAAACTGCCCCAAAGTGATTGAAAAAAACAGTAATATATTCAATATTACAATGCAGCAATCTTTTGGACTCATGAACATTTTCTACGCTCTTTGTCATGGAAATGCTCAGCCATTGCAGTAGCTTTAGTAGTCTGTATGCACTGGCTGGTGAGCAATGCCCATTCTGTATCATGTAGATATTGGGAGGATTTCAAACAATTTTAACCAAGTCAGTATTGCTGAGATAAATTAAGCTGGGTAACACATGTATGACTTTTTAATCCATGTCCTCAGAGAAAAGTTGAATATTTTAGACATCAGCTAATGCTGATGACATTAGCGGATAATGCATTTGTATGAGATGCTCATTATATTGAGGGTAAGGCTGTACATCTAATCTGAAATCAGAGAACACAGGCTAGTCTATTGGTTCAGAAAACCAATTAACCTTGGGCACAATACAGCATACCCAAACACAACCCTAAGCCTCTCAGGCACAAGTCTTAATCTGTAGAAACCCAGAACATATTCATACCGCAGACCTCATTACCTGTAGGAGTTTAACTTCTACTTTCAGAGCTGAAGAGGCCACTAGGTCCAACTGGATATGGTGCAAATGGGATGATTGTTAGGGCCCTGAAAGTCTTTAGAGTTCATATCATCTAAATAACCCTGCCTGGGTAACAAAACAAGACCGCCAGTCTAATATGAGAATCATGATAAACTTTTCCCTTGTTGTACATCAGCACTAACACACACTCCATTATTAATTTGTTTAATCACGACAAGGATATCTGTTTCATCCGTGCTTACGATAATCTAGCAGGGAGGCTATGGTACATTTAATTTTTTTAATGGGAAAAGGAGATGGGTGTTCTACCTCCCTGCGCAGCAGTGTCTCCTAAACACCTGGGGCCTCATTAATAAACAGTGCATACATACAAAATAAACCCCAAAACATGCGTGCCACTCACATGAAACTGTTAATCAATGTTAAGCAGGGTAGTCCACTTTTCTTGTCAAAAAACACACTATAGAAGAAGGCCTAGTATACATTGGATGGCCCTTGTGACTCAACCTGTGGAGGACATAAGTGTGTATGTATAGGGTAGGGTGGGAGGTTGATGTGGAATGTATGTGTTCCCAGGGTGGCCATGCTTTTCTCACATCGGTGAGGACTGTCCCATGAGGTTTGCGGCCCTGCAGTGTGAACCAAGTAAATGGCCAGGCCATACCGCTCTGCCTTGGACCTCAGGGAACCAGACCCTCTCCATTATCACCACTTCTTGTCTCTGCAGAGCACACTATAGTGCAGGAGGATACAAGGTTGGTCTTCAGTTAGAGCAGCATCAAGCCATTTCAGAGTCCTGTGTGTGTCTGCCTATTTTGTGACCCTAGCCTCCAGGGGACAAGGTAAGAGATGCATCAGAGTGCATCAGGTTTAGCTGCTGATCGGGATGGTCCATTAAAAGAGAAAGGCAAATCTAGGCATTCCGCTCCAAAGTATCAAGAAGTTTTAAAAGTATTGCACTGCCTACAGGTGTAGGATCTTAATTTGAGCCAGTTTCCTACAGCAGGGAAGTAATCCTGCAGCAACAGGAAATCTGAATTATCATGTGGACTATAACTAATGGACATTTTTGTAGGGGTTGATACATTTTTCATAAGTGGAAATTACAAACTTCAGAAGCCTTTTTAAACTTAAAATACAGTACAAGTTTTACATTTCCTGCAATTTGATCAAATTCAGATCCTACATATGTACATCCAAAAAGCATGGTTCTATTTATGGGTTGATAAATTACTGCTCCATTGACCATATGACCTACATTGCAGAATCAGTGCCTTACAGCAGTAAGCATGTTGTCTCCTTCAAACAGAGGGGGAACAAGAGGAGCTGAATTCATAGGGTTTGAATAAAAGACAATCCCTACTTTATACACCTTTCAAACCAACCTTTTATTGCCAGCGACAAAGCCTCTACTTCTGCCAACCAACGGTAAAGTTCTGCATACGGCTAAGTATGAAATGTGGCACGCACTACACTCTTAAACTCTTGATGATTACTATCTTCCTGCCAGTTCTAAACTTTGCAAGGCATGTCACCCATCTTTTCATTTGAGTGTCCCAGATTTATTTGTAATATGTTACGGCTAGTGTATGAGACCAGGCTGCCTAAAATCATCCAATTGTTAAAATACATTTGAAGCAATAGCCTACCCGCGTGTGATCAACTGTTTCAGCATCATTTCGTTTGAGACAAGAGTGGGGACTCGTCTTAATAAATCAATCAATGTCAGATTTTTATTTTCACTAAATCTCTGTTTGGATATTGTTTAGGCAACAATTCGGCTGTGAAAATATTAGCTAAATTGAGGTGAATGATGCGTATGATCATCTTGTCTAGTTGGCTCATTTAATAGCACTGAACAAAACATTTTATAATAATAATAATATAATATGCCATTTAGCAGACGCTTTTATCCAAAGCGACTTACAGTCATGCATGCATACATTTTTGTGTATGGGTGGTCCCGGGGATCGAACCCACTACCTTGGCGTGATAAGCGCCGTGGTCTACCAGCTGAGCTACAGAGAACCACATTTTGCCAGCATGTTACTGTATGTATACTGAACAAAAATACAAATGCAACATGCAACAATTTCAAATATTTTACAGTTACAGTTCATATAAGGAAATCAGTCAATTGAAATAAATTCATTAGGCCCTATTCTATGGATTTCACATGACTGGGAATACAGATATGCAAAAGTAGGGGCCTGGATCAGAAAACCAGTCAGTATCTGGTGTGACCACCATTTGCCTCATGCAGCGTGACACATTTTCTTCGCATAGAGTTGATCAGGCTGTTGATTGTGGCCTGTGGAATGTTGTCCCACTCCTCTTCAATGGCTGTACGAAGTTATAATAATAGTAATAACATGCCATTTAGCAGACACTTTTATCCAAAGCGACTTACAGTCATGCGTGCATACATTTTTTGTGTATGGGTGGTCCCGGGGATCGAACCCACTACCTTGGCATTACAAGCGCCGTGCTCTACCAGCTGAGCTACAGAGGACCACGGATATTGGTGGAATATTGTTGCTGGATATTGGTGGAAACTGGAACAAGCTGCCGTACATGATGATCCAGAGTATCCCAAACATGCTCAATGGGTGACGTCTGGTGAGTATGCAGGCCATGGAAGAACTTGGACATTTTCAGCTTCCATGAATTGTGTATAGATCCTTTACGACATGGGGCTGTGCATTATCATGCTGAAACAGAGGTTATGGGCCTCGAGACAATGGGTATCAGGATGGGCATCAGGATCTCGTCACGTTATCTCTGTGCATTCAAATTGCCATCGATAAAATGCAATTGTGTTTGTTGTCCATAGTTTATACCTGCCAATACCATAACCCCACCGCCACCATGGGGCACTTTGTTCACAACGTTGACATCAGCAAACCGCCATACACGTTGTCTGCGGTTGTGAGGCCGGGTTGGATGTACTGCCAAATTCTCTAAAACGACTTTGGAAGCGGCTTATGGTGTAGAACTGAACATTAAATTCTCTGGCAACAGCTCTGGTGGACATTCCTGCAGTCAGAATGCCAATTGCACGCTCCCTGAAAACTTGAGACATCTGTAGCATTGTGCTGTGTGACGAAACTGCACATTTTAGAGTGGCGTTTTATTGTCCCCAGCACAAGGTGCGCCTGTGTAATGATCATGCTGTTTAATCAGCTTCTTTATATGCCACACCTGTCAGGTCGATTATCTTGGCAAAGGAGAAATGCTCACTAACAGGGATGTAAACAAATTTGTGCAAACATTTTGAGACTCACCGTGTCTAGACTTGAGAGTTCATGCAGCTTTGGTATTCTGATCATAGAGTTCTGATCATGGAATTCCAAACGCGTCATGAATCTACACCTACATTTAAATGTGTCTACCATGTCCAGGGTGTGTACGGATTCCCTTTTCCCACGCTATATTGTAATGACAGTGTGCATTCTACAAACGGTGGAATAGGAAAACAATTATAATAACACAACAACGGATGGCAGTAGCTAACTGGTGTAGCTAATTAGCCAGCTAACTTCTGTAGCGAGCCAGCAAGCTAGCAAGCAACCCTAAAGGGATTGCAAAATGATTTTCCTTAATTTTAGCATGCTAGCTAGTATTTATGAGGCCATCAAACATGTTCTTCACATGCTAGGAACGTATTTCCTCCAACGTTATAATGAAAAGGTGCCTCTCGGTCCCAAAAAACACGTTTTCTGGAGACTTGTGGGAGTAGTGCAGATGACAAGCCCAGTGTATACGCTTTCGGCAGCCTGATTGGGTCCAGACTGAGGAGAAATCCGCACACAATGCAACACAATCAGACCACTGTTGATCTACAGTGTTAGGATGAGTTTCTAGGGTATCAAGTGATTAAGAATGTAAGGATGTACTTAGACACTTTTGATGAGGAGTTCATATAATATATTTAATATGGTACCATGGTTAGTTATAACATAATAAGGACATAGCCCTGCCTCTGCCATCTTCCAACTCCAGAACAAAGATCCACTCTCTCTATACAGTGAGGGAAAAAAGTATTTGATCCCCTGCTGATTTTGTACGTTTGCCCACTGACAAAGACATGATCAGTCTACAATTTTAATGGTAGGTTTATTTGAACAGTGAGAGACAGAATAACAACAACAAAATCCTGAAAAACGCATGTCAAAAATGTTATAAATTGATTTGCATTTTAATGAGGGAAATACGTATTTGACCCCTCTGCAAAACATGACTTAGTACTTGGTGGCAAAACCCTTGTTGGCAATCACAGAGGTCAGACGTTTCTTGTAGTTGGCCACCAGGTTTGCACACATCTCAGGAGGGATTTTGTTCCACTCCTCTTTGCAGATCTTCTCCAAGTCATTAAGGTTTCGAGGCTGACGTTTGGCAACTCGAACATTCAGCTCCCTCCACAGATTTTCTATGGGATTAAGGTCTGGAGACTGGCTAGGTCACTCCAGGACCTTAATGTGCTTCTTTTTGAGCCACTCCTTTGTTGCCTTGGCCGTGTGTTTTGGGTCATTGTCATGCTGGAATACCCATCCACGACCAATTTTCAATGCCCTGGCTGAGGGAAGGAGGTTCTCACCCAAAATTTGACGGTACATGACCCCGTCCATCGTCCCTTTGATGCGGTGAAGTTGTCCTGTCCCCTCAGCAGAAAAACACCCCCAAAGCATAATGTTTCCACCTCCATGTTTGACGGTGGGGATGGTGTTCTTGGGGTCATAGGCAGCATTCCTACTCCTCCAAACACGGCGAGTTGAGTTGATGCCAAAGAGCTCCATTTTGGTCTCATCTGACCACAACACTTTCACCCAGTTCTCCTCTGAATCATTCAGATGTTCATCGGCAAACTTCAGACGGCCCTGTATATGTGCTTTCTTGAGCAGGGGGACCTTGCGGGCGCTGCAGGATTTCAGTCCTTCACGGCGTAGTGTGTTACCAATAGTTTTCTTGGTGACTATGGTCCCAGCTGCCTTGAGATCATTGACAAGATTATCCCGTGTAGTTCTGGGCTGATTCCTCACCGTTCTCATGATCATTGCAACTCCACGAGGTGAGATCTTGCATGGAGCCCCAGAACGAGGGAGATTGACAGTGCTTTTGTGTTTCTTCCATTTGCGAATAATCGCACCAACTGTTTTCACCTTCTCACCAAGCTGCTTGGCGATGGTCTTGTAGCCCATTCCAGCCTTGTGTAGGTCAATATTGTCCCTGACATCCTTGGAGAGCTCTTTGGTCTTGGCCATGGTGGAGAGTTTGGAATCTGATTGATTGATTGCTTCTGTGGACAGGTGTCTTTTATACAGGTAACACGCTGAGATTAGGAGCACTCCCTTTAAGTGTGTGCTCCTAATCTCAGCTCGTTACCTGTATAAAAGACACCTGGGAGCCAGAAATCTTTCTGATTGAGAGGGGGTCAAATACTTATTTCCCTCATTAAAATGCAAATCAATTTATAACATTTTTGACATGCGTTTTTCTGGATTTTTTTCTTGTTATTCTGTCTCCCACTGTTCAAATAAACCTACCATTAAAATTATAGACTGATCATTTCTTTTTCAGTGGGCAAACGTACAAAATCAGCAGGGGATCAAATACTTTTTTCCCTCACTGTATATACACTCTGTTACAAGTTTCTTCACAAACATCTGCTACCCATCATTGGGCACTCCCTTCTCTGATGTTATTACTCTTTACCCCCAAGTTAGTATATCCTGTCCATTACTCATTCTAAGATCAACATCAGTAATCTCCTTTGACATAAGGAATGCAGACTCTGTGGCACCAAGTTACTTATCTACCAACTCTCCCCTGGGTCACACAACACTATGAAATGACATCATTACATACAGTATAACTAACATTTCTATGTGAATTTGGTTGGGTCGCCCAAAAAGTTCAATATTGCAGCTTTAAAGTAGACGCCCACCCACATTGGCCCACGTCTACTCCCACTGCTAAACTTGCTGGCATGTGAGCGGGAGATATAAAAGGCATATCTCGGCAAGAATGTGGTGAAAATGGGACTGTATGAATTGGGTTCTGAAAAACATTGGAAGGTTTTTCTTTTACAGGCAACATACCGTAAAGTATGTCTGTAAAGGGTATTACTTTAAAGTAGGGTTCACTTACATTTGAGATGGGGTAGAGAGAGATGTATTTCTCCAAATGAGACATCACACAAGCTCCTGAGCAGGCCCTGTGGCGTACAGCAGGGGTTCCAGCCAAGCACACTCCCTCCAGTGACATCATAAACACTCAGTTCCTCTCGCTGGGTCTCATCCCCCCTCTCCCCTCGCCTCAACATGCCCATGTCACAGAAAAGACACCCAGAGTGTGTACATCTGCCATCCTCTTCACTGTGATCTCAACCCTTTTCATACAAGCAAGCTTGCATTCTAGCAGGTTCAGTAGAAGCAGATAAATTGACTCTGGTTGTCAACTAGGAACACATATTGTACAGTGGGGAAAAAAAGTATTTAGTCAGCCACCAATTGTGCAAGTTCTCCCACTTAAAAAGATGAGAGAGGCCTGTAATTTTCATCATAGCTACACGTCAACTATGACAGACAAAATGAGGAAAAAAAATCCAGAAAATCACATTGTAGGATTTGTAATGAATGTATTTGCAAATTATGGTGGAAAATAAGTATTTGGTCAATAAAAAAAGTTTCTCAATACCTTGTTATATACCCTTTGTTGGCAATGACACAGGTCAAACGTTTTCTGTAAGTCTTCACAAGGTTTTCACACACTGTTGCTGGTATTTTGGCCCATTCCTCCATGCAGATCTCCTCTAGAGCAGTGATGTTTTGGGGCTGTCGCTGGGCAACACGGACTTTCAACTCCCTCCAAAGATTTTCTATGGGGTTGAGATCTGGAGGCTGGCTAGGCCACTCCAGGACCTTGAAATGCTTCTTACGAAGCCACTCCTTCGTTGCCCGGGCGGTGTGTTTGGGATCATTGTCATGCTGAAAGACCCAGCCACATTTCATCTTCAATGCCCTTGCTGATGGAAGGAGGTTTTCACTCAAAATCTCACGATACATGGCCCCATTCATTCTTTCCTTTACACGGATCAGTCGTCCTGGTCCCTTTTCAGAAAAACAGCCCCAAAGCATGATGTTTCCACCCCCATGCTTCACAGTAGGTATGGCGTTCTTTGGATGCAACTCAGCATTCTTTGTCCTCCAAACATGACGAGTTGAGTTTTTACCAAAAAGTTCTATTTTGGTTTCATCTGACCATATGACATTCTCCCAATCCTCTTCTGGATCATCCAAATGCACTCTAGCAAACTTCAGACGGGCCTGGACATGTACTGGCTTAAGCAGGGGGACACGTCTCGCACTGCAGGATTTGAGTCCCTGGCGGCGTAGTGTGTTACTGATGGTAGGCTTTGTTACTTTGGTCCCAGCTCTCTGCAGGTCATTCACTAGGTCCCCCTGTGTGGTTCTGGGATTTTTGCTCACCGTTCTAGTGATCATTTTGACCCCACGGGGTGAGATCTTGCATGGAGCCCCAGATCGAGGGAGATTATCAGTGGTCTTGTATGTCTTCCATTTCCTAATAATTGCTCCCACAGTTGATTTCTTCAAACCAAGCTGCTTACCTATTGCAGATTCAGTCTTCCCAGCCTGGTGCAGGTCTACAATTTTGTTTCTGGTGTCCTTTGACAGCTCTTTGGTCTTGGCCATAGTGGAGTTTGAAATGTGACTGTTTGAGGTTGTGGACAGGTGTCTTTTATACTGATAACAATTTCAAACAGGTGCCATTAATACAGGTAACGAGTGGAGGACAGAGGAGCCTCTTAAAGAAGAAGTTACAGGTCTGTGAGAGCCAGAAATCTGGCTTGTTTGTAGGTGACCAAATACTTATTTTCCACCATAATTGGCAAATAAATTCATAAAAAATCCTACAATGTGATTTTCTGGAAAAAAAAATCTCAATTTGTCTGTCATAGTTGACGTGTACCTATGATGAAAATTACAGGCCTCTCTCATCTTTTTAAGTGGGAGAACTTGCACAATTGGTGGCTGACTAAATACTTTTTTCCCCCACTGTATATAGTTTTACTAGTCAAGAATGCATTGATGAAATTAATTGGATGGTTTTGAAGGCATCCCTTACAAAAAAAACACATGGATTTTGGACACGTGAACACAGGTGTGAACAAATCACGTGAAAAATGTTTTTCAGACACGTGTGACGTTTAACATATATTTTTCACATGTAAACAAATCACATGTGAAATGTAATGTGGGAAAAACAGACACGTACCCGGGTCTCCCACGGGAGATGCCAACGTCTTGACCATTCGACCAAGAGTCGAACACAAATTTCTCCAACACTAACTTTGAAGTCGCAGGCGGGGTTACCTCATCACGTCAGCTAGACTTTTAAATGTGCATTTTCACATTTTAAGGTCAACTAGGGATGTAAAACTGTTTCCAAAATGTTATCAAGTTAATTGCAGGATTTGCTTTGGTTAATCATGATTAATTGCAGATTCATAATTTGCCAAAATTGAGCTGTAATTTTATACAAAAATTATTATAAGAATATTGACGTCTTGATTTTGTCCAAAGTAACGGTAAACTAAATCAGGTGAATTAATAAACACACTTTCTTTAACCACAAAGTCAACTAGATCAGCTACATTGATAAACACACTTTCTTTAACCACAAAGTCAACTTATTTTGACATCGCATTGTTGTTTCTATCTGTATAGATTATGTATTTTGGATGTTTTCAGTGTATTTTGAATGCTTTCAGACAATGTGATCGCAAAAATTACGAAAAGTTAACTTGAGTTAACTGATTTACTCTGACAGCTCAATTTTAACATGTTAAACCGGATAAATAAGGAGACACAGAGCGCTAGATTCCCTGTTCTTTTCACTGGGCTTCTCCCAATGATCACTGACCAACATATTAAGGAGAGAGGCATGCGCCTGCAGCAGTAACACTCCGAATGGACGGATAAGAAATAAAAAATCATTATTTTGAATGCACTTGAACAGTGCCTTCGGAAAGTATTCAGACCCCTTGACTTTTTACCACATTTTGTTATGTTACGACCTTATTTAAAAATGGATTAAATAAATAGAAATCCTTAGCAATCTATACACAATACCCCATAATGACAAAGCAAAATGTTTTTATTTTTTATTTTGCAAATGTATTAAAATTTTAAAACAGAAATACCTTATTTTCATAAGAACTCAGACCCTTTGCTATGAGACTCGAAATTGATCTCAGTTGCATCCTGTTTCCATTAACCCGATGGTCACTCTGACAGAGCTCTAGAATTCCTCTGTGGAGATGGGAGAACCTTCCAGAAGGACAACCATATGTGCAGCACTCCACCAATCAGGCCTTTGTGGAAGAGTGGCCAGACGGAAGACACTCCTCAGTAAAAGGCACATTACAGCCCACTTGGAGTTTGCCAAAAGGCACCTAAAGACTCTCAGACCATGAGAAACATGATTCTCTAGTCTGATGAAACCAAGAATCGACTCTTTGGCCTGAAAGCATCACTTCTGGAGGAAACCTGGCACCATCCCTACGGTGAAGCATGGTGGTAGGCAGCATCATGCTGTGGGGGTGATTTTCAGTGACAGGGACTGGTAGACTAGTCAGGATCGAGGCAAAGATGAACAGAGCAAAGTACAGAGAGATCCTTGATGAAAACCTGCTCGAGAGCGCTCAGGACCTCAGACTGAGGCGAATGTTCACCTTCCAACAGGACAACGACCCTAAGCACACAGCCAAGACAATGCAGGAGTGGCTTCGGGACAAGTCTCTGAATGTCCTTGAATGGCCCAGCCACAGCCCAGACTTGAACTCGATCGAACATCTCTGAAGAGACCTGAAAATAGCTGTGCAGCAACGCTCCCCATCCAATCTAACAGAGCTTGAGAGGATCTGCAGAGAAGAATGGGAGAAACTCCCCAAATACAGGTGTGCCAAGCTTGAAGCGTCATACCCAAGAAGACTTGAGGCTGTAATTGCTGCCAAAGGTGCTTCAGCAAAGTACTGAGTAAAGGGTCTGAATACTTATGTAAATGTGATATTTCAGTTGTTTTTTTGTTTTTTATTAGCACAAAATTCTAAAAACCTGTTTTTGCATTGTCATTACGGGGTATTGAGTGTAGATTGATGAGGGAAAAAACTACGTAATCAATTTTAGAATAAGGCTGTAACCTAACAAAATGTGGAAAAAGTGAAGGGGTCTGAATCCTTTCCAAAGGCACTTTATGCTCAGATAGGCTAAGTTACCTTTTTACAGAATGGCATTACAGAATTTACAATTTCATATGTGGAAATATTGCTACTGCAACATGTTAACACCACATGTTCACATGTGAGGAGAGTAACACTATTTCACCACCACATGTGAACTTGCAATTATATATGTGAAAGTGAGATTTTCACACAAGGAGTTTTCTTACATGTGAAACTGCAAATTAGATTTTCACATGAGCTTGCAATTCCACATGTGAAAGTGAGATGTGAAAATGCAAACATTTCACGTTCACATGTGGAATTGCAAGCTCATGTGAAAATATAATTTGCAGTTTCACATGTAAGAACACTCCACATGTGAAAATCTCACTTTCACATATAGAATTGCTAATGAAAATATGTTTTTCTTCTCAAATGTGACCGAACGGCTCGATTCTGTCTTATGTAGCAAAATTTGAAATTGTGTTTTTTACATTGGCTAAAAGTAGAGACTCAGAGCTAGAAAATGGTATATCATACACTACAGTTGGGGAACAACGGGAAAGTAATTCTGCTGTGAAAGTTGATAAACTTGTAACTTCACTTTTGAGAAAATGGCATTTGAATGTTATGGTAAATCTACTAGAGACCTGTTCTTTGTCTACACCCATTCAGCATTGTCCACACCCTCTTAAGCCTTAGCCCCACCCATCTCTTTAAGGATTTACATGTGAGGCTATGTATTAAACAACCAAAGATTTCAAGGCTAAAGGCTGGTCTATACTACGGGTGTGTTCCTAAATTCAATCTGGAGTGAGAAAAATTTGAAAGGTCTAATATCTGAAAATTTAGCTAGCTAGACTATCTTAATGGTATACATGGATGGACATACAGTTGAAGTCGGATGTTTACATACACCTTAGCCAAATACATTTAAACTCAGTTTTTCACAATTCCTGACATTTAATCCTAGTAAAAAGTCCCTGTCTTAGGTCAGTTAGGATCACCATTTTATTTTAAGAATTTAAAATGTCAGAATAATAGTAGAGAGAATGATTTATTTCAGCTTTTATTTCTTTCATCACATTCCCAGTGGGTCAGAAGTTTACATATACTCAATTAGTATTTGGTAGCATTGCCTTTAAATTGTTTAACTTGGGTCAAATGTTTCGGGTAGCCTTCCACAATCTTCCCACAATAAATTGGGTGAATTTTGGCCCATTCCTCCTGACAGAGCTGGTGTAACTGAGTCAGGTTTGTAGGCCTCCTTACTCGCACACACTTTTTCAGTTCTGCCCACAAATTATCTATAGGATTGAGGTCAGGGCTTTGTGATGGCCACTCCAATACCTTGACTTTGTTGTCCTTAAGCCATTTTGCCACAACTTTGGAAGGATGCTTGGGGTCATTGTCCATATGGAAGACCCATTTGTGACCAAGCTTTAACTTCCTGACTGATGTCTTGAGATGTTGCTTCAATATATCCACATAATTTTCCTTCCTCATGATGCCATCTATTTTGTGAAGTGCACCAGTCCCTCCTGCAGCAAAGCAACCCCACAGAATGATGCTGCCACCCCCGTGCTTCCCGGTTGGCATGGTGTTCTTCGGCTTGCAAGCAACCCCTTTTTCCTCCAAACATAACAATGGTCATTATGGCCAAACAGTTATATTTTTGTTTCATCAGACCAGAGGACATATCTCAAAAAAATGCGATCTTTGTCCCCATGTGCAGTTGCAAACCGTAGTCTGGCTTTTTTATGGCGGTTTTGGAGCAGTGGCTTCTTCCTTGCTGAGCGGCCTTTCAGGTTATGTCGATATAGGACTTGTTTTACTGTGGATATAGATACTTTTGTACCTGCTTCCTCCAGCATCTTCACAAGGTCCTTTGCTGTTGTTCTGGGATTGATTTGCACTTTTTGCACCGACGTACGTTAATCTCTAGGAGACAGAAAGTGTTTCCTCCCTGAGCGGTATGACGGCTGCTTGGTCACATGGTGTTTCTACTTGCGTACTATTGTTTGTACAGATGAACGTGGTACCTTCAGGCATTTGGAAATTGCTCCCAAGGATGAACCAGACTTGTGGAGGTCTACAATTTTCTTTTTGAGGTCTTGGCTGATTTCTTTTGATTTTCCCATGATGTCAAGCAAAGAGGCACTGAGTTTGAAGGTAGGCCTTGAAATACATCCACAGGTACACCTCCAATTGACTTAAATTATGTAAATTAGCCTATCAGAAGCTTCTAAAGCCATGACATCATTTTCTGGAATTTTCCAAGCTGTTTAAAGGCACAGTCAACTTAGTGCATGTAAATGTCTGACCCACTGGAATTGTGATGAAGTGAATTATAAGCGAAATAATCTGTCTGTAAACAATTGTTGGAAAAATTACTTGTGTCATGCACAAAGTAGATGTCCTAACCGACTTGCCAAAACTATAGTTTGTTAGCAAGAAATGTGTGGAGTGGTTGAAAAACGAGTTTTAATGGCTCTAACCTAAGTGTATGTAAACTTCCGACTTCAACTGTATGTCCCTCTCTGTCACGGATGCCATGGTTGCCCTTAGTTTGAATATGTACTACGGAGACAGGTGTTTTATACTACAGCCTTCTGTGTGTTATCTTTTCGAATCCCTCTGCATATTTGCAATCAAACGGCAGAATTTTCTCCATCTCCTTAGCTATCATACTCTAATTCCACCGGGCATTCCACTGATTTCATAACTTTGTCCTCCAGAATGTGGAGAGCAACACTTTTGCGGTTCAACTATGTGATATATTTTTAATAAATCCTATTTAGAAAGGATTACCTACACATACTGACCAGCTCATGTTATAGACAGAAGCTTGCTACATGTCAGACCAATCCAAACTCATCTGTTGGCATGTCCAGCTCACCTATTATCTTAGCCAATCATGTCTAGCGGGAAGGTTTCTGTCTTTTTCGGTGGCTAAACCAACCAGGCTCGTAATTTAACAATTGTATTCGTATTTACAGATGGCATACCAGTTTGATATTAAGGCACATGAAAGTTTACATTTTCCAGAAGGCATTTCTGGCAAAAATGCATTTTGATAAAAAAGAAAGTTTACGTTCAAATGGCTCTCCTGTGAAGTAATGACGACACACGCCTAGTTTCCTGAAACGAGTCACACGTGAAAAGGTGGTGTTAATATGTGAACTCTAAATTTAATACATGTCAAAATATGGTTTCACATGTGAAATTTAAGCTCAAGATGTGAAACAGCAAATTTGACGTTTGTTTTCTTTTATAAGGAATGTCGTTATCAATTATTCATGTAGGCACCTGAGCTGTGTTGTTGGTGTTTTATGTCAACATTTTATTTGATCAGATCTTTGTCAGTTCTCCACAGGGATTGGATGATATATGGTTGAGAGATGAGACATGGGAAATAAATCACTGAGAAAAGATAAGAGAAACACCAGATTCAACGTTTCCATTGGTCTCAGTTATTTCACATGCTGAATCTCAATCTTTACAGAATGGGACAACAGTGGTGGGCACTTAGTTCCTGTATAGTTGACAAATCAGATTTTGGTCACTCTTTATTTAGATAGTTCAGATTTTCCATCGGTATATAATATCAACAAACTATCTGTTGATAAGCAACTGCTTGCTAAGGTTATGGTTAGGGTTAGTGTTAGGTTTAGAATAAGGGTTAGGGTAAGGGTTAAGGTTAGGGTTAGGACTAGGGTTAGGGTTAGTAGATAGTTAGTTGAAATGTTACTGATAGTCTGTAGATAGTCCGTAGAGCATCTACAGAGGGACTTTCCAAATAAAGTGTTACCCAGATCTTTCTATATGAAAGATTTCATGAAATTTACACTCAACATTTTGTTTGAGAGAAAATACATCTTTAAGATGCTTTTCCATAGAGGTTTATGTAAGACTTTAGCTTTCAACACACAACCGTCAGATCTCCCTCCCTGAGGTAGAAGAGAACACATATGAAATAGATTTGTCTCAGATGGTCTGTGACTCCAGACAGCTTTGTTGTTCAACGTTAATGAACCTCTTCAAATGCTGTCCCCCTTTGAAGAGCGAATTAACGACAAAGAACATTTGGGGAAAAAGGAGGACACATTTCAATGACTGCAAAGCAAAGTCGCTGTCTAGTTAGACTGTTTAATTTTTATTTATTTAAAATGACATGAATAATATAAAAGTACACAAAATCAAAGCACCAGGTTGAGGAAACAGATGTTGTTGTCAATTATGTCTTTCACTTTACACTCAGTTGTTCATAAATAGTTTTCTATGGTTTGCAGATCCAGAGCTTCACTTTGCAAAGCCCAGGATGTAATACAGGAGCCACAAATCTGCCTCATTTTAAGTGTGTTTACCTTCTAGTTGCCTGCTTGAAACCAGTGTTAGCAGAGTTGATTACAGGAGAATATTGTGAGCAGGTGAATGTAGAGACATGGTTTTAGGGAGATTATTGAGAGAATAAGCCTATTTGATAGCCTTCTTTGAGAAACTGACTGCGATCTGTTCCTTAGACCATCATTCACTAGAGCCTCAAAATGACAGAGAGCCTACTATCTCAGTCTTTTCATCTTTATGTGCTTTATTCTAGCACTAAGTAGGCCTGCAATCCCATTCCATCCCTGAGCTTGGTTAGAACATTTCGCTGGCTCCTTTCACCAGCCACTTGCCAGGCACGTACCAGCCAACCTTCAAACTTATAGACATTCAGTTTAGATTCTTTCACAGTATTTGTTTTGGATGAAAATGCCAGAGTCAGAGCCACTGAACTCTTGGGGAGTCATAAACAGAGGAGCCTTAAAATGGCTGGATTTGTTTGGGAGGAATTCTGCCCTAAATGCATTAATGGATAAAGAAGGGTGGGGTCGGACATTCAGGAACTGTAATATTAGGAAAAAATAGATTTTCCTAATTCATTCAAATATTTCAGAAGTACTAACAAAACTCGGTAGCATTCCAAATGCAAAGCTGAGTAGAACAATTACCAACAAAGAACCAACTTTCAATGACAATGACAGTGTTGCTGTACTTTAGCTATGTATCTCAACAACATAACTTGGCTACTTGTGCTGTGTGTATAAGCACAAAAGGTGTTCTACTACCAAGGACCAATTGATCTATGTTCTTATCAGTACCTTAAGATGTCCTGTGTGGGACCATCATACCAATATCCGATCAAATCCAATTAACATTGCGTGCCCCCTCCAGAAAAATGCATTACAGAGGGATTACGCAGCTATCTGTACTGCTCTGATTAATGACCACAGTAATTAATGCTGAAGGGGTCTGTCCGAGAGCCTCAGTGGATACGTGCGTACAGCAGTGATCCAGCTGCAGCCAAGAGAACACACACACACACATACACACACTCAGGAATGCATGCCCACATTCAAGCACACACACACACACACACTTTCAAGCACGCATACACTCAGGAAAAATACAGACAAGAATAGACAGGCTTGTTTTTAAATATTTGCTGTAGACCTTATGCTGATGTTAAACTTTTAAAAAATGCAATGTCAGTTGGTCTAGTTAGAGAGAAAAAAGAGAGATGAGATGAGAAATAAATATGAAATAAAACTGAGGAATGGCTAAGGTTTGATGACTACAGTATGTCTCCTTGAACATATGCCAAAGTCACACTGCACTGAAGTTATTGAATAATTCATTAAATCATTTGAATGTTAGGAACTGTGATGCATCTTCAATAATCTGGCACCAATTTACCAATCAAGCATGTAAAACACTCTGCTCTCACAAGCGATTTCACAGATGACTGGGAAGCCTGCGGATTGAAAGAAAAAATAAATCCTTCAGACTTATCATACAGCAGGTCGAATATTCACATTTAAAAGCTGATCTTAAAATGATCATTCAACCTTGAAGACTCTATTGCTATGGTGTGTGGTACCATCCTTCTATATTCCAAGATCAAATGTTGTTTATCGTTGATCAATGACATTGTTATCCCATATTTGAAAAGAGCTAGCTTATGGACCCTGGATCTGGCTGATAAGAGGACCAACAGTTGTTTTATCCACAGGCCTGCTGTGTGGAGAGCCCTTTGTCCTTCTCTGACGGTGCCTGTGATCACACTGGTGGAGAATATATATAAGGTCTTATCTTTGTCTGGTCCTCTGCATAAAAAATTAATAAAGTTAACTCTGTTGCAGCAAGAATATATATATATATATATATATATATATATATATATATATATATATATATATATATATATATATATACACAGTGGGGAAAAAAAGTATTTAGTCAGCCACCAATTGTGCATGTTCTCCCACTTAAAAAGATGAGAGAGGCCTGTAATTTTCATCATAGGTACACGTCAACTATGACAGACAAATTGAGAATATTTCTTCCAGATAATCACATTGTAGGATTTTTTATGAATTTATTTGCAAATTATGGTGGAAAATAAGTATTTGGTCACCTACAAACAAGCAAGATTTATGGCTCTCACAGACCTGTAACTTCTTCTTTAAGAGGTTACTCTGTCCTCCACTCATTACCTGTATTAATGGCACCTGTTTGAACTTGTTATCAGTATAAAAGACAACTGTCCACAACCTCAAACAGTCACACTCCAAACTCCACTATGGCCAAGACCAAAGAGCTGTCAAAGGACACCAGAAACAAAATTGTAGACCTGCACCAGGCTGGGAAGACTGAATCTGCAATAGGTAAGCAGCTTGGTTTGAAGAAATCAACTGTGGGAGCAATTATTAGGAAATGGAAGACATACAAGACCACTGATAATCTCCCTCGATCTGGGGCTCCACGCAAGATCTCACCCCGTGGGGTCAAAATGATCACAAGAACGGTGAGCAAAAATCCCAGAACCACACGGGGGGACCTAGTGAATGACCTGCAGAGAGCTGGGACCAAAGTAACAAAGCCTACCATCAGTAACACACTACGCCGCCAGGGACTCAAATCCTGCAGTGCCAGACGTGTCCCCCTGCTTAAGCCAGTACATGTCCAGGCCCGTCTGAAGTTTGCTAGAGTGCATTTGGATGATCCAGAAGAGGATTGGGAGAATGTCATATGGTCAGATGAAACCAAAATAGAACTTTTTGGTAAAATCTCAACTCGCCATGTTTGGAGGACAAAGAATGCTGAGTTGCATCCAAAGAACACCATACCTACTGTGAAGCATGGGGGTGGAAACATCATGCTTTGGGGCTGTTTTTCTGCAAAGGGACCAGGACGACTGATCCGTGTAAAGGAAAGAATGAATGGGGCCATGTATCGTGAGATTTTGAGTGAAAACCTCCTTCCATCAGCAAGGGCATTGAAGATGAAACGTGGCTGGGTCTTTCAACATGACAATGATCCCAAACACACCGCCCGGGCAACGAAGGAGTGGCTTCGTAAGAAGCATTTCAAGGTCCTGGAGTGCCTAGCCAGTCTCCAGATCTCAACCACATAGAAAATCTTTGGAGGGAGTTGAAAGTCCGTGTTGCCCAGCGACAGCCCCAAAACATCACTGCTCTAGAGGAGATCTGCATGGAGGAATGGGCCAAAATACCAGCAACAGTGTGTGAAAACCTTGTGAAGACTTACAGATAACGTTTGACCTGTGTCATTGCCAACAAAGGGTATATAACAAAGTATTGAGAAACTTTTGTTATTGACCAAATACTTATTTTCCACCATAATTTGCAAATAAATTCGTAAAAAATCCTACAATGTGATTTTCTGGATTTTTTTTCTAATTTTGTCTGTCATAGTTGACGTGTACCTATGATGAAAATTACAGGCCTCTCTCATCTTTTTAAGTGGGAGAACTTGCACAATTGGTGGCTGACTAAATATTTTGTTTTCCCACTGTATATATATACAGTACCAGTCAAAGGTTTGGACACACCTACTCATTCAAGGGTTTTTCTTTATTTTTACTACATTGTAGAATACTAGTGAAGAAATCAAAACTATGAAATAACACAAATGGAATCATGTAGTAACCAAAAAAGTGTTAAACAAATCAAAATATATTTTATATTTATGATTCTTCAAAGTAGCCAAAGTAGCCACCCTTTGCCTTGATGACAACTTTGCATACTCTTGGCATTCTCTCAACCAGCTTCACCTGGAATGCATTCCCAACAGTCTTGAAGGAGTTCCCACATATGCTGAGCACTTGTTGGCTGCTTTTCCTTCACTCTGCGGTCCAACTCATCCCAAACCATCTCAATTGGGTTGAGGTCCGGTGATTGTGAAGGCCAGGTCATCTGATGCAGCACTCCATCACTCTCCTTCTTTGTTAAATAGCCCATACACCGCCTGTAAGTGTGTTGGGTCATTGTCCTGTTGAAAAACAAATGATAGTCCCACTAAGTGCAAACCAGATAAGATGGCTTATCTCTGCAGACTGCTGTGGTAGCCATGCTGGTTAAGTGTGCCTTGAATTCTAAATAAATCACAGACAGTGTCACCAGCAAAGCACCCCCACACCATCACACCTCCATGCTTCACAGTGGGAACCACACATTTTGAGATCATCCGTTCACCTACTCTGCGTCTCACAAAGACACGGCGGTTGGAACCAAAGATCTCAAATTTGGACTCATCAGACCAAAGGACATATTTCTACCGGTCTAATGTCCATTGCTCATGTTTCTTGGCCCAAGCAAGTATCTTCTTCTTATTGCTGTCCTTTAGTAGTGGTTTCTTTGCAGCATTTCGCCTATGAAGGCCTGATTCATATAGTCTCCTCTGAACAGTTGATGTTGAGATGTGTCTTTTACTTGAACTTTTACTTGAACTTTTACTTGAATTTCTGAGGCTGGTAAATCTAATGAACTTATCCTCTGCAGCAGAGGTACAGTTGAAGTCGAAAGTTTACATACACCTTAGCCAATAACATTTAAACTCAGTTTTTCACAATTCCTGACATTTAATCCTAGTACAAAGTCCCTTTTTTAGGTCAGTTAGGATCACCACTTTATTTTAAGAATGTGAATTGTCAGAATTATAGGAGAGAGAATGATTTATTTCAGCTTTTATTTCTTTCATCACATTCCCAGTGGGTCAGAAGTTTACATATACTCAATTAGTATTTGGTAGCATTGCCTTTAAATTGTTTAACTTGGGTCAAATGTTTCGGGTAGCCTTCCACAAGCTTCCCACATTAAATTGGGTGAATGTTGGCCCGTTCCTCCTGACAGAGTTGGTGTAACTGAGTCAGGTTTGTAGGCCTCCTTGCTCGCACACACTTTTTCAGTTCTGCCCACACATTTTCAATAGGATTGAGGTCAGGGCTTTGTGATTGCCACTCCAATACCTTGACTTTGTTGTCCTTAAGCCATTTTGCCACAACTTTCGAAGGATGCTTGGGGTCATTGTCCATTTGGAAGACCCATTTGCGACCAAGCTTTAACTTCCTGACTGATGTCTTGAGATGATGCTTCAATATATTCACATAATTTTCCTTCCTCATGAAGCCATCTATTTTGTGAAGTGCACCAGTCCCTCCTGCAGCAAAGCACCCCCACAGCATGATGCTGCCACCCCCGTGCTTCACGGTTGGGATGGTGTTCTTCGGCTTGCAAGCAACCCCCTTTTTCCTCCAAACATAACGATGGTCATTATGGCCAAAAAGTTATATTTTTGTTTTCTCAAAAAAATACGATCTTTGTCCCCATGTGCAGTTGCAAACTGTAGTCTGGCTTTTTTATGGCAGTTTTGGAGCAGTGGCTTCTTCCTTGCTGAGCGGCCTTTCAGGTTATGTCGATATAGGACTCTTTTTACTGTGGATATAGATACTTTTGTACCTGTTTCCTCCAGCATCTTCACAAGGTCCTTTGCTGTTGTTCTGGGATTGGCAAGTGTCTTCACTGACATTTTCAACATGTCCCTGACTGAGTCTGTAATACCAACATGTTTCAAGCAGACCACCATAGTCCCCGTGCCCAAGGACTCTAAGATAACCTGCCTAAATGACTACCGACCCGTAGCTCTGACGTCTGTAGCCATGAAGTGCTTTGAGAGGCTGGTCATGGCTCACATCAACAGCATTATCCCAGAAACCCTAGACCCACTCCAATTTGCATACCGCCCCAACAGATCCACAGATGATGCTATCTCTATTGCACTCCACACTGCCCTTTCCCACCTGGACAAGAGGAACACCTACGTGAGAATGCTATTCATTGACTACAGCTCAGCATTCAACACCATAGTGCCCTCTAAGCTCATCACTAAGCTAAGGATCCTGGGACTAAACACCTCCCTCTGCAACTGGATCCTGGACTTCCTGACGGGCCGCCCCCAGGTGGTAAGGGTAGGTAACAACACATCTGCCACACTGATCCTCAACACGGGGGCCCCTCAGGGGTGCGTGCTCAGTCCCCTCCTGTACTCTCTGTTCACCCATGACTGCATGGCCAGGCACGACTCCAACACCATCATTAAGTTTGCCGACGACACAACAGTGGTAGGCCTGATCACCGACAACGATGAGACAGCCTATAGGGAGGAGGTCAGAGACCTGGCCGTGTGGTGCCAGGACAACAACCTCTCCCTCAACGTGACCAAGACAAAGGAGATGATTGTGGACTACAGGGAAAAAAAAGAGGACTGAGCACGCCCCCATTCTCATCGACGGGGCTGTAGTGGAACAGGTTGAGAGCTTCAGGTTCCTTGGTGTCCACATCACTAACGAACTATCATGGTCCAAACACACCAAGACAGTCGTGAAGAGGGCACAACAAAGCCTATTCCCCCTCAGGAGACTGAAAAGATTTGGCATGGGTCCTCAGATCCTCAAAAAATTCTACAGCTGCACCATCGAGAGCACCCTGACTGGTTGCATCACCGCCTGGTATGGCAACTGCTTGGCCTCCGACCGCAAGGCACTACAGAGGGTAGTGCGTACGGCCCAGTACATCACTGGGGCCAAGCTTCCTGCCATCCAGGACCTCTACACCAGGCGGTGTCAGAGGAAGGCCCTCAAAATTGTCAAAGACTCCAGCCACCCTAGTCATAGACTGTTCTCTCTGCTACCGCACGGCAAGCGGTACCGGAGTGCCAAGTCTAGGTCCAAAAGACTTCTCAACAGCTTCTACCCCCAAGCCATAAGACTCCTGAACAGCTCATCATGGCTACCCGGACTATTTGCACTGCCCCCCCACCCCATCCTTTTTACGCTGCTGCTACTCTGTTAATTATTTATGCATAGTCACTTTAACTCTACCCACATGTACATATTACCTCAACTAGCCGGTGCCCCCGCACATTGACTCTGCAACGGTACCCCCCTGTATATATAGCCTCCCTACTGTCACTTTATTTTACTATTTTTTCTCTCAACACTTTTTTTGTTGTTGTTTTATATAAAAATATATGCACTGTTGGTTAAGGGCTGTAAGTAAGCATTTCACTGTAATGTCTGCACCTGTTGTATTCAGCGCATGTGACCAATACAATTTAATTTGATTTGATTTGATTTGATTTGCACTTTTCGCACCAAAGTACGTTAATCTCTAGGAGACAGAATGTGTTTCCTTCCTGAGCGGTATGACGGCTGCGTGGTCCCATGGTGTTTATACTATTGTTTGTACAGATGAACGTGGTACCTTCAGACATTTGGAAATTGCTCCCAAGGATGATCTAGACTTGTGGAGGTCTACATTTGATTTTCTGAGGTCTTGGCTGATTTCATTTGATTTTCCCATGATGTCAAGCAAAGAGGCACTGAGTTTGAAGGTAGGCCTTGAAATACATCCACAGGTACACCTCCAATTGACTCAAATTATGTAAATTAGCCTATCAGAAGCTTCTAAAGCCATGACATCATTTTCGGGTATTTTCCAAGCTGTTTAAAGGCACAGTCAACTTAGTGTTTGTAAACGTCTGACCCAATGGAATTGTGATACAGTGAATTATAAGTGAAATAATCTGTCTGTAAACAATTGTTGGAAAAATTACTTGTGTCATGCACAAAGTAGATCTTCTAACCGACTTGCCAAAACTATAGTTTGTTAGCAAGCAATGTGTGGCGTGGTTGAAAAATGAGTTTTAATGACTCTAACCTAAGTTTATGTAAACTTCCGACTTCAACTTTAACTCTGGGTCTTCCTTTCCTGTGGTGGTTCTCATGCGAGAGAGTTTCATCATAGTGCTTGATGGGTTTTGCGTCTGCACTTGAAGAACCTTTTAAATATCTTGAAATTATCCGTGTTGACAGACCTTCATGTCTTAAAGTAATGATGGACTGTCGTTTCTCTTTGCTTATTTGAGCTTTTCTTGCCATAATATGGACTTGTTCTTTCACCAAATAGGGCAATCTTCTGTATACCACCCCTACCTTGTCACAACACAACTTACAGTAAGAAGAAAATAAATTCCACAAATTAACTTTTAAACTGTTAATTGAAATGCATTCAAGGTGACTACCTCATGAAGCTGGTTGAGTGACTGCCAAGAGTGTGCAAAGCTGTCATCAAGGCAAAGGGTGGCTACTTTGAGGAATATGTTTAAAACTTTTTTGGTTACTACATGATTCCATATGTGTTAATTCATAGTTTTGATGTCTTCACTATTATTCTACTATGTAAAAAATAGTAAAAATAAAGAAAAACCCTGGAATGAGTAGGCGTGTCCATACTTTTGACAGGTACTGTATATATAGTGCATTCAGAAAGTATTCAGACCCCTTGACTATTTCCACATTTTGTTACGTTACCTTATTCTAAAATTGATTCAATAGTTTTTTTACCCCCTCATCAATCTACACACAATACCCCATAATGACAAAGCAAAAACTGTTTTTTAAAATTTTTTGCAAATTTAGCGATTACAGCCTAGAGTCTTCTTGTGTGTGACGCTACAAACTTGACACATCTGTATTTGGGCCGTTTTTCCCAATTTTTCATTGCAGATCCTCTCAAGCTCTGTCAGGTTGGATGGGGAGCATCGCTGCACAGCTATTTTCAGGTCTCTCCAGAGATTTTGGATCGGGTTTAAGTCCGGGCTCTGCCTGGGCCACTCAAGGACATTCAGACACGTGTCCTGAAGCCACTCCTGCGTTGTCTTGGCTGTGTGCTTGGGGTTGTTGTGCTGTTGGAAGGTGAACATTCGCCTCAGTCTGAGGTCCTGAGCGCTCTCGAGCAGGTTTTCATCAAGGATCTCTCTGTACTTTGCTCCGTTCATCTTTCCCGCGATCCTGACTAGTCGCACAGTCCCTGCTGCTGAAAAACATCCCCACAGCATGATGCTGCCACCACCATGCTTCACCGTAGGGATGGTGCCAGGTTTCCTCCAGATGTGACGCTTGGCATTTAGGCAAAAGAGTTCAATCTTGGTTCCATCAGACCAGAGAGTCTTGTATCTCATGGTCTGAGAGTCCTTTAGGTGCCTTTTGGCAAACTCCAAGCGGGCTGTCATGTGCCTTTTACTGAGGAGTGGCTTCCGTCTGGCAACTCTAACATAAAGGCCTGATTGGTGGAGTGTTGCAGAGATGGCTGTCCTTCTGGAAGCTTCTCCGATCTCCACAGAGGAACTCTGGAGCTCTGTCAGACTGACCTTCGAGTTCTTGGTCACCTCACTGACCAAGGCCCTTCAAGCTCTAGGAAGAGTCTTGGTGATTCCAAACTTCTGAATGATGGAGGCTACTGTGTTCTTGGGGACCTTCAATGCTGCAGTAATGTTTTGGTACCCTTCCCCAGATCTGTGCCTCGACACAATCCTGTCTCTGAGCTCTACGGACAATTCCTTCAACCTCACGGTTTGGTTTTTGCTCTGACATTCACTGTCAACTGTGGGACCTTATATAGGCAGGTGTGTACCTTTCCAAATCATGTCCAATCAATTGAATTTACCACAGGTGGACTCCAATCAAGTTGTAGAAACATCTCAATGATGATCAATGGAAACAGGATGCACCTGAGCTCAATTTCGAGTTTCATAGCATAGCGTCGGGGCATGGACTCTACAAGGTGTCAAAAGCATTCCACAGGGATGCTGGTCCATGTTGACTCCAACGCTTCCCACAGTTGTGTCAAGTTGGCTGGATGTCCTTTGCATGGTGGACCATTCTTGAAACACACGAGAAACTGTTGAGCGTGAAAATTCCAGCAGCGTTGCAGTTCTTGACAAAATCCTTTGCGCCTGGCACCTACTACCATACCTTGTTCAAAGGCATTTAAAGATGTTGTCTTTAATGCTCATTGATGCAGGTTATGATGAATATATAATAAAGATAAAGACTTTAGTGTAACGAAAGACCAATGCATGGATAATGCTATGTCTACGGGGTGTAATTTTAGAAGAATCGTAAGTAAGTGCAACTCTAAGAACTGGCCCAAGAGTGCTAATATTTCATAATGGTTCACACTGAGGTTCGAAACCAGGACCTCTGCCTTGCTAGCACAAGTGACCGCCATCCCGAAGCGTCTTACCAGTCACACCATGCAAAAAGCTAGCTATTTTCTGGCGCAAGTGGGGACACTTCAAGCTGATGGGTTCTGACGTATAAATGTGAAATATCCTTAATCATGTCACTGAGGGAGAGAGGGGAATGCAGAACGTTTACATTCTGTTAGACATCAGGTATCCTATGGAAAGGAGAAGGGCCACAGTCTGGTACAAGTCAACAGGACAGCCGTGAGTTGGGAAGGAGTGAGGAATTTGGGCCAAGGTCAGGTCAGATGAAGTGAGAAAGAACAGGCATCACTAAAGTCGTGTCTAGCAACAGAAGTGTATTGGCTGTCCAGATGTGTAAGGAGGAGACTCAGCATAGGAGGAAGGTTTAAATACCAGTGCTTGTGTAAATATGTTTTTGTCTTATGCAGTTGTGTGACCCAGTGGGTGAATAAACTTGGTTTGAGCTTTACTAGTTGTTCGTGAGTTTAACTCTGTTTATTTAGAATCTAACAAAGCTGAGAAGTAAGTTTCACACATCTCCATGTGCTACAATAGCTTGCGAATCGTTAGTTGCAGTAGGAGTTATGGAAAGCAAATTGAAACACATTGCATGTAGCCAGGCTACTTTTTAAAGGCTATTTATAGGCAATGTTCTCAAGTTGGTGGAGACTGCAATTATGTTAAATGCCACATAAGTCAGCTCAATGAAAAATTACCTTTACATTTCTATTGCACAATTTGTAACGCTTCAACGATACAGATTGAATAGAGCCCTAAGTGTAGAATACATAAAAAAAACACAACAAATAGATGAATCAGCAACCTTGATCCTCATCCACAGTAACACTAACTTGCTTGGAACAGATCCATTCCTCCCTCTGATTGAAATACCATTGACCTGGGGCTTGCTGTGGTGTCTTTAAACCCAGATGTAATCCAGCCAGTGATGGTTTCATAGTTGGTGTGGCTGGAAACGTTCGGAAACGGCCGGTAAAGACCAACCTGCCATCATTATTAAAGCTGTCTAGCCTTTTGAACCAGTCTGGAATACAAGTAAACAGGCCCGCTGCAGAGCTAGGTGTTCTGGTGTACCTTGAATAGATCAACCTGTACAAGAATGCATAGATGAACACTGGGCTCGTACACAGTAAATAGGCCTTCATACACGCAGGCACATGCATGTACATGAATGCACGTACACATACACTCCCTTATTGGAAAGGTGTTTGCCAAATGATGAGATAGCGAAAAGCAGAAAGCCGGGCCTTTCAGTTTGACATATGTTTTATTATTTTTGCATTAAGCAACCATTGCTAAATGTCATGTAAATGCTTCAACGAATTTCAATTTGCCATCAAACCAATATGCCCCCACTTTTATTTTGAGCTGATAAAGTGAAATTGAGGGATGAGAGAAATATGGAGGAGGAGGGAGGGGGGTACAGAGGTCCCTGCCAGGGAGCTGTATCATCCATGGTGAATACAGAACAGTGCTGGCAGGGAGAGAAAAGTCATTTGTCAGCCGTTAGTCCGTCAAGTGTCCCAGTGTAATGAATAGAGAAGCAGCAGCATTGTGATTAGCCTAGCAGAACAAGTACGAGATAGGAGGTGTCTGTCCATGCCTGGCCTGATCACACAGAGAGGGGCCAACCACTAGCCTCTTATATTAGGGCTCATAACTAACAGAAGGGGTTGTGTGATGACAAAATGCTGGGCCACAAAGAGCCAAATTGCATCACAACGGAAATTGAGACACAGGTTTAGTGCCCATTTTGACAAGCGGTGTCTAATATCACCATGACATACGACTAGCTAAAGTGCATCCTTGTACTTTTGAATGGGATTAAAACGTAAGTGCTCCCACTGTACATTTGTTGATCTGGCTTCAAAAAGGGCAACCTCCTGTGTGACCAAAATGAATTGTTGCAATCCACTCTGAACAAATTAATGGAACGTAAGTAAGTAATCTAGTTCCCCTCACCAAGCAGCTAGGTAGCCTGAATCAGTAGCAAAGAGCAGGGAGAGAGAGAGAGAGAGAGAGAGAGAGAGAGAGAGAGAGAGAGAGAGAGAGAGAGAGAGAGAGAGAGAGAGAGAGAGAGAGAGAGAGAGAGAGAGAGAGAGAGAGAGAGAGAGAGAGAGAGAGAGAGAGAGAGAGAGAGAGAGAGAGAGAGAGAGAGAGAGAGAGAGAGAGAGATGAAAAATGCCGGATGGAGAAATAATGGAGGAAGCACTTATTCAAGATTTTAAAGGAGTCAGATTGTGCAGAAAGCTTTCCAACACTTTTTTAAATCTTACTGTAGCTGACAAAAAAGTGACAAAATGTCTCATTAAGTGTCACGGTAGTTTGAGGTGGTGGGGGCCTTTACAACCCACTATGTCTACGCTGAGCCAGCAGCCACCACCATAGAAGTTCAGCCAGCTGGACAATGTAGCAGCCATGCTACCTGGCTGTCCGTCTCTCTGCCATCTCATCTCCAACACCTAATAAATGCACTGAGATTCATTTCAATGAGGTAACAATTAGTCCAATTAAAATAGACAAAATATTTTTGTGTGTGATAATTTGCTAAATAAGCCTTTTGTCGAGCAGAATTGGACACGTATCGCAGACAATGGTGGCAGAAGGCAAATCATGGATAGGCTGATCTAAGCATGCAACAAAGTGGTTGGGGTTTATCTTTAAGATGTATTTATTTATTGTCTCTGATCTTCACTGGAAAGTGAGCCAATTGTAGCAGATGGGAATTTTCTGAATTTGAAGTCATCATTGACTATCAAACAAAAAATAATAAGTTAAATAATAATTTAATTGACAGCTTCTCTATTTAACACTAGATCCGCTAAAGCAGTCATTTTGACTGCTCATTAATGTATTTATTTTATTACTCTACCTTTTTTTAAGTCATGAATAAATAAGTATATATAACACACTGCCGTTGTTAGAATCTTAATGTCACAAACAGAACTGGAGTTATAACCAGTTTTAGGAGGGCATGTCATAATTTGAATGTTTTTCCCCATTGCCCCTCCTTTTCCTGACAGTAGGGCCTGCTCCGCTCACTCTCCCGGCATTGCAAGGTATAGTGGCCAGTTGATAATCACCCCGATAATTGCCTCGAAACTGAACCTAAACTATACCGAAACTAATTTCACAAAAATAACAACAAATGAAATAAATGAAATAAAATATGATGGGAGAGAATGGGTGAGTTGATGAGAGAGGGGATGCAGATAATTCATAATTATGTAATCACCAATTGTGAATGAAGAACAGGGCCTGCCATTCTATTGTATTGGTATATTCTAATTATAATCTCAAAATGGTATGTACCCTATCTCAGTCCATCAAATCCAGTATGTTTTATCAGTCTACTCTGGCCTACTTGTAGGACACAGTGAGTGCGTAATTTCCAATGACCAGAAGACCAAGAGGAATGGATGCACATGCTGTGTTAGTGCTGTTACAAGATCTGAATGAAAACAACTCAGATGGTGGGGAAGAAATTAATTACGACATCTCTGATGATTATTCTTCAAATTCTGAGCCTCAACCTGAACCGCGTGTTTTGCTGACCGTGCATGCGTCTTTGTGGTTGGGGTATTTTGTTAAAAAAAAATATATCTATCTTTATAAAAAAGAAGCTGTTACTGTGTTCCAACACATATGATTTCTGTTTCATAGTTGTAACAAAGGCACAGTATAATGTATATATATATATATATATATTTTACATATAGCCTACAGTAACATAAACTAATGAAAATGCTATTTTGTTATTTGAAATGAACAAAGATCTTATTCAAATGTTACCTAACACCTTCATGAACACAACCAAATGATTATTTTAACGATAGCATATATGAAATGTATTAATTACACTGTTAGAATGTTGCAGTCAGAATGACTGCTCCTTAGCTTGAAGGGGGACCCTCGAGGCCCTGCGGTTCTAGTTTTAAATGGTCAATATTGGGGTTTGACTGACTTGAGTGGTCAAATACTTAATTGAGTGTCACCATTTTTTCACACACCAAATCTATCAAGTGATGATTGGGCACGTTGATTGAGATTGTTCTTTCAATTCTCTAAATCTATGTTGTGCCATTCATACTACTAAATTATAATTATTTTGCACTATGGCCTATTTATTGCCTTACCTCCATAACTTACTACATTTGCACACACTGTATATATATTTTCTATTGTGTTATTGACTACATGTTTTGTTTATCCCATATGTAACTCTGTGTTGCGTCCGACATTGCCATCAGCCATTGAGGGAATGCTTCCTTTGAAATCAATGAAAGCTGCTATACTGCTCGCGTTGCGTCATGTCCAATAGCAGTGTCCAGCTCAAGAATCGCAGAAGTTAAATCCTTGATGACTGACGTGTGCTTTCATTCTACCCTGTGAATTGAAATAATAAGAAATACAGTTGATTTAGGTTGGTATCTGTGTAGCAGGTAGAACGTCACATTGACGGCACATTGACAGCGACGTGTGTAGTGTAGAGGAAGTTTAATTTCCACCAGTTGAATTGCAGTCCCCTAGCAATACTACAACTGGGATTATTTTGAGGCAAGGCCAGGAGCACTAACAGGGAAAAGAGGGTGTCACGCCCTGGCTCTGGGGACTCTTAAATGTTGAGCCAGGGTGTGGAGTTTCTATGTCATATTTTCTATGTTGTGTTTTCTAGATCGTGTAGATCTATGTTGGCCAGGGTGGTTCCCAATCAGAGGCAGCTGTATCTCGTTGTCTCTGATTGGGGACCATACTTAGGCAGCCTGTTTGGCACTAGTCGGGGTGGGATCTTGTTCCGTTAAGGTTTGTTTTGTGTAACCTAGGACTTCACGTTTCGTTTGCTTGTTGTTTTGTCGTGAGTTTAGTACTTAATAAAATGTACGCATATAACGCTGCGCCTTGGTCCGTATCTTCCATAAACGATCGTGACAGAGGGGGAGAGGCTACTGTCATGGTCATGGTGCCAACATGCCATTCTTAACCCAGCAGTTGGTCGATTTGATTTGATCTCTGCCACACCTGGTTTCCCATTCCAAAACAATGTTTCCTTGGCAGGTGAGGGCTCATCCTCTGTTGACATGAGGTGGTTGAAACACAATGAGTAGGGGGTGTACTGCACATACTGTCACAACATGACAACGGTTATTTTTCTGAATCTGAAGCTTTGTGCATCACATTTACATTTACCTCATTTAGCAGACGCTCTTATCCAGAGCGACTTACAAATTGGTGCATTCACCTTATAGCCAGTGGGATAACCACTTTACAATATGTTTTTTATTTTTTTATTTTTTTGGGGTGGGGTAAGGGGGGGTAGAAGGATTACTTTATCCTATCCCAGGTATTCCTTAAAGAGGTGGGGTTTCAAGTGTCACGCCTAAACTTTAGTTTGCCTTATTGTCATACTTTATTTCTCCACAATCGGTTGTTTCAATAGTGGTGACGTACAAAGAAGGAGAAAAATCCTTGAGAACTTTCCAGTGAGACTAATAGAGAAATTGGTTGAACTTCAATTTTCTGATCACATAAATGATGCATTCCTAACATAACAAACCAATGCATATATAGATCATAACTCAGATAATCTACCATTGTTTTCAACAAATTAAATGTTTCGATCAATACTCCATGACCACTTATCTCTAGCTTCTCTCATTCTCCCTCTTTCACTCTCTCTCTTTATCTCACACACACACACACCACAAGCAAGCAGGCACGGACACACACAAACACACGCACGCACGGACACGCACACAGACACAGACACAGACACACAGCAGCAGCAGATCTGTTGGCAGCATCCTGGTCCTTAATACAGCAGTGAGCAAAAACTCCTGACTCTGGGAAGTACTGTAAATTGCATCAGATCAATTGAAAATGAAACCTTCATCGGCCATTTGATTAAAAGGAAACTGCTGAATACTCTTTATCCTCTAGGACCCGAGCCATAAGTCTTGGGGACTGACTATGCAAAGCAGAACACATTGGGAGGGTTGATGAGGAGTAAACAAAGACTTAGTGCACGAAGCAAGAGCTGTTTTTGTAACTGCTGGAAACACAAACATTATTAGTATTATTTTTGTTATTTAGCAGACACTCTTATTCAGAGCGACTTACAGTAGAGTGCATACATTTTCATACTTTTTCGTACTGGTCCCCCGTGGGAATTGAACCCACATCCCTGGTGTTGCAAGCACCATGCTCTACCAACTGAGGCACATGGAATATTAACTATGTTAATTGACTGTAACTTTTAGAGTTACAGTATGTACTAGTTCTTTTCACGGGTCCACAGGAACCCAAATACCCGAGATCCGACCCAGGACCAGAGAGGGTCCGGGTCCAAAATTAAAATGTGTCCCTCGGGTCAGGGTTGGGTCCTGTTTGATTGTCATGGGTCTCGGGTCTATGTAACTAAAGCTGATAGACCCGAGTGGCCATGAATGGTCCCCACCACGGCTCTGCGTAGCCTATATAATAGTTATTTTACACTAATAAGGTGAATGTATTGACTTATTGAAGGCCTAGCCAACATATAAAGTCATATTCGTTAACCTGAAGAGCAACTTGGCTGATAAACCTATATTTTTTTGTCACTCTGGTCCAATCTGATCTGGTCTAGACCCGGACCTGTTAGGGTACGGGTCGGGTCTACGTCAGGTTGTCCTCGTGTCCATTCGGGTTCGGGTCTGATTGTCCTTGGGTCCGTTCGGGTCCAACTTTTTGTATGTACTCCAGCCTCCATTGAGACATGGGTTAAGAGAGAATATTAAGGAAGAGGTCAATAGCCAAGTTGGCAGTTACTGACTCATAACTATTTTGCACACGCTCACACATGGATGAACATATTTTTGCCAAACTGAAAGAGGAAGCTCTGCTGAGAATATGTGTTTTGTAAAAGCTGTTGGATGCTGACAGGTCACTGCGCTCTGGCTTTGGTAGGTGCCCTTTGCCCCCTTCTGTTGATGCCAATCATCTACTATGATTCACTGCACACTGCACATTTTCACCTTCTTTCTGTGTGCAGCAAGCCAGAGTGGAAGAGAGAGGAGAGGAGAGTAAAATAGCAAGAAGCACAAACAGACTGTGCATAAATGAATGTGTGAGTCCCAGGCATGTAGTGTCTGTCAATATATTGTGGGTTCTCAGCTGTGCAGGGAGGTTGGAGATTGGTGTGTGTCTGTGTGTGTGTGTGTTCTGATGGTAGCCCACCATCGTTCAGCCTTTCAGTTGTGTCTGACACTTTGCTGCAGGTCTGTGGCTTATGTTTTCCTAACAAAGAGCTCTCCAGCCAGGTGGGTTGTCTGCACTTTCTATCATCTGCAGCAGTCCCAGTTCTTGCTATCTTACTCTAAAACACATCGCAATTTATTAGCAATTCCACTAGCAGCCGCCGCTTGTTGTTTTCTTTACAGCTGCCACTACTCCTACTCTCTATCTACAGTGAGGGGTTTTGTGTATCTAGTCTTTGCTGGACTCAGTGTTACTCCTACTGATGATATTTTTCCATTATAGTAATTTAATCACTGGTACGGTTCAGCTCTTTTGCTGTGTGATGTGTTAGAAGTGTTTTTCAACTGAAAGATTTTAGCTGGTATGATTCTTCCAGATGGGCCCAGAGGGGATTTACAAAAATAAAACACAAAAACACAAATCTGTCATATCTTTCTTCTCCATTCACCTTTTGTTCTTCTTGTAAAAATAACCGGTGCTAAGTAGTAAAATATGTCTCACAGTGTAGTATCTGTTCTCATGGCATAGGGTCAGATTACTTCCTAATAGTGTGTTGTTGAGAATTAATGGTCTGTTTTGTTAATGTAACTTTGATTTGACTAATTAAACGTACTCTAAAACAAAATACATTAATGATCTGTGTGAGCGGATGAAATAGGATGCAAGAGAGAGAGACAGACACAGAAGCGACAAAGAGAGATTTTTTGTCGACATTTAGAAAGCTTGCATGGAAAAAAGATGTGACAATTGCCTGCCACTGTGCTTTTCCATTGAACTCTCTTTTGTCGATTAAAACAGCTGGACATAATTATCTTTTTTTTTTCTTCCTAAAAACCTAGAATGTCGAATAAAAATTAAGTAGTTGAAGTGTTTACATTATCCATTTAGGCAAATTGTGCATTAATAAAGTGGTGACAGCCTGTTTGCCATGCCCACATATCTGTTTCATTTCTCAGGTAGCAAGCAAGAGTAACATGCATTCACGTAGGCATAGTAGAGATCTGAAACAAATTGATGGTGAAACTTAAAATTGCAATGTAAAGCAATTCAAGCATTCTTGAAAGTCAAGACAATCCTTGTCTTGAAAGTAAACATACTTGTATATAGTTGAAAAAATGGATTTTGCAAGTAGTAGACATTTACAATTAAATGTGGAGTGGAGCTTTATAGTTACATGATAACATCACGTGCCTTGCGTACCTTCAAAATTATCATAATTTATTTAAAAAACACTGTTTCCATCATCATTTGTCGCATTTAAAAAACTTTGGCAAAATAAAAATCCACCCCTGTTGAACGAGTAAAAATGTACTAAATCTTTAGAAAATATCTCCTATACTAATTATATCTGCCGTTTCCAGTACAAATGTTGCAATGATTTTTCTTCCGACATTCTTTTTGTCAAATAAACCTGGGTTAATGGAAACCTGCATACTGTGAGAAAGAGAGAAGGGAAAGCATGGCCACAAAGAGAGGAAGAGTAGAAGGACAGAAATAATTAATATTGGAATGTCTGTGGCAGAGTATTTTTAGAGAAAATCCATCACCATGGTTCACTGAGGGGATGGGCTCTGGGTGACGTGGGGGGGACAGGAGGGCTCTATCTCCGTCAGAGGAATCATGTGCTCTTGCCAAAACGAATCTCGTCTCCTATACCCAAGGAACAGTGCCTTCAGAAAGTATTCACACCCTTGACCTTTTACACATTTTGTTGTGTTACAGCCTTAAATTAAAATAGATTAAATTGAGATTGTTTTGTCACTGGTCTACACACAATACCCCTTTGTGTCAAAGTGGAATTATGTTTTTCGAAAATGTAACAAATTAATAAAAAATGAAAAGCTGAAATGTCTTGAGTCAATAAGTATTCAACTCCTTTGTTATGGCAAGCCTAAATATGTTCAGAAGTAAAAATGTGTAACAAGTCACATAATAAGTCTCATGGACTCTGTGTTGCAATAATAGTGTTTAACATGATTTTTGAATGACTACCTCATCTCTGTATCCCACACATACAATTATGTGTAAGGTCTCTCAGTCGAGCAGTGAATTTCTAACAGAGATTCAACCACAAAGACCAGGGAGGTTTTCCAATGCCTCTCAAAGAAGGGCACCTAATGGTTGACATTTAAAAGCAGACATTGAATATCCCTTTGAGCATGGTGACGTTATTAATTACACTTTGGATGGTGTATCAATACACCCAGTCACTACAAATATACAGGCGTCCTTCCTAACTCAGTTGTCGGAGAGGAAGGAAACTGTTTAGGGATTTCACCATGAGGCCAATGTTGAATTTAAAACAGTTACAGAGTTGAATGGCTGTGAAATGAGAAAAATAAGGATGGATCAACAACATGGTACTATAGTTACTATCCTAAATGACAAACTGAAAAGAAGGAAGCCTGTACAGAATAAAAATATTCAAAAACATGCATCCTGTTTGCAACAAGGGCACCAAAGTAATACTGCAAAAACTTTCGCTAAACAATTACCTCTAATTCCTGAAAATAAAGTATGTTTGGGGTAATTCCAATAACACATTAATGAGTACCACTCTCCATATTTTCAAGCATAGTGGTGTCTGTGTCACACCCTGGCTCTGGGACTCTATTTGTTGAGCCAGGGTGTGTTTATTCTATGTGTTATATTTCTATGTTGGGGGTTCTAGTTTGTCATTTTCTATGTTGGCCTGAGTGACTCCCAATCAGAGGCAACGAGTGTCAGCTGTTTGCTGGTTGTCTCTGATTGGGAGCCATATTTAAACTGTCGGTTTTCCTTTGTGTTTTGTGGGTTCTTGTTTCAAGTTGGTTTAGTTTGACCGTGAACTGTCACGTTACCGTCTTTGTTGTTTTGATCGTGTTTTCGCTCAATAAAGAGTATGTTTGCCTGCAACGCTGCGCCTTGGTCTACTCCTTACCCTGACGATCGTGACAGTCTGCATCATGTTATGGCTATGCTTGTAATCGTAGACTAGGGAGTTTTTCAAGATAAAAAAGAAACGGAATGGAGTGAAGTACAGCCAAAATCCTAGAGGACAAACTGGTATAGTCTGCTTTCCACCAGACACTGGAAGATGAATTGACCTTTCAGTAGGAAAATAACCTAAAACACAAGGCCAAATCTACACTGGAGTTGCTTACCAAGAAGACAGTGAATGTTCCTGAGTGGCTGAGTTAGAGTTTTGACTGAAATCTAATTGGAAATCTATGGCAAGACCTGAATATTGTTGTCTAGCCATGATCAACAACCAATTTGAAGAATTTTGAAAATAATAATGGACAAATGTTGCATAATCCAGTTGTGGAAAAATCTTAGAGACTTACCCAGAAAGACTCACAGCTGTAATCGCTGGCAAAGGTGCTTCTACAAAGTATTGACTCAGAGGTGTGAATAAGTATATGAATTATACAATACCAGTCAAAAGTTTGGACACACCTACTCATTCCAGGGTTTTTCATTATTTTTACTATTTTCTACATTGTAGAACAATAGTGACGACATGAAAACTATGAAATAACACATATGGAATCATGAAGTAACCAAAAAAGTGTTAAATAAAGCATTCCGGGTGACTACCTCATGAAGCTGGTTGAGAGAATGCCAAGAGTGTGCAAAGTTGTCATCAAGGCAAAGGGTCACTACTTTGAAGAATCTAAAACATTAAATATATTTAGATTTTTTAACACTTTTTTGGGTTGCCACGTGATTCCATTGTGTTATTTCATAGGTTTGATGTCTTCACTATTATTCTTCAATCTAGAAAATAGTGAAAAATAAAGAGAAACCCTTGAATGAGTAGGTGTGTTCAAACCTTTGACAGGGACTTTATATTTCTGTATTTCATTTTCAATACATATGCAAAAATGTCTAAAAACATGTTTTCACTTTGTCATTATGAGTTATTGTGTGTAGATGGGTAAGATATACTTTTTTTTTTAAGTAAAGTGGTATGACTACTTTCTGAAGGCACTGTACATCTTCATCTCTGTGTTGGCAGGAAAAGCCGGCCAGATAGACATACGAGATAAATCAGTTGTGTAGGGCCGACATGACTGAGCCAGAGCCACAGATTGCCACATGGCCCATGGCTTTAATGATGCGCAGTGAGCCGGTGGAGGCATGTAAATATGCAGCTGGCACCTCATCCTCTCCTCGCGGCTGCAGCCTTAGTCTCCACTCCCCTTCCCGAGCGTCAGAGACGCTCCCATCAAAGTCGCCTTTGTGCCGGCTGTGTAAGGTTCATGTGTAAGGGGCCTTTTGAGCTTGGCTAGCTGTGTATTGGCTAGCAAGACTACTCTGTCTGATACACATGCCATGAGATGAGGTGCACACCTTTTTTTGGTCATAATTCTTAATCATGAAGTGTCCTACGAATTGTGAAATTTATATTTATGAAAGTGTGTTTTATTTCCTCAACATTAACCTTTTGTTCCTACTCTATATTATTTGGTGAGTGGCTTTCCCAGATACCCAGTGAACAGCACTTGGGAAGTTTCTCAATGTTAGTGACTACCTGGAGAATTTGTGCTTGAAACAGAATAAAATGCATTGTCATAGAAATCGTGCTTGAAACAGAATAAAATGCATTGTCATAGTATCATGGAAGAGTTAGATGTGTGATCCCAAACAGTGCAATGCTTGTCATACACTGCTCAAAAAAATAAAGGGAACACTTAAACAACACAATGTAACTCCAAGTCAATCACACTTCTGTGAAATCAAACTGTCCACTTAGGAAGCAACACTGATTGACAATAAACTTCACATGCTGTTGTGCAAATGGAATAGACAACAGGTGGAAATTATAGGCAATTAGCAAGACACCCCCAATAAAGGACTGGTTTTGCATGTGGTGACCACAGACCACTTCTCAGTTCCTATGCTTCCTGGCTGATGTTTTGGTCACTTTTGAATGCTGGCGGTGCTTTCACTCTAGTGGTAGCATGAGACAGAGTCTACAACCCACACAAGTGGTTCAGGTAGTGCAGCTCATCCAGGATGGCACATCAATGCGAGCTGTGGCAAGAAGGTTTGCTGTGTCTGTCAGCGTAGTGTCCAGAGCATGGAGGCGCTACCAGGAGACAGGCCAGTACATCAGGAGACGTGGGGAGGCTGTAGGAGGGCAACAACCCAGCAGCAGGACTGCTACCTCCGCCTTTGTGCAAGGAGGAGCAGGAGGAGCACTGCCAGAGCCCTGCAAAATGACCTCCAGCAGGCCACAAATGTGCATGTGTCTGCTCAAATGGTCAGAAACAGACTCCATGAGGGTGGTATGAGGGCCCGACATCCACAAGTGGTGGTTGTGCTTACAGCCCAACACCGTGCAGGACGTTTGACATTTGCCAGAGAACACCAAGATTGGCAAATTCGCCACTGGCACCCTGTGCTCTTCACAGATGAAAGCAGGTTCACACTGAGCACATGACAGACGTGACAGAGTCTGGAGACACCGTGGAGAACGTTCTGCTGCCTGCAACATCCTCCAGCATGACCGGTTTGGCGGTGGGTCAGTCATGGTGTGGGGTGGCATTTCTTTGGGGGGCCGCACAGCCCTCCATGCGTTCGCCAGAGGTAGCCTGACTGCCATTAGGTACAGAGATGAGATTCTCAGACCCCTTGTGAGACCACATGCTGGTGCGGTTGGCCCTGGGTTCCTCCTAATGCAAGACAATGCTAGACCTCATGTGGCTGGAGTGTGTCAGCAGTTCCTGCAAGAGGAAGGCATTGATGCTATGGACTGGCCCGCCCATTCCCCAGACCTGAATCCAATTGAGCACATCTGGGACATCATGTCTCGCTCCATCCACCAATGCCACGTTGCACCACAGACTCTCCAGGAGTTGGCGGATGCTTTAGTCCAGGTCTGGGAGGAGATCCCTCAGGAGACCATCCGCCACCTCATCAGGAGCATGCCCAGGCGTTGTAGGGAGGTCATACAGGCACGTGGAGGCCACACACACTACTGAGCCTCATTTTGACTTGTTTTAAGGACATTACATCAAAGTTGGATCAGCCTGTTGTGTGGTTTTCCACTTTAAATTTGAGGTTGACTCCAAATCCAGACCTCCATGGGTTTATAAATTTGATTTCCATTGATCATTTTTGTGTGATTTTGTTGTCAGCACATTCAACTATGTAAAGAAAAAAGTATTTAATAAGATTATTTCATTCATTCAGATCTAGGATGTTTTATTTTAGTGTTCCCTTAATTTTTTTGAGCAGTGTATATCCAGGGACCTTTTCTGTTGAGTCCAAGCAGAGATTATAATAATTAGTAATAGGCAAGTCAGTTTTCTTTTTATTTCTCTCTATTTCTCTGCATTCTGTCTATATTGTAATTATCTGTATCTCTCTCTCACAAAGTTGCAACCAAGCTATGTGTAACCCTCTCACCACAGACCCAGATAGATCAGCTTGAGAATAATGGTGAAAAGGACATATCAGTAAATTAACTTGTATGATATTGACTCGCTAGGGAAAAAATGAGAGGCTAGAGATTACGAAATTGCATTTAGCAAAAAGACTGTTGCTTAAACGTACTTACATGTTACAAGTGTACAGAAAGTCTACGTAGTTAAACATCTCTCTATCGAACTTACCTGAATTTGCCTGCTGTGCGGAGGATTAGCCATCATTGCAACAGGAGCTAGCGTAGCTAAAGACTTTGATTACTGTTTCAAGAATGTTCTCCCATGCAATCAGAATGAATGACTCAAATAAAATGCAACCACACACAGAATGCAATTTGACTTGAATGTATTATCTAGTAAAAATGATCAGGTAATACAATCTTTCACATTGTAGAAATACAAATAAAACCCCTGGGTATAGAGTGCACTCTCAAAACCCAGTCATGCAAGCTAAAGTTGGTACATGTTGGAGCTCAACAAATGTCGATATAAACCGAATGATTCAGCAAATGAATGGGAAAACCCAATGTTACTCACGGCACCATAGCAAACCCCCTGAAACAATAATTCCAAGGTCGTCTCCTATCTGTAATTCATGGTGGAAAATGCCCTGCATGCAATAGAAGAGATGTCCAGCGTCACAAAATAAGTTATCAGGTTGTCTCGGAACAAAGCCCTTTTCAGCAGCCCCGATCCGACAAGCTACGCTAGCTCCTGTTGCAATGATTACTAATCCTCCACACAGCAGGCAAATTCAGGTAAGTTCGATAGAGAGATGTTTAACTACGTAGACTTTCTGTACACTTGTAACATCTAAGTAAGTTTAAGCAACAGTCTTTTTGCTAAATGCAATTTCGTAATCTCTTCACAGGTGTAAAAGTTTTAAGCTCAACAACAATACTGTCGTCTCTCTCTTCTCCTCACGTTTCGAGCAGCTTCACAAGTCCGAGCGACTCAAAAGTTTTCCTCGCAACAGCAATTACAGAGTTCACATGATTGGCACCAAAACTTAACAAGGCTTCTTACTGGCTAAACTAATCCAGGTTACTTTAGTTCACATGAAAGTTAAAGTTAAACTAATTACGTGGACGGCACATTAGAGAATTCAACCAAACAGTGACTCTTAAATTATGAACATGTGGTTTCTTTGAAGTTTGAAAGCAACACAATTGTTTGATGCAATGCAAATCAACATAGGGTCAACAGCAAAGGCTGTAGTAAAATGTAGTGTTTCTAATATATGGTATTAACAGGGTATTACATATGGGATTGTCATATTCAGCCATAGTCATTAATCAAAAACCAAGAGGTCAAAATGGTAATGTCGCTCCGCTGCTCTGCCATGTTTTGTAATTGTTTATTGAAGCTTGTAGCACTTTTTTTTTACAATCCTCTAATCAATATTAAAGCCATTCAGTTGGGTTCCACATCCAAGTATCAATAATTCAATCACACGAGGGAGCTGTGAGAGATTAGTTAATAGATTAGAGTGTAATTAAAACCCTTGGTGCCATTGATTTGTCAAAACGTGGCTATCGAGGCTATACGCTCATACTATGGCAAATGGCTAGCTGTGCTATGTATCGCCTTAGGATATTACTGACAACTCCATCTCTGTAAGAGTCATTGACACAATATTTGAGGGCTGCTGGGGGGTAAGGTGCCTTACATTTGAACAAGTGGAATGAAAAAAGGATGCAAAACAGTCCCACTATTCAGCAGTCCTTAGATCATCAATTGAATTATCTTAGCATTCAGGAGGTACACTCTCCAAACAGCTGTCAGATACAGCCCATGCCCAGGTCACAAGTGGTGTGGAAACACTAATCAAAAGACTGTTTGACTGAAAGTTTTCTTTCAGACTGTTAACTTTGAACGCCTGCAGAATATGTAACATTCCATCAATATGCCATTTACCTTTCCCCCAGTAATAAACCTTGACTCAAGATTAGAGATTTGACAGGTCCCGGCTAGTCTGGTCTGTTTCTGAGTCAGCACTACAGCATTGGCCTCATGCACTTTGCTCCTCTCTGTCAATGGATCCTGACACTGATGGATAACATAAACCTTTTGGTATATGACAGGATATCTAAAAAGATCCTCCCTATTATCCCATATAAAATAAGGAAATCAACATTACCATGGGATGCAAAACTGCACCGCATCTTCAGTGTTTTGATGTTATAACAACATTCTCTATACAGAGAACAGGAAGCCCTTTTACATGGCATGGCATTTGGGTAGTATTCAGAATGGCGAGGCATTATTAATGCTTCTTCAATGGACTCTGTTCTATGTGCTACTTTATGAACTCTCTCTTTTTTTAAGCTTCAATAATCATTTAAAATCCCATTCCTGCCTCTCCATTTATTAAATTATAGTTTGTTTCTCCTCCTTATGTCAACTGGAGCTACTCTGCCCTGATGTTATGGCACCAGCTGATCTCTACTCACACTTGTCAGTGGAATTTATCCATTCAAACACTAAGCTCCCCTTCACTTCCTTTAGATAAAGGAAATAAAAGTAACACAATTCAACAGAAGGTCAATGCCTGGTCAACCAATAGTTTATTTCCTTGACTCAGACTCTGCACCATTTCAGACACTACAGCTCATCATACAGTGGGGAAAAAAAGTATTTAGTCAGCCACCAATTGTGCAAGTTCTCCCACTTAAAAAGATGAGAGAGGCCTGTAATTTTCATCATAGGTACACCTCAACTATGACAGACAAATTGAGTAAAAAAAATCCAGAAAATCACATCGTAGGATTTTTTATGAATTTATTTGCAAATTATGGTGGAAAATAAGTATTTGGTCACCTACAAACAAGCAAGATTTCTGGCTCTCACAGACCTGTAACTTCTTCTTTAAGAGGCTCCTCTGTCCTCCAATCGTTACCTGTATTAATGGCACCTGTTTGAACTTGTTATCAGTATAAAAGACACCTGTCCACAACCTCAAACAGTCACACTCCAAACTCCACTATGGCCAAGACCAAAGAGCTGTCAAAGGGCACCAAAAACAAATTTGTAGACCTGCACCAGGCTGGGAAGACTGAATCTGCAATAGGTAAGCAGCTTGGTTTGAAGAAATCAACTGTGGGAGCAATTATTAGGAAATGGAAGACATACAAGACCACTGATAATCTCCCTCGATCTGCGGCTCCACGCAAGATCTCACCCAGTGGGGTCAAAATGATCACAAGAACGGTGAGCAAAAATCCCAGAACCACACGGGGGGACCTAGTGAATGACCTGCAGAGAGCTGGGACCAAAGTAACAAAGCCTACCATCAGTAACATACTACGCCGCCAGGGACTCAAATCCTGCAGTGCCAGTCGTGTCCCCCTGCTTAAGCCAGTACATGTCCAGACCCGTCTGAAGTTTGCTAGAATGCATTTGGATGATCCAGAAGAGGATTGGGAGAATGTCATATGGTCAGATGAAACCAAAATAGAACTTTTTGGTAAAAACTCAACTCATCTTGTTTGGAGGACAAAGAATGCTGAGTTGCATCCAAAGAACACCATACCTACTGTGAAGCATGGGGGTGGAAACATCATGCTTTGGGGCTGTTTTTCTGCAAAGGGACCAGGACGACTGATCCGTGTAAAGGAAAGAATGAATGGGGCCATGTATCGTGAGATTTTGAGTGAAAACCTCCTTCCATCAGCAAGGGCATTGAAGATGAAACGTGGCTGGGTCTTTCAGCATGACAATGATCCCAAACACACCGCCCGGGCAACAAAGGAGTGGCTTCGTAAGAAGCATTTCAAGGTCCTGGAGTGGCCTAGCCAGTCTCCAGATCTCAACCACATAGAAAATCTTTGGAGGGAGTTGAAAGTCCGTGTTGCCCAGCGACAGCCCCAAAACATCACTGCTCTAGAGGAGATCTGCATGGAGGAATGGGCCAAAATACCAGCAACAGTGTGTGAAAACCTTGTGAAGACTTACAGAAAATGTTTGACCTGTGTCATTGCCAACAAAGGGTATATAACAAAGTATTGAGAAACTTTTGTTATTGACCAAATACTTATTTTCCACCATAATTTGCAAATCAATTCATTAAAAATCCTACAATGTGATTTTCTGGATTTTTTTTTCTCATTTTGTCTGTCATAGTTGACTTTACCTATGATGAAAATTACAGGCCTCTTTCATTGTTTTAAGTGGGAGAACTTGCACAATTGGTGGCTGACTAAATACTTTTTTTGCCCACTGTAGGTTCCAACCCTAAGCAGTGGAAGTGATTGAATTTAGCATGGTCCATTGTACAAATGTGTCCTTCACAGACAATAAACCACCCTGGAGTTTAGATATGCCAGCCTGGTGTGTTAGTGCTTTTACTATAGTGCACACTAAGATCCTGCAGGGTTCAATGTTGATCCATCTCATTCCATAGCTACATGGAGCAACAGTAACTCAGTAGATAAGGGGCATAGTCACATACAGTAGATAAAAGCAATATCTGCAGTGCTCAATTACAGCTAACCCTCAGCCATGGACTTTTCTCATGGGTCATATAATTGTAGGCCTATACCTGATTTAACTAGACCAGTCCCATTTGAGCACATCTGCAGCTCAGTCCATTATTTCCTGTGATTGTGTAAGAGAGAGAGACAGATCATGAGGTGCATACGCAAGCACAAATGCAAGACGTCTAAATCAACCTAACTAAGTTGAACTAAGACTTCTAAATCAATCTAACTAAGAAGAAATAAAGAGGAGGGCAATCTAATGACAAACTCTTGTTTAAGGCCTATGGAGTGTACATGATGGACGGAAATGTCAGTGTAATACACTTGACCTTGCATTCATCCTGCATCAGGGGAGGATTCGGAGAGTGATTGCTGTACTCAGATTCCTGAGTTTGTGTGTTGGCTCTCTACCTCCCTGGAGATCCCTTTAAAGACCTGGATGTGTGGTATTTTCTACAGCAGGATCGTAGGGAAGCAAAGGCGGTGTTGTTTTGACTTCTTTACAGCCAAGAAAAAATGGTGCTATCTAGAACCTAAAAGGGTTCTTCGGTTGTCCCCATAGGAGAACCCTTTGAATAACCCTTTTTGGTTCCAGGTAGAAACATTTTGTTCCAGGTGGAACCCTTTTGGATTCGATGTACAACCATTTCCACAGAGATTTCTATATGGAACCTAAAAGGGTTCTACCTGGAACCAAAAAGGGTTATCCTATGGGGACAGCCGAAGAACCCTTTTGGAACCTTTTTTTCTAAGAGTGTAGAGAGAGGTTAATGACACTGTGTGTGGAGATTGTTGTTTTTTCAGTTTCCTTTGTGTCAAGGGGCCATGATTTATACATGAAGGTCTCCAAAATGCCAAACCATTCTATTGTCTAAATATAACAGTGCATTTTGCATAATTCAGTCTTGTCGACTGCAAGCATGAATTAAATCAATCAAATCAATTCAAATACACTGCTGCCGGATTCAATATCCTGCAGTGACATACCTTTCACTCCTTCCCTCCTCCCCATCTTTCCATCTCCCCGAACACCATTATGATATAGTTCTTCTGTGTTTCTTTTTGTTTCAATGTGTGAGATAGCAGCAGACAGTCTATTAGATATAATGTGCTGGGTGGATCTGTGGATTAATTGTTTCACTAAAGACTTTTGAGGACATCCACAGTACTTGGCTCATTAATCATTAACTATTGTTTATACCTCATAGATTCCCACCTCCCTCTTTGACCCATTGAGATAATGGTTGTGTGTCTCACATTGACTTAAGTTTTTCTACTTACTTCAGCAGCACTATCATACAATGTTCAGAAAAGTCCAAGTGTACGTGATATCTTAGTTTTGATACGATGGCAGATTGTTGATATTTTATGTCAGAATACATTTTGTTTTTACTCTATAACCTACCTCTTGTCAATTATTCTGATTTTGTTTTACCTCTCTTGATCAAGATTAAACAAGTGCTTTAAGAAAATGGTTGTGCCCTCTATGTAAGAACCTGCTTTCACCCATAGCAATACATATTAATTCCACTGAAAAATCCTAAACTTGCACAATAGTGTAGTGCTGTGCAATGTGTTAATTGCTTCGGCTTGTTTAGATGGTAGAGCCCCGGATACTTAGTCCCCCCACCCTCTCCTCTTGAGAGAGTGCCAACCGAAATACGGTCAATACTCCATGGGGTTCACCCCTCAAGTGGATAAGCCTGCCCGTAATTGAATTGGCTTCAACACTGTAGAGGAACAGACAGCAGTGATGTGTTTATTTATTGTTGGGTTGAGCCCAGAAAATGTACCATCCACTGCATTTTTCAAGCAATGTAAAAAATGGTCTACTACCAGGGAGACAACCAGTTCTCTCGGCCAGAGTGCTGATCCTTCTGTAGCTCCACTCGAACAGAGCCTGAGAAAGAAAATTGCTTTTCTGTTTACCTTGATGAACATCATGACTTTTTTATTTTATAATAGCTTTGATTATGTGTGTGTGTTGTGTTAGATTATTATATTAATTTAATCGGTAGCTATATATATGAAAAATGTATGCACTCACTAAACTGTAAGTAGCTATGGATAAGAACGTCTGCTAAATGACTTAAATGTAAAATGTTAAATATACAGTAGGACCAGTTATTTTAGCTGATGATGGGCTCGAGATTCTTGAAAGTTGGGATAATCACTGTCCGGCAATAAAACGTTATTTTTATAGTTGAAAGAAAAATATGTTGTTGCATTATTTGAGCTTAAAAATTACATTTAGGTTAACTTTATAAAGGGGAAAGATTTGCATTTTGAATTTTCTAAATATTTTCAATACTATTCATTTCCATGCCCAGAAATGCCCTTGTCCAGAGCAAACGATCCCAATTTCAAACTCTCAATAAAACTCACAATAATTAATATTATCTGAAAGGGGATCTTATGTGGTTTCTTGCAATAGCCCTCTCTGACTTAAAATACTATTTCTCTCAACACTGTTATTTCAATTGCTACTTTGAATACCACTTGAATGAACAAGAAAAACTTCATTTTTGTCAACGTCGTAAAACATGAACTCCATCAGATTTTTTTCTAACATCAACTCTGTCAGAGTGATGAAAGATCTGAAAGAATGGTTATGGTTTTTTCAATAAATTAATACTTTTCTATAATTTACAATGTTTGTATTGAACTTTTATTTTTAGAGGCCAAAATATATGTTTTAAGTATTTGTTGTGAACTCCATCAGTGGCTTGTCAACTTTGTCACTGATGGCTAAATTATAATTTTTTGTCAAAATGCTGAAGAAATATTTTAATACCTGCTCTGCAAGATATGCTTAAACTCTTGATATATTTGCTGAGCTAGATCAAATGGATGATGTTTGCTTTATAAATGTTGTTTTATGTTCTGAATATAGAAAAACATGACATAATGCTAAGAAAATTAGCCCTGGAGCATTATATGGTGCTATAACATTTTAGAAAAATATGTTTGGAGATTTATATTACATATTTGAATAATCGAATATTAGAATAAAACAAGTATAGGCCTTTAAACACTTGTTGGACAATAAATGTAAAAATTAAATGCCTTTTATGGTATCTGAAAGATATGACATACAGTGCATTCAGAAAGTATTCACACCCCTTGACTTTTTCCACATGTTGTTATGTTACAGCCTGAATTTTAAATTGATTAAATAGAGATTTTGTCTCACTGGCCTACACACAATACCCAATTATGTCAAAGTGGAATTATGTTTTTTGAAATGTTTTCTAATTAATTAAAGTGAAAAGCTGAAATGTCTTGAGTCAGTAAATATTCAACCACTTTGTTATGGCAAGTCTATCTAAGTTCAGTAGTAAAAATGTGCTTAACAAGTCACATAATAAGTTGCATGGACTCACTGTATGTGCAATAATAGTGTTTAACATGATTTTTAAAAAGCTACCTCATCTCTGTACCCCACACATACAATTATCTGTAAGGTCCCTCAGTCGAGCAGTAAATTTCAAACAGATTCAACCACAAAGACCAGGGAGGTTTTCCAATGCCTCGTAAAGAAGGGCACCTATTAGTAGATGGGTAAAAAACGCAGACATTGAATATCCCTAGTGAGGACTAGTGAGGTTTTTTTTGGATAGAAATAAACGGAATAGAACCAAGCACAGGCAAAATCCTAGAGGAAAAACTGGTTCAGTCTGCTTTCCAACAGACACTGGGAGACAAATTCACCTTTCAGCAGGTCAACAACCTAAAACACAAGGCCAAATATACACTGGAGTTGCTTACCAAGATGACATTGAACATTGAATGTTCCTGAGTGTCCTAGTTACAGTTTTGATTTAAATCAGCTTGAAAAATAAAATAAAAAATTCATTCTTTTTTTTCACCTTTATTTAACCAGGTAAGCCAGTTGAGAACAAGTTATCATTTACAACTGCGACCTGATCTATGGTAAGACTTGAGAATGGCTGTCTAGCCATGATCAACAACCAACTTGACAGAGCTTGAATAATTGTTTTAAGAATAATGTGCAAAAATTGTATAATCCAGGTGTGCAAAGGTCTTAGAGACTTTCCCAGAAAGACTCACAGCTGTGATCGTTGCCAAAGGTGATTCTAATGTATTGACTCAGGGGTGTGAATACTTAAAATTTTTGTATTTCATTAACAATACATTTGATTTTTTGTTTCTTGTGGGACAAATAAAGTTCTAACTTGAAATTGAAAGGGTCTGATATGTAAAAAATTATGGATTTTTAAATAAAAATCTCACAAAATGGGTCATTATGCAGGGGTCCAAATGTGCCCATTGTCACGTGTTCTATGATTAAAATAAGTGTTTAATTAATATGTTTAAGTTATATCCGCTAGGAATACATTGTACATCTTGTGGTATGTGTCTTTTACACAAATAAATGCAGTTACATCGATTTCTTCCTCCTGAACACATACAAGAGGTTTAAACAACTGCTCTTAATGCTCACATTTTATTGGCTACAATGAGACTTTAAATAGGGATGTGCATCTTTCTCTTTTAAGACGATTCGATACGTATCTAGATACAGTTGAAGTCGGAAGTTTACATACACTTAGGTTGGAGTCATTAAAACTAGTTTTTCAACCACTCCACACATTTCTTGTTAACAAACTATAGTTTTGGCAAGTCGGTTAGGACATCTACTTTGTGCATGACAAGTACTTTTTCCAAATATTGTTTACAGACAGATTATTTCACTTATAATTCACTGTATCACTATTCCAGTGGGTCAGAAGTTTACATACACTAAGTTGACTGTGCCTTTAAACAGCTTGGAAAATTCCAGAAAATGATGTCATGGCTTTAGAAGCTTCTGATAGGCTAATTGACATTATTTGAGTTAATTGGAGGTGTACCTGTGGATGTATTTCAAGGCCTACCTTCAAACTCAGTGCCTCTTTGCTTGACATCATGGGAAAATCAAAAGAAATCAGCCAATACCTCAGAAAAACAAATGTAGACCTCCACAAGTCTAGATCATCCTTGGGAGCAATTTCCAAATGCCTGAAGGTACCACGTTCATCTGTACAAACAATAGTATAAACACCATGGGACCACGCAGCTGTCATACCGCTCAGGAAGGAAACACGTTCTGTCTCCTAGAGATTAACGTACTTTGGTGCGAAAAGTGCAAATCAATCCCAGAACAACAGCAAAGGACCTTGTAAAGATGCTGGAGGAAACAGGTACAAAAGTATCTCTATCCACAGTAAAACGAGTCCTATATTGACATAACCTGAAAGGCCGCTCAACAAGGAAGAAGCCACTGCTCCAAAACCGCCATAAAAAAGCCAGACTACGGTTTGTAACTGCACGTGGGGACAAAGTGGTCAAAACTGTTCGCTGCTCTGGCACCCCAATGGTGGAACAAGCTCCCTCACGACGCCAGGACAGCGGAGTCACTCACCACCTTCCGGAGAAACCCCACCTCTTTAAGGAATACCTGGGATAGGATAAAGGAATCCTTTCTTTAAAAAATATAACTGTTTGGCCATAATGACCATTGTTATATTTGGAGGAAAAAGGGGGTTGCTTGCAAGCTGAAGAACACCATCCCAACCGTGAAGCACGGGAGTGGCAGCATCATGCTGTGGGGGTGCTTTGCTGCAGGAGGGACTGGTGCACTTCACAAAATAGATGGCATCATGAGGAAGGAAAATTATGTGGATATATTGAAGCAACATCTCAAGACATCAGTCAGGAAGTTAAAGCTTGGTCGCAAATGGGTCTTCCAAATGGACAATGACCCCAAGCATACTTCCAAAGTTGTGGCAAAATGGCTTAAGGACAACAAAGTCAAGGTATTGGCGTGGCCATCACAAAGCCGACAAACCTGAGGCCTACAAACCTGACTCAGTTACACCAGCTCTGTCAGAAGGAATGGGCCAAAATTCACCCAACTTATTGTGGGAAGCTTGTGGAAGGCTACCCAAAACATTTGACCCAAGTTAAAAATCTAAAGGCAATGCTACCAAATACTAATTGAGTGTATGTAAACTTCTGACCCACTGGGAATGTGATGAAATAAATAAAAGCTTAAATAAATCACTCTCTACTATTATTCTGACATTTCACATTCTTAAAATAAAGTTGTGATCCTAACTGACCTAAGACAGGGAATTTTTACTCTGATTAAATGTCAGGAATTGTGAAAACAGAGTTTAAATGTATTTTGCTAAGGTGTATATAAACTTCCGACTTCAACTGTGCTGCGACACGATACAGGAATTATACGTTTTAGTTTGAAACGACTCGGTGCGATTCGGTTTAATTAGAGGAACGTATCGATTCGGTTCAATGCGATACGATGCAATAACATTTGTTGCATACGCACATCCATTTTCCATTCTAAATTCAAATCTGCTGCTTATGGAGCTCATGAGCTGGGCCTCTCTGAGCGGCAGCCACAAAGTCATATACCCCCCTATATCTACCATTTATCTTATTAAAATCTGAGTTTTAACCTAACCATAACCTTAAACACACTGCTAACCTCATGCCTAACCCTAACCTTAAAATAAGACCAAAAAGCTAGTTTTCATGAATCTTTACAATTAAAGCCGATTTTGCCTTTGTGGCTATGGTAACTAGTGGAAAGCTCTCCGAGCTGGATCTGACGTTTGTGTGTTAAAATTATGTAGATGTGTATGTAGGCACCTGAGATGGGCCATAAGGGAAACTGGGAACCATGTCCCACTATCAGTAAGGGGGGCAATGTTTACTTTTTCTCTTAAGAAATGTGCTATGACATAGCCAATGAATGTACACTGAGTGTACAAAACATTAGGAACACCTTCCCAATATTGAGTTGAACCCCCTTTTGCCCTCAGAACAGCCTCAATTCGTTGGGGCATGGACACTACAAGGTTTCGAAAGTGTTCCACAGGGATACTGGCCCATTTTGACTCCAATGCTTCCCACAGTTTTGTCAAGTTGGCTGGTAGTGTATCTTTACTCCGAATAGCTTGTTCCATCTCATCCCACAGATGCTCAATTGGATTGAGATCTGGTGACTGGGCAGGCCATTGCAGTAAGATAAATTCGCTGTCATGTTGGTGGAACCATTCCTGGACAATCCTAGCCTTGTGGCATGGGACATTATCCTGCTGAAAAATTCAATTCACAGATGGATACATTGTGCCATGAAGGGATACACCTGATTGGCAATGGTGTTCAGACATCCTGTGGCATTCAAACGTTGCTCCACTTTTATCAAGGGGCCCAATGTGTGACATGAAAACATACGCCACACCATCGCACCATCACCACCGGACCGCAATGTTGATACACGACATGATGGATACATGTATTCATGTGGTTTTCTCCATACACTAGTCCTCCCATCAGCGTGAAACAACAGCAACCCGGATTCATCAGACCAGGCAATGTTTTTCCAATTATCTAGTGTCCAGTGTTTTCGTTCATTATCCCACTGCAACTGCAGTTTCTTGTTTTTTTGCTAAAAGAATATGAACTCTGTAAGGTCGTTGGCTGCCATAGCCCATTTGTGTCAAGGTACGACAACTTGTGCATTCTTTTATGGGTTTTTGGGCACCAATGTTGTACTGGACTGTCAGTTGACTAACTGAAGCCTGTCTGTTGCTTTTCACAATTTGTTTTTAGCCTCCTTTGTCCTCTTTCATCAATGACCCGTTTTCGACCACTGGCCTGCTGTTGGCTGGATGACCTTTGGGTGGTGGAACATTCTTGATACACATGGGCAGCGTTGCAGTTCTTGACACACTCAAACCAGTGTGCCTGGCACCTACTACCATACCCTGTTCAAAGACACTTAAATATTTGGTCTTGCCCATTCAACCTCTGAATGGCACACATACACTATCCATGTCTCAATTGTCTCAAGGCTTAAAAATGATTATTTAACCTGTCTCCTCCCCTTCATTTACACTTTCTATAGTGGATTTAACAGGTGACATCAATAAGGGATCATAGCTTACATCAATAAGGGATCATGGATTCACCTGGCCAGTCTGTCATGTTTTGTACACTCAGTATATAGCACAACTTTGGATTTCACCCCCGTCTCATAAGAACAGGAATAGGCCTACCTCTCGTTGGTCAGCGCGCGGAGCTGCAGTTTGACTAGGCTACTGATATTGCCTGGGGTTGTTCGGCATTCAAAATTACTTGTAGATCAATGACTGTCAACATATTTACATGCTTTGTTCGACACTGAAGGAGAGGATGCAGTTGTCACAAAATATGAGGTATTTTCGGAAGGTAGAAAGAAAGTAATTTGAGCAAAACATTCTAGTGAATCTGTGATTCCTAACTTTTGAATCGATTTTCTGAAGACACATGCTACATTTGGATCAGTTTGCGGTGCTGTGGACCGATGCACTCATATCTTAAACATTTGAACCAGGGACAATGGGTTAGGTGCCATTTCAAAGTGTGGTTGTGCATCAGCAGTTTCTCTTTTTTTGTCAGTCACTGACACTCACTTAATTAGCCCATGTAGGCTAACAGTTTTTTGATGTGTAAGTTAGTCTAGACAGCTATCTAGTAATCATGGTCGGATTACCAACCGGGGGCCCCCATTGATTTTGTTTTCACTCTCACTCAGATATCAAATTAACGTGGCATAAGTCAGGGCAAAATGTATATAACTGCAGGAAACTAGTTATAAAATTGCAAAACTTTCTCTCTGCCTCATGGCAAAATGTGTAGAATTGCAGCAAACTTGTTTTAAGACTGCAACATTTTCTCTAAGCCCCATGGCAAAATGTGTAGAATTGCAGGAAATTAACTCTAAAACTAAAAATTGTGGGAAAAAAAGTGTGGGAAAAAAGTATTTGATCACCTGCTGATTTTGTACGTTTTCCCACTGACAAAGAAATGATCAGTATATAATTTTAATGGTAGGTTTATTTGAACGGTGAGAGACAGAATAACAAAAAAAAATCCAGAAAAAGGCATGTCAAAAATGTTAGAAATTGATTTGCATTTTAATGAGGAAAATAAGTATTTGACCCCCTCTCAATCAGAAAGATTTCTGGCACCCAGGTGTCTTTCATACAGGTACGAGCTGAGATTAGGAGCACACTCTTAAAGGGGGTGCTCCTAATCTCAGCTTGTTACCTGTATAAAAGACACCTGTCCACAGAAGCAATCAATCAATCAGATTCCAAACTCTCCACCATGGCCAAGACCAAAGAGCTCTCCAAGGATGTCAGGGACAAGATTGTAGACCTACACAAGGCTGGAACCAAGACCATTGCCAAGCAGCTTGGTGAGAAGGTGACAACAGTTAGTGCGATTATTCGCAAATGGAAGAAACACAAAATAACAGTCAATCTCCCTCGGCCTGGGGCTCCATGCAAGATCTCTCCTCGTGGAGTTGCAATGATCATGAGAACGGTGAGGAATCAGCCCAGAACTACACGGGAGGATCTTGTCAATGATCTCAAGGCAGCTGAGACCATAGTCACCAAGAAAACAATTGGTAACACACTACGCCGTGAAGGACTGAAATCCTGCAGCACCCGCAAGGACCCCCTGCTCAAGAAAGCACATATACAGGCCCATCTGAAGTTTGCCAATAAACATCTGAATGATTCAGAGGAGAACTGGGTGAAAGTGTTGTGGTCAGATGAGACCAAAATCGAGCTCTTTGGCATCAACTCAACTCGCCGTGTTTGGAGGAGGAGGAATTCTGCCTTTGACCCCAAGAACACCATCCCCACCATCAAACATGGAGGTGGAAACATGATGCTTTGGGGTGTTTTTCAAATACTTAATTCCTTCACTGTAATAGCTTTGGGGCTTTGGGGACCCCGAGAGAGTATATGAACACATCATTATGACAGGGAATCTTTAAAAACTTCAAAATGTTATTTCAGCCTCATGGCAAAATGTTTAGAATAGCAGGAAATTATCTCAGAGATTCTTCAAAGTTGGGACAATCTTTGTCCAGCAGGGAAAATGTATTTTTATAGTTGCATTAAAAAAAAAAAAAAATGCATTATTTGACCTTAAAATTAATATTTACGGGGAAATAATAGTTTTGGGAATTTTCAAAAAATTGTATATTATTTATATCCTTGTCGGCTCTATGCCTGGAAATGCCCTGTCCGGAGCAAAGGATACCAATTTCAAACTCTCCAAAAAAGTGTTTAAAAGTAAAAAAACGGGCAATAATAGATATTAATTGAAAAATTATCTCATATAGTTTCTTGCAATAGCCCTCTGTGACTTTAAATAATATTTATCTCAAAACTGTGATTCCTAAAAGATGTGTCCGGCGATTTGGTCAACTCCGTCAGATTTGTCAAAAATACTAAATTAATTAGGAATTAGCAGAGTCAGCTGTACCATAAGGACCCCTTATTCATGTCCTCATTACATTTAGGGTTTGTGCTATCCGGGATCCTTGGGACATCCCTACCCCATTGAAGTTGTAATTTAAAATGGTTAAGGTAAGGGTAAAGGTTAGGGTTAGGTAAGTGTTATGGTTTGGATAGGGGTTAAGGTTAGGGTTTATGGTAGGAACGTCCCAAGGAATTCCGGATGGCACTGACTCATGGTCTACTTTCGATAGATTTAAACAAACAATATTGGAATCACCATATTCACAATCATAAACTGTCAACTCCATCTGACTGATAGATTAAGATAGAATATGAATTTTGGTTCAAATATGTTACATTTAATTAGGTTTTAGAGTCATAAAATAACTGAGGAAAAACTAAATTGCTACTGTGTATACCACTTAAATCAAGATGAAAAATGCAATCAAATCTAAGTAAAACATAAACTCTCAGATTTTTGTCTAATGTGAACTCAACTCCATCAGAGTGCTGAAAGATTTGATAGAATGTTATGTTTTTATTGAGTATTTTCAAATGAATAATTTTCCATATTTTACAAATGTTTGTGTTTAACTTTTATTTTCAGATACAAAATATGTCTGTTTTGAGTATCTGTTGTCAACTCCGTCAGTGGTTTGTCAACTCCGTCACTGATGGCTAACCCCCTTAAAGGCATACTTTGGGATTTTGGCAATGAAGACCTTGAGCTACTTCCCCAGAGTCAGATGAATTTGTATGTCTCTGTGTCCAGAATGAAGGAAGTTACAGGTAGTTTCATATAATAATAATAATAATAATTGGTCATTTAGCATATCCCTTTCAAACCTTAATATTGTGAAATAATATTTGTTTAACTGTTCGGCAACATACATACATATTTGCTGTGCAAGACCTAAGAGATAATGTTTGCTTTATAAATATTGTTCTAAATCTAGAAAAACATGCCAAAATGCTAACGAAATTACCCCTGGAGCAATTAATAGTGGAATAAAACAAAACAAAAAGAGATTGAGGTTGTCCCATCTTTCAATAATCCCTGAGCTCTAAAACATGGTAAAATGTGTAAAATAGCATGAGATTAGCTGTAAAACTGCACATGTTTCTCTCTGCCCCATGGCAACAAAACAGCACAATCACCCCCAATGACTTTGGGGGTTGAGAAGGTGCCCTTGCTCTGACCTTTCCGGCAAATCTGAGCTACACCACTGCCTGGTTACGGTATATACGGTATAAAGCCCAAGCCTACTAGTTGGTCTTGACAGTGGGGAATCGATTCTGTCTGACTGTACCCTTTATACAAAGAAAAAAACATCCCTTCAAGTAATATGCTGACCCACTCTACTGACATCTTACCATATTCTTTAGGTCAGCGTTTCCAAAACTCGAATCTGGGGACCGCAAGGGTTGCACTTTCTTTTTTTTAACTTCATTACACAGCTGATTCAAATAATCAAAGCTTGATTATGAGTTGATTATTTCAATCAGCTATGTAGTCATGCTAGGCCAAAATGTCCACCCCTTTGGGACCCAAAGATGTCAGTAGTGTGGTTCAGCATATTACTTGAAGGGATGTTTTTTTACAGGGTGTGTCAATGTGTGTGAATCGGTGCATGTATTGTTTCTGCACTACAGTATGCCATCATAATAATAATAATAATAATAATAATAATAATAATAATAATAATAATATGCCATTATCATTATGCAGTTTTCCATATGTGACTAGTTTCAGAAAACTAGGCGTATGTCACGCATCACTACGTCACAGGAGAGTGCGTTTTTTGGCCAGAAATGCCTTCTGGAACATGTGCCTTAAATTACGTTACAAACCTAGTTAGATTAGCCACGGAAAAATACAGGAACCTTCCCACTAGCCATGATTGGCTGAGATAATGTCACGATCGTCTTGAAAAGGAGCGGGCCAAGGCGCAGCGTGAGATGCGTACATATTTATTTTCTTGTACACCACAGCGAACAAAACAACAAACGAAACGTGAAGTCCTTCGATAAAAACACAAATCAAAAGGAACAAGAAACCACACCAAACGAATGCCTTACAGCTACCTAAGTATGGCTCCCAATCAGAGACAACGAGCAACAGCCGTCTCTGATTGGGAGCCACCCTGGCCAACATAGAAACACAAAACTAGAACCTAACACCCTGGCTCAACATACGAGAGTCCCCAGAGCCAGGGCGTGACAGTACCCCCCCCAAAGGACTCCGGCCGCGCCAACCAAACACAACAGGGGAGGGACCGGGTGGGCACTCCGCCTCGGCGGTGGATCCGGCTCCGGCATGACTCCCACTCCCTCTCTAACCCCCCAAAGCGCCCCTGATCCGGTCTGGCCCTGCTGGCCGGAGCTGGACTGAACACTGGTGGAGCGGAATGATCTAGCTCCGGAGTGGAGCAGCTGACCGGTGCCGGACCAGGCACCGGTGGAACAGGCACGGGCTGTGCCGGACTGACGACGCGCACCACAGGCTTGGTGCAGGGAGCAGGGACGGGCCGGACCGGGCTGACGACGCGCACCATTGGCTTGGTGCGGGGAGCAGGGACGGGCCGAACCGGGCTGACGAAGCGCCCCACTGGCTTGGTGCGGGGAGCAGGAACAGGCCGGACTGGGCTGGCGACGCGCACCATAGGCTTGGTGCGGGGAGCAGGAACAGGCCGAACCGTGCTGACGAAGCGCACCATAGGCTTGGTGCGGGGAGCAGGAACAGGCCGAACTGGGCTGGCGACGCGCACCACAGGCCTGGCGCGAGGGACAGGAACAGGCCGGACCGGGCTGGTGACGCGCACCACAGGCTCGGTGCGAGAGGCAGGAACAGGCCGAACCGTACTGGGAACACACGCCACTGGCCCTACGCGGGGATCAGGAACGGGCCGGACCGGACTGGCAACACACCCCAGTACCTCTCGCCGTGCCTCTACATACTCCTTCCCCCTGGTGTCCAGTAACTCCCGTAACCTGGCGGCCTCCTCTGCCAACCCTCTGAACCACTCTATCCCGTACTCCTGCTGCCCCGTCGTCCACAGCGTGAGCCCCCCCCTAAAAAAATTCTGGGCTTGTCTCTCCCCCGTGGACCAGGCCTCCATGGTTCTCGTCCAATTCTCTCTCCACTGCTCCCAATTCCAACCTTTCTCCTCATCACACTGCTTGATCCAGTCGTGGTGGTTTCTTCTGTCACGATCGTCTTGAAAAGGAGCAGGCCAAGGCGCAGCGTGAGATGCGTACATATTTATTTTCTTGTACACCACAGCGAACAAAACAACAAACGAAACGTGAAGTCCTTCGATACAAACACAAATCAAAAGGAACAAGAAACCACACCAAACGAATGCCTTACAGCTACCTAAGTATGGCTCCCAATCAGAGACAACGAGCAACAGCCGTCTCTGATTGGGAGCCACCCTGGCCAACATAGAAACACAAAACTAGAACCTAACACACTGGCTCAACATACGAGAGTCCCCAGAGCCAGGGCGTGACAGATAATTGCTGTGCTGGACATGCCGAGAGATGAGTTCGGATTGGTCTGCCATGTACCACGATTCTGTCTATAACGTCAGCTGGTCAGTATGTGTAGATAATCCTTGCTACCGTGGATTTTTTCAAATATATAAAGTTAGCCATGAACAACTGCATAAGTGTTGCTACCTCTCTCAACAACATTGCTGCCCAGAATTTAGTAGGCCCTATGGACAAAGATAATTTGTGATGGACTACTTTCTGCACACGGTCAGTGTGAGCCGGAGTGACTTGACACAACAACTGGCCAAACAAGCTGTAGCTAGCTACAACCCAAACGGAAAAGACACGCTGCAGTGAAGCGTTCATCCATGTATATGGTTAAAAGTCTAGCTACATTTTGAGATATTCTACGTTTCAAATTTAGTCAGAAAGTCATTTTCATTGCATGATAAATCATACTGTTAGCTAGCTAGCAAACGTTAACTTGCTGGTTCACTAGCTAACGTTACGTGTATGGTCTGTGTATTAATATTATTAGTATCTCAGAAAGCCACCTGCATTGCTAGTTATAGCCTAATGTTAACTAGCTAGCTAACATTGAACATAGTTGGTTAGTTTTAGCTACCTGTAGATTCATACTCCAGCATTTCATGCATGGTGGCTAACGTTTGTACTGTAGCTATGGGTTGGGATTATGGTTCGTTGATTAGTTAGCTAGCTAAACAAAAGACTCAATTTCGCCAGATGATTACATGACCCATCAAGTTAGCCAGGTGTGTCTTGGGGTGATTACGGCCATCTATTGTATTTCATGAACAAGTGTACATGTCTAGACAATAGTGACCCATCTACTTAGCTAGATGAGGCTGGGGGGTGGTTATAGCATTTCTTTCACATGACCCATCAATTTAGACAGGTGTGTCTGGGTTAAGCATCTAATAATTGTAAAGTATTGATAGAATATTTGTATCTGAACACTTTCAAAGTCAGATTAGGATACGTAACCGACCGGCTCCATTCTGTCTTATATAGCTACATTTGAAATTGTGTTTTTTACATTGGATAAAAGTAGAGACACATATATTATACACTACAGTTGAGGAACAATGGGAAAGTAATTCTGCTTTGAAAGGTGATAAACTTTTAAACCCACTTTTGAGAAAAAATGGCCCTTGAATGTCTTGGTACACCTACAGGAGAGCTCTTCTTTGTATACACCCATTCAGCATCGTTCACACCCTCTTAAACCTTAGCCCCACCCATCTCTTTGAGGATTCCCATGTGTGTCACACGCTGATCTGTTTCACCTGTCTATGTGCTCATCTCCACCCCCCTCCAGGTGTCGCCCATCTTCCCCATTATCCCCTGTGGATTTATACCTGTGTTCTCTGTTTGTCTGTTGCCAGTTTGTCTTGTCTCGTCAAGCCTACCAGCGTTTTCCCCCGTACTCCTGTTTTGCTCTAGCCCCTGTTTTCCAGTTTTTCCCGGTTTTGACCATTCTGCCTGTCCTGACGCTGAGCCTGCCTGCCGTTCTGTACCTTATGATACTGTTCTGGATTACCGACCTCTGTCTGCCCCGACCCTGAGCCTCCCTGCCGTTTCTGTACCTTTCGGACTCTGCTCTGGATTATTGACCTCTGCCTACTCTTGACCTGTCGTTTGCCTGCCTCCTGCTTTTGTAAATAAACTTTTGCTATTTCGAACTGTCTGCATCTGGGTCTTATCCTGAGTCGTGATAATGTGAGGCCATGTGCTATACAGAGTGAGTACGGTAGTGTACTAAACAACCAAAGAGTTCAAGACTAAAGGCTGGTTTATACTACATCTATCAACATATCTGTACACAGTTGTCGCAGTGACATCATGAACATTCTATTGTCGTCCGACATCAAACTTGTCGTTGTCGTTATGAAAAAGTATTAACACAAAAACTACAGGCTGCGTGACTTCAGCAGCCTGGTGGTCCAAAATAGCATAACTGGTGTATTTTAACACCAATAAACCCATCCGTTTAAAATGTATTTAGTATATGTCAATCTAGCAAAACAGGCAACTAAAAGCAACTTTCTAAACAATGTTTTGGTTAGTAACATTAAGTTACCTGGCTAGCCAGTTCAAATAATGATCATGTCATATAGCTGACAAAGTCTTAACTTTAGCTAATTTGTATTTGTTATTACAGGAAAATAAACTCACCACAAGATCATTATTTACAAGTTAATGGTGAACTAATCACAGAAAATACCTTATGTTTGTGATTGTGACTAAATAAAAGCAAGGCATTCTACCTGAGAATTTTAGAACTCGGACACTGTCTCATTGGCCTAACCCCTTACGAAAAAAGATTGCAGTCAGAATGCAGTATAACTGCAGTACATTATATAACACTATGAAATATCTGGGAAACCAGGCCTGGTATTCATAGCTGACTTTGAAAAGGCTTTTGATGAAGTACGACTGGAATGTATATATAAATGCATGGAATATTAAAAATTTTGAGAACGTTATTTATAGTTATAGGTTAACGTTATTTATAGTAACCCTAGGTGTAAAATAGGATATAATCGCTACTTCTCAGAAACTATTAAACTGTCACGAGGAGTAAAACAAGGTTGTCCATTATCAGCATATCTATTTTTTTATGGCCATCGAAATGTTAGCTATTAAAATCAGATCCAACAATAATATCAAGGCGCTAGAAATCCAGGACTTAAAAACAAAGGTATCATTGTATGCTGATGATTCATGTTTTCTTTTAAATCCACAATTTGGATCCCTCCACAGCCTCATACAGGATCTAGATACTTTTTCTAACCTATCTGGATTACAACCAAATTATGATGTGTACTGTATTACGTATTTGATCACAAAACGATACAACTTTTACGTTTCCGTGTAGTTTACCAATAAAATGGTCTGACGGTGATGTGGACATACTCAATATTCATATCCCAAAATAAATAAATAATCTCACTAAAATACATTTAATAGAAAGTTAGCAATAATAAATAAGGTCTTGCTACCATGGAAAGGAAAATACCTGTTTATTTGTGGAAAAATCACCCTGATTAACCCTCATATCCCAGTTTACCAATTTGCTTATGGCCTTTCCTACACCTAGCGACCTGTTCTTTAAATTATATGAGCAAAAAATATTCAATTTTATGTGGAACTGCAAGCCAGACAAAATAAATCGGTCCTATTTATATCATGTTATTGTTATTTCACATGGCCTCATGTGAATCATTAAAGAGATGGGTGGGGCTAAGGCTTAAGAGGGTGTGAACGATGTTGAATGGGTGTAGACAAAGAAGAGCTTTCCAGTAGGTGTACAAAAACATTCAAGGGCCATTTTCTCAAAATTGGGGTTACAAGTTTATCAACTTTCTAAGCAGAATTACTTTCCCATTGTTCCTCAACTGCAGTGTATGATATACCATTTTGCAGCTCTTAGTCTCTACTTTTATCCAATGTAAAAATGACAATTTTAAATGTTGCTACATAAGACCGAATCGAGGCGGACGATCACATTTGTGCAAGTCGAGGCACAGCCCTAAAAACAGTAACATTAGCCCCACCCATCTCTTTAACATCCAATAGAGTGCATCAATGAACGTTTTCAAGATCCAGGTGAATGAGTTCATAGCCTTTTATTTATAGCTTGCAAGGCTTTGATGAAAGCCAATGTTGTAACAGTTGTGTTAAGAACTCTCTCCCAGTCTGATGGTGTTCACATAACAAGCTGTGAAAGTGAATTATTCTGTTAAATGACATTCGAACTGTGCCTCCGTTTACTCATCGCCTGATGATCTCGGGGCAATCTAACTGTGAATTGGAAATAATTTCTCAGTGTGTGCCTAGAACATTTTTGCTCATCTGTGAGTTTGTATCTGTAGTGTTCGTATTTTCAGTTTCTGTTTCAACCAAATTTTTCACCATGGTATCCTATCCCGTGTGACAGGCCAAGTTCATTACAGCAAACATTTTGGGGTAATTTGCAATCCCTGCCACATCCAGACCCAAATATGTCTGATGTGACAATATGCTACGGCTAATGAGGTTGCTCTGAATGACAGTTTGCTGAAGACGGAAATAAAAAGGAGATCATTAAATAATGTTTTTGGAATGCACTGAGAAAGCTTTGGGACTAATGGATTTATACAGATCAGTTCCAGACAAAACTTGTTTATGCTGGATCAGAAAAATGGTGTTATTCAACATTTGAAATATGTTGAATTAATTGGCTTTCTGGAATAATATATCATGCATTCACTTGCTCAATTTTGCATCCATTGAGAAGGTTTAAGGTCAGAAACAAAACTTTGAAATCCCCACTGTGTTTTAAGCACCTGCTTTTCTTCAAATAAGGACTAAAACACTTGCAGCCAGCAGATTTGGAAACAACAGAGAGAACCGTCTCAAAATTGACAAAATAAAATGTCTGGTTCTGCAATAAACTGATTCATCTTCCGTTCACACCCAGTGTCTGGCCCTTTAGTGCCATTCGGCGCTCTATAAAGGGCCAATTAGTTGTCCCCTGGGCAGCTCCTTCACACATTCAGTTCTCCCTAACCTGACACAGCCATAAATGCACAACACACACACCTACAGTATATGTGGGTAGAGTTAAAGTGACTATGCATAGATAATAAACAGAGAGTAGCAGATGCGTAAAATAGAGGCTGGGGTGGGGTTGGGTGGGGGGGGACAATGCAAATAGTCCAGGTAGCCATGATTAGATTCCCCACTGTATTCTGATGCAGCGATAAACACACAACACACATTGACGTGGGACCCTCTCTCATAACCCTCTACAGAGGTGTACGTTCCCATAAGTAATTGATGGTTATATACCAAAGCTCACAAAGAAAACTTTAAATCAGAAGCTGTCTATGTCATGTGTGGTATGTGGTATGTTGTTAGGGTTGTATGTTGTCAGTGTGCTCTGAACCCATGGATAGCTTCCATCTTTATACGCCATGTCATAATCAAAATTGTGGACTGTTGTCACTTGAGCATCTCAATGCTTTATGTGTGTCAGGTTTAATAAAACATTTTTTAGGAGCATGCCACTGGAGGATCAGTGATATGTTAGCTAACGGTTATGCATAACTCTCCTGGAGTCTTTGTTTATCTACACCTCTGCAGAATTCTAAATGGTGATCTTCACTGCCTACAGATCATCTTAGCCTGTCCACCCTGCCACCTACATCCTCAGCAGAAAACATTTTCCACAGTTTATTTACATAAGTCTCCTAGAAAACAAGATGATCCAGCTATGATATTTGAATGTAAGTAGGATATTTGAGGAAAACCCCTTCATTGATTTATGAGTAATTGGGATATCTGTACAACGTATTGGTTTTTAGAGCATGAATGTTTCCACAGCCAGCCCTAGAACAGTGCTTGGTGTGAACAACACTGTTGGTTATCTTAGCTCTTGAAGTCAAAGACGTAAGACGTAACAGCAAAATGCACCGATGAGATCGATGAACAGCTGAGCAGATTAATAGAGTCTCAATGGGTAACTAAATAACCCTGAGAGCTGGGAGAAAAACAGCAATAGAGTAATTGACATGAAAACAGTGGTGGCTGTTGACAAGATGACTAATAGGTGTGTGATGTTGTGGTCAGACACCAGCCCCAGCCAGCCCCATTACATGCTGCAAGCATGTGTCCAATTGTTAGAGGAATTTATTTTTAAGATGTGAAGAATCCAGACAGTCACTGGGTATCGTATTGTTAAATGTAGAGATCTCATTCTCTCCTCTTCTCTTCCCCCCTCCTATATCCATTCTGCCATCCCCAGTCCCACAGCTCCATATTGATGGATCTCTCTCTGTGAATAATCTGGGATGGCTGTCCATGTCTCTGTTACAGCCTCCGTCTTGCTACACCATGCTGTTTATGTTTGCATGGCAAACAATCCGTTTTTAGTCTGAAAGACTAGTCTGCCTTTCATTTCCTGCCAAGGCCCCCACTGAATGAGCCATTTCACTCAGAATATAACATAAGCTGCATTATCCACTGTGTAGTATTTGTCTTCCACCTCATTGTCCCTCTCTCCATCAAGGCTTTCCACCCTAAATTGAATTTCCGGGGGAAGAGAAAATAGTTGATTAAAGAGATACTGGTGTATTATAAGGATGAATGATACTTAAAAAGAGTTAGCTGTTCTGTTTACTACAGCTGACATAAAAGGACCCCGCAGACTCTCCACTAGCACCAGACAATTGGTATGGGATCATAAATGGCCCAACAGGGCAGGTATTGAAGTGCTTTATCCCTCACAGCGAAACTTTATTCACCTATGTTGTTCTGTTCCCTGCTTGCCGATCAATACCGGAAGGCCGCCAACCTGACTATCCAAAAAGCTCTGACAACCCCTGCTGTGACCCAGAATCAATCAGCCAGGTTATTAATCGCTAATACTTCATAATACCCTTTGACTGGATACAGGGCGAGCTGAAGTTCTCTCCCTCTGGCATTACTGAAGGAGAAAGGGATTGCTGTCACACTCAGAATGCTCATCGATGGAAGTCAAGGTAGGGGGTAGAACATTTCAGCCCAGCAAATTTGACACTGCATGTCAGGAAATTTGCCGTGTTTGGAGGAGGAGGAATGCTGCCTATGACCCCAAGAACACCATCCCCACCGTCAAACATGGAGGTGGAAACATTATGCTTTGGGTTTTTTTTTCTGCGAAGAGGACAGGACAACTTCACCGCATCAAAGGGATGATGAACGGGGCCATGTGCCGTCAAATCTTGGGTGAGAACCTCCTTCCCTCAGCCAGGGCATTGAAAATGGGTCGTGGATGGGTATTCCAGCATGACAATGACCCAAAACACACGGCCAAGGAAACAAAGGAGTGGCTCAAGAAGAAGCACATTAAGGTCCTGGAGTGGCCTAGCCAGTCTCCAGACCTTAATCCCATAGAAAATCTGTGGAGGGAGCTGAAGGTTCGAGTTGCCAAACGTCAGCCTCGAAACCTTAATGACTTGGAGAAGATCTGCAAAGAGGAGTGGGACAAAATCCCTCCTGAGATGTGTGCAAACCTGGTGGCCAACTACAAGAAACGTCTGACCTCTGTGATTGCCAACAAGGGTTTTGCCACCAAGTACTAAGTCATGTTTTGCAGAGGGGTCAAATACTTATTTCCCTCATTAAAATGCAAATCAATTTATAACATTTTTGACATGTGTTTTTCTGGATTTTTTGTTGTTATTCTGTCTCTCACTGTTCAAATAAACCTACCATTAAAATTATAGACTGATCATTTCTTTGTCAGTGGGCAAACGTTCAAAATCAGCAGGGGATCAAAAACTTTTTTCCCTCACTGTATATCAGAAGAAATGGCTTTCCCTGTCTTTTGTTCTATATTTTACAGGCCCTGACAAGAAGGCATATGAGCAAGCAAACACTCAAACAAACAGGTGAGAGGCCCCATACTGGCGCATGGTAGATGCCTCATCTAATCCCGCTGTTTTTAGCTACATGGGCTTATCACTAGGCACAGAGTGGGGCTGGCAAACAAAGGCCCAGCCGTATGTGATGCAAATGAAAGTCATAGCGAGGGGCTTGCAGCACTGTGCACTGTCTGAATGAGGTATTGTGTGCAGTCTGCTGCCAGCGAATCTCCTGAGGTTTGGCTAGAGGAGCAATGTGAGTGCAGGCAGGCAATGCTACAAAAACAACCAGAGACTGTGAGGGGCTACATGCTCAGCATAAGATGAGTTGCATGTCTACCAATGATGAGAATACACTTTTATTTAAAGTCCTTTCATGAAATAAAAACAATGTCAATGTGTGTTGACTTTTGTTGCTATGTACAGTAAATTGTACTTGTGTTTTCCCCCCCAATGCAAATAGTCAAGGTTGCCATTTGATTAATTGTTCAGCATTCTTAAAATATAATATGCCATTTAGCAGACGCTTTTATCCAAAGCGACTTACAGTCATGTGTGCATACATTTTTACGTAAGGGTGGTCCCGGGGATCAAACCCACTACCCTGGCATTACAAGCGCCATGCTCTACCAATTGACCTACAGAGGACCTGGGGGTAGAAGCTGTTAAGGAGCATTTTGGACCTAGACTTGGCACGCTGGTACCACTTGCTGTGCGGTAGCAGAGAGAACAGTGTATGACTTGGGTGACTGGAGTCTTTGACAATTTTTTGGGCCTTCCTCTGACACCGCCTTGTATATACAGTTGAAGTCGGAAGTATACATACACCTTAGCCAAATACATTTAAACTCAGTTTTTCACAATTCCTGACATTTAATCCTAGTAAACATTCCCTGTCTTACGTCAGTTAGGATCACCACTTTATTTTAAGAATGTGAAATGTCAGAATAATAGTAGAGAGAATTATTTATTTCAGCTTTTATTTCTTTCATCACATTCCCAGTGGTTCAGAAGTTTACATACACTCAATTAGTATTTGGTAGCATTGCCTTTAAATTGTGTAACTTGGGTCAAGCGTTTCGGGTAGCCTTCCACAAGCTTCCCACAATAAGTTGGGTGAATTTTGGCCCATTCCTCCTGACAGAGCTGGTGTAACTGAGTCAGGTTTGTAGGCCTCTTTGCTCGCACACGCTTTTTCAGTTCTGCCCACACATGTTCTATAGGATTGAAGTCAGGGCTTTGTGATGGCCACTCCAATACCTTGACTTTGTTGTCCTTAAGTGGTGGTCCTCTGTAGCTCAGCTGGTAGAGCACGGCGCTTGTAACGCCAAGGTAGTGGGCTCGATCCCCGGCACCACATATACACAAAAAAAAATGTATGCACGCATGACTGTAAGTCGCTTTGGATAAAAGTGTCTGCTAAATGGCATATTATTATTAAGCAATTTTGCCACACCTTTGGAAGTATGCTTGGGGTTATTGTCATTTGGAAGACCCATTTGCGACCAAGCTTTAACTTCCTCACTGATGTTTTGAAATGTTGCTTCAATATATCCACATAATTTTCCTTCCTCATGATGCCATCTATTTTGTGAAGTGTACCAGTCCCTCCTGCAGCAAAGCACCCCCACAGCATGATGCTGCCAACCCCGTGCTTCACGGTTGGGATGGTGTTCTTCGGCTTGCAAGTCACCCCCCTTTTCCTCCAAACATAACAATGGTCATTATGGCCAAACAGTTCTATTTTTGTTTCATCAGACCAGAGGATATTTCTCCAAAAAGTACGATCTTTGTCCCCATGTGCAGTAACAAACCGTAGTGGTTTTGGAGCAGTGGCTTCTTCCTTGCTGAGCGGCCTTTAAGGTTATGTCGATATTGGACTTGTTTTACTGTGGATAGAGATACATTTGTACCTGTTTCCTCCAGCATCTTCATAAGGTCCTTTGCTGTTGTTCTGGGATTGATTTGCACTTTTCGCACCAAAGTACGTTCATCTCTAGGAGACAGAACACGTCTCCTTCCTGAGCGGTATGACGGCTGTGTGGTCCCATGGTGTTTATACTTGCGTACTATTGTTAGTACAGATGAACGTGGTACCTTCAGGCGTTTGGAAATTGCTCCCAAGGATGAACCAGACTTGTGGAGGTCTACAATTTTTTTTCTGAGGTCTTGGCTGATTTCTTTTGATTTTCCCATGATGTCAAGCAAAGAGGCACTGAGTTTGAAGGTAGGCCTTTAAATACATCCACAGGTACACCTCCAATTGACTCAAATTATGTAAATTAGCCTATCAGAAGCTTCTAAAGCCATGACATCATTTTCTGGAATTTTCCAAGCTGTTTAAAGGCACAGTTAACTTAGTTTATGTAAACTTCTGACCCACTGGAATAGTGATACAGTGAATTATAAGTGAAATTATCTGTCTTTAAACAATTGTTGGAAAAATTACTTGTGTCATGCACAATGTAGATGTCCTAACCGACTTGCCAAAACTATAGTTTGTTAGCAAGAAATTTGTGGAGTGGTTGAAAAACGAGTTTTAATGACTCCAACCTAAGTGTATGTAAACTTCCGACTTCAACTATAGGTCCTAGATGGCAGGAAGCTTGGCCCCAGGATATACTGGGCTGTACGCACTACCCTCTGTAGCGCCTTACTGTCAGATGCCGAGCAGGTACCATACCAGGCAGTGATGCAACCGGTCACGATGCTCTCGATGGTGCAGCTGTAGAACCTTTTGAGGATCTGGGGAACCATGCCAAATCTTTTCAGTATCCTGAGGGGGAAAAAAGGCATTGTCATGCCCTCTTCACAACTTTCTTGATCTGTTTGGACCATGATAGTTTGTTGGTGATGTGGACACCAAGGAACTTGAAACTCTCGACCCGCTCCACTACAGCCCTGTCGTTGTGAATGTGGGCGTGTTCGGCCCTCCACGTTGAGGAAGAGGTTGTTGATCTGGCACCACACTGCCAGGTCTCTGACCTCCTCCCTATAGGCTGTCTCATCGTTGTCGGTGATCAGGCCTACCACCGTTGTGTCGTCAGCAAACTTAATGATGGTGTTGGAGTCGTGCCCTTAGGGGCCCCCGTGTTGAGGATCAGCATAGCAGATGTGTTGAGGAAGAGGTTGTTGATCTGGCACCAAAGGCCTCTCATGTCCTCTGTTGCTCAATTGGTAGAGCATGGCGCTTGTAACGCCAGGGTAGTGGGTTCGATCCCCGGGACCACCCATACGTAAAAATGTATGCACGCCTGACTGTAAGTCGCTTTGGATAAAAGCATCTGCTAAATGGCATATTATATTTTGTTGCCTGCTCTTACCACCTTGGGGCGGCCTGTCAGCAAGTCCAGGATCCAGTTGTAGAGGGAGGTGTTTAGTCCCAGGGTCCTTAGCTTAGTGATGAGCTTTGTGGGCACTATGGTGTTGAACGCTGAGGTGTTGTCAATGAACAGCATTCTCACATAGTTGTTCCTTCTGTCCAGGTGGGAAAGGGCAGTGTGGAGTGTGATTGAGATTGCGTCATCTGTGGATCTGTTGGGGCGGTATGCGAATTGGAGTTTGTCTAAGGTTTCCGGGATGATGGTGTTGATGTGAGCCATGACCAGCCTTTCAATGCACTTCATGGCTACCGATGTGATTGCTACGGGTTGTAGTCATTTAGGCAGGTTACCTTCGCTTTCTTGGGCACAGGGACTATGGTGGTCTGCTTGAAACATGTAGGTATTACAGACTCGGTCAGGGAGAGGTTGAAAATGTCAGTGAAGAAACTTGCCAGGTGTTCCGCGCATGCTCTGAGTACACGTCCTGGTAATCCGTCTGGCCCCGCGGCCTTGTGAATGTTGACCGGTTTAAAGGTCTTGCTCACATCGGCTACGGAGATCGTGATCAAACAGTCGTCCGGAACAGCTGGTGCTCACATGCATGCTTCGGTTTTTGCTCTCCTCGAAGCGATCATAAAAAGGCATTTAGCCCGTCTGGTAGGCTCGCCTAACTGGGCAGCTCGCGGCTGGGTTTCCCTTTGTAGTCCGTAATAGTTTGCAAGCCCTGCCACATCCGATGAGCGTCAGAGCCGGTGTAGTAGGATTCAATCTTAGTCCTGTGTTGACGCTTTGCCTGTTTGATGGTTCGTCTGAGGGCATAGCGGGATTTCTTATAAGTGTCCGGATTAGTGTCCCACTCCTTGAAAGTGGCAGCTCTAGCCTTTAGCTCGGTGCGGATGTTGCCTGTAATCCATGGCTTCTGGTTGGGATATGTACGTATGGTCACTGTGGGGACGTCGTCGTCAATGCACTTATTGATGAAGCCGGTGACTGATGTGGTGTACTCCTTAATGCCATTGGATGAATCCCGGAAAATTTTTCAGGCCACACATAAGACACACGGTAGAGCATGGTGCTTGCAACGCCAGGGTTGTGGGTTCGATTCCCACGGGGGGCCAGTATGAAAAAATGTATACACTCACTAACTGTATGTTGCTCTGGATAAGAGCGTCTGCTAAATGACTAGAAATTTAATTGAGTGATCAAATTCACCATTTTGTGAATAAGAAATTGCTTAATTTTAGTGTTAGTGTTTGCTTACACAAGCATTTGTAGGTCAACTCCCTTCAACACATTCCTCTGGTAAGAGTAATTAAGAATCTGCATTTTAATTAAGGAATTGAGTGTGGCCCAAAAAACAACAACAAAATAACAGGAAAACCAGAAAAAGATTCTCCAAATAATTAATTCAGAGAAACTGTTGTACCTGGCCAGACTTCCCCACACTTGAAGCATTGGGTTTAGACTAGGTTAATCAATCTCTGCACTGCTGAGGATGAAGATAGAAAGGCCTCCAGACAGGTGGCAAAGGTCTGGGCGTGGGCGTTGCACAAAGGCCTCATGATATATTTCATCCTTTATGCAATTTTGACAGACATTCAGGTGGACAGGCTGGAGAAGTGGGATGGGGTGGTGAGGTTAAAGTACCAACAGTAATGGAGCTCAAGTTGGGCGAACTCCAAATGATTTACATTCTGAGTCTAATGTTCACATAGCAGGGAATGTAAGTTATTCTAGCTAACTTCTGTTTGTCTACAGAACACAGAAGAACCTGCCATAGCTGCAGCGGCCAAATGTTGGCAGGAAGGGAGGAAAGGAGCAGGAAGTATGAGGCTTTGCCAGTGGTGAACGATTGCTATGAGTGCTGATATGTTACACCCGTGTCACTTATCATTAACATAATTATTCAAGAGCTAAGCTGACAGGCCAGAATATGGAAGGGGAGCAGAATGGAACAGCACTAATTAGTTATGACCACATCAGAATTTCTGCATGCCTTGGCACCGCAGTGGCTGGTGGAAGAGAGAGAGGGACATATAAATAGAGAGAGAGAATAACAACAGTGGCCTGAACACAGCAGCACAGGCCAGAACACAAGCAGAAAGCTTGATATAAGCGACCACAGTGGCAAAGACAGACATGCTCACATTATTTACAGTGTGCAGTGTGATTCTATCAGATAAGATTTATGCTGTGGTGGAGGGATAATATTTCATGTACACCCTTTCATCAGCTAACAGGTGTGCCATCAACAAGTGCACTGCTGTAGATAGACTTGCCTTAACTAGCTCCTGCACATTTACTAGGGGCATAAATATTCTGTGCAGTATGCTTACTGTGTGTGTGTGTGTGCGCGTTTGTGTGCTTGTGTGCATTCTTGCCATGTTTGTCTATGTGTATTGTGTATAATATCCCTGTGTTCCCTTGCTACTGTAAGGAAACATGAAAATAAAATGCAGTTTTCAATGCAGTGATATATTCACAGGAATGGAAAAATGAAGCAGAATCCCTTTGAATTTTACTGTGGTCTCAGCAGTTTCAAAGGTAGTCATGTTGATATGCTAGCTGTGAAATATCACAGTGGTTTTCCATACAGTGAAATGGATTCTGCAGTTTTGATTAAAGCCTCTTTAATTCTACATGGGGAAGGGGCATTGTTCAGGGGAGACAAGGGAGGCAGGTATTTATTTGCATCTTTACCTGGTTGTAATCAAACTATGAAGTCGCTTAAACCAGATAACAACCAAAAATATATGACATATTTTTCTAGGCATCTTGATGTCTTGATGAAAATAAATATGTAATACATATTATATACACTACCGGTCAAAAGTTTTAGAACACCTACTCATTCCAGGGATTTTCTTTATTTTTACTATTTTCTACATTGTGTATCAAGTATGGTCCACCACCCAAAGGACATACAGCCAACTTGACACAACTGTGGTAAGCATTGGAGTCAACATGGGCCAGCATCCCTGTGGAATGCTTTAGACACCTTGTAAAGTCCACACCACGAAGAATTGAGGCTGTTCTGAGGGCAAAAGGAGGTGCAACTCAATATTAGGAAGTTGTTTTGTACACTCAGTGTATACAGTCAGGTCCAAAATGATTGGGACCCTTGATAAAGATGAGCAAAAAATAATATTAAATAAATAATACAAATACTGAGCTATATTAAATGTTCCACTTTCTTTTTTAAATTATATTATTTTATACTAATACAATTACTCAGAGAAATATATTTAGTTTAACAAGTAAAACATTGGTTATCAAAAAGGTATGGTTCAACATGATTGGCACCCCTCTTTTCAATACCTTTTAATACCTCACCTTGCGAGGATAAAATGTTTACGAGATTGGAGAACACATTGGGAGTGACCTTATACTATTGTTCTATACAGAATCTTTCGAGATCATTGATATCCTTCGTCTGCACTTATGGACTGCCCTCTTCAAGTCAAACCACAGATTTTCAATGAGGTTCCAGTCCAGAGACTGATATCGCCATTGCAAAATGTTGATTTTGTGGTCAATTAGCAATTCATTTGTGGATGTTGATGTGTGCTTGAGAGCCAGTTTCATCATAGTGCTTGATGGTTTTTGCGGCTGCACTTGAAATATTCCGTATTGACTGACCTTCATGTCTTAAAGTAATGATGGACTGTCGTTTTGTATACCCCACCTACCTTGTGACACACAACTGATTGCCTCAAACGCATTAAGAAGGAAAGAAATTCCACAAATTAACTTTTAACAAGGCACACCTGTTAATTGAAATGCATTCCAGGTGACTACCTCATAAAGCTGGTTGAGAGAATGCCGAGAATGTTCAAATCTGTCATCAAGGCAAAGGGTGGCTATTTGAAGAATCGCATTAACACTTTTTTGGTTACTACATGATTCCACATGTGTTATTTCATAGTTTTGATGTCTTCACTATTATTCTACAATGTAAAGAATAGTAAAATAAAGAAAAACCCTTGAATGAGTAGGTGTGTCTTTTGACTGGTAATGTAAATGCAAAATAATCCTGCAGCAACAGTATTTTAAAGTTTAGTCCATAATGTTGCTTGATCAGTGGTTAGGCTATTAATTGGCCAAAATGTCAGTGAATGTATATAAATGTATGAAAATCACAAAGCTCATCTGCATTCCCTGCGGTGCAGGAAAATTATCAGCAACAAAAGAGTGATCAAATGAAGTTCCTATATCTTTAGGAATTGTACATGTTATTTGTTCTTTATCATGTGACAGACACTTGTGGGCATCCCAAATGCAATATTCAAACGCTATTGGTTTGTTTTGTCTCTTGGGACTAATGAAGAGCTGAGGTAACATGTCTGTGCTTGTTTTGTTTTTATTTGTTTATTTATTATTATTGCACAAACAGATTCCTTCGCAATAAAACTTTGTGCCAGGAAGTTTGTGCTTGTTTGGGAGCAGTTCCGAGTATTCCGAGTATTCCCTATAGAGTACACTAAGGGTTGCAGCACCAGAAGACACAATATCTATCAACAAGGCACAGTATGCACCAACAATTCCCTCTCAGCGTTGACTTCTCCAACACAGCTGCAATGCAACTCTAACTTTACAATACCAAGCATATAGAGAGGCTGTACAGTATGTAGTTAGTAATTAATGCATGAATGAATACAATGCACCAAGCAACCAGGGAAGCAGAAACTATGCTTAGAATGCTAAAACACTGCCTGTAAACCTGCCCTTTGTCCTCCCAGCAGCTGTTGTGGAGCTGGTCTTGTTTCCAGCCATCTACCAGGGGCTGTTTGGGCCCTCCCAGACTATGCCGCAGATCCCCTAACTCTCCCAAACATCTGCCCAGGCCTCTGAGGTAGAAGAACAAGCCTGTACCGCACTGCCGCTTAAGTGATTCGCTCATTTTCCCCTCAACAGTGGCAAAAATAAATAAATAAATGCAATTAGTTGCTTTCTCTCGATCGCTAATTTTTTTGAGCAGAATAAACTCCATTAGGTTTTATGCTGGAGCTGGAGGTAGAGGAGGAGGGCAGTGAGAGGAGTGAGTTGTGCATATGCTATCTCTATAAGACCCTGGGCATGGCCGTTTACGGCAGCCTAATTCTCCCTGACTCCTGGATGGGGGTGCATGCCAAGAGAGAGGTTCCTCTGGGCCCTAGCCGCCGTGCTGCCTTCTCAGCGTAGAGGAAGTGACAGATTGGTGCTGGAAAACTGTTGGGCAGAGCAGAGCTGTTTTCTGCACAGCTTAACATTCTGCAGATGCACAGAGAGAGGGTTGCTGACCAGCAGAGATGGCCGTTCAGGAACCGCTCTCTATGCTCAAAGGATAAGCTTTCGAGAAGTAGAATATAAAAAATTATCAACACCGGCAGTAGAGATGCACTAAATGTGGATTACGTAAACCCTTCAAATATTTCTTCGGAACTAATGTATGCTTATAGAAATGTATTTTACTTCATGAATATTCAAATGACCCATATCTGCACCCACATCATATATTACAGTAGTATGTAAAAGGCAACAAAATAACATTCTTTAATTAAACATGGAGAATATTCCACATATGACTTTGCATACATTCATCCCTCAAGAGATTTGGATAAGAAAAGTCACTTTCTTGAGGCACCAACAGAAATAACAAATATCCCTCTAAAACAGAATATCCAGATCTGAGCCTGAGCCCAAATTGCAGTGACATCCGGAAGAGTGCACTCTGGCTACAAACTACAGCATCTAAACAAACAACTCAGATTTCTGCTGCTCTCGCCAAATTGGGTTATGTGTGCATAAAAAGTCACAAAAAAAACAGTAGCTATCCACTCTGGAATATGAACACTCAAAACATACTGCGAGAAAAACAGTCAAAACATGGGTGGAGGGGATAGAGACTGATAAGAAAGCCAAATCCCCCTCAGTCCTGCTCCAGCATCATAACGCATCTGGCATGGCTCCCCCCAGCCTCAGAGCATGTCCAGTAACTAGGGGTCAGGTTGGGCTCATCTTCATTAGCTTTCTGAATAGAACACAACCTTACGCCATTATGAATTTGTCTGATCATGGATATGGCTATCATGCTCTTATCGGTGTGTACAATGAGAATGAATGCTAATTAGGTTGTTTACATACCATAGTAATGACGATGGCTAATGAACGGGTTGCTATACATAACCAATGCTGCTATTTGTGGAGGGAAATTACAATAGCAGCAAGAATGATTATTTCAACTATGAAGGGGCATAGCGAATCTAACATGGTATGGTAGTCAGTTTCAACAAATTGAGTGTAAGATAGACACATCTAGTTGAAGGAGTTTGTTTGTCAGCTTGTAGAGCATGAAATGTAAAACAGCTGACAACACATGTAAGTCATTGTGAAGACAACCCATATGAAGTATGAAAAATGTATGCACTCACTAACTCTAAGTCGCTCTGGATAAGAGCGTCTGCTAAATGACTAAAATGTAAATGTAAAATGTAAGACATAAATACAATACACACACGCCCACATACATTTGAAGTGTTTATAATGACGTCTGTGTTTTTGTGGGAAAAGCAATTGCTCTTCTATTATTTGTCCGTTATTGTATGCTTTTGGTTCACTGCATGTGCAATGTCAACATGTGTTGACAGCCACACACAGCAAATTGTCCAGTGTTGAATCAAATCTGAGAGTGTTGAATTTAACACTTTTCCAGAATATATATGGGTCCACACTTTTCAGAGTTCAACAGCATCAGCTGCTTAGACCTGATGCTGTAACAGTTTCTCAACGTTACACTCTCAGAAAAAAAAAAAGGTAATATCACTTGCTTCAAATATGGAACCATTAAAAGTTATGTATATAACCCTTTTATATATATATTTTTTATCAGAACCCTAGGGGTTCTTCTTCATTGAGCCAAAATTGGTTCCATATAGAACCCTGTATGGTGCCATTTATGAATTATGGCTAAGAATATAATATATATTTTAAAAAATCAATACAGTGCCTTCAGAAAATATTAATACCCCTTGACTTCTTCCACATTTTGTTCTCTTACAGCATGAATTCAAAATGGATTAAATATATTGTTTATCACCCATATACACACAATACTCATAACGACAAAGTGATATTTTTTCGGTTGTGGAACATTTGCAAATATATTGAAAATTAAATACAGGAATATATCACACCCCTGAGTCAATACATGTTAGAATCACCTTTGGCAGCGATTATAGCTGTGAGTATCTCTGGGTAAGTCTGTAAGAGCTTTGCACACCTGGAATGTACAATAATTGTATACTTTTTTAGTTCTTCAAGCTGTCAAGTTGGTTGTTGATCATTGCTAGACAGCCATGTTCAAGTCTTGCAATGCATTTTCAAGACATTTTAAGTCAAAACTGTAACTAGGCCAATCAGGAACATTCCATGTTTTCTTGGTAAGCAACTCCAGTGTATATTTGGCCTTGTGTTTTAGGTTATTGTCCTGCTGAAAGGTAAATTTGCCTCCCAGTGTCTGTTGGATAGCAGACTGAACCAGGTTTTCCTCTAGGATTTTGCCTGTGCTTAGCTCTATTGCATTTATTTTTATCAAAAAAAAATGTCCTATTCCTTGCCGATGACTGTCATGTCTACACCTGCTCCGGCGCTCGATGTCGCCGGTTTACTAACCACCGATCCTGGCAACCCATCATGATACACACCTCATTACGCACATCTGCGTCTCATCATGAGGCACACCTGGACTTCACGACTACCCTGATTACTTCCCCTTTATCTAGCACTCCCTAGCATCACTCTTCAGGAAATATTGGTTCAGTTTTCATGTCCAGACGCTTCTCTTGTTTTGTACCTCTCCATGTTAGTTATTATTAAAATCACCATCTGCACCTGCTTCCTGACTCCCTGCGTCTACGTTACAATGACAGGTATACCCACAACATGATGCAGCCACCACCATGCTTGAAAATGTGAAGCATGGTACTCAGTGATGTTGGATTTGCCCCAAACATAACATTTTGTATCCAGGACATAAAGTTAATTTATTTTCCACGTTTTTTGCAGTTTTACTTTAGTACCTTATCGCAAACAGGATGTATGTTTAGGAATATTTTTCATTCTGTACAAGCTTCCTTCTTTTCAGTCTGTCATTTAGGTTGGTATTGTGGAGTAACTATAATGTTGTTGATCCATCCTCAGTTTTCTCATATCACAGCCATGAAACTCACCATGAGGCCAAACACATTGGCCTCATGGTGAAATCCCACAGTGGTTTCCTTCCTCTACAGCAACTGAGTTAGGAAGGATGCTTGTATCTTTGTAGTGACTGGGTGAATTGATACACCATCAGAAGTGTAATTAATAACTTCACCATGCTCAAAGGGATATTCAATGTCTGCTTTATATATTTTTTACCAATAGGTGCCCTTCTTTGCGAAGAATTGGAGAACCTCCCGGTCTTTGTGGTTGAATCTATGTTTGAAATTCACTGCTCGACTGAGGGACCTTACAGATTATTGTATGTGTTGCACAGACGTGAGGTAGTCATTAAACTATCATGTTAAACACTCTTATTGCACACAGAGGGAGTCCATGCAATGTATTACGTGACTTGTTAAGACATTCTTTTAGGCTTGCCATAACAAAGGGGTTGAATACTTATTGACTCAAGGCATTTCAGCTTTTAATTTTTAATTAATTTGTAAAAAATTAATTCCACTTTGACATTATGGGGTATTGTGTGTCACTTGCAAAATGTGTAAAAAGTAAAGGGGTGTGAATACTTTCTGAAGGCACTGTAATGAACAAAATAATTCCAGCATAGTTTTTAGATTTCATTGTCATTATATGCAAACATAGTTTGGAAATATCCACCGGTGGCCAGGGACGCATCTTTGTTTGAATAATGGCCCACCTTAATCTTGGAACCAACTCTGGCTGATTTCTTTATGTAACTGTAAAGTAGCCTATGGGTTGTTGCCTGCCTGGTTCTTGAGAAGAAACATGCCACCCAGCAAAAACATGAGTTAATCCTCAGAAATAAGCATGAGTTAATCTGCTAAAATGAAGACAAAATGCTATGCAGACATATAAATGTATGACGAAGAAGAACAACTTGCATGCAGTTGTTGTCAGCAGCAGCCAAAAGAGAGATCATCTGCCTCTGATAGTTGGGTTACTGCCAGACTGAGAAAAACATGGATAGTGTTTTAAAAGTCATGTAATGATTAACTAGGCTATTGAATCCCCAAGACTTATTATGAATAATTTATTAGAAATAATTTAGATAGCTACATACCTCTTTTCAGTCAGCCCACTGCCCATCATGTGCATTCAACAGAGGTCAGCAACAGTCTTCTAATGGCTTCATGAAACATAGACCCCTCATTTAACTCCACACTGAAATACTGAAATAAAGTGACTAATTGACAATGTCAGGCTGTAGTTTGTAGCTCTATTTGGCATTTTCAATAAGAAAACATTACATTCATTTGTAAGTGCTAGCGAGCTAGCTCGTTTGTAAAGTGGCTAATTAAAGTATCCTAACCTTTTTCCTGTATAAAGTTAGCTGATTCTGAAACAACCTTATCTAGTGCTGAGCGAATAATCTGAATTTTGGTTACTTTTAAATAAATAAAAATTCTGTGAGTTTAGAAAATGTGGTAGTTAACTGCAATGACCATAATCCATTGCGCGCCCACTTACTTGTCCGGTCTGTGTGAAGCAGACATGGAGACCTCTTTGACGGAGACAGAGAGAAGAGAGAACACCCAAGAGGGATAGAACAGTTGCTTTGCAAGGTATCCCTGCCTGAAAATATTTTATCTAAGTGATTTATAGTTGTTATACAATGGGTGGGTCTAGTCCTGAATGCTGATTGGTTTAAGCCACATTCCAGCCGGTGTCTATTGCACAAGTTACAACCAGCTAAATCTATGTAGTTAAAATGCCGATTTACTCTGTTCCATCTGACTGCGCAGTCCACTGTCTCATCAGCCCAACAAGACATTTATAAACTTGATCTCTACTATAAAAAGCATCTAGACATTATCTCATATTTATTTTAGACTAACATTTCATTTTCAACAGTGGAGATTTGTATAGACCTTGCTGTCTGTCTCTCCAACATTTGCAGCATTGTTTCAATATTCAAATTCGATCTCCAACTGTCCCATAGTAATGAACGTGTCGGGAGTCACGATGAAACAGACAGGCAGGCAGCGTTTCTCAACCAGTCAAAATCATGAATCAGCTGGCATAATTTTTATGGATATATACAAATAAATGTAAGTAGAAAAAAGGTAAAATGAAATGAAGTGCAGCTAGTTTGTAGTCTTTCCAGCTTCAGTTTGAAGTGATTGTGTTAGCTGTGTTGTTGGCTAGCTCCTATGAACAACAGTGTCCTGACGAGGGAGCGCATTTTCTACGCCAGGCCAAATCGCGCCTCATTAGCTCATTGTTATGGATGTATCCAAACTTAAACAAATGCAAATGGAGCTACTTTGCTGTTATTCTGGCTGCACTTTTTTACGTGACTGTAAATTAGCTGTAGCTGGCTAGCTAGCAAGCAAGGGATACAAACGTTGCCAGCCAGTATGGCAATGGAACGAATGACTGAATGAATGGGTCGTGTCTCCATCAACTGAACCGATAAAACGAACGACCAGCTGGCTTGAGTAGCAACCCTAGATTTGTGTCGGGACAATATCTTGTGGAAGGATGAAATAGTATGAATAAATTCATCAAAATAAAGTTTTTAATGAAAATATGTCAATCATTATTTGAATATGTTGGTAACCCAACTTAATCTCGGGTTTAACAACACCAGCGTCAATATATCTTCCAAACACTGGCTTCGAGGTCATTATCACTTAAGTATTCAACAGTCATAAAAGTAGTTCTTATTTACATTTTTGTCATTTAGCAGACGCTCTTATCCAGAGCGACTTACAGTTAGAGAGTGCATACATTATTTTTATTCATACTGGCCCACCGTGGGAATCGAACCCACAACCCTGGCGTTGCAAACGCCATGCTCTACCAACTGAGCTACATCCCTGCCGGCCATTCCCTCCCCTACCCTGGATGACACTCTGCCAATTGTGCGCCGCCCCATGGGTCTCCCGGTCGCGGCCGGCTACGACAGAGCCTGGATTCGAACCAGGATCTCTAATGGCACAGCTAGCACTGCGATGCAGTGCCTTAGACCACTGCCCCACTCGGGAGACTTATTTATTTTGAAGATCTACTAAAATTGCAATTTTTCAGTCAGCAAAGGCAGCAGCTCTATAGAGATGAGATGATGACTTGGAATAAAATAATAAAGTCATCAAATGAAACAAATTTAATTTAGACTACAACTGAAATCTTTGATTAAAGTAAAGTAATGTGACTAAATGATGGTTAAAACAGTGGTGTGGCCACCAGCTGCATTAAGTACTGCAGTGCATCTGATTTGCCAGTTCTTGTTGTGAGATGTTACCCCACTCTTCCACCAAAGCGGTGGGTTTGTGCCCATAGGCGGCGTTGTTGCCGGTGACGTCTGGTGAGGACCTGCCTTACAACAGGCCTACAAGCCCTCAGTCCAGCCTCTCTCAGCCTATTGTGGACAGTCTGAGCACTGATGGAGGGATTGTGCGTTCCTGGTGTAACTCGGGCAGTTGTTGTTGCCATCCTGTACCTGTCCCTCAGGTGTGATGTTCGGATGTACCGATCCTGTGCAAGTGTTGTTACACATGGTCTGCCACTGCCAGCACGATCAGCTGTCCGTCCTGTCTCCCTGTAGCGCTGTCTTAGGCGTCTCACAGTACGGACATTGCAATTTATTGCCCTGGCCACATCTGCAGTCCTCATGCCTCCTTGCAGCATGCCTAAGGCACGTTCACGCAGATGAGCAGGGACCCTGCTCATCATTCTTTTGGTGCTTTTCAGAGTCAGTAGAAAGGCCTCTTTAGTGTCTTAAGTTTTCATAACTGTGACCTTAATTGCCTACCGTCTGTAAGCTGTTAGTGTCTTAACGACCGTTCCACAGGTGCATGTTCATTCATTGTTTATGGTTAATTGAACAAGCATGGGAAACAGTGTTTAAACCCTTACAAATGAAGATCTGTGTAGTTATTTAGAATTTTATTAATTATCTTTGAAAGACAGGGTCCTGAAAAAGGGAAGTTTCTTTTTTTGCTGAGTTTATATATATGATAAGGCCTTACTTTGACGGTCAAGTTTTAACCTAACACAGTGGTCTGAAACTCCTGTGAAAGTCACATTAAGCTGTCTTGCAAAGTAATGTGTAATTCCTTTTGGAATCCAGCCAGAGTGACGATATCCAACAATTGGAACAGTTAGTCACCCACAATCTGCATTCAGAATGGCTGCCAAGGTAGGAAAGATTTGTAAATGAGACTACCTAAACCATCTAAACTGGAACAACCATCTCAGTAACGGGTGCAACAAGTCCAACTACTAACAAATAGGATTGGTTTAGGAAAATGTACCCTCCCCTATGCATTTATTTGGAAAGAGAAGCTACATTGTTTAATTTGGGTCTATACTCCAGCATTTTGGATTTAAGATGAAATATTTCGTATGAGGCGACAGTACAGAATGTCACCTTTTATTTTAGTCTATTTTCATACATTTCAGATTTACCGTTTAGAAATGGCACTTTATATATCTAGTCCACCCATTTGAAGGTGTCATTAGTATTTGGACAAATGCACTTATATGTGTATTAAAGTAGTCAGAGGTGTAGTATTTGGTCCCATATTCTTAGCACAAAATGACTGAATCAAGCTTCTGACTCTACAAACTTGTTGGATGCATTTGCAGTTTGTTTTGGTTGTGTTTCAGATTATGTTGTGTCCAATACAAATGCTTTGTAAATAATGTATTGTGTCATTTTGGAGTCACTACCATGATTACAGATAATCCTGAATGAATCGTGAATAATGATGAGTGAGAAAGTTACAGAGCCATTAATATCATACCCCCCAAAAAATGCTAAACTCATCTGTTATTGGTAATGGTGAGAGGTTAGCATGTCTTGGGGGTATGATCTTTGTGCCTCTGTAACCTTCTCACTCAACTAAATATTAGTTCGCGTCATGAGTATTCGCTGCATGGCAGGTTGAAGAGGGTATTTATCTATCAGATGAGTGTTCAATTTAGTTCCTGTATGTTCACAGTGAAGTTTGAGGCCATTAATGGTAATGTGTCTTGAGTGTGTAGGCAGAGATGTAGAGCACTGACTGTAATGCTTTCCGGGCCACTTCAGGGAGCAGCGGGGGAGAGTCCACTAGTCTATGCCTCCATCAAGGCCATTTGTGAACATTCTTTAGTTCACTCCAGTTCACAACCCGTCTGCAGACATACTGCATCAAGTGGAAAATGGGAGCAGATAGTGGAGGACTTTTTAGCATGTTTGTGGAAGAGTTTGTTTTCATCCCTGGTTATAGGGCTGTAGCTGTATATAGGACTGTTTTGAGCTGTAGCTGTGAATGATAATGTTTAGGGCTATTGCTGCCTGTGTATCGGTCATTGGTATTTTTTTGGGGCTGTAGCTGTCCATGGTGCTGTATAGGTCTGTAGATCAGGGGTGTCAAACTCATTCCATGGAGGGACTAGTGTCTGCAGGTTTTTATTTTCAATTAAGCCCTAGACAAGCAGGTGTGAGGAGTTCATTACTAATTAGTGTCCTTAATTCATCAATCAAGTACAAGGGAGGAGCGAAAACACACAGCCACTTGGCGCTCCGTTGAACGAGTTTGACACCTGTGCTGTAGATGCATTGGTACAGGGCTGTAGCTGTCCAATGTAGTGTTGTCAAGGTACCAGCATTTTGACTTTGATATCGATACCAGGTTAAGTATCACAATACTCAATACAATGACCATACACGATACCAAAACGATACCAAGGCAAAAAAAGGCCACAGAATGGCTGTTATCCAGACAGAATGGCTGTTGTCCAGACAGATTAACTGAGATACTGCTCTGTTCAATTGTTGGGCATCTTTTGAGTTCAATATCATTGCATTTGAAATTTGATGTCAACATTTTTCAGAGACAGCCATGTATTCATTAATGAATCAATTATACATTCATAAAATTAATTTGACTTTGTTTTTACCAATCTAACTACATAATAATATAATGGTAATAATTTATTTGAATGGTAAATATCTACTGATAAATTGGGTAAATCAAGATGTAGCCTAGGCTGCCCATTCACAATACAGGTGAATGCTTACGTGATAATGCCCTTGAAGCAGGTGTTTGGAGGATATATTGGAATGGGTGTTGTTAGGCCTGTGATGAAGTCGAGGGCTGGCAAACCGTGCCAATATATACTCCAAACACCGGCTTCGAGGGCTTTATCACATAAGCATTCACCTGCAAATAATGATTGACATATTTTCATTAAACATTTTATTTTGATGAATTTATTCATACTATTTCATCCTTCCACAAGATTTTGTCCCGAAACAAAGCTAGGGTTGCTACCCAAGCCAGCTGGTCTGTCACGCTCGTTGAAGGACGGGTCAGACCAAGGCGCAGCGTGAAATGCATACATGTTTATTATCACGATAAACAAACAAAACAACGTAACGTGAAGTCCTCAGGCTAAACACAATACAAGCCTCTAACACGGAACAAGATCCCACAACTAATGATTGCAAACAGGCTGCCTAAGTATGATCCCCAATCAGAGACAACGAGCGACAGCTGTCTCTGATTGGGAATCACACCCGGCCAAACATAGAAATACAACACCTAGAAAGTAAACATAGAAATAACAACATAGATCTCCACACCCTGACTCAACATACTAGAGTCCCATAAGTCAGGGCGTGAGATGGTCGTTCGTTCTATTGGTTCGGTTGCCAGAGATGTGACCCAGTTGTTCAGTCTTTTTGTTCTGTATCTATGGACCCAGACATTCATTCTAAATGTTCCATTGCCATACTGGCTGGCAACGCTCTTATCCCTTTCTTGCTAGCTAGCCAACTACGGCTAACTTACAGTCACGTCAAAAAGTGCAGCCAGAATAATAGCAAAGTAGCTGCATTTGCATTTGTTTAAGCTGTTTTCTAGAGACATTTATTTGGATACATCCATAGCAATGAGATAATGAGGCGCAATTTCACCTGGCATAGAAAATGTGCTCTCTCATCAAGACACTGTTGTTCAGAGGAGCTACCCAACAACACCACTAACACAATCACTTCAAACTGAAGCTGGAAAGATTGCAAACTAAAAATGATTCCAGCTGATTCATGATTTCGACTGGTTGAGAAATGCTGCCTGCCTGTCTGTTTCGTCCCGACTCCCGACACGTTCATTACAACTGGCAGCTTCATTAAATAGTACCTGCAAAACACCAGAAGAGGCGACTCCGGGATGCTGGGATGCTGACCTTCTAGGCAGAGTTGCAAAGAAAAAGTCCAGTGTCTGTGTTCTTTTGCCCATCTTAATATTTTCTTTTTATTGGCCAGTCTGAGGTATGGCTTTTTCTTTGCATCTCTGCCTAGAAGGTCAGCATCTAAAAGACACCTCTTCACTGTTGACATTGAGACTGGTGTTTTGCTGGTACTATTTAATTAAGCTGCCAGTTGAGGACCTGTGAGGCGTCTGTTTCTCAAACTAGACACTCTGTATTTGTCCTCTTGCTCAGTTGTGCACCGGGGCCTCCCACTCCTCTTTCTATTCTGGTTAGAGACAGTTTACGCTGTACTGTGAAGGGAGTAGTACACAGCGTTGTATGAGATCTTCAGTTTCTTGACAATTTCTCGCATGGAATAGACGGATGAGTTTCAGAACAAAGTTCTTTGTTTCTGGCCATTTTGAGCCTGTAATCGAACCCCCAATTGCTGATGCTCCAGATACTCAACTAGTCTCAAGAAGGCCAGTTTTATTACTTCTTTAACCAGCACAACAGTTTTCAGCTGATCTAAAATAATTGCAAAAGGGTTTTCTAATGATCAATTAGCCTTTTAAAATGATAAACTTGGATTAGCAAACACTACATGCCATTGGGACACAGGACTGATGGTTGCTGATAATGGGCCTCTGTATGCCTATGTAGATATTCCATAAAAAATCTGCCGTTTCCAGCTACAATAGCCATTTACAACATTAACAATGTCTACGCTCTATTTCTGATCAATTTGATGTTATTTTAATGGACAAAAAAAAGTGCTTTTCTTTCGAAAACAAGGACATTTCTAAGTGACCAAAACTTTTGAACGGAAGTGTGCCTTCTAACACTAGCTGCCCAGTTTGCTGTTAAAAAAAACACATGTGCTCTAACAACAAGCCACAGAATCTTCTTCACATGAGTGTCAGATCTCTGTAAAAACATAAAGAATCGCCATGTGTCTTTTTCAATGAAGATTATTGGACAGCACTGGACTGAGAGTATACAAAGCATTGACTTGGAAGTAAGCTTGGTTTGGTTATAAGTTCAAGGCTATGAAGACCAAGAAGCATTGTAATTATTTGCCTGGGATTTCAGAGACAGTATGTTTGCTGATTTACAATATGTGTACATTTATTTTTGTGTATAAGCTAGGTTTATTTGACTACAACCTCCATTTGTTTATAAAGTGCCTTGCAAAAGTATTCATCCCCCTTGGCGTTTTCCCTATTTTGTTGCATTAAAACCTGTAATTTAAATTGATTTTTATTTGGATTTCATGTAATGGACACACTCAAAAGAGTCCAAATTGGTGAAGTGAAATGAAAAAAATAACTTGTTCCAAAAAAAAATTCAAATCAATAACGGAAAAGTGGTGTGTGTATATGTATTCACCCCCTTTGCTATGAAGCCTCTAACTAAGATCTGGTGCAACCAATTACCTTCAGAAGTCACATAATTAGTAAATAAAGTCCACCTGTGTGCAATCTAAGTGTCACATGAGCTGTCACATGATCTCAGTGTATATATACACCTGTTCTGAAAGGCCCAGAGTCTGCAACACAACTAAGCAAGGGGCACCACCAAGCAAAAGGCACCATGAAGACCAAGGAGCTCTCCAAACAAGTCAGGGACAAAGTTGTGGAGAAGTACAGATCAGGGTTGGATTATTAAAAAATACCCGAAACGTTGAACATCCCACGGAGCACCATTAAATCCATTATTAAAAAATTGAGAGAATATGGCACCACAACAAACCTGCCAAGAGAGGGCCGCCTACCAAAACTCACGGACCAGGCAAGGAGGGCATTAATCAGAGAGGCAACAAAGAGACCAAAGATAACCCTGAAGGAGCTGCAAAGCTCCACAGTGGAGATTGGAGTATCTGTCCATAGGACCACTTTAAGCCGTACACTCCACAGAGCTGTGCTTTACAGAAGAGTGGCCAGAAAAAAGGCATCGCTTGATGAAAAAAATAAGCAAAGACGTTTGGTGTTCACCAAAAGCCATGTGGGAGACTCCCCAAACATATGGAAGAAGGTACTCTGGTCAGATGAGACTAAAATGCAGCTTTTTGGCCATCAAGGAAAATGTCTGGCGCAAACCCAACACCTTTCATCACCCCGAGAACACCATCCCCACTGTGAAGCATGGTGGTGGCAGCATCATGCTGTGGGGATGTTTTTCATCGGCAGGGACTGGGAAACTGGTCAGAATTGAAGGAATGATGGATGGGGCTAAATACAGGGAAATTCTTGAGGGAAACCTGTTTCAGTCTTCCAGAGATTTGAGACTGGGACGGAGGTTCACCTTCCAGCAGGACAATGACCCTAAACATACTGCTAAAGCAACACTCAAGTGGTTTAAGGGGAAACATTTAAATGTCTTGGAATGGCCTATTCAAAGCCCAGACCTCAATCCAATTGAGAATCTGTGGTATGACTTAAAGATTGCTGTACACCAGCGGAACCCATCTAACTTGAAGGAGCTGGAGTAGTTTTGCCTTGAAGAATGGGCAAAAATCCTAGTGGCTAGATGTGCCAAGCTTATAGAGACATACATTTTTACATTTTAGTCATTTAGTAGACGTTCTTATCCAGAGCGACTTACAGTTAGTGTGTGCATAAATTTTTTCATACTGGCCTCCCGTGGGAAACGAACCCACAACCCTGGCGTTGCAAGCGCCATGCTCTACCATCTGAGCTACACGGGGCCAAGAGACTTGTAGCTGTAATTGCTGCAAAAGGTGGCTCTACAGAGTATTGACTTTGGGGGGTGAATAGTTATGCACGCTCAAGTTTTCTGTTTTTTTTGTCTTATTTCTTGTTTGTTTCACCCCCAAAAATATTTAGCATCTTCAAAGTGGTAGGAATGTTGTGTATATCAAATGACACAATCCCCCAAAAAATCCATTTTAATTTCAGGTTGTAAGACAACAAAATAGGAAAAATGCCAAGGTTGGTGAATACTTTCGCAAGTACACACAATGTTATGATATACAGTGGGGAAAAAAAGTATTTAGTCAGCCACCAATTGTGCAAGTTCTCCCACTTAAAAAGATGAGAGAGGCCTGTAATTTTCATCATAGGTACACGTCAACTATGACAGACAAAATGAGAAAAAAAAATCCAGAAAATCACATTGTAGGATTTTTATGAATTTATTGGCATATGATGGTGGAAAATAAGTATTTGGTCAATAACAAAAGTTTCTCAATACTTTGTTATATACCCTTTGTTGGCAATGACACAGGTCAAATGTTTTCTGTAAGTCTTCACAAGGTTTTCACACACTGTTGCTGGTATTTTGGCCCATTCCTCCATGCAGATCTCCTCTAGAGCAGTGATGTTTTGGGGCTGTCGCTGGGCAACACAGACTTTCAACTCCCTCCAAAGATTTTCTATGGGGTTGAGATCTGGAGACTGGCTAGGCCACTCCAGGACCTTGAAATGCTTCTTACGAAGCCACTCCTTCGTTGCCCGGGCGGTGTGTTTGGGATCATTGTCATGCTGAAAGACCCAGCCACGTTTCATCTTCAATGCCCTTGCTGATGGAAGGAGGGTTTCACTCAAAATCTCACGATACATGGCCCCATTCATTCTTTCCTTTACACAGATCAGTCGTCCTGGTCCCTTTGCAGAAAAACAGCCCCAAAGCATGATGTTTCCAACCCCATGCTTCACAGTAGGTATGGTGTTCTTTGGATGCAACTCAGCATTCTTTGTCCTCCAAACATGACGAGTTGAGTTTTTACCAAAAAGTTATATTTTGGTTTCATCTGACCATATGACATTCTCCCAATCCTCTTCTGGATCATCCAAATGCACTTCAGACGGGCCTGGACATGTACTGGCTTAAGCAGGGGGACACGTCTCGCACTGCAGGATTTGAGTCCCTGGCGGCGTAGTGTGTTACTGATGGTAGGCTTTGTTACTTTGGTCCCAGCTCTCTGCAGGTCATTCACTAGGTCCCCCCGTGTGGTTCTGGGATTTTTGCTCACCGTTCTTGTGATCATTTTGACCCCACGGGGTGAGCTCTTGCGTGGAGCCCCAGATCGAGGGAGATTATCAGTGGTCTTGTATGTCTTCCATTTCCTAATAATTGCTCCCACAGTTGATTTCTTCAAACCAAGCTGCTTACCTATTGCAGATTCAGTCTTCCCAGCCTGGTGAAGGTCTACAATTTTGTTTTTGGTGTCCTTTGACAGCTCTTTGGTCTTGGCCATTGTGGAGTTTGGAGTGTGACTGTTTGAGGTTGTGGACAGGTGTCTTTTATACTGATAACAAGTTCAAACAGGTGCCATTAATACAGGTAACGAGTGGAGGACAGAGGAGCCTCTTAAAGAAGAAGTTACAGGTCTGTGAGAGCCAGAAATCTTGCTTGTTTGTAGGTGACCAAATACTTATTTTCCACCATAATTTGCAAATAAATTCATTAAAAATCCTACAATGGGATTTTCTGGATTTTTTTTTCTCAATTTGTCTGTCATAGTTGACGTGTACCTATGATGAAAATTACAGGCCTCTCTCATCTTTTTAAGTGGGAGAACTTGCACAATTGGTGGCTGACTAAATACTTTTTTTCCCCACTGTATGTTAAAGTAAACATGGAAATACTAGTGTTTTAGTCTTGGGGTAGAAATATGTCCTCTGTAGCTCAGCTGGTAGAGCACGGCGCTTGTAACGCCAAGGTAGTGGGTTAGATCCCTGGGACCACCCATACACAAAAATGTATGCACGCATGACTGTAAGTCGCTTTGGATAAAAGCGTCTGCTAAATGGCATATTATTATTATTATAAATATGAAGGATGAAGACAATGATTACAATGCAACTGCCAGGTTGGAGAAGGCAGGTGGAATGGAGGGGAGGGTAAACAACAAAGCAGAGGATACCAGCTTGGGTTGATCCATAACAAAGGTGCCTCAAAGTAAAGCGATCAAGACAGAGGATAAAAATCTAATACAATTTTGTTTTGTCACATGCGCCGAATACAACAGGTGTAGACCTTACCTTGGAATGATTACTTACCAGCCCTTAACCAACAATGCAGTTTTAAGAAAATAGGAATAAGAAAATATTTACTAGGGCCTCCCGAGTAGCGCAGCGGTCTAAGGCCCTGCCTCGCAGTGTTGCGGCTTCATTACAGCCTTGGGTTCGATCCCAGGCTGTGTCATTACCGGCCGTGACCGTGAGTCCCATAGGGTGGCGCACAATAGGCCAAGTGTCATCCGGGTTAGAGGAGGGTTTGGCCAGGGGGGCTTTACTTGGCTCATCGCACTCTAGTGGCTCCTTGAGGTGGGCCGGGCGCCTGCAGGCTGACCTCAGTCATCAGTTGAACGGTGTTTCCTCCGACATATTGGTGCAGCCGGCTTCCAGGTTAAGCGAGCCGGTGTTAAGAAGCGTGGTATGGAGGACGCATGACTTGACCTTCGCCTCACCCGAGCTCGTTGGGGAGTTGCAGTGATGAGACAAGATTGTAATCATGAAATTGGGGAGAAAAAGGGGGTAAAAATTAAAACAAAAAAATATATATATGTGACCTGTTTCAGGAAACTAGGCATATGTTGCAGTTCACTACTTCAAAGGAGAGCCGTTTTAATTGTATTATAATTTTTTTAATCAAAATGTATTTTTTTGCAGAAATGCCTTCTCGATTATATGTGAACTTTCATGTGCCTTAATAACAAACTTGTAGGCCATCTGTAAAAAACGAACCTAGTTGGTTTAGCCAAAGAAAAAGACAGCAACCTTCCTACTAGTCATGATTGGCTGAGATATTGAGTGGGCTGGACATGCCGAGAGATGAGTTTGGATTTGTCTGCCGAGAGATGAGTTTGGATTGGTCTGCCGTATAGCACGCTTCTGTCTATTTGAGCTGGTCAGTATGTCTAGGTAATCCTGTCTAATGCGGCTTTAAAATAAAATATGTGTTGTGTATTAAAACTGCATAAGTGTTGCTCTCCACTTTGTGGAGGACCGAGTTTTGAAATCAGTGGAATTTGAGTATGATAGCTAAGGAGATGGAGAAAACACCTGTCTCCGGATTACATCTTCAAACTAAGGGTAACCATGGCATCCGACAGGAGACACGTCCATCCATGAATGATGCATACGGGTAATATGGTCTAGCTAGCTACATTTTCAGATATTACACGTTTCAAATTTTGACAGAAAGAGCCATTTGCATGGCTAGCTATAGCCTTATGTTAGCTAGCTAACATTGAACCTGGTTGTTTTGCTACCTGCAGATTAATGAAGGTAGTAACGTCATGATTTGTGATTATGGTTCACTGTTTACCTAGCTAGCTAGCTAACGTTAGCTGGCTGGCTTGCTAGCTAACATTTAGTGTATGACCTTATTATTCATATCTCAGAGTCATTTGCTTAGCTAGCTATAGCCTAATATTAGCTAGCTAACATTGAACCTGGTTGGTTAGCTACCTGCAGATTAATGAAGGTAGTAATGTCATGAGTTGTGATTATGGTTCATTGTTTACCTAGCTAGCTACATGTGTTAACAAAAGACTCCACTATGCAAGTAACCATTTCAGCTGCGTTCATACATTCAATCTGGCCATCTACTCCAATTTCAGAGCACTCTCATCTGAGTGTACCAGAGGGCAGAATAACTGATGAAGTTACAAACGCTCAACACCAGTTGAATATGGCCGGTGTCAGTAAACGTCGGCAAAAAAGCATAGTTAAATTGTTGCCAGCAGCACAGTTACAGTCACCAACGCTCTGGAAAACATGAAAACAGCCTAACCAGCATTGCTAGGGCGAGTAAAATGGTCAGAGTGGGGTGTTCTCTCATTATGTGTCTGGAAGTAGCTAGCCAGCTAGCAAATGTTAGCCAGTTAGCTTGGGTGCTTGACTGCCGTTGTGAGGTCAGAACGTTCGGATCAACCCTACTCATCAGCCAGAGCGTCCGGTATGCGCTCTGAATGCTCCGAGAGTGGCACGTTTTGAATTTACGAACGGACAATCTGACAGCACAGTTGCAGTCACCAACGCTCTTGATATAATAACAGCCTAACCAGCTCTGCTAGGGTGAGTAATGTTGAGAGAGCTGTTCTGTCATTTGTGTCTGGATGTAGCTTGCATGTTAGCTTGGGTGCTTGACTTCTGTTGTTAGTACAGAACACTCAGATCAACACTTAAAGAGATGGGTGTGGCTAAAGCTTAAAAGGGTGTGAACGATGCTGAAAGGGTGTAGACCTAGAAGGGCTCTCCAGTAGTAGTACCAAAAGATTCAAAGGCCATTTTCTCAAAAGTGAGTTTACAAGTAAATCAACTTTCAAGCAAAATTACTTTCCCATTATTGCTCAACTGTAGTGTATGATATACCATGTTGTAGCTCTGAGTCTCTACTTGTATCCAATATAACAAACACAATTTCAAATTTTGCTAGATAAGACCGAAGCTGTTAAGGAGCCTTTTGGACCTAGACGTGCGGTAGCAGAGAGAACAGTCTATGACTTGGGTGACTGGAGTCTTTGACAATTTTTTGGGCCTTCCTCTGACAAAATAAGGAGCAATTAAAGAAAGTGAATGGAGCTCATCCATTTGTTTTAATTATCAGGGGAAACATTCCCCTACTTTAAGAAGTTAAGAATAAACTCTGCTGCCAAAAAATGAGGAAAAAGAAGAAGCAAGCACAGGCTTGAAACATTCATCATATTGTTCCTGACTGATTGTTATCAAAACACATTTTTAAATGTATCCAGGTTGGAAAGCCAAGAATATACATATTGGCAGCTTGCTGAAAACCTATCAATTTAATTGATGTTTTTCAGTTGATTTAATTACTGAAATATTTACATTCAAACTAATCAAAAGGCTCAAAGGGTATATTAAAATGTGCTTCCTTATTCTACATTTATCCAGATCCACAACCATATGTCATTGAGTACAATTCGTCCATGTGGACATTCAAATAGAGTTCAGATTAATTCCAGCCATACACTACCGGTCAAAGGTTTTAGAACATCTACTTATTCAAAGGTTTTTCTTTATTTTTATAATTTTCTACATTGTACATTAATAGTGAAGACATCAAAACTATGAAATAATGCATATGGAATCATGTAGCAACCAAAAAAGTGTTAAACAAATCAAAATATATTTTATATTTGAGAAACTTCAAATAGACACCCTTTGCCTTGATGACAGCTTTGCACACTCTTGGCAATCTCTCAAGCAAGTTCACCTGGAATGCTTTTCCAAAAGTCTTGAAGGAGTTCCCACATATGCTGAGCACTTGTTGGCTGCTTTTCCTTCACTCTGTGGTCCGACTCATCCCAAACCATCTCAATTTGGTTGAGGTCGGGGGATTGTGGTGGCCAGGTCATCTGATGCAGCACTCCATCACTCTCCTTCTTTGTAAAATAGCCGTCACATAGCCTGCCTTACACAGCCTAGAGGTGTGTTGGGTCATTGTCCTGTTGAAAACAAATGATAGTCCCACTAAGCCCAAACCAGATGGGATGGCGTATCGCTGCAGAATGCTGTGGTAGCCATGCTGGTTAAATGTGCCTTGAATTCTAAATAAATCACAGACAATGTCACCAGCAAAGCACCCCCACACAATAGCACCTCCTCCTCCATGCTTTACGGTGGGAAATACACATGCGGAGATCATCCGTTCACCCACACAGCGTCTCACAAAGACATGGCGGTTGGAACCAAAAATCTCAAATTTGGACTCCAGACCAAAGGACTAATTTGCACCGGTCTAATGTCCATGGCTCGTGTTTCTTGGCCCAAGCAAGTCTCTTCTTCTCATTGGTGTCCTTTAGAAGTGGTATCTTTGCAGTAATTCGACCACGAAGGCCTGATTCACATAGCCTCCTCTGAACAGTTCATGTTGAGATGTGTCTGTTACTTGAACTCTGTGAAGCATTTATTTGGGCTGCAATCTGAGGCTGGTAACTCTAATGAACTTTTCCTCTACAGCAGAGGTAACTCTGGGTCTTCCATTCCTGTGGCGGTCCTAATGAGAGCCAGTTTCTTCATAGCGCTTGATGGTTTTAGCGACTGCACTTGAAGAAACTTTAAAAGTTCTTGAAATGTTCTGGATTGACTGACCTTCATGTCTTAAAGTAATGATTGACTGTCATTTCTCTTTGTATATTTGAGCTGTTCTTGCCATAATATGGACTTGGTCTTTTACCAAATAGGGCTATCTTCTGTATTCCACCCCTACCTTGTCACAACACAACTGATTGGCTCAAACGCATTAAGAAGGAAATACATTCCACAAATTAACTTTTAACAAGGCACACCTGTTAATTGAAATGCATTCCAGGTGACTACCTCATGAAGCTGGTTGAGATAATGCCAAGAGTGTGCGAAGCTGTCATCAAGGCAAAGGGTGTCTATTTGAAGAATCTCAAATATAAAATATATTTTGATTTTTTTAACACTTTTGGTTACTACATGATTCCATTTGTGTTATTTTATAGTTTTGATGTCTTCATTATTATTATACAATGTAGAAAATAGTAAAAATAAAGACAAACCCTTGAATGAGTAGGTGTTCTAAAACTTTTGACCTGTAGTGTACCTGAAGTATCCAAGTGTGATGTTATTGCTAGCACTAATAATTGTGCATGTAAATAATTTACACATTGTTAAAATAATGTTTTACAATATAATTTGTGTATTCTCAATAAACTACTATCTCACAAGAAACAAGCTCCCTAAAGTCAACTTTTTCAGAACAGGTATCAGCACACGTTAGTGCAGTTGACATTTAAAACACAAATACTTAAATGTTGTATCTTGATGGTCCTGTATATCTGACGTCAGTCAACAAGTAGTGTGTTAGAGGTGGCCAATCTAACAGCTCTTATCATGTGAAAACATGAATGTTACATTTCCCTGGGATAAGCGAGGAAATATGATTTTTTTTCAATGCCCTCAGTTTGCTCTTTGTGAGTCAGCATTCAAAGCAGACAATAATAATTAAGACACAGATGTGAACCTGCTTACGATTACTGTCTGCTATATTCCATAACCCCCTCCCCCGTTCCATCACACAGACACACACACACACACACACATGCACATGCGTACGCGCACACACACGCACCTGTTGACATTGATAAGGCTGTGAAGCAAGCAGGAGTGCAAACATGCCATAGTAATGAATCAATTGATTGTTCATGGTGGCTAATGTCAGAAGGGACTTAAGTGGCAGCAGCAAAACTAATTCATGGGGAGCGTTGCTATCAGACTACATTTCAGTCACCCAGAGAAATAAGTTCGGAACACTGCAGTGTGCATATAAAACCTGTTGCTTCACTATCTAAGATGAAGTGATTGTGGGAGCAAAAAACATACCTCAGTGCACAGAACTTTATGAATGACTTGAACTAAAGAAGGCAGCCACATAATAATTGACTATTCATTAAAAATGTTACAATAATATACATTAAGTCAGGGATGGGCAACTGGTGGGCCCCCCTTTTGTAGGCCTGTGGATCAATTCCCCCCCTCCACCCGAATTACCGATCAGGGGGGCCCCCACTGATTTTGTTAGTCACTCTCACTCAGATATCATATTAAAAACTGCTAACATTTCTCTCTGCCCCATAGAAACATGTGTAGAATTACTGCAAACTTAATTACACAGTGCATTCGGGAAGTATTCAGACCCCTTCCGTTTTCTATATTTTGTTACTTTACAGCCTTATTCTAAAATGGATTACATAAAAATAATTTCTCATCAATCTACACACAACACCCAATAATGACGAAGCGAAAACAGGTATTTAGACATTTTTGCAAATGTATAAAAAATATAAAACAGAAATATCTTATTTACATAAGTATTCCGACCATTTGCTATGAGACTTGAAATTGAGCTCAGGTGCATCCTATTTCCATTGATCATCCTTGAGATGTTTTTACAACTTGATTGGAGTCCACCTGTGGTAAATTCAATTGATTGGACATAATTTGGATTTGGATAGGCACACACCTGTCTATATTAGGTCCCACATTTGACAGTGCATGTCAGAGCAAAAACCAAGCCATGAGGTCGAAGGAATTTTCCATAGAATTCCGAGGCAGGATTGTGTCGAGGCACAGATCTGGGGAAGGGTACCAAATCATTTCTGCAGCATTGAAGGTCCCCAAGAATACAGTGGCCTCCATCATTCTTAAATGGAAGAAGTTTGGAACCATCAAGACTCTTCCTAGAGCTGGACGCACGGCCAAACTGAGCAATCGGGGGAGAAGGGCCTTGGTCAGGGAGGTGACCAAGAACCCAATGGTCACTCTGACAGAGCTCCAGAGTTCCTCTGTGGAGATGGAAGAACTGTCCAGAAGGACAATCATCTCTGCAACACTCCACCAATCAGGCATTTATGGTAGAGTGGCCAGACGAAGCCACTCCTCAGTAAAAGGCACATGACAGCCCGCTTGGAGTTTGCCAAAACGAACCTTAAGGACTCTCAGACCATGAGAAACAAGATTCTCTGGTCTGATGAAACCAAGATTGAACTCTTTGGCCTGAATACCAAGTGTCACGTCTGGAGGAGACCTGGCACCATCCCTATGGTGAAGCATGGTGGTGGCAGCATCATGCTGTGGGGATGTTTTTCAGCGGCAGGGACTGGGAGACTAGTCAGGACCAAGGGAAATATGAACGGAGCAAAGTACAGAGAGGTCCTCGATGAATACCTGCTCCAGAACGCTCAGGACCTCAGACTGGTCCTTACAACAGGACAAAGACTCGTAGCAGACCACCAAGACAACGCAGGAGTGGCTTCGGGACTAGTCTCTGAATGTCCTTGAGTGGCCCAGCCAGAGCCCGGACTTGAACCCGATCTAACATCTCTGGAGAGACCTGAAAATAGCTGTGTAGCGACACTTCCCATCCAACCTGACAGAGCTTGAGAGGATCTGCAGAGAAGAATGGGAGAAACTTCCCAAACACAGGTGTGCCAAGCATTTAGCTTGCAAACATTTCTAAAAACCTATTTTTGCATTGTCACTATAGGGTATTGTGTGTAGATTGATGAGGGGAAAAAAACAATTTCATAAATGTTTGAATAAGGCTGTAACGTAACAAAATGTGGAAAAAGTCAAGGGTCTGAATATTTTCTGAATGCTTTGTATAACTGCAACATTTTCTCTATAGCCCATCGCAACATTTTTTGAATTGCAGGGAAATTAACTCTCTGCTGTGAAGATTGGGATGGTTAAAATGTTTTGCTTGCAAGGTAGGGCCTTCTCTGACCGCATATGTTGGTATGGATGTCGGTATGCAGACCCGCGAGCCACTGCAGCCCTTCAATATGAGTTCCAATATTTTGTGGCCCCCACCCCCATCAAAGTTGCCCATCCCTGGATTAAATGGTCTGAAATAAGGACTGTTTTGTCTGATGAGGTGGTTATACATGTAATGGACACAAAACACCCATCTACATCTGAGCTGAATCAGAGAATGTAACTCAAAAGGTTTTTTGTAGGTTTTTAGCTATACTAACAAAATAAGCAGGCTAATTGTCTGTGGATTTAATTACTTATTATATGCTTGTGAAGTAGGCTTGATAAAGAGCAATAGACAGTTACTACACACACACACATACACACACACACACACGCACACACACATGAAGACTGCTGTTAGTGCCTTTAGGTTACATCAGGGTTGTAACTGTAACTCAGGGAGAGGTTGTAACTCAGGTCTGAGAGGTCTGATAATAAGACCTCTGCATTGCTGTGTTCTTTCACTAGACCTATTAAAGCAAACAAGGCATGACAACCTCACATCAACAATAAACCATTTTGAAGGCCAAGCCTCTCAATCCATAAAAGTCTCAAACCTCTAATTATGAAAAGCATCCAATTGGTATATTAAAGTTCCAAAATGGTAATTTGGCATAATTAGTTGAGGTATGATACATACCGTTGACCACAGCAATACATTTTATCACTGGAATCACAATGAACCACACTCCACAAAGCTTACCCCCTGAGTATCAGCCAGCCATGCCAAAATAAATTACAGCTTACATGGAATGCAATGCCCCAGCGTTAGCTATGTGACAGCCAGATAGACATTTGAGAGGTACACAATGAATGACTTCTGTGGCAGTCGCTAGAAAATTACAGAGCAGCACAGCATGCCTGTAGGTTGACTCAATGTGCTAACCATGAAATGTAAACCTTGTTGTTTGCCACTCTGAATGGCAAAGCTAGAGTCATCTAGACCAGTAACAGTCTGTTTGTAGCCTTTCCTATTGAAAGAAGTGTTGAGATTCCTGGTATTGCACTGCAGAGTCCCGACACAAATTGAGCACTCTATTTTAACAAACCTAACGTAATGGTCAATCTAAGCTCTGGGCGGTAGAGCTATAGGATCGGGGGGGTGTCCCTTCTCCGCATCTCAATAATCAGCTAGGCTTATTGCCATACGCTCTGCCCAAATTGCGGGCTTCCCAAATACAACCTTGTGATTTGAAACAATCCACAGCTATTAAAAAAAGCTAATGATCCTTGAATCCTCTGTGGCTAAGTCATGCTTTCTGGTGAAGTATTTTAAAGTATTTTATTTATTTCTGTATAGAGAGGAGTAATTATATAATTTTGGCAAATTTATTTCAGTTTACTTCCCAAGCCTATTCGACACACCGTAAATGAAAGACTTCCTCCTATGCCATTTATCTCCTGTTCTATGTCTAGAGCCATTCCATTGTGGAATTTAAAAAACAGATAAAAAAAAACATGTTGTATCACAGCGCCTCTACTCAAAATTGCATTTTGGCAAATGTTTGAAAATTACTTTTTATTGGCTACTTCATTACAGGAGTTGCATGTTCTGTTAAGATTAATTACCATAATCTAAATGTAATTTCTGTCAGTCTGAGCACGGTGGGTGGACGCCTTAATGGTGTCACCCTCCTTGTTCGGGCAGGCTTCGGCGTTCGTCGTCACCGGCTTACTAGCCACTGCCGCTCCATATATCATCATTCCATTTGTCTTGTCTTGTTAATTACACACACCTGGTTCTTATGCCCTCATTAGTCCGTGTATAAGTGCTCTGCCCCCTTTGTCCTTGTGGTGATTGTTTATTCGTGAGAGTAGTGTAGCTCGGTGGAGCTACTATAACATTGTTTGCCGGGGTAGATATTTACCCTGTGCGTGTTATTGTTGGAGCTACCGTTACCTTGTATTGCCAGGGTAGATTTTCCCCTGTGCCTGTTTCGGTTGTCGCTATCCAGCGCTATTTGTGTACGACGGAATAAACTCTGCATTCAGTGATTACCCTCCTGCGCCTGACTCCTTCTATCACACTCATCACAGAATCACCCACCTGTCATGGAGTCGGCAGGAGAAGAGCGCATGTCTGGAGTCGTGGCACAGGTCCAGGAGCATTCCACGATGCTGGCCAGCTTGGAGGAAGCGATGGATCGGGTTCTTCAGGTCGTCCAACGCCTGGAGAGGAGAGGACCCGATCTGTCGCAGCCAGCTGGCCAACCGGATCCAGCCACCAACACCAAAGCACCCGGAGGGATCCAGATATCCCGACCACGGGCATTCGACGGGACGGCGGCGCTCTGCCAAGGATTCCTCCTCCAACTGGAGCTTTACTTCTCCAGCATCAGGCCGGCGCCATCGGAGCGGGAGAAGGTGTCCGTCCTCGTTTCCTGCCTCTCGGGGAAAGCCCTGGAGTGGGCCAACGCGGTTTGGAACGTCCTGCCGGGACACCATTATTGTCTTTCACGAAACTGGTGGACATGGCCATCCGTTTGGACAACCTGCTGGCAGCCAGAGGATGTCCTGGTAGGGGTCTGCCCGTTTCCACCCCGGACGACTGGAGCCCGAGCTGATGGAGCTGGGTGGAGCCGCCGTCCGAGAGAGCAGAAGACGACAGCGACAGTGCCACTCTGGTGGCACGAAGGGACAGTACACCACACGTCATAGTCAAGGCTCTTTTGGGCCTGGAGGCGGCAGGCAGGGCACACTCGCATCACCTCAGGTATCGAACACCCACACTCGTTCAGTGCCCTCTGCTGCGCACTGTACCCTACCTATCCACTTTCCCGATCACATGGTAGTTCCTGTTGTGGAAAATAACCACTATACTTTATTACAAATAAGGTCTTACAGAGTTTTTGTTGCATCAAGAAATGACTTTATTAAAGTTTCAACAAAGCCAATACCAGTCTGCAGAGTGGTACCCCGTTCTCTCTCCCTCACGTCACATTATATACCATCATCCCCAACTCTTCTAGCTCTAAATCCCTCCCTCTTCAGTTTCCCGCTCTTTATCACTCCACGCCCACTTCCTTTGTCTCTGAGGGCGGCTAAACTCGACTTTTATTATGCACATAATACTCTAACCAATCACTCACTCCCCTGTCTTGCACACACACTCATGTTAAGTTTAAACATGACAAGGCCCTAACATACACAAACCTCACCCCATCATGCTGTAATCAATCAATAAGATACCAAGGAGACAAAGGTCTAGCCCAAACTCCATTCAACCCTGGTGCCGCTCCCTTCATGGTGTTTGAAGAGAGAGACAAAAGGCCACAAGCTAGTTTCAGTCTCTCATCGGATAAGACAGCCATGGATTGAAGTAAGAGCAAGCAATTTGACCCTAGGGCAGATTTCCTCTCTACTCCCCCACACACACAGTGAAATGCCCCAATTAAATTCCTGGCCCAGTAACAAATAATTCTAACTCAATGTTCGTGATTAACCCAGTTCTATCTCCTAATTCATTAAAACATACACATCATTCCCCAGTGTAAGGTGCTAGTCGATTCAGGCGCAGCTGGGAACTTTATAGACAGGGCATTCTCACACCGTCAAGGCATTTCATTGGTTCCCCTATCCATTCCACTCCCCATCAGAGCACTTGATAGTCGACCATTAGATTCCGGGTTTGTAAAGGCAGTCACTGTAACAGTCACCATGATCACCCAGGAGACTCATTGTGAGCATGTAACTTTTTTGATTATTGAGTCTCCTGCTTTCCCTGTGGTATTATGTATCCCTTGGCTAGCACTCCACAACCCCACCTTCTCATGGCTGCAGAGTGTTCTCACAGGGTGGTTGCGACAGTGTCAGGGTAGGTGTCTAGGTGTTTCCGTTGGTGCAACCACGGTGGAAAGTCCAGAGGGTACCTCCACCGTGTGCATTCCCCCCAAATACCATAATCTGGCGCAAGCATTTTCTAAGACACAGGTGACAAAATTACCACCTCATCGGGCGGGGGATTGCGCGATAAACCTTCGGGTAGACGCTGTACCTCCCAGGAGTTATGTGTACCCCCTGTCACAGGCTGAAATGGAGGCTATGGAAACATACGTCACCGAGTCCCTGGGCCAGGGGTATATACGTCCCTCCACTTCAACCGCCTCCTCGAGTTTCTTCTTTGTGAATAAGAAAGACGGCGGTCTGCGCCCGTGCATTGATTATCGATCACTGAACAAGGAGACTGTAAGATTTAGTTATCCTCTCCCCCTCATTCCTTCAGTGATTGAGTCAATGCAAACTGGGGGGCGCTTCTTTACCAAATTAGATCTCAGGAGTGCATACAACCTGGTGCGTGTTCGGGAGGGGGATGAGTGGAAGACAGCATTCAGCACAACCACAAGGCATTATGAATACCTGGTGATGCCCTACGGTTTGATGAATGCTCCATCCGTCTTCCAGTCCTTTGTGAACGAGGTGATTCAGGACATGCTTGGTCGCGGTTTGGTGGTCTACATCGATGACATCCTGGTGTATTCTGATTCGCGCGCCGAGCATGTGTCCCTATTTCACAAAGTGCTGGCCCGACTGTTGGAAAATGACCTTTATGCCAAGGCAGAGAAGTGTATGTTTTTCCAGCAGTCCGTCTCCTTCCTCGGATACTGCATTACCACCTCAGGTGTGGAGATGGAGGGAGATCGCATTTCAGCCGTGCATAATTGGCAGACTCCCACCATGGTTAAGGAGGTGCAGCGCTTCCTTGGCTTCGCCAACTACTATCGGAGGTTTATCCGGGGCTTTAGCAAGGTCACAGCTCCCATTACATCCCTGTTGAAGGGTGGGCCGTCCCGGCTCCGCTGGTTTGCTGAGGCTGACCTGGCCTTCAGCAAACTGCGGGGTCTGTTCACCGGTACTGGCCCACCCCGATCCATCACTACCGTTCGTAGTGGAGGTGGATGCGTCCGAGGTAGGGATAGGCGCTGTCCTGTCTCAACGCTCAGGCACGCCACCCAAGCTCCGGTCCTGTGCCTTCTTCTCAAAGAAGCTCAGCCCGGCGGAGCAGAACTGCATCATTGGTCATCGGGAGCTGTTGGCTGTTGTCCGAGCTTTGACCTTGTGGAGGCATTGGCTCGAAGGGGCGAAACACCCTTTCCTCGTCTGGATGGACCACCGTAACCTGGAGTACATCCGGGCAGTGAGGAGGCTGAATCCTCGCCAGGCCAGGTGGGCCCTATTCTTCACCCGGTTTGATTTTACACTGTCATACATTCCTGGTATGAAGAAGGCAGACGCACTGTCCCGGCTGTATGACACAGAGGAGAGGCCAAGAGACAACATCCCCATACTCCCGGCCTCCTGCATTGTGGTGCCAGTAGTATGGGCGATGGACGCGGATATAGAGCAGGCATTACGCACAGATCCATTTCCACCTCAGTGGAAATGCTGCGGTACATGCCTGCTCTTATCCGTGATCGTCTGATCTACACACGTCACCATCCTCTGGTCAACCAAGTATCGGTCGTACAGTGCGCTGCCCGACCGGAAAGTACTGGTGGCCTTCCTTGGCAAAGGACGTGAGGGTGTACGTCTTCTCCTGCTTGGTGTACACTCAAGAGTAAGGCACCTAGGTACCTCCCAGCGGGTAAATTACAACCTTAACCAGTTCCACAACGACCATGGTCTCACCTAAGTGTTGATTTTTTGACTGATCTTCCCCTCTCCCAAGGTAACACCAACATCCTGGTCGTTGTGAACCGCTTTTCCAAGTCCTGCCGCCTCCTTACTCTGCGCGGTCTCCCCACGGCCCTGTTTACTCACGTCTTCCGGCACTACGAGGTACCAGAGGATATAGTGTCCGATCGAGGTCCCCAGTTCACGTCCAAGGTCTGGAAGGCATTCATGGAACATCTGGTGGTCTCGGTCAGCCTGACCTCTGGGTTCCAGCAAGAGTAAAATGGGCAGGTGGAACGGGTAAATCAGGACATGGATAGGTTCCTGCGGTTCTACTGCCAGGACTGGCCGGGGGAGTGGTCGGTGTTCTTGCCATGGGCAGAATATGCTCAGAATTCTCTCCGCCACTCCTCTACTAACATAACGCCATTCCAATGTGTTTTAGGTTACCAACCGGTTCTGGCACCGTGGCACCAGAGCCAGACCGAGGCTCCTGCGGTGGATGACTGGTTTTGGCGCGCGGAGGAGACATGGGACACTTCCCACGTTCACCTCCAGTGCGCCTTGCTTCGTCAGACGGCCAACGCTTACCGCCACCGCAGTGAGGCCCCGGTCTTCGTACCGGGGGATCGGGTCTGGCTCTCGACACGGAATCTGCCCCTCTGCCTGCCCTGCCAGAAGCTGAGCCCGCGGTTTGTGGGGCCTTTCAAAATCCTGAGGAGAATCAACGAGGTCACTTATAGGTTATTACTTTCCCCTGATTACCGTATTAACCCCTCGCTTCATGTGTCTCTCCTCAGGCCGGTGGTGGTTGGTCCGCTCCAGGAGTCTGAGGTGCGGTAGGTTCCTCCACCTCCTCTGGACATCGAGGGGGCCCCGGCGTACTCTGTCCGTTCCATCATGGATTCGAGGCGTCGGGTGGGGGCCTTCAGTACCTCGTGGAGTTGGAGGGGTACGGTCTAGAGGAAAGGTGCTGGGTCCCAGTGAGGGATATCCTCGATCCCTCCCTGTTGAGGGATTTCCACCGTTGCCATCCGGCTCGCCCTGCTCCGCGTCCTCCTGGCCGTCCCCGAGGGAGGGGTACTGTCACGACTTCCGCCGAGGCTGCCTACCCTCCTTGTTCGGGCAGGCTTCAGCGTTCATCGTCACCAGCTTACTTGCCACTGCCGCTCCATATATCATCATTCCATTTGACTAGTCTTGTCATTAGTCCGTGTAGAAGTGTTCCCTCTGCCACCCTTGTCCTTGTGGGTGATCGTTTATTCGTGAGAGTAGTGTAGCTCGGTGGAGCTACTCGTACATTGTTTGCCGGGGTAGATATTTCCCCTGTGCCTGTTATTGTTGAAGCTACCGTTACCTTGTATTGCCAGGGTAAATTTTCCCCTGTGCGTGTTTCGTTTGTCGCTATCCAGCGCTATTTGTGTATGACGGAATAAACTCTGCATTCGGTGATTACCCTCCTGTACCTGACTCCTTCTATGACACTCATCATAAATGGGTAACGCATGCAATGCATATGGTTCCGGTAAATATCTCAAATGGCTGATAAATTTAAATCTTCCTGGTCACGTTGTCTGATACCACATTTTCCTAACGGAAACCCTGACACAAACACACTCACACACACTAACACACACACACACACACACAGACTAACATACACACCAAACACATGCAGATACACAGACACACAAACACACACAAACACACACACACAGACACACACAGACAGACACACACACACAAACACACACAAACACTTCCTTTTCATTTCACTCACAACAGACACACACACACACACACACACCAAACACATGCACACGCACACGCACACACGCATACACACACACAAACACTTCAATTTCATTCCACTCACAACACACACACACCAAACACATGCACTTGCATGCACACACACACACACACACACACACACACACACACACACACACACACACAAACACACACACACACACACAAATAAATATATAGCTACACAATTCCACCAACCCCAAAGGGAAAATATGCTTTAATCCGAGGATAACTAAGGTAAAGGTGTGCTTTTTATCCTGCCAGCCACACAAACACAATCTCTCTCTCCCACACTGTGTGCAGGTACGCACACAGGAGTCTCAGGTTCCAAATGGAAGGACGGGGCCTTCCTGTTGTTTTCTGATGTTGATGGAGGCCTTGAGACATTTTCAGCCCTACACCTCATGGGTGTGAGTGTGCATGTGTAGATATAGGTTTGTAGAAAGAGCATCCCTAGCACTGTATATATGTGTATTTTCTCCCTCTACCTCTTTAAAGGTAAAGAGAAGTAGGTCACAGTAATAGTAGGTAACTCTTTCAGGTGTCTACAAACACAATATGAGAAGAAATATTCATCTCCAACTAACAGTTTATTTACAAGTTTACTCTACTTCTCTGCAGTCTTGCTGCTTTTCTGGGTATTGAATGTTTTGTCTTTTGGGAAATCCATTTTAATTCAATCACTTTTCGACAGCATCTGTTTTGATTTAAACAAAACGTACTATAAATGTTTGCCCACGGAAGAACTGGTCAGAAAGTGATTTTTTTGGACGCAAACATTCAGGCGATAAAGGGGATCAAAGCTGACCCATTTTGCATACCCCACCATACCATGAGACGTCCATGTCTTCATTACTGGAAAATATAAATGGTTGAGTTTGCTATCATTTACAAGCTTACAAACAGGGTTGTCAAACTATTTTATAATTTCTTTAAAATATATATAGTACCAGTCAAAAGTTTGGACACACCTACTCATTCAAGGGTTTTTCTTTATTTTTACTATTTTCTACATTGTAGAATAATACTGAAGACATCAAAACTATGAAATAACACATATGGAATCATGTAGTAACCAAAAAAGTGATAAACAAATCAAAATATACGTTTTATTTAGATTCTTCAAAGTAGCCACCCTTTGAATTAATCGTAAATAATGAGGAGAAAGAAAGTTACCGATGCACAAATATCATACCCCCCAGAAAACCGCTAACCTCCCCTGATATTGTAATGTGAGAGTTTAGTTTATCTTGGGGGTATGATATCTGTGTGTCTGTAACTTTCTCACTCATCATTATTCACGATTCATTCAACACTATCCGTAATCATGGTAGCATCCACAATAAACATATTCTATTCTTATTTACAAAAAAAGTGACTCCAAAATGACACAATACATTGGACACTAAATAATCTGAAACACAACCAAAGAAACAGCAAATTCATCCAACAAGTTTGTAGAGTCACAAGCTTGATGTAATCATGACATTTACATAAGTATTCAGACCCTTTACTCAATACTTTGTTGAAGCACCTTTGGCAGCGATTACAGCCTCAAGCCTGTAGCTCAGTTGGTAGAGCATGGTGCTTGCAATGCCAGGGTTGTGGGTTCGTTTCCCACAGGGGGCCAGTATGAAAATGTATGCACTCACTAACTGTAAGTCGCTCTGGATAAGAGCGTCTGCTAAATGACTAAAATGTAAATGTAAAACATTTCTTCTTGGGTATGATGCTATAAGCTTGGCACACCTGTATTTGGGGAGTTTCTCCCATTCCTCTCTGCATATCCTCTCAAGCTCTGTCAGGTTGGATAGGAGCATCGCTGCACAGCTATTTCCAGGTCTCTCCAGAGATGTTCGATTGGGTTCAAGTCTGGGCCCTGGCTGGGCCACTCAAGGACATTCAGAGACTTGTCCCGAAGCCACTCCTTTGTTGTCTTAACTGTGTGCTTAGGGTTGTTGTCCTGTTGGAAGGTGAACCTTCAACCCAGTCTGAGGTCCTGAGCGCTCTGGAGAAAGGATCTGTCTATATATTTGCTCCGTTAATATTTCCCTCAATCCTGACTAGTCTCCCAGTCCCTGCCGCTGAAAACATCCCCACAGCATGATGCTGCCACCACCATGCTTCACCGTAGGGATGGTGCCAGGTTTCCTCTAGACGTGACGCTTGGCATTCAGGCAAAAGAGTCCAATCCTGGTTTCATCAGACCAGAGAATCTTGTTTCTCATGGTCTGAGAGTCCTTTAGTTGCCTTTTGACAAACTCCAAGTGGGCTGTCATGTGCCTTTTACTGAGGAGTGGCTTCCGTCTGGCCACTCTACCATAAAGGCCTGATTGTTGGAGTGCTGCAGAGATGATTGTCCTTCTGGAAGATTTTCCCATCTCCACAGAGGATCTCTGGAGCTCTCTCAGCGTGACCATCGGGTTCTTGGTCACCTCCCTGACCAAGGTCCTTCTCCCCCGATTGCTCAGTTTGGCCGGGCGGCCAGCTCTAAGAAGAGTCTTGGTGGTTCCAAACTTCTTCCATTTAAGAATGATGAAGGCCACTGTGTTCTTGGGGACCTTCAATGCTGCAGACATTTTTTGGTACCCTTCCCCAGATCTGTGCCTCGCCACAATCCTGTCTCGGAGCTCTACGGACAATTCCTTCGACCTCATGGCTTGGTTTTTGCTCTGACATGCACTGTCAACTGTGGGACCTTGTACAGACAGGTGTGTACCTTTCCAAATCATGTCCAATCAATTGAATTTACCACAGGTGGACTCCAATCAAGTTGTAGAAGCATCTCAAGGATGATCAATGGAAACAGGATGCACCTGAGCTCAATTTCGAGTCTCATAGCAAAGGGTCTGAATACTTATGTAAATAAGGTACTTCTGTTTATATATACAGTGAGTGAAAAATGTATTTGATCCCCTGCTGATTTTGTACGTTTCCCAACTGACTAAGACATGATCAGTCTATAATTTTAATGGTAGGTTTATTTGAACAGTGAGAGACAGAATAACAACAACAAAATCCAGAAAAATGCATGTAAAAAATGTTATAAATTGATTAGCATTTTAATGAGGGAAATAAGTATTTGACCCCTCTGCAAAACATGACTTAGTACTTGGTGGCAAAACCCTTGTTGGCAATCACAGAGGTCAGATGTTTCTTGTAGTTGGCTACCAGTTTTGCGCACATCTCAGGAGGGATTTTGTCCCACACCTCTTTGCAGATCTTCTCCAAGTCATTAAGGTTTCGAAGCTGACGTTTGGCAACTCGAACCTTCAGCTCCCTCCACAGATTTTCTATGGGATTAAGGTCTGGAGAGTGGCTAGGCCACTCTAGGACCTTAATGTGCTTCTTCTTGAGCCACTCCTTTGTTGCCTTGGCCGTGTGTTTTGGGCCATTGTCATGCTGGAATACCCACCCACAACCCATTTTCAATGCCCTGGCTGAGGGAAGGAGGTTCTCACCAAAGATTTGACGGTACATGCCCCCATCCATCGTCCCTTTGATGCGGTGAAGTTGTCCTGTCCCCTTAGCAGAAAAATACCCCCAAAGCATAATGTTTCCACCTCCATGTTTGACGGTGGGGATGGTATTCTTGGGGTCATAGGAAGCATTCCTCCTCCTCCAAACACGGCGAGTTGAGTTGATGCCAAAGAGCTCCATTTTGGTCTCATCTGACCACAACACTTTCACCCAATTCTCCTCTGAATCATTCAGATGTTCATTGGCAAACTTCAGACGGGCATGTATATGTGCTTTCTTGAGCAGGGGGACCTTGCGGGCGCTGCAGGATTTCAGTCCTTCACGGCGTAGTGTGTTACCAATTGTTTTCTTGGTGACTATGGTCCCAGCTGCCTTGAGAACATTGACAAGATCCTCCCGTGTAGTTCTGGGCTGATTCCTCACCGTTCTCATGATCATTGCAACTCCACGAGGTGAGGTCTTGCATGGAGCCCCAGGCCGAGGGAGATTGACAGGTCTTTTGTGTTTCTTCCATTTGCGAATAATCGCACCAACTGTTGTCACCTTCTCACCAAGCTGCTTGGCGATGGTCTTGTAGCTCATTCCAGCCTTGTGTAGGTCTACAATCTTGTCCCTGACATCCTGGGAGAGCTCTTTGGTCTTGTCCATGGTGGAGATTTTGGAATCTGATTGATTGATTGCTTCTGTGGACAGGTGTCTTTTATACAGGTAACAAGCTGAGATTAGGAGCACTCCCTTTAAGAGTGTGCTCCTAATCTCAGCTCGTTACCTGTATAAAAGACACCTGGGAGCCAGAAATCTTTCTGATTGAAAGGGGGTCAAATACTTATTTCCCTCATTAAAATGCAAATCAATTTCTAACATTTTTGACATGCGTTTTTCTGGATTTTGTTGTTGTTATTCTGTCTCTCACTGTTCAAATAAACCTACCATTAAAATTATAGACTGATCATTTCTTTGTCAGTTGGCAAACGTACAAAATCAGCAGGGGATCAAATATTTTTTTCCCTCACTGTATATATTTTTTAAATCAAACATTTCAAAAAACCTGTTTTCGCTTTGTTATTATGGGGTATTGTGTGTAGATTGATGAGGAAAAACAGTTATTTAGTCAATTTTAAAATAAGGCTGTAACAAAACAAAATGTGGAATATGGGAAGATGTTTTAATACTTTCCGAATGCACTGTATAAGTGAATTCGTCCCAATACTTCAAGTCCCCTGAAATGGGGGGACTATGTACACAATGTTATTTAATTGTAAATGGTTCACCTGATATGGATGAAAATAACCTCAACTTAAAGCTGATAGTCTGTACTTTAACCTCGTAGATATTGTATCATTTCAAATCCGAGTCCGAGTACTTAGCCAAAACAACAAAAAATATGTCACTGTCCCAATACTTTTGGAGCTGACTGTATGTCATCTGTAAACAACCACTTGCTTTCCAAATGGGATTCAGTGACCAGCTGTTTTCAACACGTGCTTTCCCAGGACAATCTTTCAGCAGAGAAATAGGACAAGAGTAGACCCATACCTCACAGGGAAGCAATTACAAGAACCAATAAAAGCCTATGAGTGCATTCAACAGAAGCAATTTTTACCCCTGCTCTCCCTTTTGATGTGGGTGTGTTGCTTGTTCTCCTTTGCTGAGAGAGAGAGAGAGAGACTCTTAAAGTTAAATGTTCCTCTCCCTGGCTACCCACTTCTCATTACAATGCTGCATTGTTTACCTTCAGTGGGAGGAAAATGGTGGAACAAATAGAAGCAATTTGTACCTGCTAGATACTGCACTGCAGTGTCAACATGAGGCCTGATGAACATTGTCCTAGTTCCACACAGTGTTGGTGCTCTCTCCCTCACAGGGTGGCCAGTCCAACATTTTTATAGACCTGAAAATACAACAGATTGACATCATAGTCATTTAGCAGACACTCTTATCCAGAGCAACTTACAGTTAGTGAGTGCATACATTTTCGTACTGGCCCCCCGTGGGAATCGAACCCACAACCCTGGCGTTGCAAATACCATGCTCTACCAACTGAGCTACACATTTAGCAGTGTCCAGGGCAAATCAGAGTAAGGAAAAAGACATACTCAGGTGTGCAGTCATCTGGAGAATAGCGGGAGGCATTACCATTCTGATGCTGCAATAAGCTTTAAAGGTATGTGCTTATACACAAACACAACACACACACACATGCATACACACATGTCTAACTTATGTCACTGTCATAGTCAAAGTCCATGTTTAAGAATGTGTTATTTTCTCATTAACCCTCTCTATTCTCACGCACGCACGCGCACACGCACACACACACACACACACACAAACTGTTACACACACGCACTGTTACACACACACACACTGTTACATTTCCGTTCAAATTGATTTCGGAAAGGCATTATGAGAATGCACAAAAGAGCCTCTTCAGGCATTCACATGGAATCTATCATGAGGCCCTGTGCTTTGTTTAATTGATTCCAGAATTGAAGTCTTCATAGACAATTTACAGTAACACTCCTCCACTCAATTTTTACCCCCTCCATCCCTCCCAGTCTCCTGGTCCTCTTTTGATGGGATGGGGAGCTATAGGCGCCTGTGAGTGTCTGGGGAGTGGAGCAGAAATATCCAGCCAGTGGAAATGTCAGCAACAGGCAACAACACAATACTCTCACATATCACCACCCATCCCAGCGGGCGATGTAATAGGGCTGTGACATTTAAAAACAATACCAGCGAAATATCGAACATCCAAGATGGCAGGTTACAAGCGATTGGGGGTGTTGTGGATGCGCTGGTACATTTTCTAGCTCATAATGCACTAATATGGTTGCAGTTTATTTTGTGACACTTCCGCATGATTTCTCAATTAAAGAAAGACAAATTACTTCCTGTCTGCTTGTTGTCCGGAGGGAGAGGCTATTTTTGTTCTCCTGTCGACCGGTAATGAGACACACAAAAGCGCCATCAACAGAGAATAATATTCCTCTGACATTGATGAATGGCTAGTTTTAAAGCATGAATAGCTGTAGACTTTAGAATATTAGCATGCCGGCGCGAGGCACACTTGTGTGGCATATAATTACCTCAATGAGAGAAAGCAGTAATCGCAGATAATTATTTTTCAGGAGCAAATGAGGTGTAAAAAGTGTGTTTCCTACACGGAAGGGAAGTGTTGCAGAACCCCAGTTGAGACAGTGTCTCTGCACAGGGCTCCTGAGGTGAAATCTTACCCACTGATTAATGTGATGAAATGAAATGTTGCAATCAATGATGAACCTACAGCTACATTACAAACCTGACTAGAGGATTGTGTGTGTGCGTGGGTGTCTGTGCGGAAGCATGATGTGTGTGTAACTGTGTGCGTGCATCTGCCTGGGTGCCTGTTTGTCTTCTTGCCTGTGTATACGACACTGTATATCCATACTGTATGTTTGTGCTGTGGCTGTGTGGCATTGAGCATGTCTGCAGCATGTGTGGTTGTCTGTGACTACGTACATGTGTGGAATATCAATGAGTCTCAGTGAGAGGCAGAACTCTGAGATAACCTGGAGTCAGCACTAGTCGCTGCCAAGGTTATTGATGACAGACAGAATGTCTCTGAGGCTCCGTGCCACAGCGTGGGACTGGAACATTTATAAACCAAAGCCTCATTGGTGCACAGCTGCATTTGTATGTGTGTGTGTGTGTCTGTATCCTTGTGTTTATCAGTTGGGGACAGCACTGCTACTCACAAAGCTACAGCCTGTCACGTACTGTACAGGTAAATACACAAAGACGCCTTGCCGCAATGCCTCCCTGCCCTGACTCCCTCCCTCACCCCTCTCTCCTCTCTCACCTTGTCTCTCACCATCCCCTTCTGTCCTTTTTGATGGAGTGGCATGACAGATAGATCAAAAATATGCACAATCATTGCAGATGCGGCATTGTTGGGGCTGGGGATGGAGCATGCCCATTACTCTAAAGCAAAGCTGTCTGGCGGGGCAAGGCCTGAGCGCTGCATGGTGCCCTGATAGATGGGGGCCATTAATCAAGGTAAGGGCTGGAGCCCGAGATTGATGCGCAGAAATTCAAATCCTCAAGCAGCATTTAGAAGTTTAGGAAGGAGGGGAGGACCACTCCCCCAAAGGTGTGAATGAATGGGGTGGGGGAGAGCTGGTCTCTTGTAACAACTGTGTCATAAGTGTTCCATCCCCATAAGGCTTCCCTTGTCTGATAATGAGGAAGATGTTTTCCATTCGTCATTTTCCCACATACTTTTGTGAAACTGTGTGTTCAAGAGATACGGAAGATTTTTTTATCCAGGACCTGGAATGATTCCTAATGTAGTCTCATAGGGGAATTCACATTTTTGGAGACAGTTGTTCAGATTATGGGGAAGCATACTGAGCTATTGACCCACTAAGGTGAGCTGGGAAACTCTGAATAATACGTTTCTCAGGTAAATACAATCTTTTTGTGTTGGAGTTAGTTTCAGAAATAAGGAAATATCACCTTTACCTATCTCGGGAACAATTTTAGGAAGAAGTAATACTTTTAACAGGTAGACCATTGTCAGGGAACCTTTTCTCAATCCCTTACTGGGATTTTACAGTATGTTGCCTCTCAGGCTTGTCTATCATTTCCTCAGATTCTTGGAAGGAGGTGGTGAAAAATACAACATACTCTTGGAGAGCCATTGGATCTGCAGGGTATTTCTCCAGCACTACACAAACACACTTATTCAGACAATAAGGTCCTGAGAAGCAGCTGATTGTTAGATTAGGGTAGCTCTGTAGGAGGGCATATATCCAGGAGGAGAGTAAGTCATCAACAGGGTGAACAAGTGTGACGTGTCACAACCTGAAGATCTCCTCTAAATGTAATAAATGTGAATCATGTGACATGTGGCTATTAACGCTGTGCGATAGGAGGGACATCAAAGGCGCGAAAGAACAGAGAGAACAGAGCTGTGCATATGTGGAACAGGAAGCCAGGAACAGATGGGGACATTGTGGATCATTACCACGGCTTTGAATCAAAGACAACAGATATTGAAGTAGAAAAGGAGTGCCTGTTGGAAAGAGATGAATTGTGTCAGCTGCAAAGTACCCAGCAACCAAGAAGAAAAAAAGGAAAGAGAAACACATCTCACCATTTTCTGGAATCAGCATGACATACCCTGTGATCTTTGCTCATCAAACACATTCCTGTGTTTCGAAGTGATTGCCAGCCTCATCAGATTGTTTCATTTAAAAGGTGTACTTCTCCTCACTAACACTCCACACGGCATCTACGACAGTCCTGTAATGTAAAAACACATCCCATGCACCGCCTACCCCTCTGTCTGTCCTTATTTTCCTCTTCTGTCTATACATACAGCCATGTACTTAAGCAATAATACATGAGAGGCCATGTGTTATGACATTTTATGACGTGGTCACCGCCATGATAAAAATTTCATAACACATGGACTTGAGTATATTATTGCTTTTATTCAACGGGTTACCAGCATTAAAAATCAAGATTATTTCACAAACCATCCATTTTTCAACAAAACGTGATGCTACATTCACTAACACTGGTTGTCTAATTACATTTGAAGTGTTCTCTGGTCGTTAGTTCTATTCGTATGGATTGCCATGTAAAGCAAAACTACCCAAGTGCTGGTTGATACACTATATATACAGAAGTATGTGGACAACCCTTCAAATTAGTGGATTTGGCTATTTCAGCTGCACCCTTTGCTGACAGGTGTATACAATTGAGCACACAGCCATGCAATCTCCATAGACAAACATTGTCAGTAGAATGGCTTTACTGAAGAACTCAGTGACTTTCAACGTAGCACTGTCATAGGATGCCACCTTTACAACAAGTCAGTTTGACAAATCTCTGCCCTTCTAGAGCTGACCCGGTCAACTGTAAGTGCTGTTATTACGAAGTGGAAACGTCTATGAGCAACAACGGCTCAGTCGTGAAGTGGTATGCCACACAAGCTCACAGAACGGGACCGACAAGTGCTGAAGCACGAAGAACTTAAAAATCATCTGTCCTCGGTTGCAACACTCACCACCGAGTTCCAAACTGCCTCTGGAAGCAACGTCAGCACACGAACAGTTCGTCGGCAGCTTCATGAAATGGGTTTCCATGGCCGAGCAGCAGCACACAAGCCTAAGATCACCATGCGCAATGCCAAGCGTTGGCTGGAGTGGTGTAAAGCTCGCCGCCATTGGACTCTGGAGCAGTGGAAACACGGACTCTGGAGTGATGAATCACGCTTCACCATCTGGCAGTCCGACAGACTAATCTGAGTTTGGCGGATGCCAGTAGAACGATACCTGCCCCAATGCATAGTGCCAACTCAAAAGTTTGGTGGAGGAGGAATAATGGTCTGGGGCTGTTTTCCATGGTTCGGGCTAGGACCCTTAGTTCCAGTGAAGGGAAATCTTAAAGCTACAGCATACAATGACATTCTAGGTGATTCTGTGCTTCCAACTTTGTAGCAACACTTTGGGGAAGGCCCTTTCCTGTTTGAGCATGACAATTCCCCTGTGCACAAAGTGAGGTCCATACAGAAATTGTTTGTCGAGATTGGTGTGGAAGAACTTGACTGGCCTGCAGAGAGCCCTGACATTAACTCCATCGAACACCTTTTGGATGAATTGGAATGCCGACTGCGAGCCAGTCGTAATCGCCCAACATCAGTGCCCGACCTCACTAATGCTTTTGTGGCTGAATGGAAGCAAGTCCCTGCAGCAATGTTCTAACATCTAGTGGAAAGCCTTCCCAAAAGAGTGGAGGCTGTTATAGCAGCAAAGGGGGGACCAACTCCATATTAATGCCCATGATTTTGCAATGAGATGTTCGACGCGTAGGTGTCCACATTCTTTTGGTCATGTAGTTTAGTTTCAGAACCTTGGTTTCTAGGGACGCTGTCCATGGTTCTGAAAACAGTGCACGTCTGGTCTATGCATAGAAAAATGGAATGCCAGATCAAACATTGTATACGGGCACTGTCCATGGATCTGAAAACATCGCTGAAACATTGTAGCAAAGACATTGGCACAGCAGATCAGAATAGAACCCACAATGACAATTTTTTTCGGATGGTCACAGCATCGACAGCTATTTATACTGAATTGCACATTTCCACAGGGCAGAGCTCTTGGTTTCTTCATTGAAACTCAGTGTTGCGTATCTTAAACAGTTTTTGTGCTCTTTTATTACAAATGACTCTGGCTTCAGTTTGGCCAAAGTGCAACTACAAATCAAACCACACCTTATTCAGTAATCCTCTAGGGGTGGCGGGGCTCAAGGCTTCGGACTCGCAGAGGATTTTTAGGTCCTGCTGTGCTAAAGCTGGGTGGTTGCTGGTTCTGTCCCTGCATTCCCTTCTCAGCTGTTTTATGATGACAGACATTGTTTGAGTTCAGGAACTCAGTATCTCTCATCAGGCACCAAGACCGGCTCATTGGAGGCTCATTTAAGTGGCGGTTTAGGCCAACCCGCAGTCCAGCAAAGCTGCTGATTCCATATCGGTCTCCTTTAGCAGTCCTTGCTGTGGTGTAGCAACTCCGGAGAATATTACCCATCTCCTGTTTTGAAACAGTTGCCAGATTGATGTTTATTCTCTTTACTGACAGCCATTTCAGAAATCACTTCACTGCCCAGTTGGTTTGTCTTGATGTAGCTTTTTCATTTATCTCCTTATCTATGTGGCCTATAGCTGCTCTACTGATTTCTGCATGTCTAAAGTTAATGCTAGGCTCAGGTTGCTGGTCCACTTGCTCTTCTTCTTGTTTTATTTCTTTCATATCCTCCTCCTCCTCTTATTGTTGGGACCATTCTTCAAACATCAGCGGATAAAACAAATCTGACAGTTCATTCATATCCACCGGCAAGAGATTAGGATCAATTGTAGTTTAGCAGATTAGAAGAGAGGAAAAAGAACAGACAGTTCATTAAAGGAAAGATTACTGTGGCTTTACGCAAGTCTTCAGAGACAGCATAGGGGATAATAGAAAGACAGATCAGTAATAATAAAAATTGACAATGAAATTACGTTGCGCTGATATTTAGAGTGCAAATGCATCAATGCCAACGCAATTGTATTTATCCGCTGTGGTAGATCAGTACTAGTTTCAGAGCTGTATTTTAACAGATCTAACACAATAGTAAATCTAAGCGCTGATGGTAGCGATATAGGTCCAGGAGTGTGTCAGAAATATATTTGCTATTTTCACAGCCGGAATTATGAGCGCAATAGCTGGTGGTGACGCGAAAGGGCTGGGTTTTGATGAATAAACAAGTATTAGCTGTGACGAGGGCTTGGCCACTCACTGGCAAATCAATGCGTTCCATGGCTTAATACTGCATGTGTTTGTCTCAAGTTCTGTAGGTTATAGACGGTCTTTGCATTGTGTCATCAACTCCAATTCGGCTGGGGGCATGGGATGATCTTGTCCTAGTCCATTGTGGATTGATACTACAGTTTATTATATAGCATAGGCTACAATAACGAGTAATCCTACTCATTCAATAACAAACCTAATCATTCAAGGGTTTTTCTTTATTTTTACTATTTTTTACATTATAGAATAATAGTGAAGACATCAAAACTATGAAATAACACATATGGAATCATGTAGTAACCAAAAAAGTGTTAAACAAATCAAAATATGTTTTATATTTGAGATTCTTCAAATAGCCACCCTTTACCTTGATGACAGCTTTGCACACTCTTGGCATTCTCTCAACCAGCTTCATGAGGTAGTCACCTGGAATGCATTTCAATTAACAGGTGTGCCTTCTAAAAGGTTAATTTGTGGAATTTGTTTCCTTTCCTTCTTAATGTGTTTGAGCCAATCAGTTGTGTTGTTACAAGATGGGGGGGGGACTATCTATACAGAAGATAGTCCTATTTGGTAAAAGACCAAGTCCATATTATGGCAAGAACATCTCAAGTAAGCAAAGAGAAACGACAGTCCATCATTACTTTAAGACATGAAGGTCAGTCAATACGGAACATTTCAAGAACTTTGAACATTTCTTCAAGTACAGTCGCAAAAACCATCAAGCACCATAATGAAACTGGCTCCCTTGAGGACCGCCACAGGAATGGAAGACCCAGAGTTACCTCTGCTGCAGATGATAAGTTCATTAGAGTTACCATCCTCAAAAAAAGCAGCCCAATTAAATGCTTCACAGAGTTCAAGTCACAGACACATCTCAACAGCATCTGTTCAGAGGAGACTGTGTGAATCAGACCTTCATGGCCGAATTGCAGAATGTCGCTGGAGAAGATGGCTGCCGTTTTACAGCCTTCTAACCAATTGTACTATTATGTGTGTTTTTTCGTGTTATTTGTAATTTATTCTGTACATAATGTTTCTGCCACTGTCTCTTATGACCAAAAATAGTTTCTGGATATCAGGACAGTGATTAATTAAGTATTAGACAATTATTTTTTCTTAAACGAGTCGGACGAGAAGGATATTCTACAGACATCCGACAAGGCCCAAATCCCCGTCAATCGCATGAGAAAGAGAAGGAAATATCATGGACGTAGGTCGGGGTGCCTTGTAAGTATCCGACGGCGATATTCCATCAATCCTATTAGCCAATGTTAAATCATTTGAAAATAAATTGGATGACCTCAGGTTATGGTTATCCTACCAAAGGGACATTAAAAACTGTAAAATCGTATGTTTCACAGAGTCGTGGCTGAACGACGACATGGATAACATACAGCTGGGAGGCTTTACGCTACATCGGCAGGATAGAACGGCTGACTCCGGTAAGACAAGGGGTGGTGGTCTGTGTATATTTGTAAACAACAGCTGATGCATAAAATTTTACACTAAGGAAGTCTCAAGGTTTTGCTATCCTGAGGTAGAGTATCTCATGATAAGCTGAAGACCACACTATTTACCATCTATATTTTTTGTAGCTGTCTATTTACCACCACAAACCGATGCTGGCACTAAGATTGCACTCAATGAGCTGTATAAGGCCATAAGTAAACAGGAAAACACTCATCCAGAGGCAGTGCACCTAGTGGCCAGTGACTTTAATGCAGGGAAACTTAAATCCGTTCTACCTAATTTCTACCAGCATGTTAAATGTGCAACCAGAGGAAAAAAAACTCTAGACCACCTTTACTCAAAACAGAGATCCGTGCAAAGCTCTCCCTCTCCCACCATTTGGCAAATCTGACCACAACTCTATACTCCTGATTCCTGCTTATAAGCAACAACTAAAGCAGGAAGCACCAGTGACTCGGTTAATAAGGAAGTGGTCAGATGACACAGATGCTAAGCTACAGGACTGTTTTGCTAGCACAGATTGGAATATGTTCCGGGATTCTTCCGATAGCATTGAGGAGTACACCACATCAGTCACTGGCTTCATCAATAAGTGCATCGATGACGTCGTCCCCACAGTGACCGTACGTACATACCCCAACCAGAAGCCATGGATTACAGGCAACATCAGCAGTGAGCTAAAGGGTAAAGCTGACGCTTTCATGGAGCGGGACTCTAGTCCTCTGATGAATCATCAAACAGGCAAATAGTCAATACAGGACTAAGATTGAATTATACTACACCAGCTCTGACGCTCATCGGATGTGGCAGTGTTTGAAAACTATTACAGACTATAAAGGGAAGCACAGGTGCGAGCTGCCCAGTGACACAACCCTACCGGACGAGCTAAATCACTTCTATGCTCGCTTCGAGGCAAGCAACACTGAAGCATGCATGAGGGCATCAGCTGTTTCGGATGACTATGTTATCACACTCTCCGTAGCCGATGTGAGTAAGACTTTTAAGCAGGTCAACATTCACAAGGTCGCAGGGCCAGACAGATTACCAGGATGTGTACTACGAGCATGGCCTGTCCAACTGACACTGACATTTTCAACATATCCCTGACTGAGTCTTTAATACCAGCATGTTTCAAGCAGACCACCATAGTCCCTGTACCCAAGAACATTAAGATAACCTACATGCCTAAATATGTAGCCATGAAGTGCTTTGAAAGGCTGGTCATGGCTCACATCAACACCATTATCTCAGAAACCCTAGACCCACTCAAATTTGCATACCGCCCCAACAGATGAACAGATGATGCAATCTCTATTGCACTCCACATTTCCCTTTCCAACCTAGACAAGAGGAACAGCTACTTGAGAATGCTATTCATTGACTACAGTTCAGCGTTCAACACCATAGTGCCCTCAAAGCTCATCACTAAGATAAGGATCCTGGAACTAAACACCTCCCTCTGCAACTGGATCCTGGACTTCCTGACGGGCCGCCCCCAGGTGGTAAGGGTAGGTAACAACACCTCTGCCACACTGATCCTTAACACGGGGGCCCCTCAGGGGTGCGTGCTCTGTCCCCTCCTGTACTCCCTGTTCACCCATGACTGCATGGCCAGGCACGACTCCAAAACCATCATTAAGTTTGCCGACGACACAACAGTGGTAGGCCTAATCACCGACAACGATGAGACAGCCTATAGGGAGGAGGTCAGAGACTTGGCCGTGTGGTGCCAGGAATAACAACCTCTCCCTCAACGTGATCAAGACAAAGGAGATGATTTTGGACTACAGGGGGAAAAAAAGGACTGAGCACGCCCCCATTTTCATCGACGGGGCTGTAGTGGAACAGGTTGAGAGCTTCAAGTTCCTTGGTGTCCTCATCACCAACAAACTATCGTGGTCCAAACACACCAAGACAGTCGTGAAGAGGGCACGACAAAGCCTATTCCCCCTCAGGAGACTGAAAAGATTTGGCATGGGTCCTCAGATCCTCAAAAAGTTCTAAAGCTGCAACATCGAGAGCATCCTGACTGGTTGCATCACCGCCTGGTACGGCAACTGCTCGGCCTCCGACCGCAAGGCACTACAGAGGTTAGTGCGTACGGCCCAGTACATCACTGGGGACTATTTGCATTGCCCCCCCCCCCAACACCCCACCCCACCCCCTGTTTTACACTGCTGCTACTCTGTTTATTATCTATGCATAGTCATTTTAACTCTACCCACATGTACATATTACCTCAACTACCTCGACTAACCGGTGCCCCCACACATTGACTCTGTACCGGTACCCCCTACTGTTATTTTATTTTACTGCCGCTCTTGAATTATATACAAATTCTTATTTTTTACTTATCTATTTTTTACTTAACTTTTTTATTTTCTTAAAAACTGCATTGTTGGTTAAGGGCTTGTAAGTAAGCATTTCACTGTAAGGTCTACACCTGTTGTATTCGGTGCATGTGGCAAATAAAATTTGATTTGATTTGAATTGCTGCAAAGAAACCACTACTTAAGCACACCAATAAGAAGAACAGACTTGCTTGGGCCAAGATACATGAGCAATGGACATTAAACCGGTGGAAATTTGTCCTTTGGTCTGGAGTCCAAATGGGAGATTTTTTGTTCCAACCACCGTGTATTTGTGAGACGCGGTGTGGGTGAACGGATGATCACCGTCTGTGTAGTTCCCACCGTAAAGCATGGAGGAGGAGGTGTTATGGCGTGGGGGTGCTTTGCTGGTGACACTGTCTGTGATTTATTTTGAATTCAAGGTACACTTAACCAGCATGGCTACCACAGCATTCTGCAGCGATACGCCATTCCATCTGGTTTGGGCTTAGTGGGACTATCATTTGTTTTTCAACAGGACAATGACCCAACACACCTCCAATAAGCAAGATATAGCCTAGGTCTACCATTGATATGACCTTATAGGACTGAAAAATGTGAATATGTTTGTAGGAGCGCTCTTTGGTAACTGCTCTTTGGAAATGGGGTGGATACAGGCCTAATGGAGTATGCACTGCAGGTAGTTGTAAGGTTCTGTATTTGTTTTCTTAGTTCACCTTGTGTTCTTGTACGTAGCCCTGTTTCTTTGTGTTCTTGAACGTAGCCCTGTCTTTCATTTTTGTTCATTGATTTCCCCTGTGTTAGTTACTCACCTGGTCTCATCAGCTCCTTATTTTGTTCAGTTCTTTCTGTTTGCGACTTGTGAGGTATTGTTCGTTTTGACTCTACTAAGCCTTTTCCTAGCTCGTCTGTGAGAACCAGTTTTAGCCTTCAGTCCTAGTTTTGTTTCACCTACCTGTGTATGACAATTGTCTGCCTGTGACCACAATTCCTGCCTTCTGCGAAGGCGTAATAAACACCTGCCGCGCTCTGCGCGTGTATCTACACCTTTTTCTCCCTGAGTATTCATTACAGTAGTCCTATGTGAATTGTGAATAATGCAAAAGCATGACGGCAAAAGCCACACAAGTAGACCATTTAGAAACCTTTTATGGATATGCTACTTGGCTAATGCATGGCCGGGATAAGAAAAACACCAGATGCATTGTTGTTGAACCATCTTTCGTTATAGTAGGATAAGGGTAGCCTACTATGGGCTTGTTTTTTAATCAAACGAAATGGAAAACAAGCCATTTTTATAGGAAGATATCTGAAATGCTTCTAAATATGAGTGGCACCGGATGATCTCATCTCTCGTTCCGTGATGGCATATAGCCTACATGGAGGGTTTTTATGCACATCCAAAATAATAACAAGAGCTGGCAAAAATAATGTACAATATCCTACATAGATAAAAAGGTGGTGTCCGCTCACACATTTGCTGCTCCCAAACTTGATATTTTAATAAAGCTTTGATGATGAAGATTTATTTCAGTCTCAGAAGCCAAACTCAATATCTATATTTTTGAATACTTGGCAAATTAATTGGGCAGGACAAAAAAAAACAGCCTTCATTGAGAGGAGGGGAGGCTATGCTTGGTCTTTAATCCAATTAAACGAAATGGGGGAAAAAACATTCGTTTTTGTATGTTTCTAAATACGAGGTTTACTGGCACAAAAACCGGTTTTTAACAGGTCTAAATTGCAAATGAGCGTGCATTTGACAATTGCATTGGCTTAATATATATCGGCAGCCGATCATAGAGCCAGCAGAGATAAGTGGATATGTGGATGTGGACTGCGGTGTGAGGGGTTCGTAGGGGACTGCTTCCTGACTACTGCCGAAGTGTGGTGGTCTTTATGGAGCTTATAGCTGCTGAAGCATCACCCAGGTGGGTGCTATACTTCAGTAGTGGACTATCCAGCCTACCTACAGAGGAGGAGGAGGAGGAGACAATGAACGAAGTGCCTGATTAAAGAGCTCCGGGCCTGTCTAAGTAACTGACTGATGCTGCTCCCTCTCTGTGCCATCGAAGCTCCCCCCGCTTAATACTGCCCAGCCTTTCTGAACTGCCTGGCTGAAGAAAATCTTTTGATCTGAAGCTGTGGAAGAACATCGCCCAAGACCTGTCAGAGCTTAATATTTGGGTGCGTTTGTAAATTCACTCTGTTGAATATAACCGATGTCAGTAAACATCGGCAACAAAATGTAATTAAATTGTTGCCAGCAGAACAGTAAAAACAGCCTAACCAGCTCTGCTAGGGCGAGTAAAATGGTTAGAGTGAAGTGTTCTCTCATTTGTGTCTGCAAGTAGCTAGCAAGCTAGTCAACTTTAGCCAGTTAGCTTGGGTGCTTGACTGCCGTTGTGAGGTCAGAACGCTTGGATCGACCCTACTCCTCGACCAGAGCGTCCAGTGTGCGCTCTGAACGCTCAGAGAGCAAAACGCTCTGAATTTACAAACAGACATTCTGACAACGATCTGTGTGCATTTACGAACACACTCTTTGTTTTGTTTGTTTTTACAGTGTCTTTGAGATTCTCTTTGTAATGAAAAGCAGTATATAAAATCGATATATTATTATTTTATTTATTTATTTGTTATTAATATATTATCTCAGTAGTACTGTAATAAACAAAATTACACAGTTAGTGGGAAGTTGAAGTTAGGAGAGAGAAAGATGAGTTTGGAGAGGAGAAGGAGTTTGCACAGAGACTGTATCAGCAGGAATATTTGCAAAGCAGCATGTCGTGAATTACATTTCAACAGCTGAATCCCAATTTGTTGGGTAAAGCTTTGAGGATGGCCCCAGCAGGATTCCTATTGTATTCCTTTCTGCCATCATCTCCCTCCCTGTTACATTATGGATAATATCTCATTATATTGCTCAACCATGAGCTCCTAATCATCCAACCGTTGACCTGTAAACTCCAGAGATGCTGTTTTGAAATTAAACAGACTTTTATAAGAAATTGCATATTTACAGTAGTGCCCGGTAAAGTCACATGATAACTTCGTACAAAATGTAGAAAAGAAAACAGTTAATCACAGTAGGTTTAGACTCTGGTCAATCAGCCTACAACCATTGTACTGTCAATCGCAGCAACATGGATTAACTGTGCCATCCTGTGGGTGTCCAAGTTAATTTGGGAATACCTTCACTTCATAAGACCGTTCATTACATTGTTCCTTCGCAGGGTGAGTCTGATAAGAGAGTAAGCAGTAGTTAATTACAGAGAAGATCTCATTGAGGGGTACAATTTAGATGTGTTACCCAGACTGATTAAACAGCTTACACTTCATGTTCTTTTACGTCAACTGTTAAGACATCACAAGCAAACTTTATTTTAGATATTCTCAATTCTTGGATATGCTAGATGATCTCCATTGGATTGTGACTCCCACTGATCAGAATAGTACTAATCATGTAATTAGAGTTAGTGAGTGTAGCCCTGTATTTGGAGGTCTGGTTGAGGAAGTCGCTACAAGGGGAGGCATTAGGACAGAAAGCTGGTGGGGCAACCTGGACTCAGGGGTAGACGTAACATAGAAAACTACATCTCTCCCATCATTTAGTTTGATATGTATTAATTTGTGGATGTCCATCATCCATTTCATATGATATGTTATGAATTACAATTTGTATGATATGTTACGTATTCCAATTTGTTGTGGCTAACTTAAGTTAGGTGGCTAACGCTAATGTTTGCTAGGTGGCTAATGTTAGCTAGGCTAGGGGTTAGAGTTAGAGGTTAAGAGTTAAGTTTAGGAGTTAGGTTAAAGGGTTAAGGTTAAGGCTAGGGGAAGGGTTAGTTAACATGCTAAGCAGTTGCAAAGTAGCTAAAAAGTAGTAAGTAGCTGCAAAGGAGCAAATTAGTTAAAATGCTAAAGTTGTCGGTGATGAGATTCGAACATGCAACCTTTGGGTTGCTAGACGTTCATGTTATACACCTACCCATCCACCCCGACCAACCACCCTACTTTCGTTTGTTGCCTTAAGTAACTTTCTGTCTTATGTAACCATACCAAACATAACATATCATACTAATTTAAGTGTGCCAGAGATACGTTTTATATGTTACGTCTAGTCCATGAGACCAGGCTGTGTGGGGAAGACGAAGGCTGTTTCTATGAGTCTAAAAACTATGTCAAACCCCCCGAATGGGACAACACCCAAGTGGAATGCAGTCATCTGGCTCTGGCAAAATGAAATAAGTTAAGAAGGCCCGGAAAGGGACTGCTTTATCATTTTTATATTGTTCCCATGACAAAAAGGACCTTCGGGAACTCCAAACCCATCCACACAAGCATCTTCCCAGGTTATCTCACCCCCTAGGGATGACATAAACCATTGGAGAGAGAGAGAGAGAGAGAGAGAGAGAGAGAGAGAGAGAGAGAGAGAGAGAGAGCAGACATTCCCCTCTCAGTAAAATACAGCACTGAAGGAACAAAAGATAAGGCTGAACCCAATGGACCTAGTATGTCTTATGTATTTTTTTCATTGTAAGACTGTTCTAAGACATATGGAATCTTATGGACATGTGCTTGATTTGTTTACTGGTTAATCATATCCCGAGTGGTCCAATAATTTTCCCAGACTTTTATTCTATTTTTTTATTATTATTTAAGCAAGCCATTTTCAATCACTGCTAGCTTCATCTACAGTAAGCCTTGAGTCTGTTGTAATTTGAATGAGAAGTAGGTATATAGTGTATATATATATATAGTTGTATTTTTAATCACAAGATTGTCACTGTCAGAGAGGATTAAAATGATTATGACAGAAGTAATAGACATTAAATAATAGAGAAAGACAAGAAAGAGATGTTCCAAACCAGTTCACAAGTACAGTCACCTCCAGAATTATTGGCACCCTTATAAAGATGAGCAAAAAAGACAGTATTAAATAAATAATACAAATATTAAGCTATATTATCTACTCAAAACATTTAGACAGTTATTTTATTTTATAGTAATACAATGGCTAAGAAAAATAGATTTTGTTTAGCAAGTAATATTTTTTATGTAAAACACCCCTGTTTTGGCACCCCTGTTTTCAATACATTGTGCACCCTCCCCTTATGAGGATAACGGCACTAAGCCTTTTTCTGTGATGTTTTATGACATTGGAGAACGCATGGGGTGGTTAGAACATTCCTCCAAGGCCCAATGCAGTCAAAAACATGATTGTTCTTTATTTTACATACACTACCAGTCAGACGTTTGGACACACCTACTCATTCAAGGTTTTTTCTTTATTTTTACTACATCAAAAAAAAATAACTATGAAATAAAACATATGGAATCATGTAGTAACCAACAAAGTGTTAAACAAATCAACATACATTTTATATTTGTGATTCTTCAAATAGCCATCCTTTGTCTTGATGACAGCTTTGCACACTCTTGAAATATATGAAATATACATGTTCTGATGTAGAATGCCAACCAAAAAGCACACAGGTGATAAAAGTAATCAAAGAGTCTCCCCGGAGAGGCAGGCTGGTGGTGGAGAGCCCAGTGTCAGGGATGAGTGGGGTGTCTCCAGGGCTGATCTCCCCACAGTCAGCTAGAGGTTAAAAAGCAAAGTGGAAATGAAGAGTTCTAGCAGTCTATACAGCTCTCATGGGGAATGGGCCTTTATTACAGGGGAAGTTCTAGAAGATGAGCCTCAGTGAGAGAAGTGAATTAGGAAGCACCCAGCTCAATGGAGACTTGGAGTCGGAGGCTGTGCCATACAATATTATAGGGATATATTTTTGTAATCTGGGATACTTTGGATACTTAATTTTTTGGGGGGATATATCCCAAAATGATCTCAGTGAAAAAGGTTTATGTAGTGCGTTGATGATTTTTGTTCAGCATTTGCAGTATTACAGTTTAACTTTTCTGATTAAAACCTTTTTAACCTTGCTGTCACGGATTCCGCCGAGGCTGCTCCTCCTCCTTGTTCGGGCAGGTTTCGGCGTTCGTCGTCCCCGGAGTACTAGCTGCCACCGTTTGATGTTATCTATGTTTGTTTGGTTTTGTCTGATTAGTGCACCTGTTCCTTATCACGTCTTGATTATGTCACCTATAAGTTTCCTTTGGTTTTGTTTGTAGTTGTGTGTCGTTGTACGCCTGTCGTTTGGTGTGGATTATTTTTGTTTGCTTATTGTTAGTGCTGTTGCACTTTACGCACTGTTTTGCGTATTCGCTCGCCTCCTGTTTTATGAGGCCTGTATGGATTGTTCTTTGCTCCTGTGACTATTAAAAGTCGGATCGACTAAGCTTCTGTGTCCTGCGCCTGACTCCAACACCACATCCACATCAGCCCGTGACAGAACGACACACCATCAATGGAGTCAGCAGGAGCAGCGGCGGCGACCGAGTCGCTGGAGGATCGGGTCAGCTGCCAGGAGGCCATGATCCAGCAACTCGGCTCCGCCATGCAGGAGGCTATGAACACCCTGCGCCGATGGGAAAGGGGAGGCGTGCCCACACCTCCTCCTACATTACCACCACCATCGGCCAGCCCCACCAGACCAGCTCCGGAATCCAGTGGGATTCGGCTCTCGCTCCCGAGGGTGTATGATGGCACCGCAGCCGGGTGTCAGGGGTTCCTCCTTCAGGTGGAACTCTACCTGGCCACCATACACCCGGCGCCCTCGGGATACGAGACCGTTTCCGCCCTCATCTCCTGTCTCTCCGGCAAGGCGTTGGAGTGGGCCAACGCCGAATGGAGGGGAATGGACGCCGCCACCACCAGCTACGCGGAGTTCTCCCGCCGCTTCAGGGCAGCGGGGGAGCGTCTGTTCCACCTCCGACAGGGGAAGAGGTGCGCACAGGTGTTCGTCCTGGATTTCCGGACTCTAGAGGCGGATGCGGGGTGGAATGAGAGGGCCCTCATCGATCACTATCGGTGTAGCCTGCGTGAGGACGTTCGTCGAGAGCTGGCCTGCAGGGACACCAATCTGTCCTTCGACCAGCTAGTGGACATGTCCATCCGATTGGATACCCAGCTGGCCACCCGCGGACGTCCCGAGATGGGGCCGTCCATTCCATCCCCCAGCACCTCTGAGCCGAGCCCAATGGAGCTCGGGGGTGCTGGTGCTAGAGAAAGAAGGAGAGAGAACCCGAGGGGGGCCGTCCCCTGCACCAGCTGTGGCCGTGGAGGACACACTGCAGCTAGGTGCTGGGGAGGGTCTCCAAGGAATCGAGGCAACAGGTCGCGCACTGGGGAGTCATTTCAGGTGAGTAGGCGCCCCAGTCACCCAGAGCGCTCTGTTGTTCACTTGTGTATACCTGTGGTATTTCCTCAGGTTGCATCTCATTCCCAGCACAAGGCGCTAGTCGATTCAGGCGCAGCTGGGATTCCCCTCCTGCCCGTTGATGCACCCTTTCCTGTTCATGCCCTAGATAGCCGCCCGTTGGGATCTGGGTTGATTAGGGAGGTCACAGCGCCACTAAAGATGAAGACGCAGGGGGGTCATGAGGAGATTATTCAGTTGTACCTCATTGACTCTCCTGCGTATCCCGTGGTGCTGGGGCTTCCTTGGTTAATCACCCATGACCCCACCATTTCATGGCAACAGAGGGCTCTCAAGGAATGGTCTGGCCAGTGTGTTGGGCGATGTTTAGGTGTTTCCGTTGGGGCGACCACGGTGGAGAGTCCGAACCAAGTGCCCGCAATGCACATTCCCCCTGAGTATGAGGATTTGGCACTCGTGTTCAGCAAGACGAGGGCGACGCGATTGCCACCTCATAGACAGGGAGATTGTGCGATAAACCTCCAGACAGGTGCAGCACTTCCGCGGAGCCATGTGTATCCTCTGTCTCAAGAGGAGACGGCGGCTATGGAAACCTACATAGCTGAGTCCCTGAGACAGGGATACATACGGCCCTCCACTTCCCCTGCGTCCTCGAGTTTCTTTTTTGTGAAGAAGAAGGATGGAGGTTTGCGCCCGTGTATTGATTATCGTAGTCTCAATCAGATCACTGTGAAATACAGTTACCCTCTACCTCTCATTGCGACTATGACGGAGTCATTGCACGGTTCTTCACAAAATTGGACCTCAGGAGCGCATATAACTTGGTGCGCATTAGAGAGGGCGATGAATGGAAGACAGCATTTAGTACTCCCTCCGGTCATTACGAGTATCTCGTCATGCCATACGGGTTAATGAATGCTCCATCAGTCTTCCAATCCTTTGTAGATGAGATTTTCCGGGACATGCAGGGGCAGGGAGTAGTCGTGTACATAGACGATATTCTGGTGTACAGTTCTACCCGGGCCGAACATGTAGCCCTGGTGCGCCGAGTATTGAGGAGGCTGTTGGAGCATGACTTGTATATCAAAGCCGAGAAATGTCTGTTCTTCCAGGAGTCGGTCTCCTTTTTGGGTTATCAGTTGTCTGCGTCAGGGGTGAGGATGGAGGTTGACCGTGTGTCAGCCGTGCGTAATTGGCAAACCCCAACCACGGTTAAAGAGGTGCAGCAGTTTTTGGGGTTTGCCAATTACTACCGGAGGTTTATCCGGGGTTTTGGACAGGTGGCAGCTCCCATTACGTCCCTGCTGAAGGGGGGCCCGGTGCGTTTGCAGTGGTCGGCTGAAGCGGACAGGGAATTTCGTAAACTTAAGGACCTGTTCACTTCTGCTCCGGTGCTGGCGCACCCGGACCCCACTTTAGCGTTCCAGGTAGAGGTGGACGCGTCAGAGGCCGGTATTGGGGCAGTACTGTCTCAACGCTCAGGCACGCCACCTAAGCGTCCCAGGGTCCCAGAACGGTAAGGCAGACGCCCTGTCCCGGCGGTATGACACAGAGGAGAGGTCCATTGAGCCCACGCCCATACTGCCGGAGTCTTGTCTGGTGGCACCGGTGGTATGGGAGGTCGATGCGGAAATTGAGCGGGCGTTACGCACCAACCCTACTCCCCCAGAGTGTCCAGTGGGTCGGACGTACGTGCCGCTCGAGGTCCGTGATCGGCTCATTTATTGGGCTCATACGTCACCCTCCTCTGGACATCCAGGTATTGGCCGGACAGTGCACTGCCTTAGTGTTAAATACTGGTGGCCAACTTTGGCTAAGGACGTGAGGGTTTATGTCTCCTCCTGCTCGGTGTGCGCTCAGTGTAAGGCGCCTAGACACCTGCCCAGGGGGAAGTTACAACCCCTGCCCATTCCACAACGGCCGTGGTCTCACCTCTCGGTGGACTTTGTCACGGACCTTCCCCCCCTCCCAGGGGAATACCACTATTCTGGTCGTTGTGGATCGGTTCTCTAAGGCCAGTCGTCTCATTCCTATGCCGGGTCACCCTACTGCCCTACAGACCGCTGAGGCTTTGTTCACCCACGTCTTCTGGCACTACGGGGTTCCCGAGGATATAGTGTCTGATCGGGGTCCCCAGTTCACCTCTAGAGTCTGGAGGGCGTTCATGGAACGCTTGGGTGTCTCGGTTAGCCTTACCTCGGGTTACCACCCGGAGAGTAATGGGCAGGTGGAAAGAGTAAACCAGGATGTGGGTAGGTTTCTGAGATCCTATTGCCAGGGCCGGTCGGAGGAGTGGTCGGGGTATATCCCCTGGGCAGAGATGGCTCAGACTTCTCTCCGCCACTCCTCAACTAACCTGACCCCTTTTCAGTGTGTGTTAGGTTATCAGCCGGTTCTGGCACCATGGCATCAGAGCCAGATCGAGGCTCCTGCGGTGGATGAGTGGTTTTGGCGCTCGGAGGAGACGTGGAACGCTGCCCACGTCCATCTGCCGCGGGCCATCCGCAGGCAGAAGGCGAGCGCCGACCTCCACCGCAGTGAGGGGCCAGTCTACGTCCCTGGAGATCGAGTCTGGCTCTCGACTCGAAACCAGCCCCTTCGCCTGCCCTGCCGGAAGCTTGGCCGGCGGTTTGTGGGGCCATTTAAAGTCCTGAGGAGATTGAATGAGGTGTGTTACAGGTTGCAATTGCCCAATGACTATCATATTAACCCCTCATTCCATGTGTCTCTCCTCAGGCCGGTGGCAGCTGGTCCACTCCAGGAGAATGAGATAAGAGAGACCCCTCCGCCCCCACTGGACATCGAGGGGGCTCCGGCGTACTCAGTCCGGTCCATTGTGAATTCGAGACGTCGGATGGGGGGTCTACAATATCTCGTGGAGTGGGAGGGGTACGGTCCGGAGGAACGGTGCTGGGTGCCTAGGAGGGACATTCTAGATCCATCCCTCCTGACTGAGTTCCATCGTAGTCATCCTACGCGCCCTGCTCCACGTCCTCCTGGCCGTCCCCGAGGCCGGGGTCGGCGCACGGCTGGAGCCGCGCGTCAAGGGGGGGGGTACTGTCACGGATTCCGCCGAGGCTGCTCCTCCTCCTTGTTCGGGCAGGCTTCGGCGTTCGTCGTCCCTGGAGTACTAGCTGCCACCGTTTGATGTTATCTATGTTTGTTTGGTTTTGTCTGATTAGTGCACCTGTTCCTTATCACGTCTTGATTATGTCACCTATAAGTTTCCTTTGGTTTTGTTTGTAGTTGTGTGTCGTTGTACGCCTGTCGTTTGGTGTGGATTATTTTTGTTTGCTTATTGTTAGTGCTGTTGCACTTTACGCACTGTTTTGCGTATTCGCTCGCCTCCTGTTTTATGAGGCCTGTATGGATTGTTCTTTGCTCCTGTGACTATTAAAAGTCGGATCGACTAAGCTTCTGTGTCCTGCGCCTGACTCCAACACCACATCCACATCAGCCCGTGACACTTGTTCAAATCAACATGCTAAGGTGAACACAACCTTACCAGCTATCATCTACTCTATGTGCCATCGACGTCCTAAGCTCATCCTAAAAATGTCTTTGAAATTGGAGCAGGCGTTTTATTGTGTCGCCTAGCTGGGCTGAAACAAGGGGAACGGCGTAGTCCCATGGCACTATTATAATTTATGTGGAGAATATTAAACACTAAGCGCTATTGATCTCCCTCTCTTTATGTGACGTCCTCCTGCTGGGAATAGCTGCTGAGGCCTTGTTAGGCACCCGCCAGAGGAAGGAGAGATCCTGTCAAGATTTTTTTCAGAGGGAACTCAACACTTTGGTCTCATTGTATCCGCAATGTCAAACCCTACGTAGTAAGCCCCCATCTTTTTTACAGGCTCCGGGTAATGTATGTACAGAGAGTGTATAGAATGAGAAATTGTGCATAAATATAGACTCTGTAGGGAGAGGGGAGAGATGATCTATTTTAGATGTGTTACAATGTCAGAAGTGGTCAATATAGTTACAGGTGAACTGTAACGATACACTGCTTTGGAGTGAGGGAAATGAAGTTGTTCCAAAATATCAGCTAAAATATGGCTAAATCAATAATAGCAATATCAAATCATGTTTATTCATGGGAGGGATTATATGTCAGTGAAATAAAGTAAATAGTAAACACTTCAAAATGCATAGGTGAATTTAATATAATGCAGGATACTGAATACACATTTTAGTCATACAGAGCAGCAGTAGGGGTAAAGCACAGAGGGAAGCTCCAATAGCTGCAGGGTAACTGAAGTCATGAGCAAACTACTATAGTATGGTTTAACATGTATCCAGAGTGCATGAGGCTTTACAGGCTCTGGAACTCACATTATTGCTTTGTCCGTACACACAGAACAGCGCTTATCTAACTCACACATTGTGTTATCCACAAGCATGACTTTTACCTGATGTGCAGCCTACCATTTCGACATGAATCAGTCAATTGAAGCATCATCGATGTCTTATCCATAGAGATCATATTAACATTTTACATTTTAGTCATTTAGCAGACACTCTTATCCAGAGAGATTTACATTAGTACATTCATCTTAAGATAGCTAGGTGAGACAACAACATATCACAATCGTAGAAAGTACATTTTCCCTCAACAAAGTAGCTATCAGCAAAGTCAGTGCTAGTAGGAAAAGACAAGTGGGATTTATTTAAGATACTCTTTAAAGTTTCAGAAGTTTTCGGGAGATGGGCAGGGACTCCTGACATTAAGGTGAAGCTTGTGCCACCATTCGGGTGCCAGGACAGAGAATAGCATTGACTAGGATGAGCGGGAGCTGCCTTCCATAAGGGTGGGAGGGCCAAGAGACTAGAGGTGGCAGAACGGATTGCTCGAGTTTTGGTGTAGGCTTTGACCATAGCCTGAAGGTAGGTAGGGGCAGTTCCCCTTGCTGCTCTATTGGCATGCACCAAGGTCTTGAAGACTATGTGAGCTTCGACTGGAAGCCAGTGGAGTGTGCGGAGGAGCGGGGTGACATGGGAGAACTTGGAAAGGTTGAACACCAGGTGTGCTTGGATAAGTTGCAGAGGTTTGAAGGCACAAGCGGGGAGCCCAGCCAACAGAGAGTTGCAGTAGTGTAGGCGGTAGATGACAAGTGCCTGGATCAGTACCTGTGCCACTTCCTGTGTGAGGAAAGATTGTTTTCTTCGGATGTTGTAGATCGTGAGTGAGTCACTGCTTTGATGTTTGCAGAGAATGACATGGTGTTGTCCTGGGTCATGCCAAGTTTCTTTGCACTCTGGGAGGGGGACACCCTGGAGTTGTACAAACATGATGGATATGTCTTGGAGCGGTTAGGCCTTCCCCGGGAGGAAGAACAGCTTCGTCTTGTTGAGATTGAGCTTGAGGTGGTGGGCCGACATCCAAGCTGAGATGTGTCGCCACCTGGGTGTCAGAAGTGGAGAAGGAGAAAAGTAGTTGAGCGTCATCCACATAAAGTAGTTCCTCAATTAAAAGTTTTGATATTATGGGAAATAGAGATCCTTTGTGGTTTAGTATGTTACCCTGCGTAACTGCTTCATTGCTCCAGACCACCACTAGGGGGAGTTAGAGCGCTGATTAAGCTTTTGGGTACAGTGTAAAGTGTTTGTCCCAAGGCGCTGATGTCTCTCTACCTGAATGAATGCTGTCAATGAATGGGCGATATAAACCAAATAGAAACTGATAATTGTGCACAACTTCACAATTGAATTATAATTAATTGAATGATGAGGATGAAGAAGAAGAAGAAGAAGAAGTGGGTGATTGTTAGTCTCCTGTAGCTCAGTGGGTAGAGCATGGTGCTTGCAACGCCAGGGTTGGGTGTTCGTTTCCCACGGGGAGCCAGTAAGTCGCTCTGGATAAGATCGTCAGCTAAATGACTAAAATGTTTTTTTATTTTTTATGTAAAAATGTGATTGAATTGAGAGCAATGGGAAAAATGGTTACAACGGGGGACAAGAGTGTTTGTGAAGAGGGTGGATCTGATCTCCATCACCTAGTACTTTACATAGATTAATCAAATCTCACATTGTTGTCAATTTTTGCTCAATCTTGCATGCTTTCTCAAACAGCTGTAACTGTATATGCATTCGTATATACATTCGTAAATCAGGTCCTTTCTTGAGTTGGGCTCTGGGATGTAACAACCATTGAGCATCTGATTTTATGGTTGATTGTGGAGGAAAGGGGTTGAGTGTGTTAGAGTATGTGCGTGTGTGTTTATTCCACATCTGTTGCAAGGGCATAAGGATGTTAGGGAGAATAAAGGATAATTGTTTGCTAAAATAATAATTGCTTGTCAAAAATGTAATGTAATACAATTGCATTCCGGGTTATAGGTTAAAATCCTACGCATGAACTGCCGACACTATTACACATATTAATTGATAATGATGGAAAAGAAGATATGCAAGATATTTTAATAGATATATATTTTTAAATAGTCAGAAGTTTACATACACTTAGGTTGGAGTCATTAAAACTTGTTTTTCAACCACTCCACAAATTTCTTGTTAACAAACTGTAATTTTGGCAAGTTGGTTAGGACATATACTTTTTGCATGACATAAGTAATTGTTCCAACAATTGTTTACAGACAGATTATTTCACTTATAATTCCAGTGGGTCAGAAGTTTACATACACTAAGTTGACTGTGCCTTTAAACAGCTTGGAAAATTCCAGAAAATGATGTCATGGCTTTAGAAGCTTCTGATAGGCTAATTTACATCATTTTAGTTAATTGGAGGTGTAACTCTGGATGTATTTCAAGGCCTACCTTCAAACTCAGTGCCTCTTTGCTTGACATCATTGGAAAATCAAAAGAAATCAGCCAAGACCTCAGAAAAAAAAGGAAGACCTCCACATGTCTGGTTCATCCTTGGGAGCAATTTCCAAACGCCTGAAGGTACCACGTTCATCTGTACAAACAATAGTACGCAAGTATAAACACCATGGGACCATGCAGCCGTCATCCCGCTCAGGAAGGAGATGCGTTCAGTCTCCTAGAGATGAACGTACTTTGGTGCGAACAGTGCAAATGAATCCCAGAACAACAGCAAAGGACCTTGTGAAGATGCTGGAGGAAACAGGTACAAACGTATCTATATCCACAGTAAAACAAGTCCTATATCGACATAACCTGAAAGGCCGCTCAGCAAGGAAGAAGCCACTGCTCCAAAACCGCCATAAAAAAGCCAGACTACCGTTTGCAACTTCACATGAGGACAAAGATCGTACTTTTTTGAGAAATGTCCTCTGGTCTGATGAAACAAAATAGAACTGTTTGGCCATAATGACCATCGTTATGTTTGGAGGAAAAAGGGGGACTTGCAAGCCGAAGAACACCATCCCAACCGTGAAGCACAGGTGTGGCAGCATCATGCTGTGGGAGTGCTTTGTTGCAGGAGGTACTGGTGCACTTCACAAAATAGATGGCATCATGAGGAAGGAAAATTATGTGGATATATTGAAGCAACATCTCAAGACTTCAGTCAGGAAGTTAAAGCTTGTTCGCAAATGGGTATTCCAAATGGACAATGACCCCATGCATACTTCCAAAGTTGTGGCAAAATGGCTTAAGGACAACAAAGCCAAGGTATTGAAGTGGCCATCACAAAGCCCTGACCTCAATCCTAAAGAAAATTTGTGGGCAGAACTGAAAAAGTATGTGCGAGCAAGGAGGTCTACAAACCTGACTCAGTTACACCAGCTTTGTCAGGAGGAATGGGCCAAAATTCACACAACTTATTGTGGGAAGCATTTGGAAGGCATCATGAGGAAGGAAAATTATGTGGATATAGTGAAGCAACATCTCAAGACATCCGAAATGTTTGACCCAAGTTAAACAATTTATAGGCAATGCTACCAAATACTAATTGAGTGTATGTAAACTTCTGACCCATTGGGAATGTGATGAAAGAAATACAAGCTGAAATAAATCATTCTTTCTACTATTATTCTGACATTTCACATTCTTAAAATAAAGCGGTGATCCTAACTGACCAAAGACAGGGAATTTGTACTAGGATTAAATGTCAGGCATTGTGCAAAAATTAGTTGAAATGTATTTGGCTAAGGTGTATGTAAACTTCCGACTTCAACTGTATATTGAGGTGAGAGCATTTGAAATGCTTTTGGCCGTTGACCTGCTTCTATTTTGTTGGTAACACTGTGTGCTGTTTTCGATGGATGGGTCCTGGCCTCTGTTTTCGATGGATGGGTCCACTTCTCCCATGGGCAAAGAAACTCAAAAGGGGTGATGATATTAATTAACAGTAATTCCGATCCGAATGTGCATATTGTCCAAACAGATACGCAAGGTAGATGGATTATTTTAAATATGTTATTGGACCATAAACAGATATGGCTCATTAACCTTTACGGACCAAATAATGATGATCCACACTTCTTTGACAATATATATAATACATTATCAACGCTGCAAGCAATTCAAGACTCTATTATTATGGTGGGAGATTATAATACAATTTTAAATAGCTCAATGGACCATAAAGGAAATCACACTACAAACTATCACCCTCATGCTCTTAAGGAAATCGTGAATGTCATGGATACATTAGAACTAGTAGATATATGGAGGCTTAAATATCCTGATCTAGTGAGATATACATGGCGGAGACTCAATCAAGCTAGTTGTCTTGACTTTTTTCTTATGTCATTCTCGTTGACACCAAAAGTTTAAAACGTGTTGATAGGGGACAGAATGCGGTCGGACCATCATATAATTGGCATATACATTACTCTTACTGAATTTCCACGTGGGCGAGGATATTGGAAATTTCATCAAAGCCTATTGGATGATAACTTGTTTTTAACTAGGACAGAGGAATTTATAGCAGATTTTTTCCGACATAACATAGGTACAGCAAATCCCCTTATTGTATGGGACACCTTTAAATGTGCCTTTAGAGGCCATGCAATTCAGTACTCATCTCGAAAACAAAAGCAATTTAGGTCAAAGGAGTCCATACTAACAAAGCAAAAAGAAGGTCTAACAGAACAGATAGATAGGAAATAAATTACTTTAAGCATAAGTTTTCGTTTCAGTCACCTCCATCTCCTCTAACTGAAGCTAATTGTAGAGATTTTTTTCTATTGATAATGTAAAATTAACAGCCATTCAGAAAGACTCATGTGAAGGTGAAATTACAGAGGAGGAACCTCAGGATGCAATTAAAGACTTTAAGTCCGGGAAAACTCCAGGGCTGGATCATACCAGTCGAGGTATACCAAACTTTTTTGATATACTCAGAGGACCGTTATTAGCATGTTTTAACCACTCCTATGTAAATGGTAGATTATCAGACACTCAAGAAGAAGGTCTGATTTCATTATTACTGAAACAGGATACAAGTGGAAAATATAAAAATTCTAGCAAAATGTATAGCGCATAGAATTAAAAAGGTATTGTCGGACATTATTAATTCTAATCAGACAGGTTTTTTACATGGAGATACGTTGGAGAAAATATAAGGCAAGAACTGAAAACAATAGAACATTATGAAAAATCTGGGAAACCAGGCCTGCTATTCATAGCAGACTTCGAAAAGGCATTTGATAAAGTACAACTGGGGTTTATATAAATGCCTGGTGCATTTCAATTTTGGAGAATCTCTTTTGAAATGGGTTAAAATCATGTATAGTAACCCCTGGTGTAAAATAGTAAATAATGGCTATTTCTCAGAAAGTTTTAAACTGTCAAGAGGAGTGAAACAAGGTTGTCCACTATCGTCACATCTATTTATTAAGGCCATCGAGATGTTAGCTATTAAAATCAGATCCAACAATAATATCAAGGGATTAGAAATCCAGGGCTTAAAAACAAGGTGTCATTGTACGCTGATGATTCTTGTTTTCTTATAAATCCACAACTTGAATCCCTCCACAGCCTCATAAAGGATCTAGATACATTTTCTAACCTCTCTGGATTACAACCAAATTATGATAAATGTACTATATTACGTATTGGATCACTAAAAAATAAAATGTTTACATTACCATGTAGTTTACCAATAAAATGGTCTGATGGTGATGTGGATTTACTCGGAATACATATCCCAAATGAAATAAATGATCTCACACTAATAAATGTTAATAGAAAGTTAGCAAAAATAGATAAGTTCTTGCTACCATGGAAAGGTAAATATCTGTCAGTTTGTGGAAAAATCACCCTGATTAACTCTTCAGTATTATCCCAGTTGACCTATTTGCTTATGGTCTTGCCTACGCCTAGCGAACAGTTTTTTAAATTATATGAGAAAAAAAATATTCAATTTTATTTGGAACGGCAAGCCAGACAAAATTAAACGGGCCTTTTTATATAATGAATATGAATTCGGAGGACAGAAATTATTAAATATTAAAGCATTAGACCTATCACTAAAAGCTTCAGTCATACAAAAGTTATACTTAAATCCTAACTTGTTCTCTTGCAAATTATTAAGATTGTCTCACCCAATGTTCAAGAATGGCCTTTTTCCCTTTATTCAGATTACAACCTCTCACTTTCAGTTATTTGAAAAGGAAATAATCTCCAAAATATCACTTTTTCTAAAACAAGCCTTAGAAAGTTGGTTGCAATTTCAATTTAATCCTCCAGAAACGACAGAACAAATAATGCAACAAATATTGTGGTTAAACTCAAATATACTAATTGATTAAAATAAAAATATGGAGAAAATGTTTAAAAAAGGTATAATCTTCGTCAATGATATCATCGGTAGGACTGGTGGAGTTATGTCGCACATGCAGCTAACAAAAACATATGGAAATGTCTGCTCTACCCAAAATTACAACCAAATAATTGCAGCAATTACTGCAAAAATGGAAGAGGAAAGTGGAAGGGGGAAAAAGTAAGGAACTTGTCTGTCGGCCTTGCATTTAAGAACATAATTGGTTAAAGAAAACTGTGATAAGTTTACCAGTTTTATTTAAGGACCAAAGGATTGACAGCCGTCCCATATAGATTGCAAAATAGTTGGGAAGATATTTTTGTGACTGGACTGTAGCATATAACTTACGAAAACTGTTGTTACACTAAGGTTTCTATTCTAAGTGAAACTAAAATGTTCAGTTATATTTAATGATATTCTTATAATATATGTGTTGATTGAATATAAGCAGCAGGTGATGTCTGCTAAGTAAACAAGTTAAATACACAGTCATATAGCCTCGGCTACTAGGCACTGATAAAATACCAAAGGTTTCACATATTTTCAAGACTTGAGCAATCTATTTAATTGATTTGTTTTATTTATTACATTTACTTGTGGAATGTTACCGAAAATTCAGTACCAGTCAAAAGTTTGGACACACCTACTCATTCCAGTGTTTTTCTTTATTAAAAAAAAAAACTATTTTCTACATTGTAGAATAATAGTGAAGACATCAACACTATGAAATAACACATATGGAATCATGTAGTAACCAAAAAAGTGTTAAACAAATCTAAATATGTTTTATATTTGAGATTCTTCAAATACCCACCCCTTGCCTTGATGACAACTTTGCACACTCTTGGCATTCTCTCAACCAGCTTCACCTGGAATGATTTTCCTACAGTCTTGAAGGAGTTCCCACATATGCTGAACACTTGTTGGCTGCTTTTCCTTCACTCTGCGGTCCAACTCATTCCAAACCATCTCAATTGGGTTGTGGAAGCCAGTTCATCTGATGCAGCACTCCATCACTCTCCTTCTTGGTAAAATAGCCCTTACAAAGCCTGCAGGTGTGTTGGGTCATTGTCCTGTTGAAAAACAAATGATAGTCCCACTAAGCCCAAGACCAGATGGGATGATGTATCACTGCAGAATGCTGGTTAAGTGTGGCTTGAAATCTAAATAAATCACAGACAGTGTCACCAGCAAAGCACCCCCACACCATAACACCTCCTCCTCCATGCTTTACGGTGGGAACCACACATGCGGAGATCATCCATTCATCTACTCTGCGTATCATAAAGACACGCGGTTGGAACCAAAAATCTCCTATTTGGACTCCAGAACAAAGGACAAATTTCCACCGGTCTAATGTCCATTGCTCGTGTTTCTTAGCCCAAGCAAGTCTCTTCTTTTTATTGGTGTCCTTTGGTAGTGGTTTCTTTGCAGCAATTCGACCATGGAGGCCTGATTCAAACAGTCTCCTCCGAACAGTTGATGTTGAGATGTGTCTGTCACTTGAACTCTGTGTAGCATTTATTTGGGCTGCACATTCTGAGGCTGGTAACTCTAATGAACTTGTCCTCCGCAGCAGAGGTAAGTCTTGGTCTTCCATTCTTGTACCAGTCCTCAGGAGAGCCAGTTTCATCATAGCGCTTGATGTTATTTGTGACTGCACGTGAAGAAACTTTCAAAGTTGTTGAAATGTTCCATATTGACTAACCTTCATGTCTTAAAGTAATGATGCACTGTCGTTTCTCTTAGCTTATTTGAGCTGTTCTTGCCATAATATGGACTTGGTCTTTACCAAATAGGGCTACCCTACCTTGTCACAACACAACTGATTGGCTCAAACGCATTAAGAAGGAAATAAATTCCACAAATTAACTTTTAAGAAGGCACACCTGTTAATTGAAATGCATTCCAGGTGACTATCTCATGAAGCTGGATGAGAGAATGCCAAATCAAATCAAATCCCCCCCAAAATGCCACATGAGCCAAATGTAGACCTTACAGTGAATGCTTACATAAAAGCCCTTAACCAACAATGCAGTGTTAAGAAAAATATGTTTTAAGCAAAAAATAGTTAAAGAGCAGCAGTAACATAAAATAACAGTTGAGAGGCTATATACAGGGGGTACCGGTACAGAGTCAAATATGCGGGGGCACAGGTTAGTCGAGGTAATTGAGGTAATATGTACTGTACAGTGGGGGAAAAAAGTATTTAGTCAGCCACCAATTGTGCAAGTTCTCCCACTTAAAAAGATGAGAGAGGCCTGTCATTTTCATCATAGGTACACGTCAACTATGACATACAAATTGAGAAAAGAAATCCAGAAAATCACATTGTAGGTTTTTTTATGAATTTATTTGCAAATTATGGTGGAAAATAAGTATTTGGTCACCTACAAACAAGCAAGAATTCTGGCTCTCATAGACCTGTAACTTCTTCTTTAAGAGGCTCCTCTGTCCTCCACTCGTTCCCTGTATTAATGGCACCGGTTTGAACTTGTTATCAGTATAAAAGACACCTGTCCACAACCTCAAACAGTCACACTCCAAACTCCACTATGGCCAAGACCAAAGAGCTGTCAAAGGACACCAGAAACAAAATTGTAGACCTGCACCAGGCTGGGAAGACTGAATCTGCAATAGGTAAGCAGCTTGGTTTGAAGAAATCAACTGTGGGAGCAATTATTAGGAAATGGAAGACATACAAGACCACTGATAATCTCCCTCGATCTGGGGCGCCACGCAAGATCTTACCCCGTGGGGTATCTCCTGAGTGGCGCAGTGGTCTAAGGCACTGCATCGCAGTGCTAACTGTGCCACTAGAGATCCTGGTTCGAATCCAGGCTCTGTCGCAGCCGGCCGCGACCAGGAGACTCATGGGCGGCGCACAATTGGCCCAGCGTCGTCCAGGGTAGGGGAGGGAATGGCCGGCAGGGATGTAGCTCAGTTGATAGAGCATGGCGTTTGCAACGCCAGGGTTTTGGGTTCGATTCCCACGGGGGGCCAGTATAAAAAATAAATAAAAAAATGTATTCACTACCTGTAAGTCGCTCTGGATAAGAGCGTCTGCTAAATGACGTAAATGTAAATGTCAAAATGATCACAAGAACGGTGAGCAAAAATCCCAGAACCACACGGGGGGACCTAGTGAATGACCTGCAGAGAGCTGGGACCAAAGTAACAAAGGTTACCATCAGTAACACACTACGCCGCCAGGGACTCAAAATCTGCAGTGGCAGACGTGTCCCCCTGCTTAAGCCAGTACATGTCCAAGCCCGTCTGAAGTTTGCTAGAGTGCATTTGGATGATCCAGAAGAGGATTGGGAGAATGTCATATGGTCAGATGAAACCAAAATAGAACTTTTTGGTAAAAACTCAACTCGTCTTGTTTGGAGGACAAAGAAAACTGAGTTGCATCCAAAGAACACCATACCTACTGTGAAGCATGGGGGTGGAAACATCATGCTTTGGGGCTGTTTTTCTGCGAAGGGACCAGGACGACTGATCCGTGTAAAGGAAATAATGAATGGGGCCATGTATCGTGAGATTTTGAGTGAAATCCTCCTTCCATCAGCAAGGGCATTGAAGATGAAACGTGGCTGGGACTTTCAGTATGACAATGATCCCAAACACACCGCCCGGGCAATGAAGGAGTGGCTTCGTAAGAAGCATTTCAAGGTCCTGGAGTGGCCTAGCCAGTCTCCAGATCTCAACCCCATAGACAATCTTTGGAGGGAGTTGAAGGTCTGTGTTGCCCAGCGACAGCCCCAAAACATCACTGCTCTAGAGGAGATCTGCATGGAGGAATGGGCCAAAATACCAGCAACAGTGTGTGAAAACCTTGTGAAGACATACAGAAAACGTTTGACCTGTGTCATTGCCAACAAAGGGTATATAACAAAGTATTGAGAAACTTTTGTTATTGACCAAATACTTATTTTCCACCATATTTTGCAAATAAATTCATTAAAAATCCTACAATGTGATTTTCTGGATTTTCTTTTCTCATTTTGTCTGTCATAGTTGACGTGTACCTATGATTAAAATTATAGGCCTCTCTCATCTTTTTAAGTGGGAGAACTTGCACAATTGGTGGCTGACTAAATACTTTTTTTCCCCACTGTACGTACGGTCACTCTGGGGACGACGTCATCAATGCACTTATTGATGAAGCCAGTGACTGATGTGGTGTACTCCTCAATGCCATCTGAAGAATCCCGGAACATATACCAGTCTTTGCTAGCAAAACAGTCCTGTTGCTTAGCAGCTACGTCATCTGACCACTTCCTTATTAACCGAGTCACTGGTGCTTCCTGCTTTAGTTTTTGCTTATAAGCAGGAATCAGGAGGATAGAATTATGGTCAGATTTGCCAAATGGAGGGCAAGGGAGAGCTTTGTACGCGTCTCTGTGTGTGGAGTAAAAGTGGTCTAGAGGTTTTTTCCATCTGGTTGCACATTTAACATGCTGGTAGAAATGAGGTAGAACGGATTTAAGTTTCCCTGCATTAAAGTCCCCGGCCACTAGGAGCCCTGCCTCTGGATGAGAGTTTTCCTGTTTGCTTATGGCCTTATACAGCTCATTGAGTGCAGTCTTAGTGCTAGCATCGGTTTGGGGTGGTAAATAGACAGCTACAAAAAATATAGATGAAAACTCTCTTGGTAAATAGTGTGGTCTACAGCTTATCATTAGATACTCTACCTCAGGCGAGGAAAACCTAGAGACTTCCTTAATATTAGATTTTGTGCACCAGCTGTTGTTTACAAATATACACAGACCTCTACCCCTTGTCTTACCGGAGTCAGCCATTCTATCCTGCCGATGTGGCGTGTATCCCGCCAGCTGTATGTTATCCATGTCGCCGTTCAGCCACGACTCGGTGAAACATAAGATATTACCGTTTTTAATGTCCCGTTGGTAGGATACCCGTGATCGTAGGTCATACATTTTGTTTTCCAATTATTGTACATTGGCTAATAGGACTGATGGAAGAGGCAGATTACTCAGTTGCCGTCGGATCCTTACAAGGCACCCTGACCTACGTCCACGATATCTCTGTCTGTTTCTCATGTGAATGACAGGGATTTGGGCCTTGTCGGATGTCTGTAGAATATCCTTCGCATCCGACTCGTTGAAGAAAATATCTTAGTCCAATACGGTTGAGTAATTGCTGTCCTGATATCCAGAAATATGAAACTGTAAGTCGCTTTGGATAAAAGCGTCTGCTAAATGGCATATTATTATTATTATTATTTTAAATACTTTTTGGTCATAAGAGACGGTGGCAGAAACATTATGTCCTGAATACATTTCAAATAATGTGAAAAAACTATTAGTTAGCGGGCCGTAAAACGGCAGCCATCTCCTTCGGCGCCATTAAAACTACAAGAGACTGCAAAGCTGTCATCAAGGCAAAGGGTGGCTATTTGAAAAATCTCAAATGTAAAATATATTTTGATTTCTTAAAAATAATGGTTACTTTATGATTCCATATGTGTTATTTCATCGTTTTGATGTCTTTGCTATTATTCTACAATGTAAAAATAGTAAAAATAAAGAAAAACCCTGGAATGAGTAGGTGTGTCCAAACTTTTGACTGGTAGTGTAAATGTTACAATTATTTTACTCTTCACTCGCAGTCACTTAGTAGCCTAGGACTACTCCTGACCAAATGCCTGTGACTTATCTTAATCAATGAATGTGATTTTGTTTCACTGAATCTCCATCTGTATACAGTGCCTTGCAAAAGTATTCATCTCCCTTTCCGTTTTTCCTATTTTGTTGCATTACAACCATTTAAATTGATTTTTATTTGGATTTCATGTTTTGGACATACACAAAATAGACCAAATTGGTGAAGTGAAATGAAAAAAATTACTTGTTTCCAAAAATTCTAAAAAATAAATAACGGAAAAGTGGTGCATGCATATGTATTCACCCCATTTGTCATGAAGCCCCTAAATACGATCTGGTGCAACCAATTACCTTCAGAAGTCACCTAATTAGTTAAATAAAGTCCACCTGTGTGCAATCTAAGTGTCACATGATCTGTCACATGATCTCAGTATATATACACCTGTTCTGAAAGGCCCCAGAGTCTGCTAGACACTAAGCAATGGGCACCACCAAGCAAGCGGCACCATGAAGACCAAGGAACTCTCCTAACAGGTCAGGGACAACGTTCTGGAGGAGTACAGATCAGGGTTGGGTTATAAAAAAATATCAGAAACTTTGAACATCCCACGGAGCACCAGTAAGTCCATTATTAAAAAAATTGAATGAATATGGCACCACAACAAACATGCCAAGAGAGGGCCGCCCACCAAAACTCACGGACCAGGCAAGGAGGGCATTAATCAAAGAGGCAACAAAGAGACCAAAGTTAACCCTGAAGGAGCTGTAAAGCTCCACAGCGGAGATTGGAGTATCTGTCCATAGGACCACTTTAAGCAGTACACTGCACAGAGCTGGGCTTTGCGGAAGAGTGGCCAGAAAAAAGCCATTGCTTAAAGAAAAGAATAAGCAAACACGTTTGGTGTTCGCCAAAAGCCATGTGGGAGACTCCCCAAACATATGGAAGAAATTGAGCTTTTTGGCCATCAAGGAAAATGCTATGTCTGGCGCAAACCCAACACCTCTCATCACCCCGAGAACACCATGGGGATGTTTTTCATTGGCAGGGACTGGGAAACTGGTCAGAATTGAAGGAATGGTGGATGGCGCTAAATACAGGGAAATTATAGAGGGAAACCTGTTTCAGTCTTCCAGAGATTTGAGACTGGGACGTAGGTTCACCTTCCAGCAGGAACATGACCCTAAGCATACTGCTAAAACAACACTCAAGTGGTTCAAGAGGAAACATTTAAATGTCTTGGAATGGCCTAGTCTAAGCCCAGACCTCCATCCAATTGAAAATCTGTGGTATGACTTAAATAATAATATGCCATTTAGCAGACGCTTTTATCCAAAGCGACTTACAGTCATGCGTGCATACATTTTTGTGTATGGGTGGTCCCGGGGATCGAACCCACTACCTTGGCGTTACAAGCGCCGTGCTCTACCAGCTGAGCTACAGAGGACCACATTAAAGATTGCTGTTCACCAGCGGAACCTATCCAACTTGAAGGAGCTGGAGCAGTTTTGCCTTGGAAAATGGGAAAAAATCCCAGTGGCTAGATGTGCCAAGCGTATAGAGACATACCCCAAAAGACTTGCAACTGCAGCTGTAAGTATTGACTTTGTGGGGGTGAATTGTTATGCACACTCAAGTTTTCTGTTTATTTTTTGTCTTATTTCTTGTTTGTTTCACAATAAAATATATTTTGCATCTTTAAAGTGGTAGGCATGTTGTGTAAATCAAATGATACAAACCCCAAAAAAATCCATTTTTAATTCCAGGTTGTAAGGCAACAAAATAGGAAAAATGCCAAGGGGGGTGAATATTTTCGCAAGCCACTGTATTTGGTTTGTTATCTGGCTGGGCAAATAGGTGGAGGTGGTATAGCAAATATATTAATTTGCTCGTCTCAGAAACATTTAGCATGCAATAATGTAGCCTAAATAAAGAAGGAGTAAGCCTATTATTTTGCTCAATCGCATACAGTATAGGCAACTCCAAACGCCCGCTGAGGTTGTGAAATACAGTATGAACACGAGACTAACATGTTGCGGTACATTTATTGTTTAATTATTCAAGGCTCCCTTTTTATTTTGTTTTCTCAATAAAATGCTTGAACGAATGAATGATTGATCTACAGTATATTGAAGTAGCAATTGAAAAAAAAAAAAAGAATACTTTTGGGATTATGGGGAAATTTTCGGAACAAATGTGAAGACACAACAGTTCACCTGATACAAGACTAAAGTTAGAAATGTATCAATATCACAGACCTGATTTGCCCTAACGAAAAATGCATCAACCCCCTACAAATATGTCAATTTATTATAATCCACATAATAATCAAATCAACCTTATAATAGGTAATGATTTATATATTTCCAAAAGAAAGAAGCATATATAGTATTTATTCATCAACATCTTCATGTTTCCGTTAATAAAATAATGATCAAAAAGACTCTTTCAAAATGCAGATGTTTATTTCAACTGCATCTCAGCTACATTTTAGTTGCACTTCCCCCCAGCTCCACGACCATGGGTAAAACCTTGCTGAGATTATCAGTGTATTTGTTGCATTGTTGTATCTTCAGTTTCTCAAGCCAAAACGTCTTGATGGTCTTCACCAGTTCATCTTTGCTTGTAGGCTTGGCAGAGTTACAGATGAATGTTTTCAGTTGATGCCAAACAAGTTCGATCAGGTTTAAATCAGGAGACCTACATGTAGAGATAAAAAATATTTTTGATATACTGTTGGCCTACCGTAGGCGAGGTGCGTCTCACAAGTGTTGAGTAATGTGCTGTGAAAAAGTGTTGTAGGTCTACTTACTCTGCTGGCGTCTTGACCCAGTTTATGCCCTTATTTGCAATGCAAACTAGGGCAACAGTGTGTTTTGGGTCATTGTCTGCATTTGAAGAAAAAAAATGACATTAGCCAACATTAGGTAAAATAATAGAAATATACATGTAAATAGGCCTAAACATAACAACATATTGCTATAATCCTACCTTGAAAGAAATGATGTGGTGCCAGAAACACTTCTCTGACATAGGGTCCAGCACATCTCTTGATGATTTCTTCCTCAAATAACTCTCTAGCCATGATACCTGAATAAGGAGGCAACAGTGAATTATTGTGGAACACATTGCAGTCTGTAAGGTGTAGGCTACAATATTTTATGTAACCTTTCGCTTTGTAAATGGCTAAATTTACCATCAAAAATCAAATATGGGCCTGGTCCCTGGTGAGAGTTTGAGGGGATGCTTGGGACTCGGCTTGCTTGATCTTCTTCCTTTTTTTCTGTAGCAATTTTGAGCAAATTTGTCAAGGGCCACGATTGATTCGTCTGTGAAGATGACGTCATTGAATGTCTAGCCAGCTTCGATCCTGCCTGCAGCAGGTGAAGTTCTTTGTTTGTCAGACAAATATTTGGGTCGAAACTACAGAACAGTACAAAACAAGAGAACACACATGGTTCATGTTCTGTAAAAAAACAATACATATAATAGGTGGCCTATTACAATATTAGCGTAAAAAGCCTTAACAAACAAAACAAAAATCTTACCGAGCCTTTCCATAACTCCACTCAAGTTTCTTCAACTATCTTCTGACTGTGATTAGAGCGATGTTGATGTTGTGCCGTGATGCCAGCAGATTCCAGGTGGCCTTTGCCGATCGCTCCTCATCTTCATCCATCAGTGAGTCGATGCTTGAATAATCTCGCTGGAAATGGAGTGCAATTTAAAAATGTGCAGCAGACAGTAAAGACCAGCAGTAGATTTATTTAAGCAATATTTTTAGCATTATTAGCCCTACTGTACAGTACTGTAGCCTACTGTACCTGTTCATTTTCCTGGGCTTTCGCGTTCGGCGGAACACAGGCATCTGACGATAGTGTTTGCGAATAGCCCTGTCCGTGACTGTATTCCCCAAGTCTAACAGTATTTTTTTAATGTCTCCAGTAGATTTTCCGTTCCTCCTGAATGCCCTAATCTGCTCACTTAACTGAATAGAGATCCTGGTCATGGTGCTACAGTATGTGCAACAGCATAATCAAAGTGAGGACAGTGGGAGGTCTGCTGTATATTTATTGCCTATTGTAACCTGGAGTCACACCTTTCCAGTACTCCTCACCCCACCCTATACTCTGCCCTTAACACAGTTACCATTCAAAAATGATCTGTTTATCTCAGAATGTTTTAATTGCGACCAAAGTGAACAGACGGAATGGACATAGTTTTCAGCAAACCAGCTTCTTTCTATGGTGCTACCTGTTCCAGGGTTAGGACTGTAACCACCAGAGGACTTGTAAATGAGCCGGAGCGGAGAGGATCACCAAAACTAAAGGTATTTTGGTTTCATTGCATGTTCTAAAAAATAATAATACATAGCCTATCAATGTGAAGGCATACTGTGTGTAATAAAATCGATAATTGTGTACTAAAAACGTGAATGTGTGTTTGCAGAGCATACAACCATGCCGACAACCATCCCTGGAGATCAGTGGACGAAGTGCTGGACAACGGGCCGCGCTGAAAAAACACATGATTACCAATAACGTTTTTTGGCTAGATTCTTAAAATGTGTTTCTGTACGCAGCATTTGTGTGTAGGAGTCAGTTGTTATTCATAATGTATCTACTGTTTCTATCATAGGCTACTGTAATCGATGGGGGCTCAGGGCGGTACAATTCTGCTCATCTGATGAAGGTGCACATGGATCAGATTCAAACTTTGAAGACCGACAGTCATTGAAGGCAGACCAGCAGAAAGAGAAACATTCTCGGAGGGCAGAGATACGGGAGACAGCTGATACATTGAATGAGAATGGTAAATGACTGTTATTAATACATTCATTCAATACATTGGAATACAAAAGAAGCCATCCACCCATGATGGGCTATTAGCAGGACAATAGACTCTTGCCAAATTGATTAATATTTTTAGGGAATTGAAATGTATTAATGGTTGTTTAATGGATATTTGCATACTAATGATAATGACATGAAGAAGGAGCTCAAGGAGGGTAGGAGAAGCAAGCTCTGCCTGCTTATTACAGAATGTGTGATTCATATTTTTTCTGACCGTTTAGAACAGTGTAAACACAACAAATACAATAAGAATTTACAAACAAATTATAATCAATCACATATAGTCTGTTCTAACAAAAAAGGTTTTAAAGTCTTAAGTACAGCCAAGATTAAAAACAGTTGAATTAATTCCTGAATTCCATTGCTTTAGCTGACATGTTTTGGTTTATTTATTATTTAATTATTCAAGGCTCCTTTCTCTTCTATAATAATATGCCATTTAGCAGACGTTTTTATCCAAAGCGACTTACAGTCATGCGTGCATAATTTTTTTTGTGTATGGGGGGTCCCGGGGATCGAACCCACTACCTTCGGTGTTACAAGCGCCGTGCTCTACCAGCTGAGCTACAGAGGACCATGTTTGCTGTGCTGGATTTCTTTTAAGAACTTGATGGTTTAGCAATAGCCTAATAAACTTGACATTAACTTGCATCTTCTCTCTTCATTTTTACCCACAAACAAAATCACTGATAGTTGACTATAGTCCCATGTAGCTCAGTTGGTAGAGCATGGAGCTTGCAACTCCAGGGTTGTGGGTTTGATTCCCACATGGGACAACTATGAAAAAGAATGCACTTACATGTAAGTTGGGACAAAAATGTAAATCACTTTATTATTGACAGTATAATTTAGCAGCTTTGACATGCATCATCCAAACAGCAGCTGAAGTGCAAATGCGATCTAATGCCGATGTCTCAGCGACCTCTTGCCAATGTGCAAACGCTCTCCGTATTACATCGGCCCGATGTATCATGTATACATCGGGCATATGTCGGCGAGATGTATGTGTGATGACATGCACAAATGCATGAATGATTGATTTACAGTTGAAGTCGGAAGTTTACATACAGCTTAGCCAAATACATTTAGACTCAGTTTTCCACAATTCCTGATATTTAATCCTAGTAAACATTTCCTGTCTTAGGTCAGCTAGGATCACCACTCTATTTTAATAATGTGAAATGTCAGAATAACAGTAGAGAGAATGATTTATTTCAGCTTTTATTTCAGAAGTCAGAAGTTTACATACACTCAATTAGTATTTGGTAGCATAGCCTTTAAATTGTTTAACTTGGGTCATTTTGCCACAACTTTGGAAGTATGCTTGGGGTCATTGTCCATTTGGAAGACCCATTTGCGACCAAGCTTTAACTTCCTAGTTTTCCTTCCTCATGATGCCATCTACTTTGTGAAGTGCACCAGTCCCTCCTGCAGCAAAGGATCCCCAGAGCATGATGCTGCCACCCCCATGCTTCATGGTTGGGATGGTGTTCTTTGGTTTGCAAGGAACACTCTTTTTCCTCCAAACATAACAATGGTCATTATGGCCAAACAGTTCTATTTTTGTTTCATCAGACCAGAGGACATTTCTCCAAAAAGTACGATCTTTGTCCCCATGTGCAGTTGCACACCGTAGTCTGGCTTTTTTATGGCAGTTTTGGAGCAGTGGCTTCTTCCTTGCTGAGTGGCCTTTCAGGTTATGTCGATATAGGACTCGTTTTACTGTGGATATAGATACTTTTGTACCTGTTTCCTCCAGCATCTTCACAAGGTCCTTTGCTGTTGTTCTGGGATTGATTTGCACTTTTCGCACCAAAGTACTTTCATCTCTAGGAGACAGAACGCGTCTCCTTCCTGAGCGGTATGACAGCTGCGTGGTCCCATGGTGTTTATACTTGCGTACTATTGTTTGTACAGATGAACGTGGTACCTTCAGGCGTTTGGAAATTGCTCCCAAGGATGAACCAGACTTGTGGAGGTCTACAATTTGTTTTCTGAGGTCTTGGCTGATTTCTTTTGATTTTACCATGATGTTTTACCAAAGAGGCACTGAGTTTGAAGGTAGGCCTTGAAATACATCCACAGGTACACCTCCAATTGACTCAAAAATGTCAATTAGCCTATCAGAAGCTTCTAAAGACATGACATAATTTTCTGGAATTTCCAAGCTTTTTAAAGGCACAGTCAACTTAGTTTATGTAAACTTCTGTCCCACTGGAATTGTGATACAGTGAATTATAAGTGAAATAATCTGTCTGTAAACAATTGTTGGCAAAATTACTTGTGTCATGCACAAAGTAGATGTCATAACTGACTTGCCAAAACTATAGTTTGTTAACAAGAAATTTGTGGAGTGGTTGAAAAACGAGTTTTAATGACTCCAGCCTAAGTGTACGTAAACTTCTGGCTTCAACTGTATATATATATTGAAGTAGGCCTTTATAAGTAGGCCAATATGTAAGTTATGTTAAGATAGCTACAGTAAACAGGACTCTTAGTCCTACAGCTCTATGTCATTTCAATAAAAACCGTGCACCCACATGTCCCTGAATTTACCGAAATATGTGTGTTTACACTCTAGCAGTAGGCCTACATTAAGATACATTTGATAAAAGACAAAAACCTACTGAACATTTTATACTCAAAGCTACATGAATGTCTGCTGCACGGTATGCATGTTAACAGTAGAATAGCCGGGACTCAATAGCCGCCAGTCTAGTAAATCAAATTACTATACACAATCACAAAGAAATCCATTAATATTTTGTTTAGGAATTTCATAAAAAAACATTTTACTAAGACAATTGATTTCAAAAGAACAGAATAGCATGTTTTAAGATGTATTTCTCTGTGCCATAGTAGCTGAGGCTATAGTTGCTTCATGTCAACACAATTAATTAACTTGTTATCCTCTTTCAGATAGGGTATAGCAACCACAACTTCTGGCCTGCATGGACCTCTGTAGGATTATTTGGGAGAGTAAGCAAGCTTCACAAAGTAAGCAAGCTTCATAAAGACATCCTCAAAGATGCTCTCTGGTGGTTTCAACAGGCATTAACGGCAACAATGGCTGACAGTAAAATACTATGACGTCATGCACTGTAGCAAGCTGTGCTGCAGTATGATGCAACTTTTAAATGAGGAACCACTGTAGCAATGATAGGAAACCATGTGAGGATATCAAGAGCATGGGATTATAAGGTTCTATCTGCAAAAAGATGATTCTGAGAAAATTGGCTTTAATGTTCCGAACCGTCATTGGTTTGAATGGTGTCAGCAATTTCTATATTTTATTCTTTTGAACTTAAAAACATGAATTAGGGTATTTAGAGTACTATATAGGTAGAGGACATTGAACCGAACAAGGCTATGTCAATAACAAAATTTTGACAAAAATGCCTATAGAACCTTACAGTCCTAAGCTCTCGATATGACAGAGCCAAGTGACTTGGTGTAAAGAGAAAAGGGCCTAGAACCGAGCCCTGAGGGACACCAGTAGTGAGCCCTGAGGGACACCAGTAGTGAGAGCACGTGGTGCAGACAAAGATCCTCCGGTTGGAGCGACCTGCCAGGTAGAATGCAATCCAGGAGTGTGCAGAGCCTGAGATGCCCAGCCCTGAGATAATGGAGAGGACGATCTGACGGTTCATGGTGTTGAAGGCAGCGGATAGATCTATGAGGATGAGAACAGATGAAAAAGAGTAATCTTTGACAGAGCGGAAAGCCTCCCTGACACAGAGGAGAGTTGTCTCAGTTGAGTGAACCGCCTTGAAGCCTGACTGGTTAAGGTCAAGAAGATAATTCTGAGAGAGATAACGAGAGATTTGGCCATAGACAGCACGCTCAAGTGTTTTGGAAAGAAAATAAAGAAGGGATACTGGTCTGTAGTTTTTGACGTCAGAGGGGTTGAGCGTTGGTTTCTTGAGGAGGGGAGCAACTGGCCATCTGAGGGGACACATCCAGTGGTCAGGGATGAGTTGATGAGCGAAGTGAGGAATGGGAGATGGTGTCCAGATATTGTCTGGAGAAGGGAGGAGGAGATGGGGTCAAGTGGGCAGGTTGTCGGGTGGCCGGACATCACTAGTCGCAGGATTTCATCTGGAGAGAGAGAGGGGAGAAAGAGGTCAAGGCGTAGAGTAGTTCTGTGTGAGTGGGACCAGTGGACTCAGTGAATGAGGAGCGTAGGTCGTCAACCTTTTTTTCAAAGTGGTTGACAAAGTTGTTCGCAGAGAGGGAGTAGGGAGGGGGTGGAGGAGTAAGGAGAGAGGAGAAGGTTGAGTAGATTTTCCCAGGGTTGGAGGCTGAGGCACAAGGCCACTGTCACGATCATTTACAGACGGGACGGACCAAGGCGCAGCGTGATATGCATACATGTTTATTTATACTGAATAAACATCACGAAAAAACAACAAATGAAACGTGAAGTCCAAGGTAGACAAACAACATACCTCACACGGAACAAGATCCCACAACCCCCTAGTGCCAATAGGCTACCTAAGTATGGTCCCCAATCAGAGACAACGAGCGACAGCTGCCTCTGATTGGGAACCAAACTGGCCAACATAGATATAGACGATCTAGATCTAAACCTAGAAAATACAACATCGAACATAACCACACAGAAAATACACACCCTGACTCAACAAATACCAGTCCCCAGAGTCAGGGCGTGACAGCCACTTGCTCCCTCAGATGTTTTAAAATATAATTTTAAACCAAATGTTTTGTATTTATTTTTATTAATGTTTCAGAGGTTAAATTAATTACTAAACCTCATTTTCAAGCACATGTGTTACGGATACAGGTATCCTGTGTCCTGTGTTTTTCCTCTCCTTCTGCCCTAATCACAGGTGTCCTGTATGTTCCTGATTGGTGGTCGTTGAGATGTCTGCTGATTGCTAAGGTGGACCAATCAGTGAACATTCCTCGGCATGGCACCACCTGTTGCTGGTTTTTCAATCACACATCCCTTTGTATAAAAACCAGTCCGTTGTGTTTGTAGAAAAAAGACTGTTTCCGTATGTGAGTATGGATACTGTGGTATCCTGTGTATTGTGTACTCACTAAGTTTGGTTACTCTGTTTGGTAATTTTGTTAGAGACTATTTCCGTATGTGAGTATGGATACTGTGGTATCCTGTGTATTGTGTACTCACTAATTTGCTGATTACTCTGTTTGGTAACTTTGTGTGTTTCTGGGAAAAGGGGAGTTTAAGCAAGTTGCCCTTGGGCGTACATTACCCATAGGAAGAAATCTGTCTAAAAACACTAGTTAGACCTGAGCGGACCACCCACTGTACTTTTGTATGACTAGCAGTAGCTTAGCGGTTCTTGAGGCAGGCAAGATCAGTTTAGGGGTGTTTTACACTATTGTTTCATTTCTTGGGTCCTGCTCAGCCCTTTTTCCCCAAACCTTTACCGTGTGTTCAGCAATAAACCTTTTATGTTTGACGGTAGTTTATGGTTGTCGTGTAGTTTTTCGTTCTCACTGTTCCATGTCACACTTATAATTTGCATGAATTATGTTACGGGTCTCATGTCCATCACCCTAGACGTTTAAAGCCACGGGGTTCGTAACAGCATGGTTTAACATCAATAATTATAAAAAATAAACAGCTTTTTAATTGATTTTAGCTGCTGGTGATGGGCAGGACTATGTTTGTACATTAAATTGATCAATCTATGTACCCTATTGATTCCTTCTTGATGAATAAATACATCTAAAATGTTTTTTTTGTTTCTCTGTAATTCTAGCCACCTAGCAATTTTATTAAGTTTGCTTTAGCTAGCCCCAGACGTTCCCAATCTCCCAACCTCATAAGTTGCTACGAAGCCATTTCTGGCTATCTATCGGGTTAGAGTAGCTTGTCTAGCTATCTTAGCTGACATGCCTGCTGGTAAGATTACTAGACTTTAGAAAATAATACAATTGCTTTAATTCTTGGGTTATGATACATAATATTGTGTTATGCATACATAATATATATTATAATACTGCAGTTGTACTTAACTCCTAAATTATTAAAGTTCTTAATGAATCAATCTGCATAATTCATTAAAATGACAATTGAACAGGTAAAGAGGAATGCTTAGATAACCGATAAAGAAAAATACATATTTCTTACGTTCAATTAGGCATAATGATTAATAATATACAGTGCATTTTTCTACATTTGTTACGTTGAAACCTTGTTCTAAAATTCTACACACATAAAAAATGGAAATATCACATTTACATAAGTATTCAGACCGTTTACTCAGTACTTCGTTGAAGCACCTTTGGCAGCGATTACAGCCTCGAGTCTTCTTGGGTATGACGCTACAAGCTTGGCACACCTGTATTTGGGGAGTTTCTCCCATTTTTCTCTGCAGATCCTCTCAAGCTCTGTCACGTTGGATGGGGAGCGTCACTGCAGAGCTATTTTCAGGTCTCTCCAGAGATGTTAGATCGGGTTCAAGTCCGGGCTCTAGCTGGGCCACTCAATGACATTCAGAGACTTGTCCTGAAGCCACTCCTGCATTGTCTTGGCTGTGTGCTTAGGGTCGTTGTCCTGTTGGAAGGTGAACCTTCGCCCCAGTCTGAGGTCCTGAGCGCTCTGGAGCAGGTTTTCATCAAGGATCTCTCTGTATTTTGCTCCGTTCATCTTTCCCTCGATCTTGACTAGTCTCCCAGTCCGTGCCGCTGAAAAAAATCCCCACAGCATGATGCTGCCACCACCATGCATCACCGTAGGTATGGTATTAGCCAGGACATGAGAGGTGTCTGGTTTCCTCCAGACGTGACACGTGGCATTCAGGCCAAAGGGTTCAACCTTGGTTTCATCAGACTTTTTACTGAGGAGTGGCTTCCGTCTGGCCACTCTACCATAAAGGCCTAATTGGTGTAGTGCTGCAGAGATGGTTGTCCTTCTGGAAGGTTCTCCCATCTCCATAGAGGAACTCTAGATTTGTGTCAGAGTGCCCATCGGGTTCTTGGTCACCTCCCTGACCAAGGCCCTTCTCCCCCGATTACTCAGTTTGGCCGGGCGGCCAGCTTTAGGAGAGTCTTGGTAATTCCAAACTTCTCCCATTTAAGAATGATGGAGGCCACTGTGTTCTTGTCCAATCAATTGAATTGACACAATGCTGTCTCGTAGCTCTACGGACAATTCCTTTGATCTCATGGCTTGGTTTTTGCTCTGACATGCACTGTCAACTGTGGGACCTTATATAGACAGGTGTGTGCCTTTCCAAATCATGTCTAATCATTAGAATTTACCACAGGTGGACTCCAATCAAGTTGTAGAAACATCTCAATGACAAAACTAATAATAACAGCATTTAAATGGAAATTAAGAAGAATTCAGTAGCTCTCTGAAGACTTACTCTTGTAATAAGTGAGCAGGATAGGAGCAAAGTTTGAGAAAAAAAAAAACTGGATTCCCTTGTGGAGGCCTAGCTCTAAATGCAGTGTGGAAATGGGTGCAGATTAAAGCTTAATTAGTCAAGGCTTCAGTAGCTTCTGTAGCTGTGTGCGTGCAACTGTAGGTTGAGCACGCACACACACACACACACACGTCTATACAAACAGACATAGTCACCTCGAAAATGATTGGCACCCTTGATAAAGATGAGCAAAAATACTGTCTAATATAAATAACACAAATACTGAGCTATATTGTATGCAAAAAAAAGGAAATTTATGATTTTATAATATTTGTTATTTACAAAAGATGGGTGAACAAAATATTGGGACCCCTGTTTTCAATACTCCGGCACCCTCCCCTTCCCAAGGGTTTACAGCACTGGGTACAGTGCCTTGCAAAAGTATTCAACCCCCTTGGCATTTTTCATATTTTGTTGCATTACAACTTGTCATTTAAATTGATTTTTATTTGGATTTCATGTAATGGACATACACAAAATAGTCCAAAATGGTGAAGTGAAATGAAAAAAATTACTTGTTTCAAAAAAATAAATAACGGAAAAGTGGTGCGTGCATTTGTATTCACCCCCTTTGCTATGAAGCCCCTAAACAAGATCTGGTGCAACCAATTGCCTTCATAAGTCACATAATTAGTTAAATAAAGTCCACCTGTGTGCAATCTAAGTGTCACATGATCTGTCTCATGATCTCAGTATATATACACCTGTTCTGAAAGGCCCCAGAGTCTGCAACACCACTAAACAAGGGGCACCACCAAGCCAGTGGCACCATGAAGACCAAGGAGCTCTCCAAACACAATTTCAAATTTTGCTACATCAGACAGAATCGAGCCGTTCGGTCACATTTGAGAAGAAAAACATATTTTCATTTGCAATTATATATGTGAAAGTGAGATTTTCACATGTGGAGTGTTCTTACATGTGAAACTGCAAATTATATTTTCACATGAGCTTGCAATTCCACATGTGAATGTGAAATGTTTGCAGTTTCACATCTCACTTTCACATGTGGAATTGCAAGCTCATGTGAAAATCTAATTTGCAGTTTCACATGTAAGAAAACTCCTTGTGTGAAAATCTCACTTTCACATATATAATTGCAAGTTCACATGTGGTGGTGAAACAGTGTTACTCTCCTCACATGTGAAAATGTGGTGTTAACATGTTGCAGTAGCAATATTTCCACATATGAAATTGTAAATTCTGTAATGCTGTCACGGTTTCGGCTGAGGCGGCTCCTTCTCCTTGTTCGGGCAGGCTTCGGCGGTCGTCGTCTCCGGAGTACTAGCTGCCACCGTTCGATGTTTCATGTTTGACTGGTTTTGTCTGTTTGTTACACCTGTTCATTGTTAAGTGTTCATTAGGCACCCTACTTAGTTCTCTTGTGTTTGGTCAGGTGTTGTGTGTAATTGTTCGATGTCACGTGTAGATGTTGGTCCGCTGTTCTGTGCTCTCCGTATTTTCGTATTGTTTGAGAGAGTCCTGCACGTTGTGCACATTTACTTTGGACAGTCCAGTGTACGCTTGTTTCGCCTGTGGCCTGTTGCCGTGTTGGCTTGTACTGTCGGACTTCACTAAAGACATCTGTGTTTGAATCTCTGTGTCCTGCGTGTGATTCCACGTTCCCTCTACACTCAACCCTGACAGAATTACACACCATCTCTATGGAATCAGCAGGACCACCCGCACCCACTGAGATCATGGAGGAGCGTCTTCGTGGTCAGGAGGACAGAATCAACCAAATCGGGCACGCCCTGGACCGAGTGATGAACACCCTCCATCGATGGGAGACCAGCGGGGTACCCACACCCCCACCTACCGCACCATCACCATCGGTCAGCCCGCCCGTCCAACTTCCGGAACCCAGTGGGATTCGGCTCTCGCTCCCGAGGGCGTACGACGGCACCGCTGCCGGGTGTCAGGGGTTCCTGTTACAAGTTGAACTCTACCTCGCCACCGTACACCCGGCGCCCTCGGGACACGAGAGCGTGTCCGCCCTCATCTCCTGTCTCACCGGCAAGGTGTTGGAGTGGGCCAACGCCGAATGGAGGAGAATAGACGCCGCTTCTATCACCTATGCGGAGTTCTCCCGCCGCTTCCGTGCAGTGTTCGACCATCCACCAGAGGGGAAGGCGGCGGGGGAGCGTCTATTCTACCTCCGGCAGGGGATGAGGAGCGCTCAGGAGTTTGCACTGGAGTTCCGGACTCTAGCGGCAGATGCAGGGTGGAATGAGCGGGCACTAATAGACCACTTCCGCTGCAGCCTCCGGAAGGACGTCCGCAGAGAGTTGGCGTGCAGGGATACCACGCTTTCATTTGACCAGTTGGTTGACATGGCCATTCGGCTGGACACCCTGCTCGCTACCCGCGGACGTCCCAGGTGGGGTTCGCCCATTCCACCCTCCAGCACCTCCGAGCCGAGCCCGATGGAGCTCGGAGGTGCTGGCGCTAGAGGAAGGAGAAGAAGGAGCCCGAGGGGGGCCGTCCCCTGCACCAACTGTGGCCGTGGAGGGCACACCGCGGCTAGGTGCTGGGGAGGGTCCCCTGGTGGAGGAGAAGTCAGGCCACACATTGGGGAGTCCTCCCAGGTGAGTAGGCGCCCCACTTACCCAGAGCTTTCTGTCGTACACATAACCATACCTGTTAGTTTTCCACAGGTTGCACCTCGTTCCCAGCATAAGGCGCTAGTAGATTCAGGCGCAGCTGGGAATTTTGTAGATCGCAAATTCTGTGTAGAGTTAGGGATTCCCCTCCTTCCGGTAAATAATCCTTTCCCTGTACATGCCCTAGATAGTCGTCCGTTAGGATCCGGGTTGATTAGGGAGGTCACAGCGCCACTTAGGATGGAGACGCAGGGGGGTCATGAGGAGACGATTCAGCTCTATCTGATCGACTCTCCTGCGTATCCGGTGGTACTGGGGCTTCCCTGGTTGAGTACCCATGATCCTACTCTTTCTTGGCGAGAGAGGGCTCTTAAAGGGTGGTCTGCTCAGTGTGAGGGGCTATGTCTGGGTGTTTCCGTAGGGGCAACCTCGGTGGAGAGTCCGAACCAGATGCCCGCATTGCACATTCCCCCCGAGTATGAGGATTTGGCACTCGTGTTTAGCAAGACAAGAGCGGCAAGATTGCCACCTCATAGACAGGGGGATTGTGCGATAGACCTCCAGGCAGGAGCTGCGCTCCCGCGGATCCATGTGTATCCGTTGTCACAGGAGGAGAAGAGGGCAATGGAGACATACATTGCCGAGTCTCTGAGACAGGGATACATACGGCCCTCCACTTCTCCCACGTCCTCGAGCTTCTTTTTTGTGAAGAAAAAGGATGGAGGTTTGCGGCCGTGTATTGATTACCGCGGTCTAAATCAGGTTACTGTGAAATATAGTTATTCACTTCCGCTGATTGCGACTATGACGGAGTCATTACACGGGGCACGGTTCTTCACAAAATTGGACCTCAGGAGCGCATATAACTTGGTGCGCATTAGAGAGGGCGATGAATGGAAGACCGCATTTAGTACTACCTCCGATCATTACGAGTATCTGGTCATGCCATACGGGTTAATGAATGCTCCATCAGTCTTCCAATCCTTTGTAGATGAGATTTTCCGGGACATGCAGGGGCAGGGAGTAGTGGTGTACATAGACGATATTCTGGTGTACAGTTCTACCCGGGCCGAACATGTAGCCCTGGTGCGCAGAGTATTGAGGAGGTTGTTGGAGCATGACCTGTATTTCAAAGCCGAGAAATGTCTGTTCTTCCAGGAGTCGGTCTCCTTTTTGGGTTATCAGTTGTCTGCGTCAGGGGTGCGGATGGAGGTTGACCGTGTGTCAGCCGTGCGTAATTGGCAAACCCCAACCACGGTTAAAGAGGTGCAGCAGTTCTTGGGTTTTGCGAATTACTACCGGAGGTTTATCCGGGGTTTTGGACAGGTGGCAGCTCCCATAATGTCCCTTCTGAAGGGGGGTCCAGTGCGCTTGCGGTGGTCAGCTGAGGCGGACAGGGCTTTTGGGAGACTGAAGGACCTGTTTACCTCGGCTCCAGTGCTGGCGCACCCGGATCCCACTTTACCATTCCAAGTGGAGGTGGACGCGTCTGAAGCCGGTATCGGGGCTGTTCTCTCACAACGGTCCGGCACACCACCTAAACTCCGCCCCTGTGCTTTTTATTCGAAAAAGCTCAGTCCGGCGGAGCGTAATTATGACGTAGGGGACAGGGAGCTGTTAGCCGTGGTACAGGCCCTAAAGGTGTGGAGGCATTGGCTTGAGGGGGCTCAACACCCTTTTCTCATTCTGACTGACCACCGTAACCTGGAATACATTCGGGCAGCTAGGAGACTGAATCCTCGCCAGGCTTGGTGGACTATGTTTCTAGCCCGGTTCGTGTTTAAGATCACTTACATCCCTGGGTCCCAGAACGGGAAGGCAGATGCCCTGTCTCGGCGGTATGACACGGAGGAGAGGTGCGTGGAGCCCACTCCCATACTACCTAAGTCTTGTCTGGTTGCACCGGTGGTATGGGAGGTCGATGCGGAGATCGAGCGGGCATTACGCACCGACCCTAGCCCTCCACAGTGTCCGGTGGGTCGGACGTACGTCCCGCTCGAGGTCGGGATCGGCTTATTTATTGGGCTCACACGTCACCCTCCTCTGGGCATCCAGGTATTGGCCGGACGGTGCACTGCCTTAGTACAAAGTACTGGTGGCCAACGTTAGCCAGGGATGTGAGGATTTATGTCTCCTCCTGCTCAGTGTGTGCCCAGTGTAAGGCGCCCAGACACTTGCCCAGGGGTAAGTTACAACCCCTGCCCGTTCCACAACGACCCTGGTCTCACCTCTCGGTGGATTTTGTTACCGACCTTCCCTCCTCACAGGGGAATACCACCATCCTGGTCGTTGTGGATCGGTTCTCGAAGGCCTGTCGTCTCCTTCCCATGCCGGGTCTTCCTACTGCCCTACAGACCGCTGAGGCTCTATTTACTCACGTCTTCCAGCATTACGGGGTACCCGAGGATATAGTGTCTGATCGAGGCCCCCAGTTTACCTCCAGAGTCTGGAGAGCGTTTATGGAACGGTTGGGGGTTTCGGTGAGCCTTACCTCGGGTTACCACCCGGAGAGTAATGGGCAGGTCGAACGTGTCAACCAGGATGTGGGTAGGTTTCTGAGGTCATATTGCCAGGGCCGGCCGGAGGAGTGGGCGAGATATGTGCCCTGGGCCGAGATGGCACAGAACTCTCTCCGCCACTCCTCCACTAAACTAACCCCTTTCCAGTGTGTGTTAGGGTACCAGCCGGTTCTGGCACCTTGGCATGAGAGCCAGATCGAGGCCCCTGCGGTGGATGAGTGGGTGCGGCGCTCGGAGGAGACGTGGAACGCTGCACACGTCCATCTGCAGCGAGCCATCCGTCGACAGAAAACGAGCGCCGACCTCCACCGCAGTGAGGGGCCAGTGTACGCACCTGGAGATCGAGTCTGGCTCTCAACCAGAAACCTGCCCCTCCGCCTGCCCTGCCGGAAGCTGGGTCAGCGGTTTGTGGGGCCATTTAAAGTCCTGAGGAGATTGAACGAGGTGTGTTACAGGTTACAACTGCCCATTGATTACAAGAATATTAACCCCTCGTTCCATGTGTCTCTCCTCAGGCCGGTGGTAGCTGGTCCACTCCAGGACTTTGAGATAGAAGAGACTCCTCCGCCCCCGTTGGACATCGAGGGGGCTCCGGCGTACACTGTTCGGGCCATCCTAGATTCGAGACGCCGGATGGGGGGGTCTCCAATATCTCGTGGACTGGGAGGGGTACGGCCCGGAATAGCGGTGCTGGGTGCCGAGGAGGGACATCCTAGACCCGACTCTTCTGACCGAGTTCCATCGTGGTCATCCTACGCGCCCTGCTCCGCGTCCTCCTGGTCATCCCCGAGGCCGGGGGCGGCGCACGGCTGGAGCCGCGCGTCAAGGGGGGGGTACTGTCACGGTTTCGGCCGAGGCGGCTCCTTCTCCTTGTTCGGGCAGGCTTCGGCGGTCGTCGTCTCCGGAGTACTAGCTGCCACCGTTCGATGTTTCATGTTTGATTGGTTTTGTCTGTTTGTTACACCTGTTCATTGTTAAGTGTTCATTAGGCACCCTATTTAGTTCTCTTATGTTTGGTCAGGTGTTGTGTGTAATTGTTCGATGTCACGTGTAGATGTTGGTCCGCTGTTCTGTGCTCTCCGTATTTTCGTATTGTTTGAGAGAGTCCTGCACGTTGTGCACATTTACTTTGGACAGTCCAGTGTACGCTTGTTTCGCCTGTTGCCGTGTTGGCTTGTACTGTCGGACTTCACTAAAGACATCTTTTTTTTGAATCTCTGTGTCCTGCGTGTGATTCCACGTTCCCTCTACACTCAACCCTGACAAATGCCATTCTGTAAAAAGGTAACTTAGCCTATCTGAGCATAAAGTGCCTGTGTAGAAGTACAGATCAGGGTTGGGTTATAAAGAAATATCCACGGAGCACCATTTAAATCCATTATTAAAAAATTGAAAGAATATGGTACAACAACAAACCTGCCAAGAGAGGGCTGCCCACCAACACTCACGGACCAGGCAAGGAGGGCATTAATCAAAAAGACAACAAAGAGACCAAAGATAACCCTGAAGGAACTGCAAAGTTCCACAGCAGAGATTGGAGTTTCTGTCCATAGGACCACTTTAAGCAGTTCACTCCACAGAGCTGGGCTTTACTGAAGAGTGGCCAGAAAAAAGCCATTGCTTAAAGAAAAGAATAAGCAAATATGTTTGGTGTTGGCCAAAAGGCATGTAGGAGACTCCCCAAACATATGGAAGAAGGTACTCTGGTCAGATGAGACTACAATTGAGCTTTTTGGCCATCAAGGAAATCTCTATGTCTGGCTCAAACTCAACACCTCTCATCACCCTGAAAACACCATCCCCACAATGAAGCATGGTGGTGGCAGCATCATGCTGTGGGGATGTTTTTCATCAGCAGTGACTGGAAAACTGGTCAGAATTGAAGGAATGATAGATGGCACTAAGTACAGGGAAATTATTTCAATCTTCCAGAGATTTGAGACTGGGATGGAGGTTCACCATCCAGCAGGACAATGACCCTAAGCATACTGCTAAAGCAACACTCGAGTGGTTTAAGGGGAAACATTTAAATGTCTTGGAATGGCCTAGTCAAAGCCCAGACCTCAATCCAATTGAGAATCTGTGGTATGACTTAAAGATTGCTGTACACCAGCAGAACCCATCCAACTTGAAGGAGCTGGAGCAGTTTTGCCTTGAACAATGGGCAAAAATCCCAGTGGCTAGATGTGACAAGCTTATAGAGACATACCCCAAGAGACTTGCAGCTGTAATTTCTGCAAAAGGTGTCTCTACAAAGTATTGACTTTGGGGGGGGTGAATAGTTATGCACGTTTCAAGTTTTCAGTTTTTTTGTCTTATTTCTTGTTTGTTTCACAATAAAAAAAATATATTCAAAGTGGTAGGCATGTTGTGTATATCGAATGATACAAACCCCCCAAAAAACAATTTTAATTCCAGGTTGTAAGGCAATGAAATAGGAAAAATGCCAAGGGGGTGAATACTTTCGCATGCCACTGTATTTTTATGTAATGTTTAATGAGATTGGAGAACACATTGGGATGGATCTTAGACCATTCCTCCATACAGAATCTGTGCAGATCCATGATATCCTTTGGTCTGCGCTGATGAACTGCCCTCATCAATTCAAATGACAGGTTTTCCATGGGGTTCAAGTCAGGAGACTGAGATGGCCATTGCAAAATGTGGATTTTGTGGTCAATTAACAATTTCTTTGTGTATTGTCATGTGTACTTGGGGTTATTATCTTGGTGGAAGATCCACTTGTGGCCAAGTTTCGGCCTCCTGGCAGAGGCAACCAGGTTTTTGGCTAAAATGTCCTGGTAGTTGATAAAGTTCATGATGCCGTTGATTTTAAGAAATGCCCCAGGACCAGTGGAAGCAAAATAGCCCTATAACATCAAAGATCCACCACCAGTTTTAACAGTAGGTATGAGGTTATTTTCTGCATATGCATCCTCCTTTCGATGCCAAACCCACCGCTGGTGTGCGTGGCCAAAGAGCTCTATTTTCATATCATCTGACCATAGCACCGGTTCCAATCTAAGTCCCAATGCCGTTTAGCAAATTCCAGGCATTTACATTTGTTGGTTGAACCCAAACCATCATAATCACTGTGCATGGGGACAGCATACACTTGCGTCCAATACCAGTCAAGTTTACCACTGTTACAGTGGTTTTAAGCTTCTTAAATCACAATTCTGCCACTTTTTAACTAGTTAATATGCTGTTAGTATATATGCACTACTGTAAGATTTTTATACACATTTAGATGTTTTATCATTATTTGTTAGTCATACTCAATGTTCCCTCAATTTTTTTCTGGCAATGAGCAAATTTCAGGTCTGCTGAGTGCAAACTTGAACATTGTGAAAATTCTGTGCAACTTCCAACGTGCGTTTGCTGTGAACACTGAGGCTGTACCTGCTTTATGTTACAGTTTAACAGTGGCCAAGTAGGCTACTGTGGCTATTTGATCATAATGATCACAATGAGTGGCCTACCATCAAAAACAATGGAAAAAAATGCATCCCATTACATTTAACATGGAAATAGCTGTTCTATCACTCAGCCATCAGTAGCAGCTAATATGTGGTGTTCAATGTAGGCCTAGATTTCATGAGAATTTTAAAAAAAACATGCAGGGCTTGACATTAACCTGTTTATCCACTTGTCCTTAAGACAAGAAGGTAACTGAAAATGTTGTGTTTGATGCAATAAACCACTTTACAATATAAAATGCATTATTATTCCCATACCATTATTACAGAGAATTAGACAAATTATGCTACGCTCTGCCTATTGGCTACTTAACTTATTCAAGATTGTCTTATAATACAACACTGCCCCTTTACGACAAAAACAAGCTCTTTACCTGACTTGCTTTTCAAAGATGTCTAGAAATGTACACATTTTGTGCTCTTATAGGAAGCAATCACTCCCCTATTGCTGACTACAAATGATCTATAACTGGGCTAATAACTAAATAACTAGCAAAGGATATGAACAAAATGTGCACACGTGGCTACATGCAGTTCTTGCTTTGATCTCAAAACAATTACATACCACAGCTGTAAACACAGTCCAGTTCAAAGTAAATGGCACAGATCCATATACGGCAATGGTTTATTTGCATATAGGTCTACAGCAGGTCTGATTAGTTATGCCGCACCGGTCTGTATAGAGTCTTGCACAATAGAATCCAAGAAAATGCATAGTTCGTTTTATTTCCGTACGTTGTATTGAAAGTGGCTGATAATGTGTTGATTCGATCACAATTGCTACAATAAAGGGAAACGTTGATAGTGTTAACTAACAGGGAAAACTCCAGAAAGTTGAGTGAAGTTCAATTTCGTGCTTCTCTCCGTTGACTGATATTTATTCTGCACTGTGCAGCAGTCCTGGGGAGCTGTGTGGCGCATGTAATGGTCATACTGCATGATTCCTTGTTTTTGTCATTTTGAAGCTTCTGTATTGTCCTCGTCTACAGCATAATACAATTCTCAGGGTGTATTTCGTTTCCCATGATGCAATACTCTTCCTAGTTAGCCTGCAGCAGAGAGGATGAGGCGAAGCGAGAGGATTTACTCAGCCCAAAATCTGTCCATGTGAGAAACCCTTTTATTTGATCTAATATAAGTTTCATAATGTTTAGGCTGTAGCAATTTCCGGTTTTGCTCATCAGTAAAGACTAAATAGACATGATATCAATAAAATGACACAGAAACTGTGTAGGACATCACTAAATACTTCATAATAACAACCCAAATGTTAAACGTGGCATAGTTGTCCTTTAATTGTTGCCCTTAAAGTTGTAAATGGTATATTTAATTTAGTTTTTTAGCTATTTTATGTACACATTGCCTGATTTATGAAGGTCAACAACCATTTGTCTCTTTTCATTTGTGAGTTCTTTGCTTTTTCCCATGGTGATGGATGAGAAAGGAATTTTTCGTGTGTGTTACCTCATTTTTATTGATTTAATTTTGTTTGATTTAATTTATAAGAAACATTAGGGGTGCCAATAATGTTGACACTTACCTTTTTGAGAAATAAAATATTACTTGTTAAACAAAATATTTTTCTCTGCTAAATTCAATTGGTATTAATACAAATAAAAAATCCATACAATAGAGCTAAGTATTTGTATGATTTATTTTATACCGTCTTTTTCCTCATCTTTATCAAGGTTGCCAATCAATTTGGAGGTGCCTTCGGAAAGTATTCAGACCCCTTGACTTTTTCACATTCTATTAGGTTACAGCCTTATTCTAAAATGGATTACATTGTTATTTTCCCCTCATCAATCTACCCACAATACCACATGATGACGAAGTTAAAACAGGTTTTCAGAAATATTTGCCTTTTTATTTATTTTATAAACTGTACTAACACATTTACAAAAGTATTCAGTCCCTTTACACAGTACTTTGTTGAAGCACCTTTTGCAACGATTACAGCCTCTAGTCTTCTTGGGTATGATGCTACAAGCTTGGCATACCTGTATTTGGGGAGATTCTCCCATTCTTCTCTGCAGATCCTCTGAAGCTCTCTCAAGTTGGATGGGGAGCTTTGCTGCAGAGCTATTTTCACGTCTCTCCAGAGATGTTCAATCGCATTCAAGTCCGGTCTCTGGCTGGGCCACTCAATGACATTCAGAGACTTGTCCCAAAGCCACCCCTGCATTGTCTTGGCTGTGTGCTTAGGGTCGTTGTCCTGTTGGAAGGTGAAGCAGTCTGAGGTCCTGAGCGCTCTGGAGCAGGTTTTCATAAAGGATCTCTCTGTACTTTGCTCCGTTCATCTTTGCCTCGATCCTGAAAAACTGAAAAACATCCCCACAGCATGATGCTGTCACCACCATGCTTCACCGTAGGGATGGTGCCTGGTTTCCTCCAGACGTGACGCATGGCATTCAGGCCAAACAGTTTAATCTTGGTTTCATCAGACCAGTTAATCTTGTTGCTCATGGTCTGAGAGTCTTTAGGTGCCTTTTGGCAAACTCCAAGCGCGCTGTCATGTGCCTTTTACTGAAGAGTGGCATCCGTCTGGCCACTCTACCATAAATGCCTGATTGGTGGAGTGCTGCAGAGATGGTTGTCTTTCTGGAAGGTTCTCCCATCTCCACAGAGGAACTCTAGAGCTTTGTCAGAGTGACCATCAGGTTCTTTGTCACCTCCCCGATTGCTCAGTTTGGCCGAGCTGCCAGCTCTAGGAAGAGTCTTGGTGGTTCCAAACTTCTTCCATTTAAGAATGATGGTGGCCAATGCGTTCTTGGGGACCTTCAATGCTACAGAATGTTTTTGGTACCCTTCCCCAGGTCTGTGCCTCCACACAATCCTGTCTCGAATCTCTACGGACAATTCTTTCCACCTCATGGCTTGGTTTTTGCTCTGACATGCACTGTCAACTGTGGGACCTTACATAGACAGGCGTGTGCCTTTCCAAATCATGTCCAATCAATTGAATTTACCACAGGTGGACTCCAGTCAAGTTGTAGAACCATCTCAAGGATGATCAATGGAAACAGGATGCACCTGAGCTCAATAAGGCATTTCTGTTTTGTATTTGTAATAAATTTGCAAACATTTCTAAAAACCTATTTTCGCGTTGTCATTATGGGGTATTGTGTGTAGCTTGCTGAGGATGTTTATTTATTTAATCTATTTTAGATTAAGGCTGTAACGTAACACAGTGTGGAAAAAGTCAAGGGGTCTGAATACTTTCCGAAGGCACTGTAGATTTAAACAGTCACACTGAAGTTTACACACACACACACACACACACTCACACACACACACACCCTTTCTCTCCCCAGAGTAACCATTTTGAAAGCCACCTATGCGTTGTGTTCATTCCCCTCTTGGCCCGCCTGTCTAAACATGCCTCCTGTCTCTCATGGCTGCCAACTCCCAGTGTTCATAGTATCCCTAAAGAGAGACTGTCATAATACAATAAAAAAATCCAGATTAAAAGAGTCCCGTAGCCTAGACTGTTCAAAGACTACAGTGAGCTTTCACAAGTTATAGTTTTCGCAATGCTATTTTTGTAATCCCAGGTCATAGTAGGTTAAATGAGGACAACGGTCGTCATACAAATACAAGTTAACAATCTGTGAAAGTTGTCAGATCAAAAACATTATTCCGTTCTGAGTCAAGTCTTCAGTTTTGATACTTTCAAATAACCTCCTCCCTACAGCTGGAATGGTTAGAGCCTTGATTAGACAATGTTTTACTGAGAAAGAGATGCAAGGATACAATGCTCCCCTCCCCCATAAATACTGTTCAGAATTCAAGAATGAAAGTATGAAAATGTATGCACTCACTTACTGTAAGTCGCTCTGGATAAGAGTGTCTGCTAAATGACTAAAATGTAAATGTAAGAATATGGGGAAATGTTTTCTCCCTTAACTTGTGGTGAAAATAGCCATGTTCAGGACTCACTAGTTTAAATGTTAAGATTAATTTCCAAAAGAACTTGGATTACTTGCAAAACTGGGCCTTAGCTGAATATCCCTGACATGAATAATTCCCTCTGAATAAAAGTGATATCTTGTATCACTGCAAAATCTACTTTTAACAAGTTTGAATGTAAATGCATTTTGCTTTGCTGCATTTAAAAAAAAATGTTTGAATGAAGAACCGGGGAGCATTTCTTTATTCACTTTCAAGAAATAAACAAATAAAGAGAGGGTAAAAGTTCATGCCATAGCTTTGAAAAGGTAGTCTGCCAGAAAAACACTGCATGGATATGGAGGCAGATAACAACACAAACTGTCACGATCGTCATAATGAGTGGACCAAGGCGCAGCGTGAAATGCGTACATCATTTATTGAGTACTATTAACAACAACAAAACGAAACGTGAAGTCCTCGGTCATGAACACAAACTTACACGGAACAAGATCCCACAAATGACAAGTGCACAAAAGGCTGCCTAAGTATGGTTCCCAATCAGAGACAACGAGCCACAGCTGTCTCTAATTGGGAACCACCGCGGCCAACATAGAAACACATAAACTAGAACAAGAACATAGAAAACGAAACATAGTTTCGATGTGTAGTTCTAACACCCTGGCTCAACATATAAGAGTCCCTAGAGCCAGGGCGTGACAAACAGAGTATCGGCCTGTATACAGCACATGTGGTAAAGAGGTCAATGAAAGTGGCAGCTCTACCATTAGGGTTTTAGTGGCGGTGCCCCAGTAGACTATTGTTATCAATTATTAATGAACGTTTGTCAAATACGTTTTAAACTACATTAAGCTATTGTGCAATCACTGGCCATTGCCCCAATTTCAACATTGAATCATGCCAAAAACAGCAGCGGTCACCAGAGGTGAAGCAATGGCAGGGCCTTGCTGGGCACATGCCCTGCGAGATTGAATACTGGACCACCCAATAAGGTTGGATTAAAATATATATTTAAAAAATTGTAATAAATTAATTTGTTTTGATGTTTGTATTGTCTCCTGACTAATCAGAAATGTTGAAAAATGCAGTAGGAAGTTCCTGGAATCAAATTGGTTATATTGCAATCTTATTGTAACCCTAAAAGGGTTATTCGGTTGTCCCAATAGGAGAACCCTTTGAAGAACCCTTTTGGGTTCCAGGTAGAACCCTTTTGGTTCCAGGTAGAACCTTTTTGGGTTCTGTGTACAACCCTCTCCACAGAGAGTTCTATATGGAACCCAGAAGGGTTCTACCTAGAACCAAAAAGGGTTCTACCTGGAACCAAAAAGGTTTACCCTATTAGGACAGCCAAAGAACCCTTTTGGAAAAAAAATTCTAAGAGTATAGTCAGTCACAAGTAACAGTATGGTGAAACAAAGTTCACTCATGCGCTTTTTCAAAAAGCCACAGTTGGAGGATGAAGAAACAACACCTGCTCCACTACCTCTATCGGCCGTGCCCAATCTGTCAGAATCGTCCTCAGCACATGAGGAGGCTAGCATGTCAGCCCATGACGAGGTTCGCATGGCTACTGCTTCGACTTCCACAACCCAGCTAGCTCACTATCCCCCGGCCCTGCCTCATCATGGTGAACATGTCATCACCAGTCCACCTGCGGATTTGTCTGCAGTTGACGAACCACCCACACAACCAAAAATGTGAATGTTCCCCACTACAGTAATCAGTGGAAAATCTGTGTTTCTCATGGAAGTGATATGGACAGTTTTCTTGTCTGGAATACAGTTTGTCAAAGGACACTGTTTTCTATAAAATATGTAAACATTTCCATGAGGCCACTATGGAAGGTTTGTTAGAAACTGATATAAGGATTGGAAGCATCTTTGTGAGGCATACGTCAAGCACCAGGCTAGTAAACCCCACTCTTCTGCACTGGATTTGAAGGCTACAGTGCAAGCCATCGCAATCAAAGCTGTGGTAATGTTGTAAATCTATTTAACTGTGAGGCCATGGATTATTCATTTGTAGAGAGGAATCGTGATCACGTCAAAGTGGTTCTGGATATTGTTATGCTATGCGCTAAACAGGACATAGACTACGCGGACATAGGGAGAGTAAGAGGCCCTTAATAAGGGCAACTTATTACATTAATATCCAAATATGATCCAAAAATACAAAATCGTCTAGAGCAGCTACCCAAAAATGCAAAACTGAAAGAATCACTGCAGACCCCATGTGATCACTGGCATGTCTACTGTATGTTGAGGACGCTGAATTAACCATGTTTATTCAGCAACTGCATCGGAAAGTGGAGGGGGGTCAGAAATGTCAATCCCTTATCAATTTTCTGGACAGCTGCACCCCTGACATTTTCCCTAACATCAATAGACTACTAAGGCCCATCATCACCCTTCCTATGACTTTATATATTATGACTTCCTGTATTATACTTATGCTAAAATGAATATTCTATTCTACTGAGCCATTTACTTTATGTTCATATTTTTATATTTTATTACTTTTTTATTGTTGCATTGTCGAGAACAAACCTGAAAGTAAGCATTTTGTTTATTTCATTTCGTTGTGTATCCTGTACATACCACTAATAAAACTGGAACTTGGACTTGATGTAGTGTTGAGACTCTTCTCCATTACAGGCCGGATGAAAACTTCCATCAGATCTTGCATGCTGACTCCACATCTCAACAATCTAGCCCTGTTGTCATTTTAAAGGAAACTCAGTGACTCTTTGGACTATGACGAAATAATCTCCATCTTTAACACCAAGCCTGATTATAAACTCAGCAAAAAAAGAAACGTCCTTTTTTCAGGACCCTTAGACATGATTTGGAAAGACACACACCTATCTATATAAGGTCCCACAGTTGACAGTGCATGTCAGAGCAAAAACTAAGCCATGAGGTCGAAGGAATTGTCCGTAGAGCTTCAAGACAGGATTGTGTCAAGGCACAGATCTGGGGAAGAGTACAAAAACATTTTTGTAGCATTGAAGGTCCCCAAGAACACAGTGGCCTCCATCATTCTTAAATGGAAGAAGTTTGGAAACACAGAAGACACTTCCTAAAGCTGGCCGCCCGGCCAAACTGAGAAATCGGGGGAGAAGGGCCTTGGTTAGGAAGGTGACCAAGAACCCGATGGTCACTCTGACAGAGCTCCAGAGTTCCTCTGTGGAGATGGGAGAACCTTCCAGAAGTACAACCATCTCTGCAGCACTCCACCAATCAGGCCTTTTTGGTAGAGTGGCCAGACTGAAGCCACTCCTCAGTAAAAGGCACATGACAGCCCACTTGGAGTTTGCCAAAAGGCACCTAAAGGAATCTCAGACCATGAGAAACAAGATTATCTGGTCTGATGAAACCAAGATTGAACTCTTTGGCCTGAATGCCAAGCGTCACGTCTGGAGGAAACCAGGCACCGCTCATTACCTGGCCAAAACCATACCTATGGTGGTGGCAGCATCATGCTGTGGGGATGTTTTTCAGCGGCAGGGACTGGGAGTCTAGACAGGGTCGAGGGAAAGATGAACTGAGCAATGTACAGAGAGATCCTTGATGCAAATGTGCCCCAGAGCGCTCAGGACCTCAGACTGGGGCGAAGCACACAGCCAAGACAACGCTGGAGTTGCTTTGGGAAAAAATGAAATCCATTTTAGAATAGGGCTGTAACGTAACAAAATGTGGAAAACGTGAAGGGGTCTGAATACTTTCCTAATTAACTATATGTTCAATTAGTCAACATCCAGCCCTTCTAGATAGTGTACAGTAGTAGTGGAAGTATTGTCAACTATAATTAATATCAGGTCTAGTGTTTTACTCAGAACTCCTTTTTAACATGCATTTACACGTGTTTCTCTCCATTCCATCAACACTGTTATACAAGAAAAACAGTCATCCTATGTCACCTACGTATATAGTATATTGTGGAGAGAAATACTAAATCATTAATCTCTCATTATTGCACAGTTTGATATAATTCTTGGAATCAGAATCCCATTAATTTTCCAAATACATTTGTATGTACAGGAATTTGAATTGATTAAATGGTGCTGCCACAATAAACATAATATACAGACATAGACGATAAAAAGGATGGTCATTGTGTCAACAGAATGACTCACTCTTGTAATCTAAAGATATGTATCCATTTAAACAACAGTGGTAAGAACAATGCAGCCACCCTTCCTGAATCGTAGTCATAGTATACTGTGTGGAGTAATGGTGTTTGTTTCAAGAGGCCATGCTGGTTGACTTCAATTCCACACTCCGGTACATAGGGAAGGTGACATTAGATCGCCATGTTGCCTGTATATTGGCCTCTCATTGTTTTTGTTTTTCTGTTTTCAGGATGAGCTGCCTGTTGTCCAGGTCACTGGAGCTGTGAGACTCCACTGAGCCCTATTGATTTTCTCACCTACAACTCTCATAGTTCTACCGCTTTAAATTCATAATGCGCACCGAGTCTGTGACCCCATCTCACCTATACCTACCTAAGCTCTCTACCTGCCCCCTCATCTCCATCCCTTCTTCCTCTTTCCTCTTTGCTCCCTACCCCCACCCTCTTTTAGTGAGATTTACATCAAAAACATGAACTAGAACACCCTCAAATGTTTTAGTTTGCATAACTCAACAAACTTATTTTTTGGCTATTTGTTGCTTAGAAAACACCAAGTTCAATACCAATTTATGTGTTGTTCAGGGGCATGAGCTGGTTCCAATGTTAGGATTGGTTCATATAGAAATAACAGACAATTCTCTAGTCATGTGGAGGCAAGAGGCATAATTGAACTGTGCATTGCTTTCCGTGCACTAGTGAATATGCCCTGTGTGTACTTCAGCACCATGGACAGCTCCACAGGAATGGCTTTGGTTATTCTGACTTCTTTCATTGACGCATACACATAACAGTGGTTGAAAAGCAAACTACAATTGACTCTTACATCAGGTCATCTAATTGACACAATAGCCAAAACTTTTAGGTTCGTATTTTAAAGATTGTGATGCTATTCCCTGCTTTCTTGAAAGGATTGTGGTGAAAAGCAGTGATGAAACCAGCTCTACTCACTTGGGCCAGATCAGTGCAGTGAATATGACCCCAGAACAGTAGCGCTAGCTCTGCAGTGGCAATTCATCAAATGCTGTTTTACTCTGCTTACGTCAAAGAAAGGACATTTGGAGATACTGTTGTGGGTAATGTTGCAATTAGTAATGAGCACTGCATTGAATTTCAACTCCAAGGTTCTGTCTGAGGCGGAGGCAATTTTAGAGTGTGCGGGCCAATGCGAAAAGGAATTACTCTGGTCATGATTTGAATGGCTGATTAGAAGGACCTTGACTAGGTGACTAGGTGAAGATGGCACTGGGATGGAAAGCCACTGTTTTGCGAGTTCCTGACCAATTCTGCTATTTTGTGTGTTTTTTTGTACTGATCTACATTTTTTGGGTACATAATGTTTCCACCGCCGTTTGGGCACATTGATGAGACTATGGAGGCAAGTAAATAAACTACTCTCTGTTCTATTGGCGAATGTGCAATCGCTGGAGAACAAACTGGATGAGCTCAGCTCGAGACTATCCTATCAACGGAACATTAATAACAACTGTAATATACTATGCTTTTCGGAGTCATGGCTGAACAAGGACATGGACAATATACAGTTAGTTGGGTTTTCCAAACATCGGCAGGACAGAACAGCAGCGTCTGGTAAGATCCGTGGGGGTCGTGTGTGTCTCTTTGTCAACAAAGACTGGTGCGCAATCTGTAATATTAAGGAAGTATCAAGGTTCTGCTCACATGAGTTAGAATACCTCATGATAAACTGCAGACCATACTATTTACGGAGAGAGTTTTCATCTATATTTTTATTAGTTGTCTATTTACCACCCCAAACCAATGCGGGCACAAAGACCGCACTCAACAAGCTGTATAGGGCCATAAGCAAACAAGAAAAATGCTCATCCAGCGTCTGCGCTCCTAGTGGCCAGTGATTTTAATGCAGTAAATTTTTAATCCGTTTTACCTAATTTCTACCAGCATGTCACCTGTGCAACTAGAAAGGAAGAAAAAAAACTCTACATCACCTTTACTCCACACACAGAGACGCATACAAAGCACTCCCTCGCCCTCCATTTGGCATATCTGACCATAACTATATCCTCCTGAATCCTGCTTACAAGCAAAAACTCAAATAGGATGTAGCAGTGACGCGCTCAATACAGAAGTGGTCCGATGAAGCGGATGCTAAGCTACAGGACTGTTTCGCTAGCACAGACAGGAATATATTCCGTGATTCATCCGATGGCATTGAGGAGTTTACCAAATCAGTCACCGGCTTCATTGCTAAGTGTATTGATGACGTCGTCCCCACAGTAACAGTACCCACATATCCCAACCAGAAGCCATTATTTACAGACAACATCCACACTGAGCTAAAGGCAAGAGCTGGTGTTTTCAAGGAGTTTCAAGGAGGAATTTGATTTGATCTGTAGCCATTAAATGCTTTGAAAGGCTGGTCATGGCTCACATCAACACCATCATCCCAGAAACAGTGGACCCACTCCAATTCGCATACTGCCCAAACAGATCCACAGATGACGCAATCTCAATTGCACTCCACACTGCCCTTTCCCACCTGGACAAAATGAACACCTACGTGAGAATGCTGTTCATAGGCTACAGCTCAGTGTTCAACACCATAGTGCCCTCCAAGCTCATCACTAAAACTGAACACCTCCCTCTGCAATTGGATCCTGGACTTCCTGACAGGCCGCCCGCAGGTGGTGAGGGTAGGCAACAACAAATCCGCCACATTGTACCTCAACACGGGGGCCACTCAACACGGAGGCCCCTTAGGGGGTGTGTGCTTAGTCCCCTCCTGTACTCCCTGTTCACCACAACTGTGTGGCCGCGCACGACTCCAACACCATCATCAAGTTTGCCGATGACACGACTGTGGTGGGACTGATCATCAACAACGAAGAGACAGCCTATAGGGAGGAGGTCAGAAACCTGGCTGTGTGGTGACAGGACAACAACTTCTCCCTCAACGTGGGCAAGACAAAGGAGCTTATCGTGGACGGGCTGTAGTGGAGTAGGTCGAGAGCTTCAAGTTCCTCGGGGTCCACATTGGTAAGGACATATCATGGTCCAAACACACTAACACAGTCATGAAGAGGGAATGACAATGCCTCTTCCTATTCAAGAGGCTGAAAAGATTTGGCATGGGCCCTCAGATCCTCAAAAAACGTTATACAGCTGCATCATTGAGAGCATCTTGACTGGCGTCATCACTGCTTGGTATGTCAACTGCTCGGCACCTGACCGCAAGGCGCTACAGAGGGTAGTGCCTATCACCCAGTACATCACTTGGGCCAAACTCCTTGCCATCCAGGACCTCTATACCAGGCGGTGTCAGAGGAAAGCCCTAAAAATTGTGGAAGACTCCTGCTACCCAAGTCATTGACTGTTCTCTCTGCTACCGCACGGCAAGTGGTACCGGTGAGCTAAGTCTAGGACCAAAAGGCTCCTAAACAGCTTCTACCTCCAAGCCATAAGACTGATAAATAGTTAACCAAATAGCTATCTGGACTATCTGCATTGACCATTTTTTGCACTAACTCTTTTTGACTCTATGCACACAAGCTGGACTCACACATTAACACATACTTACACTGACACCTCAACACATAAACACACACTCACTCACAAATAACACGTACACACAGGCACACTGACGCCACACACACACACTTACACACTCATCACATACGCTGCTGCTGCTGTGTATTATCTATCTTGTTGCCTAGTCACTTTCCTCGTACCCCTGCACATCGACTCGGTACTGGTACCCCATGTATATAGCCAAGATATCATTGCTCATTGTGTATTTATTCCTCGTGCTACTATTATTTTATTTTGTATTATATATATTCTGCATTGTTGGGAAGGGCCCGTAAGTAAGCATTTCACTGTTAGTCTACACCTGTTGTTTACGAAGCATGTGACAATTAAAATGAGATTGATTTGAGGCATAATGGCTGTAGTCCCAACGCTTCTGTTCATCTAGCCACTTTTATGGGAATGCCTGCATAGTAGAGTACAGTGCATTCACTTAGTCTGCACTCAGGATGGAACAAGTGAACCATAATGAGGATGTTCATTGATGTTCAAGATGCGTTTTTAATATCCTGGTTGTTTGTAGTGTTCCTTGATCTATAAATGGATACAAAATACTATGACTGATAAAGATGTATATGCTGTCAAATGTCAATCGGCCTATTGCTTATTTTCCAGGCACCTGATTTGATGTTGTAAGGGGTTCGGGCTGGAATTTGCTCCATATCTTCAACTTCACAATCACCCTTACCCAACCCCTTGCAAACACACATAACAGGCGTAATGATTTGTTCCGAGGGTTGATAGTCACACAGGGGAATCAACCCGGTGCTCTCCACCCTCCCATCGTCACTAAAAGAGAGGAGACCTTCATTAGCCTGCCGCTATTCAGTAAGAACCCAAGTCCCCTCACCAGCTAGGCAAACAGGTGTTCCATAATAATCGCTGCTGAACTCCCAACAACACTGGTTCGCCCATTTCCCCTCCATATGCTTTAAGCTGTTAGGAAGTTACTGCTGAGGAATGACTGACAGTCCGGGTTACACCATCTTATTTACAGTGCTGACGATGATACAGTGTTTATTATGGGAAGGGCAGTGGATACTGTTTATTGTTAATGGTTGTATTTGGCATGGGAGGATCTTTTTATTGCCAGGATATTGGCCATTGATGTTATTAGTTTTCATTAATCTGATTAGCATAAATGTGTTATTTTATCAGTCGTTATGGTACTGTCTCAATTTTCCAATAGGTATAAGGTTAATGTGTTAATTAGCATGTGTGGGTGTGTGTCTATGAATCTTGTACTTTCTCATAATTAATCCCCATATAACTTATAGGCGTACCTACCAATGTGGTCTTTGTATTACAATTAGTCAATATGTCATTACAGTCGAAGTCAAAAGAGGGTGATGGCTTCAGGGAGATAACATCCACAGCTTAATCAAGTGTGAAGAAATCAGACAAGGACTACTGGGAATCAACATGATGACAAATTTGGACTCGGACAATAAATAAATAAACATGCAACAACATAACACATAAAAGCCCTAAGCCAAGAAAGAGAGAATCCATCGACAAATGTGTTTTTTTCTCCTCTGATTTCGGATAAACAAACAGAGATTCATGTCCAATTAAAACAATATTTACAGCATATTTGTGAGAATCTTCAGCCCCCAAGGTTGGCAATTGGAAGGAAAGCAGAGTTAAGAGACCTACCCCTGTGTGTGTGTGTGCTATCAAAAGCTGATCCATTTGATGCCTCAGCCTCAGACTGTTAGCTCTGCTCTCTCAGCTCCAAAGTCTGGATGATGACGCAGCCAAATCCATTCTAACACCTCCAAGAAAAACTGTCCTAATAATACATTTCCTGTGTCAGAGAATGGTCAATCATCCACAGTTTGCTGGATCCAAAGACTACTGAACAAAGCTGAGGACATAATCTAGTTCCCCTTGACGTACAGAATATTGACAATCTATTTTATATGTATATACTATACAGTATGTACAGTTTGAAAGGTTAGTAAATTACTAATGAAGATGTATTTCCTCCTTATCTACCCTTTAATGAATCACTGAACCTTTTTACTTCAAAAGACAATCTAATGATCTGTTGACACAAGGCGTATTTCTGAACCTCATACCTCAATCTGTTTAGATTTTTATTAATCCAGGATTGAGAAATCAAGAATACTATCAAACAGCCAATACTGAAAACAATTCGCCTGGCATCTGCTGAATAGATTAAATATATAAATTATATAAAATAGGTTGGTGGTAAGCAGTAACTACAGTAAGCGGCGAGACAATAGTGAATACAGATGACAGAGCCAGTTTGCTACAGCAGGAAAATTATTCTGCAGCAACATAAAATTTGAATTATTATGTAGATTACAATAAATTGACATTTTTGAAGGTGTTGATATATTTTTTGTTTCGGAAAATCAAGTCTGAAAAGTCAGAGTATAAATTACAAACTTCAGAAGCCTTTTTAAACTTCAAATACACAGGTTTAACATGTCCTTCATTGCAGGAAAGTTATCCTGCAACACGGTGATCAAATTAAGATCCTACATCTGTACATGTAAATCACTGGGCTGATATTAATCTATGATAGCCAGCTCATCATGATATGTGGTGGCAAAGTTCTGCACATTACAGATGGTGTCTGACGACCCTGGCATACAATGGTGCCCTGTGAAATCATGGGAAATCTGGCAGTCTGCGTTCTGATTGGAGCCAGCAGAGGAAAAGAGGAATACATGAATGTAGTGAGGTAATATTTATCTTATATTCGTATTATATAGAACTAACATGCGACCTGTGATAACACTAAGCAATAAATATGATCAAAATCTATTCAAATGTTAATCTGACTACACAAAGATGATTTAGCAATATGCGAGAGACTATAGTTAAGTTAAAGGCAAATAGGGCTCCCGAGTGGCGCAGCGGTCTAAGGCACTGCATCTCAGTGCTTGAGGCGTCACTACAGACCACCTGGTTCGATTCCAGACTGTATCACAACCGGCCTTGATTGGGAGTCTCATAGGGTGGCGCACAATTGGCCCAGCGTCGTCCGGGTTTGGCTGGTGTAGGCCGTCATTGTAAATAAGAATTTGTTCTTAACTGACTTGCCTAGTTAAATAAAGGTAAAATATATATTTTTTTTATTGAATTGCATTGTAAAATGAATGAATTCACATAAAAGGCATAAAGCTTAAGTTAGAAAGGCAATACTGAAATTAAGAAAACATTAAGTATCTATGCATGATCAGAGAGGGAGACACACAAAAAACATGGCTTGAGCCATGGCCTATTGCTCATGGGAGAGAGGGGGGGAGAATGAGAGAGAGTGTATCTCACCACAGCAGGTCAGGAACAAAGAGAAAGAAACAATGAAACTAAGACCCTTTTATAACCATTTGACCATTTTTATATTCAAAATCAGAGTTGTAACCAATAGCATTACTGATGAGTTAACCTCCAATCAGATATCAGCCCTACAGGATGTAAAGGCAACAACACCTATTGCTTAACAGATGTGTGACAGAGTGGGAGAGCAACACAGATAAGGCTGAATTACAGAGAAGACAATAAACCATTTGCATAGTGTTGATAAAAGTGAGGCCGGGGTTTTGAACCGGCCTACATGAGTTGAGCAAACACATAATTTTATGTTCACTGAATGTATGCCTATATTTTCTCAAGTTGGAGCTAAATTTGGGCCAACTAAACATTTTATGTTCAGTTAACACTTTAACCGAAAAGTTGAGTAAACAAAAAAATTGCTGTGGAACCAGATACTTAATAATAATTAGTTGAAACAACTCTTTTTTTTTTACAGTGAACACCTAATCAACAAAAAGGAATAGACATGCAGAGGAATGGACTGAAGCACAGTTAGCATACAGGTAATCTGGAAGAATGGAAATACAGACCAAAATACAGACCAAATACAGACCAACTGAAACATACAAGTGTTTTATTTATTTTTATTTTTTACCAATGGATGAAATCAAACAATGCAAGTATTATATTTTATAATGGCCATTGAAAGTCAGTGCTACTAACATAGCTACTAATTCTTCTTAGTAACTACTCTCTTCATGCAGATTAAACTTTTCACATAGTCTTTGCCTTAGCTTCCCCATCTTACGCACCGGACTCCCCTGCCAGCCTTGTCACCCCTGCTCCGCTCTCCCACCGTCAGGGAAAGACATTACTGCCACTCAGACGTTCAACCTCTTCCTGCTGTTCACCCTCTTCAGCCGCTCCTTAAATAGAGCCGTCAGTCTGCAGTCTGCCTGTAATTATGATGAAATACTAATTAAGGGCAGGCCTGACCCAGCCAGACATGCCCTCTCTCTCTCTCTCTCTCTCTCTCTGATCCTCTCTGATCCTCTCTCTCTCTCTCTGATCCTCTCTCCTGTCTGCTCCAGATGGTCTCAGGTACAGAGAACACTTGAGGAAGAGGCTCCTTCCAGGACTACAATGTGTGCTATCATGTCTAGGATAGGTCTGGATGTGTTTAGACTTACATACATGGACGTGTTTACACAGCCCATTCTCTTATGGAATATGCCAGGAGGTGCCGATTCTGCATGTACCAGATTACATTTGGACCTGGCGAAATGTGGAAGGTATACCGTGAGAGCCTATTACGTTTCAGTTGGCTTTTAGCTTGCTAGGATGTTGTGGATGGGGATGGACATTTAAGCCGCAGCTCTATTATCTATAATGTTACCTGTAGATTGTACTGTACATTTGGTGAATGTTTACTAACTTACGCTCTTTAGAGGTTCCATTAAGAGGTTATCATTAATGTCTTGGTGGATCTGAACAGGCATTAGAAATAATTCTGCATTAGCTATATGCATATTCCAGCTAGCTTATGTGACTCCTTCCCATCCATCATCGGTCTTAGTTATCCTCAGTGGCCATCTCTGCTCAGATGGTGGGCAGATAACCACAGATAGAGGTGAGCAAGGGTGGGAGCAGTTCATTACCTCCACCATCTCACTTCTGCCATACCTTAGTGCTTTCTCCTCTCTCTCTCCCTCTCTCTCTCTCTCTCTCTCTCTCTCTCTCTCTCTCTCTCTCTCTCTCTCTCTCTCTCTCTCTCTCTCTCTCTCTCGCTCTCTTCAAATGCTTTGCTAAGCAGCAGACAGACAGGCAGGCAACTAATGTGTCAAACGGTGATGGATGAGGCATAGAACAGCTTAATCGGGAATCAATGGAGGATACACCCAATAGCACCTCCAGTTCCTCCATGAGATATAGACCAGCAGATGGAAAACCTTGTCCTGTCTACTTGATCATCATCAGGAATTAACGACACATACATGACAGGAGCCATCCCACATACAGTACAGAATAACTCTGGAAGTAAGCCAGGTTCAGTGCAGGACTGCCTTAAAAGACTAGAATTCACTTGCCATAGTGCAACTCACTATCATGTCTTTGTGGTGTGGTTTGAGTCTTTTTAGACAACCCTCTGTCCACAGTGCAACCTGTTGTCAGCCTCCAGCCTCTTGTCCCCAAATCTCCCTACACCTGTTCCAAGTCACAAGTGCCAATCTGGCAAGGGCCTCATTGTCAGAGAGGAGTGAAGCAGAGGAGAGGAGTGAAGAGCTCGGTTTGTTTGCTAGCTCTCCTACTGTATCTCCCTCTCTCTCCCTGACAGCCCTCCATGCCTGCCACTCCACAGCTCCATAAGAGAGAGTGGAGCTCAGATAAACACAGGGACACAGAAAATAAGTGTCCCTAGAATAGAGGAGCTCTGTGCAGGGTTGGGTGCTCACCTCACTGAGTTCCTGTGGAGTCGCCAGAATGAGGCTTCCCACTTTGTTACTGAAATGTGATTGTTGCTCTTTGGCTCTCCAACACTTTCCTGAAACAAGTGCACTGTCATAACAGAACTACTCCTACAGATGAGTTATAAAGTTTAAACAAAGAAATTACACAAAGTATATCAAGGAGGGCAGTTTTGTCAACAAAGAATAAAAACTATTCTGTAAACAAACTGCCATTACATTGTAGATATGTCTTCAACAATCTGCTATAAGTTAAAATGTCATAACCTCTTTGATGCCTTGTTTGAGAATGCCATGTTATACGCCCTCCCTCCTCAGATGGAAGCCAGCTGCAGCTCACCTGTCACGCCCTGACTCTGAGGACGTTTATTTGTTGAGTCAGGGTGTGTATATTCCGTGTTGTGTGTTGCTATGTTGATTTTTCTATGTTTAGATCTAGAATGTGTAGATCTATGTTGGCCGGGGTGGTTCCCAATCAGAGGCAGCTGTAGCTCGTTGTCTCTGATTGGGGACCATACCTAGCAGCCTTTTGGCACCTGTTAGTTGTGGGATCTTGTTCCAGTTATGGTATGTTTGTGTGTTACCTTGGACTTGTGTCGCGTGTTCATTCGTTTAAATTAACATGTATGCTTATCACGCTGCGCCTTGGTCCGTCCAGTCTATAAACGATCGTGACATCACCCTTGAAGTCCACCATTGTGCCCCTGTTCCCTTCATGTATTTGATGCTGTTACTATTTTTTTTCTTGTTCAATAATATATGGCACAAATGCTTGCTTCTGACACTAGGGCTTCCAGTGTGGAATTCGAGCTGGATAAAGCCTCTGAAGAATGGCTGACACTATTGTTCACTGCTGGTGCACTCTGCCGGTCCCTGTCAGGGTGGTTTTGTGAACAGAGAAAGGAACCGTCATTCACCAATCTATTTTTAACCAGAATGGGTAGCATCTACAGTAAACAATGATACTTTAGATTGATAGTCAGAGTTGGGGTCTAGTGAATCCATTATATACAGTACCTGTCTTGATCATTTTATATATCTTATAAGCACATCATTGCGAAAGTGTCAGGGTAGGTGTCTAGCTGTTTCCGTTGTTGCAACCACGGTGGAAAGTCCAGACACTACCTCCACCGTGGACATTCCCCCCGAATACCTCGATTTGGCACACGCGTTTTCCAAAACGCAGGCAACCAAATTACCACCTCATTGGGTAGGGGATTGCGCGATAAACCTCCGGGTAGACGCTGTGCCTCCCAGGAGTCATGTATATCCCCTGTCGCAGGCTGAAACGGAGGCGATGGAGACATACGTCTTAGAGTCCCTGCGCCAGGGGTTCATACGTCCCCCACTTCGCCTGCCTTCTCAAGTTTCTTTTTTGTGAAGAAGAAAGACGGAGGTCTGCGCCCTAGCATTGATTACCGAGCATTTAACAAGGGGACAATTCGTTATAGTTATCCTCTACCCCTCATTCCATCTGTAATCGAGTCAATGCATGGGCGGGCTTCTTCACAAAATTAGATCTCTGGAGTGCGTACAACCTGGTGCGTTTCCGAGAAGGGGACTAGTGGAAGACAGCATTCAGCACAACCACTGGGCATTACGAATGCCTGGTGATGCCGTACGGTTTGATGAATGCTCCATCTGTCTTCCAGTCCTTTGTGAACGAGGTGTTTCGGACATGCTTGGTCGCGGTGTAGTGGTCTACATCGATGACATTCTGGTATATTCCGCTATGCGCGCTGAGTATGTGTCCCTGGTTCGCAAAGTGCTGGCCCGACTGTTGGAACATTACCTTTATGACAAGACAAAGTGCCTGTTTTTCCAACAGTCCGTCTCCTTCCTCGGATACCGCATCACCATCTCAGGTGTGGAGATGGAGGGATACCGATTTTGAGCCGTGCTTAATTGGCCGACTCCAACCACGGTAAAGGAGGTGCATCGCTTTATTGGCTTTGCCAACTACTATCGGAGGTTTATCTGGGGCTTTGGCAAGGTCGCAGCTCCCACCACCTCTCTGTTGAAGGGTGGGCCGTCCCGGCTCCGCTGGTCTGCTGAGGCTGACAGGGCTTTCAGTAACCTGAGGGCTCTGTTCACTTCAGCCCCGGTACTGGCCCATCCCGATCTATCAATACCTTTCGTAGTGGAGGTTGATGCGTCCAAGGTAGGGATAGGCGCTGTCCTATCTCAAAACTTGGGCACGCCACCCAAGAAGCTCAGCAGAACTACGATGTTGGTGATCGGGAGTTGTTGGATGTTGTCAGAGCCCTGACCGTGTGGAGGCACTGGCTCTAGGGAGCAAAACACCCTTTCCTCGTCTGGACTGACCACCATAACCTGGAGTACATCTGGGAAGAAAGGAGGCTGAACCCTTGCCAGGCCAGGTGGGCCCTGTTCTTCACCCGGTTTGATTTTACACTGTCCTTCATACCAGGTACAAAGAACGTGAAGGCAGAAGCACTGTTACGGCTGTATGACAGAGGAGAGGCCCATAGACAACACCCCATACTCCTGGCCACCTGCATTGTGGCACCGGTAGTGTTGGCGGTGGACGCGGACATAGAGCGGGCGTTACGCACAGAGCCATCTCCACCTCAGTGCCCAGCTGGGCGGTGGTATGTGCCGTCTCTTGTCCGTGACCGTCTGATCTATTGGGTACACATGTCCCCCTCCTCTGGTCACCCAGGTATCGGCCGTACAGTGTGCTGCCAGACTGGAAGGTAATGGTACCCTACCTTGGCTAAGGACGTGAGGGTGTATGTTTCCTCCTGCTCGGTGTGCGCCCAGAGTAAGGCACCTAGGCACCTACCAGAGGGTAAGTTACATCCCTTACCAGTTCCACAACGGCCAGTTCCCACTTGTGTATTGACTTTCTCACTGATCTTCCCCTCTCTCAGGGTAACACCGCCATACTGGTCATTTTGGACCTTTTCTAAAGCCTGTCGCCTCCTTCCTTTGCCCGGTTTCCCCACGGCCCTGCAGACTACAGAGGCCCTGTTTACTCACATCTTCCGGCACTACGGGGTGCCAGAGGACATAGTGTCTAACCGGGGTCCCCAGTTTACATCCAGGGTCTGGAAGGCGTTCATGGAACGTCTGGGGGTCTCGGTCACCCTGACCTCTGGGTTTCACCCCGAGTCAAATGGGCAGGTGGAATGGGTGAATCAGGATGTGGGTAGGTTCCTGCGGTTCTAATGCCAGGACCGGACGGGGGAGTGGTCGGTGTTCTTGCCATGGGCCGAATATACCCAGAACTCTCTCCGCCACTCCTCCACTAACCTAACGCCATTTCAATGTGTTTTAGGTTATCAGCCGGTTCTGGCACTGTGGCATCAGAGCCAGACCGAGACATGGGAACGCTGCTCACATCCACCTCCAGCGCGTCGTGCGCCGCCAGAAGGCCAACGCTGACCGCCACCGCAGTGACCCGGAATCTGCCCCTCCGCCTGCCCTGCCGGGAAGCTGAGCCCGCGGTTTGTGGGGCCGTTCAAAGTCCTGAGGAGAATAAACTAGGTTACCTATAGGTTACTACTCCCTCCAGATTACCGTATTAACCCCTCATTCCATGTGTCTCTCCTCAGGCCGGTGGTGGCTGGTCCGCTCCAGGAGTCTAAGGTGTGGAAGGTTCCTCCACTAAGCGTCCCAATTCAAATTTTGCCCTGATAAGTTTGCTTTATTTGAACACAGCAGAGTTCAATATTATAGAATGTGTGTGTGTTAGTATCCTTACAAATATGAACATCTACATGCTGTATGACACAGATAAGGGTAAGAATAAAGTAATCTTCTCTCTAACACTTTAAATGTTAGGGGTGGACCTCATCGGACCCTTCACCAAATCCAGGAATGGCAACAACTGGTGTCTGACGGCGACCTATCACTTTACCAAGTGGGTGGAGGCAATACCCATTAAGGTCAGTAAAGGAAGAGAATGTGCTTAACTCTAAATTCCCTTCTGTAACCCATTAAAAAGCAAAAATAGATTTTTGTTTTGTATGATACCCACCAGGAATGGTGGGAGAACAACTTGAAGGTAATTATCTTTGTACACAACAGCAGCGTCCAGGCCTCCACCGAGTACAGACGGGAGCCGCAACTGTTGACTGAGGTAAACAATGCAATTGTATATACAATTATTGCATATACTGTAGTCTTTCAAATTTGTGATTGACTTTGTGTTGTTGTTTGTCTATTGCAATTTTATAATAATTGTATTTATTCCTGTTATCAATCAAGGTGAGACTGAACATCGACAAGGCGCAGGAGAAACAGGAGAGCTACCGGAAGAGAATCAAGAAGGGGACCAAGTGTTTCGACATCCGGGCAAATTACTTGGTTTGGAAGAAGGATGAAAGGAAGGCGAGACCTGGGAAACCTTGCTGCTCTATCGCTCCTAACTGGGGTCACCATCCGTTAAGGTGAATATAAAAACCTCAGATATTTGCTTTTGCACACAAAATAACCTGAAGCTAATTTTAGTTTCCCTAACATATATTACAGTGAAGGGAAAAAAGTATTTGATCCCCTGCTGATTTTGTATGTTTGCCCACTGATAAAGACATGATCAGTCTATAATTTTAATGGTAGGTTTATTTGAACAGTGAGAGACAGAATAACAACAAAAAAATCCAGAAAAAATGCATATCAAAAATGTTATAAATTGATTTGAATTTTAATGAGGGAATTAAGTATTTGACCCCTCTGCAAAACATGAATTAGTACTTGGTGGCAAAACCCTTGTTGGCAATCACAGAGGTCAGACGTTTCTTGTAGTTGGCCACTAGGTTTGCACACATCTCAGGAGGGATTTTGTTCCACTCCTCTTTGCAGATCTTCTCCAAGTCATTAAGGTTTTGAGGCTGACGTTTGGCAACTCGAACCTTCAGCTCCCTCCACAGATTTTCTATGGAATTAAGGTCTGGAGACTGGCTAGACCACTCCAGGAACTTAATGTGCTTCTTCTTGAGCCACTCCTTTTTTGCCTTGGCCGTGTGTTTTGGGTCATTGTCATCCCTGGCTGAGGGAAGGAAGTTTTCACCCAAGATTTGATGGTACATGGACCCGTCCCTTTGATGTGGTGAAGTTGTCCTGTCCCCTTAGCAGAAAAACACCCCCAAAGCATAACGTTTCCACCTCCATGTTTGACAGTGGGAATGGTGTTCTTGGGGTCATAGGCAGCATTCCTCCTCCTCCAAACACGGCGAGTTGAGTTGATGCCAAAGAGCTCGATTTTGGTCTCATCTGACCACAACACTTTCACCCAGTTCTCCTCTGAATCATTCAGATGTTCATTGGCAAACTTCAGACGGCCCTGTATATGTGCTTTCTTGAGCAGGGGGACCTTGCGGGCGCTGCAGGATTTCAGTCCTTCACGGCGTAGTGTGTTACCAATTGTTTTCTTGGTGACTATGGTCCCAGCTGCCTTGAGATCATTGACAAGATCCTCCTGTGTAGTTCTGGGCTGATTCCTCACCGTTCTCATGATCATTGCAACTCCACGAGGTGAGGTCTTGCATGGAGCCCCAGGCCGAGGGAGACTGACAGTTATTTTGTGTTTCTTCCATTTGCAAATAATCGCACAAACTGTTGTCACCTTCTCACCAAGCTGCTTAGCGATGGTCTTGTAGCCCATTCCAGCCTTGTGTAGGTCTACAATCTTGTCCCTGACATCCTTGTAGAGCTCGTTGGTCTTGGCCATGGTAGAGAGTTTGGAATCAGATTGATTGATTGCTTCTGTGGACAGGTGTCTTTTTATAAGGTAACAAGCTGAGAATAGGAGTGTGCTCCTAATCTCAGCTCGTTACCTGTATAAAAGACACCTGGGAGCCAGAAATCTTTCTAATTGAGAGGGGGTCAAATACTTATTTCCCTCATTAAAATGCAAATCAATTTATAACATTTTTGACATGCGTTTTTCTGGATTTTGTTGTTGTTATTCTGTCTCTCACTGTTCAAATAAACCTACCATTAAAATGATAGACTGATCATTTCTTTGTCAGTGGGCAAACGTACAAAATCAGCAGGGGATCAAATACTTTTTTCCCTCACTGTATATGTCTTCTCTTTGTCTTCCTAGTGTTACCTCGGTGGAAGCCAACAATCTTCTCCAGTTGGAGCAGTTGGACGGTCGACCACTGAAAGCCCTAACACCCGACACTTCAATAGACAAAGTAGGTTGGTTGGTTGACATTTGAGAAAGCAAGAAATTGTAGTTGTTTTGAGCTTATAAAAATGTACCTCTTCAATTTACATCTCCAAATGGCTTTAGGACCATCGACTGTCCGAGGCCCCGGGAGGTATCCCATCCACCAGAGCCAGTGAGTTCGGATCAGCCTGATTCTCTGTGCTTTGAGTCGGAGGGGGACCAGCTTGAGGTAGGCTATACCTTCAAAAACTGTTGAAAATAAATATCTCCCATTTATAACAATGCACTAATGCATACAATTTTCTCACAGCAAAGTGTAACCTGTGTGTTTGCTTGTTTACGTCTCTGTCTCCTACCCTGTTCTCTTTAACTCTGCTCCTGTTCTCCAGGATCTAGAAGTTCTGCCCAACACCCAGATGTGGATCCACCTGATGTCCTCCATTACCAACTACCCCCCAACTTTTCATTACATCATCTCTGTTATTGTCATGTAGGGATTATCTGCTAAGAAAGTGTTCTTGCTCTATCATACTGGCCACATAATATGTGAGATACACAGATTAACTAAAAACACTAGGCAGATTGCAAGAAAAAGCCATATCTCAGACTGCCCATCATTTATTTTTATTGGCCAGTCTGAGATATGGCTTTTTCTTTTCAACTCTGCTTGGAAGGTCAGCATCCCGGAGTCGCCTCTTCACTGTTGACGTTGAGACTGGTGTTTAGCAGGTACTATTTAATGAAGCTGCCAGTTGAGGACCTGTGAGGTGTCTTTTTCTCAAACTAGACACTCTAATGTATTTGTCCTCTTGCTCAGTTGTGCACCGGGGCCTCCCACTCCTTTTTCTATTCTGGTTAGAGCCAGTTTGTGCTGTTCTGTGAAGGGAAAAGTACACAGTGTTGTACGAGATCTTCAGTTTCTTGGCAATTTCTTGCATGTAATTTCTCGAAACCCCGGCAAGGCTGCCGCCCAGGCACATCCCTAGCCGTGTCCTCAGAGCAAATGCCGACCAGCTGGCTGGTGTGTTTACGGACATATTCAATCTCTCCCTTTTCCAGTCTGCTGTCCCCACATGCTTCAAGATGGCCAACATTGTTCCTGTACCCAAGAAAGCAAAGGTAACTGAACTAAATGACTATTGCCCCGTAGCACTCACCTCTGTCATCATGAAGTGCTTTGAGAGACTAGTCAAGGATCATATCACCTCTGCCTTACCTGTCACCCTAGACCCACTTCAATTTGCTTACCGCCCCAATAGATCCACAGACGATGCAATCGCCATCAAACAGCACACTGCCCTATCCCATCTGGACAAGAGGAATACCTATGTAAGAATGCTGTTCATTGACTATAGCTAGGCATTCAACACCATAGTACCCTCCAAGCTGATCATTAAGCTCTAGGCCTTGGGTCTGAACCCCGCCTGTGCAACTGGGTCCTGGACTTCCTGATGGGCCGCCCCCAGGTAGTGAAGGTAGGAAACAACATCTCCACTTCGCTGATCCTCAACACTGGGGCCCCACAAGGTACTCCCTGTTCACCCATGACTGCGTGGCCAAGCACGCCTCCAACTCAATCATCAAGTTTGCAGATGACACAACAGTAGTAGGGTTGATTACCAACAATGACGAGACCGCCTACACAGCTAGCTTCTGTGACTCCTTCCCATCCATCATCGGTCTTAGTTATCCTCAGTGGCCATCTCTGCTCAGATGGTGGGCAGATAACCACAGATAGAGGTGAGCAAGGGTGGGAGCAGTTCATTACCTCCACCATCTCACTTCTGCCATACCTTAGTGCTCTCTCTCTCTCTCTCTCTCTCCCTCTCTCTCTCTCTCTCTCTCTCTCTCTCTCTCTCTCTCTCTCTCTCTCTCTCTCTCTCTCTCTCTCTCTCTCTCGCTCTCTTCAAATGCTTTGCTAAGCAGCAGACAGACAGGCAGGCAACTAATGTGTCAAACGGTGATGGATGAGGCATAGAACAGCTTAATCGGGAATCAATGGAGGATACACCCAATAGCACCTCCAGTTCCTCCATGAGATATAGACCAGCAGATGGAAAACCTTGTCCTGTCTACTTGATCATCATCAGGAATTAACGACACATACATGACAGGAGCCATCCCACATACAGTACAGAATAACTCTGGAAGTAAGCCAGGTTCAGTGCAGGACTGCCTTAAAAGACTAGAATTCACTTGCCATAGTGCAACTCACTATCATGTCTTTGTGGTGTGGTTTGAGTCTTTTTAGACAACCCTCTGTCCACAGTGCAACCTGTTGTCAGCCTCCAGCCTCTTGTCCCCAAATCTCCCTACACCTGTTCCAAGTCACAAGTGCCAATCTGGCAAGGGCCTCATTGTCAGAGAGGAGTGAAGCAGAGGAGAGGAGTGAAGAGCTCGGTTTGTTTGCTAGCTCTCCTACTGTATCTCCCTCTCTCTCCTGACAGCCCTCCATGCCTGCCACTCCACAGCTCCATAAGAGAGAGTGGAGCTCAGATAAACACAGGGACACAGAAAATAAGTGTCCCTAGAATAGAGGAGCTCTGTGCAGGGTTGGGTGCTCACCTCACTGAGTTCCTGTGGAGTCGCCAGAATGAGGCTTCCCACTTTGTTACTGAAATGTGATTGTTGCTCTTTGGCTCTCCAACACTTTCCTGAAACAAGTGCACTGTCATAACAGAACTACTCCTACAGATGAGTTATAAAGTTTAAACAAAGAAATTACACAAAGTATATCAAGGAGGGCAGTTTTGTCAACAAAGAATAAAAACTATTCTGTAAACAAACTGCCATTACATTGTAGATATGTCTTCAACAATCTGCTATAAGTTAAAATGTCATAACCTCTTTGATGCCTTGTTTGAGAATGCCATGTTATACGCCCTCCCTCCTCAGATGGAAGCCAGCTGCAGCTCACCTGTCACGCCCTGACTCTGAGGACGTTTATTTGTTGAGTCAGGGTGTGTATATTCCGTGTTGTGTGTTGCTATGTTGATTTTTCTATGTTTAGATCTAGAATGTGTAGATCTATGTTGGCCGGGGTGGTTCCCAATCAGAGGCAGCTGTAGCTCGTTGTCTCTGATTGGGGACCATACTTAGGCAGCCTTTTGGCACCTGTTAGTTGTGGGATCTTGTTCCAGTTATGGTATGTTTGTGTGTTACCTTGGACTTGTGTCGCGTGTTCATTCGTTTAAATTAACATGTATGCTTATCACGCTGCGCCTTGGTCCGTCCAGTCTATAAACGATCGTGACATCACCCTTGAAGTCCACCATTGTGCCCCTGTTCCCTTCATGTATTTGATGCTGTTACTATTTTTTTCTTGTTCAATAATATATGGCACAAATGCTTGCTTCTGACACTAGGGCTTCCAGTGTGGAATTCGAGCTGGATAAAGCCTCTGAAGAATGGCTGACACTATTGTTCACTGCTGGTGCACTCTGCCGGTCCCTTGTCAGGGTGGTTTTGTGAACAGAGAAAGGAACCGTCATTCACCAATCTATTTTTAACCAGAATGGGTAGCATCTACAGTAAACAATGATACTTTAGATTGATAGTCAGAGTTGGGGTCTAGTGAATCCATTATATACAGTACCTGTCTTGATCATTTTATATATCTTATAAGCACATCATTGCGAAAGTGTCAGGGTAGGTGTCTAGCTGTTTCCGTTGGTGCAACCACGGTGGAAAGTCCAGACACTACCTCCACCGTGGACATTCCCCCCGAATACCTCGATTTGGCACACGCGTTTTCCAAAACGCAGGCAACCAAGTTACCACCTCATCGGGCGGGGGATTGCGCGATAAACCTCCGGGTAGACGCTGTGCCTCCCAGGAGTCATGTATATCCCCTGTCGCAGGCTGAAACGGAGGCGATGGAGACATACGTCTTAGAGTCCCTGCGCCAGGGGTTCATACGTCCCCCACTTCGCCTGCCTTCTCAAGTTTCTTTTTTGTGAAGAAGAAAGACGGAGGTCTGCGCCCTAGCATTGATTACCGAGCATTTAACAAGGGGACAATTCATTATAGTTATCCTGTACCCCTCATTCCATCTGTAATCGAGTCAATGCATGGGCGGGCTTCTTCACAAAATTAGATCTCTGGAGTGCGTACAACCTGGTGCGTTTCTGAGAAGGGGACTAGTGGAAGACAGCATTCAGCACAACCACTGGGCATTACGAATGCCTGGTGATGCCGTACGGTTTGATGAATGCTCCATCTGTCTTCCAGTCCTTTGTGAACGAGGTGTTTCGGACATGCTTGGTCGCGGTGTAGTGGTCTACATCGATGACATTCTGGTATATTCCGCTATGCGCGCTGAGTATGTGTCCCTGGTTCGCAAAGTGCTGGCCCGACTGTTGGAACATTACCTTTATGACAAGACAAAGTGCCTGTTTTTCCAACAGTCCGTCTCCTTCCTCGGATACCGCATCACCATCTCAGGTGTGGAGATGGAGGGATACCGATTTTGAGCCGTGCTTAATTGGCCGACTCCAACCACGGTAAAGGAGGTGCATCGCTTTATTGGCTTTGCCAACTACTATCGGAGGTTTATCTGGGGCTTTGGCAAGGTCGCAGCTCCCACCACCTCTCTGTTGAAGGGTGGGCCGTCCCGGCTCCGCTGGTCTGCTGAGGCTGACAGGGCTTTCAGTAACCTGAGGGCTCTGTTCACTTCAGCCCCGGTACTGGCCCATCCCGATCTATCAATACCTTTCGTAGTGGAGGTTGATGCGTCCAAGGTAGGGATAGGCGCTGTCCTATCTCAAAACTTGGGCACGCCACCCAAGAAGCTCAGCAGAACTACGATGTTGGTGATCGGGAGTTGTTGGATGTTGTCAGAGCCCTGACCGTGTGGAGGCACTGGCTCTAGGGAGCAAAACACCCTTAGCTCGTCTGGACTGACCACCATAACCTGGAGTACATCTGGGAAGCAAGGAGGCTGAACCCTTGCCAGGCCAGGTGGGCCCTGTTCTTCACCCGGTTTGATTTTACACTGTCCTTCATACGAGGTACAAAGAACGTGAAGGCAGAAGCACTGTTACGGCTGTATGACAGAGGAGAGGCCCATAGACAACACCCCATACTCCTGGCCACCTGCATTGTGGCACCGGTAGTGTTGGCGGTGGACGCGGACATAGAGCGGGCGTTACGCACAGAGCCATCTCCACCTCAGTGCCCAGCTGGGCGGTGGTATGTGCCGTCTCTTGTCCGTGACCGTCTGATCTATTGGGTACACATGTCCCCCTCCTCTGGTCACCCAGGTATCGGCCGTACAGTGTGCTGCCAGACTGGAAGGTAATGGTACCCTACCTTGGCTAAGGACGTGAGGGTGTATGTTTCCTCCTGCTCGGTGTGCGCCCAGAGTAAGGCACCTAGGCACCTACCAGAGGGTAAGTTACATCCCTTACCAGTTCCACAACGGCCAGTTCCCACTTGTGTATTGACTTTCTCACTGATCTTCCCCTCTCTCAGGGTAACACCGCCATACTGGTCATTTTGGACCTTTTCTAAAGCCTGTCGCCTCCTTCCTTTGCCCGGTTTCCCCACGGCCCTGCAGACTACAGAGGCCCTGTTTACTCACATCTTCCGGCACTACGGGGTGCCAGAGGACATAGTGTCTAACCGGGGTCCCCAGTTTACATCCAGGGTCTGGAAGGCATTCATGGAACGTCTGGGGGTCTCGGTCACCCTGACCTCTGGGTTTCACCCCGAGTCAAATGGGCAGGTGGAATGGGTGAATCAGGATGTGGGTAGGTTCCTGCGGTTCTAATGCCAGGACCGGACGGGGGAGTGGTCGGTGTTCTTGCCATGGGCCGAATATACCCAGAACTCTCTCCGCCACTCCTCCACTAACCTAACGCCATTTCAATGTGTTTTAGGTTATCAGCCGGTTCTGGCACTGTGGCATCAGAGCCAGACCGAGACATGGAACGCTGCTCACATCCACCTCCAGCGCGTCGTGCGTCGCCAGAAGGCCAACGCTGACCGCCACCGCAGTGACCCGGAATCTGCCCCTCCGCCTGCCCTGCCGGAAGCTGAGCCCGCGGTTTGTGGGGCCGTTCAAAGTCCTGAGGAGAATAAACTAGGTTACCTATAGGTTACTACTCCCTCCAGATTACCGTATTAACCCCTCATTCCATGTGTCTCTCCTCAGGCCGGTGGTGGCTGGTCCGCTCCAGGAGTCTAAGGTGTGGAAGGTTCCTCCACTAAGCGTCCCAATTCAAATTTTGCCCTGATAAGTTTGCTTTATTTGAACACAGCAGAGTTCAATATTATAGAATGTGTGTGTGTTAGTATCCTTACAAATATGAACATCTACATGCTGTATGACACAGATAAGGGTAAGAATAAAGTAATCTTCTCTCTAACACTTTAAATGTTAGGGGTGGACCTCATCGGACCCTTCACCAAATCCAGGAATGGCAACAACTGGTGTCTGACGGCGACCTATCACTTTACCAAGTGGGTGGAGGCAATACCCATTAAGGTCAGTAAAGGAAGAGAATGTGCTTAACTCTAAATTCCCTTCTGTAACCCATTAAAAAGCAAAAATAGATTTTTGTTTTGTATGATACCCACCAGGAATGGTGGGAGAACAACTTGAAGGTAATTATCTTTGTACACAACAGCAGCGTCCAGGCCTCCACCGAGTACAGACGGGAGCCGCAACTGTTGACTGAGGTAAACAATGCAATTGTATATACAATTATTGCATATACTGTAGTCTTTCAAATTTGTGATTGACTTTGTGTTGTTGTTTGTCTATTGCAATTTTATAATAATTGTATTTATTCCTGTTATCAATCAAGGTGAGACTGAACATCGACAAGGCGCAGGAGAAACAGGAGAGCTACCGGAAGAGAATCAAGAAGGGGACCAAGTGTTTCGACATCCGGGCAAATTACTTGGTTTGGAAGAAGGATGAAAGGAAGGCGAGACCTGGGAAACCTTGCTGCTCTATCGCTCCTAACTGGGGTCACCATCCGTTAAGGTGAATATAAAAACCTCAGATATTTGCTTTTGCACACAAAATAACCTGAAGCTAATTTTAGTTTCCCTAACATATATTACAGTGAAGGGAAAAAAGTATTTGATCCCCTGCTGATTTTGTATGTTTGCCCACTGATAAAGACATGATCAGTCTATAATTTTAATGGTAGGTTTATTTGAACAGTGAGAGACAGAATAACAACAAAAAAATCCAGAAAAATGCATATCAAAAATGTTATAAATTGATTTGAATTTTAATGAGGGAATTAAGTATTTGACCCCTCTGCAAAACATGAATTAGTACTTGGTGGCAAAACCCTTGTTGGCAATCACAGAGGTCAGACGTTTCTTGTAGTTGGCCACTAGGTTTGCACACATCTCAGGAGGGATTTTGTTCCACTCCTCTTTGCAGATCTTCTCCAAGTCATTAAGGTTTTGAGGCTGACGTTTGGCAACTCGAACCTTCAGCTCCCTCCACAGATTTTCTATGGAATTAAGGTCTGGAGACTGGCTAGACCACTCCAGGAACTTAATGTGCTTCTTCTTGAGCCACTCCTTTTTTGCCTTGGCCGTGTGTTTTGGGTCATTGTCATCCCTGGCTGAGGGAAGGAAGTTTTCACCCAAGATTTGATGGTACATGGACCCGTCCCTTTGATGTGGTGAAGTTGTCCTGTCCCCTTAGCAGAAAAACACCCCCAAAGCATAACGTTTCCACCTCCATGTTTGACAGTGGGAATGGTGTTCTTGGGGTCATAGGCAGCATTCCTCCTCCTCCAAACACGGCGAGTTGAGTTGATGCCAAAGAGCTCGATTTTGGTCTCATCTGACCACAACACTTTCACCCAGTTCTCCTCTGAATCATTCAGATGTTCATTGGCAAACTTCAGACGGCCCTGTATATGTGCTTTCTTGAGCAGGGGGACCTTGCGGGCGCTGCAGGATTTCAGTCCTTCACGGCGTAGTGTGTTACCAATTGTTTTCTTGGTGACTATGGTCCCAGCTGCCTTGAGATCATTGACAAGATCCTCCTGTGTAGTTCTGGGCTGATTCCTCACCGTTCTCATGATCATTGCAACTCCACGAGGTGAGGTCTTGCATGGAGCCCCAGGCCGAGGGAGACTGACAGTTATTTTGTGTTTCTTCCATTTGCAAATAATCGCACAAACTGTTGTCACCTTCTCACCAAGCTGCTTGGCGATGGTCTTGTAGCCCATTCCAGCCTTGTGTAGGTCTACAATCTTGTCCCTGACATCCTTGTAGAGCTCGTTGGTCTTGGCCATGGTAGAGAGTTTGGAATCAGATTGATTGATTGCTTCTGTGGACAGGTGTCTTTTATAAAGGTAACAAGCTGAGAATAGGAGTGTGCTCCTAATCTCAGCTCGTTACCTGTATAAAAGACACCTGGGAGCCAGAAATCTTTCTAATTGAGAGGGGGTCAAATACTTATTTCCCTCATTAAAATGCAAATCAATTTATAACATTTTTGACATGCGTTTTTCTGGATTTTGTTGTTGTTATTCTGTCTCTCACTGTTCAAATAAACCTACCATTAAAATGATAGACTGATCATTTCTTTGTCAGTGGGCAAACGTACAAAATCAGCAGGGGGATCAAATACTTTTTTCCCTCACTGTATATGTCTTCTCTTTGTCTTCCTAGTGTTACCTCGGTGGAAGCCAACAATCTTCTCCAGTTGGAGCAGTTGGACGGTCGACCACTGAAAGCCCTAACACCCGACACTTCAATAGACAAAGTAGGTTGGTTGGTTGACATTTGAGAAAGCAAGAAATTGTAGTTGTTTTGAGCTTATAAAAATGTACCTCTTCAATTTACATCTCCAAATGGCTTTAGGACCATCGACTGTCCGAGCCCCCCAGGAGGTATCCCATCCACCAGAGCCAGTGAGTTCGGATCAGCCTGATTCTCTGTGCTTTGAGTCAGAGGGGGACCAGCTTGAGGTAGGCTATACCTTCAAAAACTGTTGAAAATAACATATCTCCCATTTATAACAATGCACTAATGCATACAATTTTCTCACAGCAAAGTGTAACCTGTGTGTTTGCTTGTTTACGTCTCTGTCTCCTACCCTGTTCTCTTTAACTCTGCTCCTGTTCTCCAGGATCTAGAAGTTCTGCCCAACACCCAGATGTGGATCCACCTGATGTCCTCCATTACCAACTACCCCCCAACTTTTCATTACATCATCTCTGTTATTGTCATGTAGGATTATCTGCTAAGAAAGTGTTCTTGCTCTATCATACTGGCCACATAATATGTGAGATACACAGATTAACTAAAAACACTAGGCAGATTGCAAAGAAAAAGCCATATCTCAGACTGCCCATCATTTATTTTTATTGGCCAGTCTGAGATATGGCTTTTTCTTTTCAACTCTGCTTGGAAGGTCAGCATCCCGGAGTCGCCTCTTCACTGTTGACGTTGAGACTGGTGTTTAGCAGGTACTATTTAATGAAGCTGCCAGTTGAGGACCTGTGAGGTGTCTTTTTCTCAAACTAGACACTCTAATGTATTTGTCCTCTTGCTCAGTTGTGCACCGGGGCCTCCCACTCCTTTTTCTATTCTGGTTAGAGCCAGTTTGTGCTGTTCTGTGAAGGGAAAAGTACACAGTGTTGTACGAGATCTTCAGTTTCTTGGCAATTTCTTGCATGTAATTTCTCGAAACCCCCGGCAAGGCTGCCGGCCCAGGCACATCCCTAGCCGTGTCCTCAGAGCAAATGCCGACCAGCTGGCTGGTGTGTTTACGGACATATTCAATCTCTCCCTTTTCCAGTCTGCTGTCCCCACATGCTTCAAGATGGCCAACATTGTTCCTGTACCCAAGAAAGCAAAGGTAACTGAACTAAATGACTATTGCCCCGTAGCACTCACCTCTGTCATCATGAAGTGCTTTGAGAGACTAGTCAAGGATCATATCACCTCTGCCTTACCTGTCACCCTAGACCCACTTCAATTTGCTTACCGCTCCCAATAGATCCACAGACGATGCAATCGCCATCAAACAGCACACTGCCCTATCCCATCTGGACAAGAGGAATACCTATGTAAGAATGCTGTTCATTGACTATAGCTAGGCATTCAACACCATAGTACCCTCCAAGCTGATCATTAAGCTCTAGGCCTTGGGTCTGAACCCCGCCTGTGCAACTGGGTCCTGGACTTCCTGATGGGCCGCCCCCAGGTAGTGAAGGTAGGAAACAACATCTCCACTTCGCTGATCCTCAACACTGGGGCCCCACAAGGTACTCCCTGTTCACCCATGACTGCGTGGCCAAGCACGCCTCCAACTCAATCATCAAGTTTGCAGATGACACAACAGTAGTAGGGTTGATTACCAACAATGACGAGACCGCCTACAAGGAGGAGGTGAGGGCTCTGGGAGTGAGGTGCCAGAAATATAACCTCTCACTCAATGTCAAGAAAACAAAGGAGATGATCGTGGACTTTAGGAAACAGCAGACGGTGCATCCCCCTATTCACATCGACGGGACCGCAGTGGAGAAGGTGGAAAGTTTCAAGTTCCTTGGCGTACACATCACTGACAAACTGAAATGGTCCACCCACGCAGACAGTGTTGTGAAGAAGGCGCAACAGAGCCTCTTCAACCTCAGGAGGCTGAAGAAATTTGGCTTGGCACCTAAAACCCTCACAAACTTTTACAGATGCACAATTGAGAGCATCCTGTCGGGCTGTATCACTGCCTGGTATGGCAACTGCACCGCCCGCAACCGCAGGGCTCTCCAGAGGGTGGTGCGGTCTGCCGAACGCATTACCAGGGGCAAACTACCCGCCCACCAAGACACCTACAGCACTCGATGTCACAGGAAGGCCAAAAAGATAATCAAGGACATCAACCACCCGCCACTGTCTGTTCACCCCGCTATCATCCAGAAGGCGAGGTCAGTACAGGTGCATCAAAGCTGGGACCGAGAGAATGAAAAACAGCTTCTATCTCAAGGCCATCAGACTGTTAAATAGCCATCACTAGCACATTAGATGCTGCTGCTGCCTATTGAAATCACTGGCCACTTTAAGAAATCGAACACTAGTCACTTTAATAATATTTACATATCTTGCACTACTCATCTCATATGTATATACTGTATTCTATTCTATAATACACTAATGTACTGTATCTTAGTACATGCCGCTCTGTCAGTGCTTGTCCATATACAGTGGGGAAAAAAAGTATTTAGTCAGCCACCAATTGTGCAAGTTCTCCCACTTAAAAAGATGAGAGATGCCTGTAATTTTCATCATAGGTACACGTCAACTATGACAGACAAATTGAGGAAAAAAAATCCAGAAAATCACATCGTAGGATTTTTAATGAATTTATTTGCAAATTATGGTGGAAAATAACTATTTGGTCACCTACAAACAAGCAAGATTTCTGGCTCTCACAGACCTGTAAATTCTTCTTTAAGAGGCTCCTCTGTCCTCCACTCGTTACCTGTATTAATGGCACCTGTTTGAACTTGTTATCAGTATAAAAGACACCTGTCCACAACCTCAAACAGTCACACTCCAAACTCCACAATGGCCAAGGCCAAAGAGCTGTCAAAGGACACCAGAAACAAAATTGTAGACCTGCACCAGGCTGGGAAGACTGAATCTGCAATAGGTAAGCAGCTTGGTTTGAAGAAATCAACTGTGGGAGCAATTATTAGGAAATGGAAGACATACAAGACCACTGATAATCTCCCTCGATCTGGGGCTCCACGCAAGATCTCACCCCGTGGGGTCAAAATGATCACAAGAACGGTGAGCAAAAATCCCAGAACCACACGGGGGGGACCTAGTGAATGACCTGCAGAGAGCTGGGACAAAAGTAACAAAGCCTACCATCAGTAACACACTACGCCGCCAGGGACTCAAATCCTGCAGTGCAAGACGTGTCCCCCTGCTTAAGCCAGTACATGTCCAGGCCCGTCTGAAGTGCATTTGGATGATCCAGAAGAGGATTGGGAGAATGTCATATGGTCAGATGAAACCAAAATATAACTTTTTGGTAAAAACTCAACTCGTCATGTTTGGAGGACAAAGAATGCTGAGTTGCATCCAAAGAACACCATACCTACTGTGAAGCATGGGGGGTGGAAACATCATGCTTTGGGGCTGTTTTTCTGCAAAGGGACCAGGACGACTGATCCGTGTAAAGGAAAGAATGAATGGGGCCATGTATCGTGAGATTTTGAGTGAAAACCTCCTTCCATCAGCAAGGGCATTGAAGATGAAACGTGGCTGAGTCTTTCAGCATGACAATGATCCCAAACACACCGCCCGGGCAACGAAGGAGTGGCTTCGTAAGAAGCATTTCAAGGTCCTGGAGTGGCCTAGCCAGTCTCCAGATCTCAACCCCATAGAAAATCTTTGGAGGGAGTTGAAAGTCCGTGTTGCCCAGCGACAGCCCCAAAACATCACTGCTCTAGAGGATATCTGCATGGAGGAATGGGCCAAAATACCAGAAACAGTGTGTGAAAACCTTGTGAAGACTTACAGAAAACGTTTGACCTGTGTCATTGGCAACAAAGGGTATATAACAAAGTATTGAGAAACTTTTGTTATTGACCAAATACTTATTTTCCACCATCATTTGCCAATAAATTCATAAAAAATCCTACAATGTGATTTTCTGGATTATTTTTTCTCATTTTGTCTGTCATAGTTGACGTGTACCTATGATGAAAATTACAGGCCTCTCTCATCTTTTTAAGTGGGAGAACTAGCACAATTGGTGGCTGACTAAATACTTTTTTTCCCCACTGTATGTATATATTCTTAAATTCCATTCCTTACTAGATTTGTGTGTATTGGGTATATGTTGTGAAATTGTTAGATATTACTTGTTAGATATTACTGCACTGTCGGAGCTAGAAGCACAAGTATTTCGCTACACCCGCAATAACATCTGCTAAACACGTGTATGTGACAAATACAATTTTATTTTATTTGGAATAGCCTTCATTTCTCAGAACAAGAATAGACTGACGAGTTTCAGAAGAAAGTTATTTGTTTCTTGCCATTTTTGAGCCTGTAATTGAACCCACAATTGCTGATGCTCCAGATACTCAACTAGTCTCAAAGAGGCCAGTTTTGTTTATTATGTAATCAGCAAAACAGTTTTCAGCTGTGCTAACATAATAGCAAAAGGGTTTTCTAATGATCAATTAGACTTTCAAAATGATAAACTTGGATTAGCAAAAACAATGTGCCATTGGAACATAGGACTGATGGTTGCTGATAATGTGCCTCTGAATGCCTATGTAGATATTCCATTAAAAATCAGCCATTTCCAGCTACAATGGCCATTTACAACATTAACAATGTCTACACTGTATTTCTGATCAATTAGATGTTATTTTAATGGACAAAAAAATGGCTTTTCTTTTGAAAACAAGGACATTTCTAAGTGACCCCGAATTTGTTGAACAGTAGTGTATATACAGCTATGGAAAATATTAAGAGACCACTGCTCATTTTTCTTCAACCAGCATCTCTACATGTATGACAGCCATTCCATTCCAGTGTCTGTTGAATTCCAACACAGGCACACCTCATTCTGAATTAGGTACTGATTAGGTGATAGGATCAGCTGGATGGCAAAAACAGTGCTAATAGTACCTCAAAAGTAATATTAATCAAAAAATTAATATTGACCATGCCAAAAGAGTTGAAAAGGAAAGTTTTGAGTGAGGAAAAGAAGGGTCCAATTCTGGCTTTACTGGCAGTGGGATACAGTGAGCGTCAGGTTGCTTCCATCCTTAAAATTTCAAAGACGGCGGTTCATAAGAACAAGGTCAAGCAGCAGACATTGGGGACAACAAAGCTACAGACCGGCAGAGGTCGAAAACGACTCTACTGACCGGGATGACCGCCAACTCATTCGAATGTCACTCAACAACCGTAGGATGACATCAAGTGACCTACAAAAAGAATGGCAAATGGCAGCTGGGGTGAAGTGCACGGTGAGGATGGTTCGAAACAGGCTCCTAGGGGCAGGGTTGAAGTCGTGCAAAGCTAGAAAAAAGCCCTTCATCAATGAGAAGCAAAAAAGAGCGAGGCTGAGGTTTGCAAAAGACCATAAGGATTGGACCGTAGAAAGGTCATCTTCAAAAGTCAAATTTTCAGCTTTGCCCAACACCTGGTCGTCTAATGGTTAGACGGAGACCTGGAGAGGCCTACAAGCCACAGTGTCTCGCACCCACTCTGAAATTTGGTGGAGGATCGGTGATGATCTGAGGGTGCTTCAGCAAGGCTGGAATCGGGCAGATTTGTCTTTGTGAAGGACGCATGAATCAAGCCACATACAAAGTTGTCCTGGAAGAAAACTTTTATATATATTTTTTTGTCATTTAGCAGACACTCTTATCCAGAGCAACTTACAGTTAGTGAGTGCATACATTATTGTTTTATTTTTCATACTGGCCCCCCGTGGGAATCAAACCCACAATCCTGGCATTGCAAACACCATGCTCTACCAACTGAGCTACATCCCTGCCAGCCATTCCCTCCCCTACCCTGGACTACGCTGGGCCAGTTGTGCGCCGCCCCATGGGTCTCCCGGTCGCGGCCAGCTACGACAGAGCCTGGATTCGAACCAGGATCTCTAGTGGCACAGCTACCACTGCGATGCAGTGCATTAAACAACTGCGCCACTCGGGACTTGCTTCCCTTTGCTCTGACATTGTTCCCCAACTCTGAGGATTGGTTTCTCCAGCAGGACAATGTGCCATGCCACACAGCCAGGTCAATCAAGGTGTGGATGGAGGACCATCCATCATGGCCAGCCTAATCTCCAGACCTGAACCCCATTGAAAACTTCTGGAATGTGATCAAGAGGAAGATGGATGGTCACAAGCCATCAAACAAAGATGAGCTGCTTGAATTGTTGCTCCAGGAGTGGCATAAAGTCACCCAACATCAATGTGAAAGACTGGTGGAGAGCATGCCAAGATGCATGAAAGTTGTGATTGAAAATCAGGGTTATTCCACCAAATATTGATTTCTGAACTCTTCCTAAGTTAAAACATTACTATTGTGTTGTTTAAAAATTAACATAAACTTATTTTCTTTGCATTATTCGAGGTCTGACAACACTGCATCTTTTTTGTTATTTTGACCAGTTGTCATTTTCTTCAAATAAATGCTCTAAATGACGACTATATTTTTATTTGGAACCCATCTCATCACCCCGAGAACATCTTCCCCACAGTGAAGCATGGTGGTGACAGCATCATGCTGTGGGGATGTTTTTCATCGGCAGGGACTGGGAAACTGGTCAGAATTGAAGGAATGATATATGGCGCTAAATACAGGGAAATTATTGAGGGAAACCTGTTTCAGTCTTCTAGAGATTTGAGACTGGGATGGAGGTTCACCTTCCAGCAGGACAATGACCCTAAGCCTACTGCTAAAGCAACACTCGAGTGGTTTAAGGGGAAACATTTAAATGTCTTAGAATGGCCTAGTCAAAGCCCTGACCTCAATCCAATTGAGAATCTGTGGTATGACTTAAAGATTACTGTACACCAGCGGAACCCATCCAACTTGAAGGAGCTGGAGCAGTTTTGCCTTGAAGAATAGGCAAAAATCCCAGTGGCTAGATGTGCCAAGGTTATAGAGACATACCCCAAGAGACTTGCAGCTGTAATTGCTGCAAAAGGTGGCTGTACTGCATCTAGGTAATGTACATGGATTTGTTTACAGAAAATTATGGTGTGCTGGGAAGGGGGGGCTATTAAAAAAACAAAGCCCAGGGCCTATGATTTCTTATTCCAGCCCTGATGTCATTAATCTTGTCGAGATTGATTTCAAATAGTTTATTACATCAGATACTATGGGACTGGAGTTTAAGTGTTGTGTGTCCAGATCTATGCATATTCATGTTGAAAGTAGAGTAGTTTATAGATTTGAGAGAGGACTGACACAATGTACTTAATGAATCCTGTTTCCGTCTGGTTAAAAAGAGCCATGCAGATGATGCAGATGATGCATTATACTTATTACTAATAACTTAATCAGCTGTAATTACTTCCTTTCATCGCAGAGCCATCAAGGGGACCACACACCCTCCCACCCCCATGCCTCAGTGCATACCCTCCCACGGGGAGCTTTACCTCTCTTAAAGCATCTCAGAACTTCTGATTACAGACAAGCAAATTGGTAGGTATAATCTGAGCGTTTGTGAGCTGCGAGGTGCTCACCTCTTATCTCAATAGACCTGTGGGTATCGAGTGTGATTGTGGTATATAGAAACTACTCACCATCTGACTGCCCTCCAGACACATAGACTGAGTACAAAGAGACCAGGCATTCACTTCCATCAACAGTGTATTATGGTGAATCCTCAGTGTCTAGTGCACATGTCAATTATAATGATGTGTAATTACAGTAGAGGTAGGGTGGGAGAGGGTGTGAGGCAGGGATACACATAGCATTAAGGTGAAGCTTGTGAAGATGATGATTCTGTAAAAATCAGACCTGGCTTCAAATAGTATTTGTTTCTTTCAAATATTTAGAAGAAATTAGTCACTGATCATTCCCTTTGTTTAAAAATAAAATTACTCAACAATAATTTAAAAACAACTCTTCACTCTTGACTTCATCATCCAACTCTCTTATGCACCCGGTTATCCTACCCAACTGTGAAACAGACTGAATGAGTTGAAGCTTTCCAGAAAGACCACATTGCTGTGACAGACTAGAGGGTGTGCTTCCACAAGCATTCCACCAACCAAAGGGCTTTTAGGCAGCTAGGAGGTTGGCATTTGGCAAACAACTCTGTCAGGCAAATTCTGATGAGTAATAATGTAGTCATGTTCCTATAGCTAGAATGTACAGTATGTGTGGAAAATCTAGGGCTGACAAGGGGAACTACTGTACCACTAATGCAATAACTCAATAGGTATTTACTGGTGTTTCCTGTAGTTGACACAATATTTTTCCACCAACATACTGTAAAAGCAGCATGTCATTGAATATTCACTGCACACATGGATCATATTATTGTATAATTGGCCACAAACACAAAAGGCAGTGGCACAATATGACTTAAAACCCCAGGCAAACTTTTCCACAGCCTACCCATATGTTTCTATACAATTATATGTGATTAAATGAATGACAAATACACATGCTCAGTCAGGGGTAACTGCTGACACTCTTTTCCTATAGTACACCAAGTCATGCTCACACACATGAAAACCCACCGACACACTTTATTTGGATTGGATTGACCATCTGTAGATGCTCTACATCTGTACATACTATCAACAAACACTCTGTTGGTAAGTAACTGCTTGCTAATGTTACAGTTAGGGTTAGGTTTAGAATAAGGGTTAGGGTAAGGGTAAATGTTAGGGCTAGGGTTAGGATAAGGGTTAAGGTTAGGGCTAGTGTTAGGAGATAGTTAGTTGAAATGTTACTGATAGTGTGTATATAGTCTGTAGAGCATCTACAGATGGACTATCCAAATAAAGTATTACTAAACCCACTAATGGAAAAAAGAGAGGTGTCCACAGTGTATGCAATATTCAATACCTTCTAAATTCAGTTTAGAATTTAAATAAAAATTGAAAATGTGAAAGTCACTCACCGGTGCAAGGAGATGTCCAGTTAGCATGCAGAGTCATGGAGTTGTACAGGGTCTCTCAAGTGCTTTCAGAATGCATGAGGAAGGATGCACAATTTAATATGCGGAGAAAAAGTAAGTGAAAAATAAATATCTCTGTTCATATTTCTCTAGCGCCAATATATTTTGAGCACAGTGTCAACTCACTTTAGTTTATTTGGTTTCTTTTCAGTGCGGCGAGGGCAGCAGCAAAGTAAAATGAAAAACAAAACCCAAAATCCAATGACTTTACTCCATTTAACTCTTGGAATTCAGCTGTGTGCAAGGAAGAGGAAGAATCAAAACAGCTCGAGGCCTAGACTTGAACACAACTCTTCTTCCTCTCAGTAACACAATATCAACACATCCACTAGATTGTTTACCCTGGCTGAGGCTCACAGGGATGGGCAGGACCCCTGCGGAGCGAGGAGGGCAGGAGGAGTCCCAAGGAGACAGAGATGGAGGTCCTGGGGGTGCAGAGATGTGCAGAGGATGCCCTTTGAGTCCTCTACTGGTACTTTCTTCCTTCTGTCTAACCTGGAGAGATCCAGCAGCTGATATTCATTCAAGCCACGCTCTCTCTTGGCATGAATCCCCCTTCAAACAGAAGCGGAGGAAGAGAGGAGCAGAGGAGGGGAGTAGATGGATAGAGCAGGATGAGAAGAGGAGGGGTGTAGAGAGACTGACTGAAAGGTAAGGTAAAAAAAACAGTGTATTCCGAAAGTCGTATTGCTGATGGCATGTGAAAGGCATAGTGGTTCCGCCTGGTGTGCGTCCTGTGTACCTCCTCCTCCAGGTGTCTCCCTGTGTCGTGGTTGTGGCGTGGTTGGGGCGGAGGCAGTGAATGACAGAGCGTTGGTGAGGGCTGCTGCGTCCTTCCAGCTACAGCAGCAGTCTTTACTCAAATAAATGCCTACGCTGTCACAGCACTCTGCTGCTTCACATTAGATTCAGCTTCCCTCTCTCTCTCTCACACACACACACACACTCCCTCTGCACCTCCCTCCCTCTCTATATCTCTCCCTCCCTCCCACATTCCCTCTCTCTCCCTCTCATTCAGTCACACGTGAGGAGCCCGGAATACAAATCAGTCCTTTATTCTGCTTTTATAAAAAGATGCCATTGTGCTACCCCAGTTTGTTAACTTCGGGAGCCAGAGGGGGCTACATGTCATCCCCCAGACCCCTGACTGGTTATCTGTGATCTGTCTTACCTACAGCTGGCCTGGGCTGCTAGAGGGGGGTCACGGTCAAAGCAACGCTGGAATGCTGGGCAGAATTTGGAGTGTGAGGAAGTGTCACGGTGTCACATGATATGAGAGAGAGTGAGTAATACAGTATCTGTTTATGAGGTAATCAATTCACATTTCCACTCAAACGATCATTTAAAAAAATTATGATCCTCCTGCAGGTTACCGCTTAGAAAAAAGGGTGCTATTTAGAACCTAAACGGGTTCTTCAGCTGTCTCCATAAGATAACCCTTTGAAGAACCCTTTTTGATTCCAGGTAGAACCCTTTTGGGTTCCATGTAGAACCCGTTCCACAGAAACTTTGACCAGTTTCATCAGTTAAAGGGATACTGCGAGATTCTGGAATTTAAGCCCTTGTTCTACTTACCCAGAGTCAGATGGCACTGCACACAGAGACAAAAAAATGGTATCCACGAGTTCATCTGACTCTGGGTAAGTAGAACAAGGGCTTAAATGCCAGAATCTCGCAGTATCCCTCTAAGTGATCCATAATATCACTCCATCTTTCCTATCTTATTGTTTCATATTGAATATACTGATTGTGTTGTGGTCTCACCTCAGCAGTTACAGTACAGTAGATAAACCACACTGCTATACTCTGTTAGTAATGTGCACTTCAATCAGTTACAGTAGTTATTCTGAACTTTGATCCATTTTGCTTCACGTAGAATATGAGAGCTGTCGACAATATGTTTCTCACATCCATCTAACACATTTAGCACAAATCATACATAGTCTGCCAAAAACCAAACCAATCAATCTATCCTATGGGGATTTCAGGTTACCCTGGAAAGTATACATACATGCATATTAATACACAGTGGATTTAGCAGTACACAGCCATATGATATCCACAGTGCAGGTATGTTTGGAGGCGCTGCTGGAAGGTAAGACAATCCAACAGTCTTCTGGATGGATAATGGGAGAGAAAGAAGAAAGGTGTATCAAAAAAGACTTGGCCAACAGGGAATACACAGCCAAAGCAGAGTGAACAGAGCAGGCATCACCCACTCCAGTGAAGAGCCAGGGTGAAGCTTTCCCACAGCATTATTGACACTGATGCAAAGGCAAATCTAGAATGAAGGGAGATAACAGCCTCAGCTGCCTGGGAGCTTTAGGACTGACGGAATATTTCAAGCACCAAATCTACAGCCTGAGTCCTCGCTAGCTGTCCTCTCCACACATGAGGTGTGATTCCAGGGTGGATTTAATAGGGGAAAAACATACAGTAAACATGCAGAAACAAAGGTTCACAGCTAGACTGTAGGCTTTGCAATTCTACTTTCACTCTGTTCTGACTGACTTTATCATCACAGAGTGCCAACTAGTTACAACTAACAACATGGTAAAATGTGTCAAAATAACAGTATTTCTTACATGACTGAGCATAGCAGACAATTTGTTCAACACTTAAGGTTCAGATGGAACTATATCCATCACACCCACCACCCATTTCCCTCACCCTTCCCCTCTCTTCTCTCCCCTCTCACCCACCACCACCTCCTTCCCACCTCTACTTAGAGTACTTTCACATACAAATCAACTTATTTCACTGGCATTAGCTCTAGCTGTAGCAACAGTTTCTTAGCAACGGTCATGGCTGGTCTCCGTGGAGTAATCACATCAGGAGAGGTGTGGTACTGTATCAGATATTGTGTCATGTTCTGACATGCCATAAACACATTCATATGACAGTCACCACACCTGTCAATCACCCTATAGCCAATGCAAAGATATTTTGGGATAATACTTCATGCACACACACACTCACACACACACACACACACACTCATTCATTCATTCACTCACTCACTCACACTTTCTCTTTCTCTCTCTCTCTCTTTCCTTCTCGCTGTCTATCCCTTTCCCCTACTACATGATCTCTATTAGATATAGCAGTCGAGTAATTGTGTCTGTGTCCGTGTAAGTGTTCAGGCACAGTATGTAAAACTCACAACAAGAGCACATCCAGTTTTTAAAGACTTGCCTCTTGACCTAATGCTCTTCAGAGAGGACAGGTCTCAGACCTAATTTACAGTACAAGCTAAGGCACTCTAATCACACACAGCTCTTTACAACCAACCAAATCCCCTCCAAAACCCATATGTAGGCAGGATTATTGTTTATTTCTTTATTTCTCCCCCAATGCTAATGACTTATTAGTAGGACACATACCTTTTCCCTTAAGTGGTTTATACATCATCTCCCTCTCCTCTAAATTAATTATATCATAGGTTAAAATAATAATAATAATAATATAATATGCCATTTGGCAGACGCTTTTATCCAAAGCGACAGATGGAGGGAAATTCTATGTGGCTGACAAACAGCCCTGGTGGAGGAGAGGAGGAGTAGAAGAGAGGAGGAGAGGAGGAATGTAGGAGTGAAAGAGAATCCAGGTCAGGAGAGAGAGGGCACAGTGCTCCTACTCTCCTATAGATCTAAGCTGATCCAGGCTTATACTGCCAGAGCTGGAGGTAAAGGAAGATCCAGCTGCACCCTGATATGAAACCAGATGTTGGACGATCATTAGTACTAACTGCCTTTGACCAGTTAGACTGAAAATCTGGACAGATTAGACACATTGCCTTTTCTGATGTAATCTAATAGTCTCTACGTCGGGGAGGCAGGTAGCTTAGTGGTTAAGAGTGTTGTGCCAGTAACCGAAAGGTCGCTGGTTCTAATCCCCGAGCCGACTAGGTGAAAAGTCTGTCAATGTGCCCTTGAGCAAGGCACTTAACCCTAATTGCTCCTGTAAATCGCTCTGGATAAGAGCATCTGCTGAATGACTAAAAAGTAATGTTAAAATGTACGTGGAAGATTTGCCTCAAAATAGGATTTGACTAGGAATAGTGAATTAGTTAGATGTTTCTGAATGGTAGTTGTGACCCCTCAGAGACGTGATACTGTAGTTACAGTTCACCTTGATAAAACAAAACAAACAAACAATCCTTTGTGAGTTCATCCAGGCGCAACCAGACCTCCAGAAGACCCTGGCCATGCAGCTGTCAGCTTCCTGCTCAACATGATATCATAGGAAAATGTTGTCCTGTCATGTTTTTGCAAAAAAGTAAGTGTCAACCAATTGATGCTTATGTCACTACATTGCATTCAATTGGAAAAGAAGAGTGTCATAAGATTGATCCTTATTTCACTACATTGCATTCAATGGGAAAAGATGTGTCACAGAGTTGATGCTTATGTCAATACATTCCAGTCAATGGGAAAAGATGAGACTCACAGACAGACAGAGACAGACATGTCTCGCTCTCTCTCTCTATTCTCTAATCCCTCACTCCCTCCCTCTACTTCACTTTGCCTCCTTCTCTCTTTCTCTACCTCCTATTTATCCATCTCTTTCTCTCTCCCTCCGGCTCTCTTCTATCTCTCTCTTTCTCCGTCCTATCTCCCTCCTCTCTATCTCTCTCTCGCCCCTTCCTCCATTCTCTCTCCCGTCCCTCTTTTACCCTGCCTCCCTCCCTCCCTCCCTTCCTCTCATCTCTTTATTTCCCTCTTCCTCCTCTCTCCCACCTCTGTCTGTCTGTTGACTCTTTCCCTCCCCCTTCCTCCTTCACCCTCTCCCTTTCTCTCTCCCTTTCTCTCTCCCCCTCCTTCACTCTCCCCCTTCTCTCTCCCCCCCATTTGCGCTCCCTCCTTCTCCCCCCCCCTCTTCTCACCTCTCTTTCCCTCCTCTCCCCCACCTCGAAAGACAGGATATTGATAAAGACAAACAGACAGGCAGACAACCACCCCTATGACCCCCAATTAAGTAATTTCCTGTTATCGCAGGAAGCTGAAATTCAACGTACGGCTTCCTGGGGACACTCTTTAATAACAATGCCCTGAGTTTCAAGTCTCATTAAGAATTGATCGTTCTACAGAGGATGGAAGACCGTGTTTTTGTGTAACTGCAGGGAAAGAATGAAGGACCATGTTGAGGATTAATTGCCACAGTAAACTGAACCTTAATCCAGGAGGGCATCCGTATGAAGTCATGATGGTCACAATGGGTTGTTTTGAACAACGTTTAGCTAGCTCAACTGAGTCTACTGGTCTGTCATGTTTATGCGAGGACTGTAGGTAATGCTTTTCTATCGAAGGAAGGCCTTGTTCTCTGCAGGACCAAGTTTTCACTGTGAAGAGTTAATTTCACATGGTCAGGTGTACAATTGGACGCGTCTGTTGAACGATCCCATACCTGAATTTATTTTCTAGCCTCAACCGTTCTGCTGATGTCACTTAAAATCACATTAACTCTAGGTAAGCCTTCAAGTGAGGCCAACCTTTCTGCAATGTAGTGGGGGGTGAAGCGAATTCATTAAACTTTTTATGTGTGAGTTCCAAATATATCTAACGGTCGCCCCAGCATGTTTTTTAATGCCTGTAATGTCAAAATGCACACACTGTTCCAAAATGTGATTTTTGCACTCACATTTCCAAAATGTAATTGTTATGCAACAGGATCAAACCAAGGCAAGATGCCTGCTAGTTATCTATAGGCTATGTTTCAACTTGTCAATTTCTAATTATTTTCCAACAAGCTTTATTTAACCTATAACAGACTAAGCCCTGCGTAAGCCGGGGGATTGGTGTTCTGATAAGCTATATGGAATTGTTTTAAGAAGGTCATAGCAAGGATCATCTTGAAGGAGTTCCCACATATGCTGAGCACTTGTTGGCTGCTTTTCCTTCACTCTGCCGTTTGACTCATTCCAAACCATCTCAATTGGTTTGAGGTCGGGGTATTGTGGAGGCCAGGTCATCTGATGCAGCACTCCATCACTCTCCTTCTTGGTAAAATAGCCCTTACACAGCCTGGAGGTGTGTTGGGTCATTTTCCTGTTGAAAAACAAATGATAGTCCCACTAAGCCCAAACCAGATGGGATGGCGTATCGCTGCAGAATGCTGTGGTAGCCATGCTGGTTAAGTGTGTCTTGAATTCTAAATAAATCACAGACAGTGTCACTAGCAAAGCACACCCACACCATCACAACTCCTTCTCCATGCTTCACGGTGGGAACCACACATGTGGATATAATCCATTCACCAATACGCATCTCAAGAAAGTCTCTTCTTATTATTGGTGTCCTTTAGTAGTGGTTTCTTTGCAGCAATTTGACCATGAAGGCCTGATTCATGCAGTCTCCTCTGAACAGTTGATGTTGAGATGTGTCTGTTACTTGAACTCTGTGAAGCATTTATTTGGGCTACAATCTGAGGTGTAGTTAACTCTAATGAATGTATCCTCTGCAGCAGAGGTAACTCTAGGGTTTTTGCGACTGCACTTGAAGAAACTTTCAAAGTTCTTGAAATGTTCAGCATTGACTGAACTTCATGTCTTAAAGTAACGATGGACTGTCATTTCTCTTTGCTTATTTGAGCTGTTCTTGCCATAATATGGACTTGGTCTTTTACCAAATCGGGCTATCTTCTGTATACCCCCCCTACCTTGTCACAACACAACTGATTGGCTCAAATGCATTAAGAAGGAAAGAAATTCCACAAATTAACTTTTAACAAGGCACACCTGTTAATTGAAATGCATTCCAGGTGACTACCTCATGAAGCTGGTTGAGAGAATGCCAAGAGTGTGCAAAGCTGTCATCAAGGCAAAGGGTGTCTACTTTGAAGAATCTCAAATCTCAAATATATTTTGATTTGTTTATTTCATAGTTTTGATGTCTTCATTATTATTCTACAATGTTGAAAATAGTTTAAAAAAAGAAAAAACCCTGGAATGAGTAGGTGTGTCCAAACTTTTGACTGGTACTGTATATAAATCTATTAAAAAATGACAACAATAGGAATTTGTTTAGATAGAGTTAAGGATATATTTTGTACTGTTCTACAAAGTCTTCGAAAAAATCGTAGTCCTATAGCCTATTTTCGTTTCCCTTACAATAAAAACATTACAGTGTAATCCATTTGATCAGCTTGATTTGTAGGTTCGTTTAGTAATAGGATTGTAGTAATTTATGAAGTCCAGTTACAGCTCATTTTGACAAAGTAGAAACGAAAAAGATAATAATAATATAACCAGCTAGGTGCACAGGTGAAATGGCACGGATATTCATGAAAAAAATCTAATTTGGAAATAGAGCTGCTCCTCTTGAATTATGGGATGTATTTGACATAAGTAAGTGTAATAGAAATGGCAGAATATGCTCTTTCTGATACTATATAGAAATCAAAATGTTTTACCTGAACGTGACTCTGAAGCAGAATTTAATAAAGTGATGATCCTTTCCCTCCATCTGTAAATTACAAGATGCGCCCATCTCTTCATGTACAATTTTACATTTGATATGCCTAATAGGCCTTATTGTCAATTTAATATTGTCTACATGCTAATTCTTATTATGTGGAAATTAGTTTCGGTATAGTTTAGGTGTAGTTTCGTTGGGTCGGCTGTGGAGGCTGACTGGCAACGTTTGTTTCACGCTCATCAAGTTGGTTAGAGTCAAGGATATGTTTTGCATTATTCTAAAGGCCTACTTGAAGGATAGGTTTTGCATTATTCTAAAGGCCTACTTCAACACATATAATGTTTCCTTACAATACATTTGATTAGTAATAGAGTTACAGTAAATAAAACAGTCCTGTAACAGCTTATTTTTACAAAGTAAAACGTAAAAGATAATGGTATCAACCCGCAAGGCACGCGGTCAAATTATTAACATAAGTGCCAATGCTGATAAATAGGCATAACACAAACTCATGATTACACTATTGTTGTTCTAAATTAAATTAACCTCTTCACCCTCATCATTCAGTTAGGCCTAATTTAAATTTGATTGTGAATTAACTTGCACAATTATCGCCCATTCCATCCATTTGCCATTCATTCAGCGGGCTGGCATCATTTGCTTCACTTTATTACGGTTAAATAAAGGATAAATTGTTCAATAAGGGTGCACTTGTCAATGTAATTTTAATTTTATCATGCAGTGCTAGCTGTGCCACTAGAGATCCTGGTTCGAATACAGGCTCTGTCGTAGCCGGCCGCGACCGGGAGACGCATGGGGCGGCACACAATTGGCCCAGCGTCGTCCAGGGTAGGGGAGGGAATGGCTGGCAGGGATGTAGCTCAGTTGGTAGAGCATGGTGTTTGCAACACCAGGGTTGTGGGTTCGATTCCCATGGGGGGCCAGTATCAAAAAATAAAAATATGTATGCACTCACTAACTGTAAGTCGCTCTGGATAAGAGCGTCTGCTAAATGACTCAAATGTAAAAATGGAAAATGGAAAGAGTCAAGGATATGTTTTGCATTATTCGAAAAGCCTACTGCAACATGTAGCATGTTTTCATTTCCCTTACAATACATTTGATTAGTAATAGAGTTATAGTAAGTAAAACAGTCCCATAACAGTTTCTTTTTACAAAGTAAAACATAAAAGAGAATGGTTTCAACCCCCAAGGCGCGCATCAAATTATTTCCTGCCAATCAATAGGCATAACACAAACTCATCATTACACTATTGTCTTTCTTAGTTAAATCAACCTCTTCACCCTCCTTATCATTCAGTTAGGCCTAATTTAAATTCAATTGTGAAGTATGGTGCACAATTATCACCCATTCATCCATTTGTTATTCATTCAGTAAGGAGAGAGAGAGACACATTAGCGCCTGGCTGGGTACCAACATCCTACAGCACATTGTCTTGGCGGGTTAAGTTAGGAATAGTTGTGGAAAAAAAAGAGATGTGTAAAATACAAACATTTAGGAAAAGTCAGTGAAGGAGCAGGACATAGCTTTCTTTTTGCATGATTTTTTAAAAACAAAATCAAACGTCATTGGCCGTTGGCCTATGGCAGTTTTAGTGTTAATGATAACCCTGACCCTAACCGTAACCCTAACCCAGATTAATGTCTACATTACGGCTCAACCCTAAACCTTGACTCAACTCTAACCCTAACCCTCTCTTCATCTCTACATCTTGGCTCAACCCTAACCCTAGCCATAACCCTAACTTCTTATCCACTAGCCCTAGAAAAACCCAAATTAACAATTCATGACTTCAGAACCGTTGAGGCTAGAAACAAAATACAGGTATTGAAACGCAAGCCTACACCTGACCAAGTGAAAGGAACTCTTCATAGTGAAAACTTGTTCCCACAGAGAACCTATCGTGACCTTATAGGGATGCCCTGTGTTGAGGTTCAGCTTACTGTGGCAACAGGAAATGGCTTAATTAACACTCAACATGGTGCTTCATTCTCTCCCTGCAGTTAAAACACTGTCTTCCATCTTCATTAGAACGGTAAATTCTTAACGTAAAAACTTGAAATTTAGAGCATGGTTAAAGAGTGTCCCCAGAAGGCCGTACATTGAATTTAGCTTCCTGCAATTACAGCAAGTAACTTTATTGGAGGTCATAGGAGCAGTCTCGAATGGTTAAAAAGTCTGAATCTTCTCAAATTGTACATATTTCTAACTGGGGACAATCATGATAGCTTGGCTGACGCGTGACCCACGTGACTACACAGCGAGCTGTGTTTCACTTGTCTGATAACTCTGGCTTGTAAAAGGGGGAGGTTAGCTAAAATGTTTAGCTACTTTAAGTTACTTTTTGATTGGTTCTCATATGCACGCTATTTGCTTGTGCAAAGCCCCCATGCTTCCTCGTCAATTTGTTATGCCGCACTAGAGAGGTAAACAAGCCAAGCTAAAGTTAGGCTAGCTGGCTAGCTAGCCTAGCTAACGACCAATTTAGGGATTACATTAAAATAAGAGCAACTTGAAGCATTTTGAGCATTGGTGTGAAGGGAGGATGTATTAGCAGTCTTGCCAACGAGCTTTGGGGGAAAGCCTAATTTACCAGCTAGCTAGCTACAGTAGTTATAGTCTTCAAGAAGCAAGGAAAACAGCCTCCAATTCTGACAGTCATGTCCACACTCAATGCTGTGGTGGACAGAGGAACAAATCCACGAGGCGACAGGCCTGGGTCTCAGAGCGGTGGTTGGGTGGTTGTGGAGGAAGACAAGAACACTATATGGGAGAATGCATGCGATTTTGTCTTCGGATGTCCAGAGAGCTGGTTGGGGAAGACAGGGAGAGATGTATTGGCCTCAGTCCTATACAGCTCCAAAATCGTCAGAATCATTTACATTTTAGTCATTTAGCAGACGCTCTTATCCAGAGCGATTTATAGTTAGTGAGTGCATACATTTTTCATACTGGCCCACCGTGGGAATCGAACCCACAACCTTGGCGTTGCAAACGCCATGCTCTACCAACTGAGCTACACGGGACCATCATTGTGGATGAAGTTTATAAGACCTTCATATGGTATGTACAATGACATAGAACTGTACTTCGACGGTATAGAATAATACTGCGATGGATACATGTCATGTCGAAATGGGAATTATAGGGGTGACACACTAGTGAATGATTGATTGAAAGTTTTGTATTTGTACCAAAGTAATGAGTAAGAAGTGTTTGTTTGCATTAAATGTTTGCATGATAGGCCTGTAAGATATTGAGTAGCCTAAATAAAGTGACAGAACTGCATTATAAATGAATGGCTGACAGGCAGCATAAGGGCTGAAAGAGGCACTACAGTACTTTTACTGGATTCAACTATGGGAAACCCGCACATAACATTTTATTATGCAAGAACTGCTAGCATAGTAATCAAATGTGCTTCAATATCTTTATATTGTTACCAATTATACATTTATTCTGACTGGGGATGGTAATTAAGAATCTATAACCTACTTTTTATCACAGTCAGCACTGTAACAACAGTATCTTTCTGTAGGGGTCAGGGCTCAAAATGAAAACCTACCTTTCGGGGGAGTTTCAGCAAGCTTGGAGAACTGCGTTCTTTGGTGAAAGAAGATGGACGACATGGGTCCCATTATGCCTGGCAAAAACCAAACACTGCATTCCAAAGTAAGAACCTCATACCAACGGTCGAGCATGGTGGTGGTAGTGTGATGGTTTGGGGATGCTTTACTGCCTCAGGACCTGGACGACTTGCCTTAATAGAAGGAATCATGAATTCTGCTCTGTATCAGAGAATTCTACAGGAGAATGTCTGGCCATCCGTCTGTGAGCTGAAGCTGAAGCGCAGCTGGGCCATGCAGCAAGACTATGATCCAAAACATACATTCAAGTCTACATGAAAATGCTTAAAAAGCACCAAATTATACGTTTTGGAATGACCTAGTCAAAGTCCAGACCTAATCCCAATTGAGATGTTGTGGCAGGACTTGAAACGAGCAGGTCATGCTTGAAAACTCACAAATGTCGCTGAGTTAAAGCAGTTCTGCATGCAAGAGTGGGCCAAAATTCCTCCTCAGCGATTTGAGAGACTGATCAACAACTACAGGAAGCATTTTGTTTTAGTAATTGCAGCTAAAAGTGGCACAACCAGCTATTGAGCGTAAGGGGGCAATTACTTTTTCACACAGGGGAATTGGGTGTTGCATAACTTTGTTAATTAAATAAATAAAATAAGTACCCATTTTTGTTGTTATTTGTAAACTCAGGTAACCTTTATCTAATATTAGGTTTTGGTTGAAGATCTGATAACATTCAGTATTTACTCAAAGCCAGTGGCATGTCAATTGTAAAGATTGAAAAAGTAAGGGGCCTAGACAGCTGCCCTGGGGAATTCCTGATTCTACTTGGATTATGTTGGAGAGGCTTCCATTAAAGAACACCCTCTGTGTTCTGTTAGACAGAATAGCCACATGTGCGCACTCCCTGAAATACTTTGGAGAAAATATAATTTATATTTTATTCAGCTTTGTTCAATTGTATTCTTCATACTATAAAATAATATAAAATAATGCCATGGAATTCTAAGCAAATCTTGTCTGCTAAATGAACTAGTGTAGCCCACAGCCATATGGCATAGCCAGATCAGGGCCTAACACCAGGACAACTCAGAGTATGCTATACCATTCTTCTGAAACAGACTACATTTTCATCAAATGTTTCTTTAGTCCTGTCTAAAATAAATAATGGATTTATTGTGATGGATTTTTAAGACCTTTTAAAATGTAGATGTTCCAAAGGTCTGCATCAGTGGCTTGTAGGCTATGCGTGGAATCCAGGAGATGCTAAATGTGGTTATGTTAATTAACGGTAAATTACCTTGAGACCGGCAGTCATTTGCTTGACAATCACCAGCTGACAAAATGGCATGACCACCACAGCCCTAGTTGACACTCATCATTCCCGTTGACTGGGAATTTGTTCACATTAGCTTCAACCCTGTGACACTCATCTTTTCCCATTGAATGCAATGTATTGACATTACCTTACTTGGCGTTACCTTAGACTGTAAACTATCATGGTCAAAACATATAGATTCAATGGTTGTAAAGATGGGGAGAGGTCTGTCCGTAATAAAGAAATGCTCTGCAATTTCTGCAGGCTCTAGTTTTGTCTAATCTTGATTATTGTCCGGTCGTGTGGTCCTGTGCTGCAAGGAAATACCTAGTTAAGCTGCAGCTGGCCCAAAACAGTGTGGCACGTCTTGCTCTTCATTGTAATCAGAGGGCTGATATAAATACTATGCATGCCAGCCTCTCTTGGCTAAGAGTTGAGGAGAGACTGACTGCATCACTTCTTTTCATAAGAAACATGAATGTGTTGAAAATCCCAAATTGTTTGCATAGTCAACTTACACACAGCTCTGACACACACACACTTACCCCACCAGACATGCCACCAGGGGTCTTTTCACAGTCCCCAAATCCAGAACAAATTCAAGAAAGCGTACAGTATTATGTAGAGCCATTATTGCATGGAACTCCATTCCATCTCATATTGCTCAAATAAACAGCAAACCTGGTTTCAAAAAACAGATAAAGCAACACCTCATGGCACAACGCCTCTCCCCTATTTGACCTAGATAGTTTGTGTGTATGTATTGATATGTAGGCTGCGTGTGCCTTAAAAAAATGTATGTAGTTCTTTCCTTGAGCTGTTCTTTTCTATTAATATGCTGTATTATGTCATGTTTCATGTTTTGTGTGGACCCCAGGAAGAGTAGCTGCTGCTTTTGCAACAGTTAATGGGATTCTAATAAAATACCAAATACATAAGCTTCAACTGGTTGACATTCATCTTTTCCCAATGACTACAATGTATTGATATAGGTATCAACCTTGTGACACTCTTCTTTTCCCATTGAATGCAATGTATTAACATAAGCGTCAATCGGTTTAAGCAAAACTTTTTGCAAAAACTTGACAGGATGATTTTTTAAGGCTCATAATGGGCTGTCCTACTATGCAAGCTTCGAATTTCAAATAATTAAATCAAATTGTATTTGTCACATGTGCCGTATACAGCAGGTGCCGTATACAGCATACAATTTGATTTAATTATTTGAAATTCGAAGCTTGCATAGTAGGACAGCCCATTATGAGCCTTAAAAAATCATCCTGTCAATGTGAAATGCTTACTTACAAGCCCTTAACCAACAATGCAGTTTTAAGAAAAATAAGAGCTATGGTAAAAAATAAAAAAATAACTTGAAAATAACAATAATGAGGCTATATAAAGTGGGTACCGGTACCGAGTGTCACGTTCATCGTGTAAAGGATTGGACCAAGGTGCAGCGTTTATTATATAAACACAGACAAAATCACAAAATCCAACAGAACGTGAAGTTCAAAAGACTAAACATCCAACAAGCCAACAGAAACAAGATCCCACAACTAAGGTAGGCAACATGGTTGCCTAAGTATGATCCCCAATAAGAGACAACGATTGACAGCTGCCTCTGATTGGGAACCACACCCGGACAACATAGATATACACATTCTAGAATGTACACCTAGATATTCACACCCTGACCAAACCAACTAGAGATCTCTATGTCAAGGCGTGACACCGAGTCAATGTGCGGGGGTAAAGGTTAGTCGAGGTAATTGAGGTAATATGTACATGTACAGTTGAAGTCGGAAGTTTACATACACGTTAGCCAAATACTTTTAAACTCAGTTTTTCACAATTTCTGACATTTAATCCCAGTAAAAATTCCCTGTCTTTGGTCAGTTATGATCACCACTTTATTTTAAGAATATGAAATGTCAGAATAATAGTAGAGAGAATGATTTATTTCAGCTTTTATTTATTTCATCACAATTCCCATTGGGTCAGAAGTTTACATACACTCAATTAGTATTTGGTAGCATTGCCTTTAAATTGCTTAACTTGGGTCAAACGTTTCGGGTAGCCTTCCACAAGCTTCCCACAATAAGTTGGGTGAATTTTGGCCCATTCCTCCTGACAGAGATAGTGTAACTGAGTCAGGTTTGTAGGCCTCCTTGCTCGCGCAAGCTTTTTCAGTTCTGCCCACACATTTTCTATAGGATTGAGGTCAGGGCTTTGTGATGGCCACTCCAATACCTTTACTTTGTTGTCCTTAAGCCATTTTGCCACAACTTTGGAAGTATGCTTTGGGTCATTGTCCATTTGGAAGACCCATTTGCGAGCAAGCTTTAACTTCCTGACTGATGTCTTGAGATGTTGCTTCAATATATCCACATAATTATCCTTCCTCATGATGTCATCTATTTTGTGAAGTGCACCAGTCCCTCCTGCAGCAAAGCACCCCCACAGCATGATGCTGCCACCACCATGCTTCACGGTTGGGATGGTGTTTTTCGGCTTGCAAGCTTCCCCCTTTGTCCTCCAAACATAACGATGGTCATTATGGCCAAACAGTTCTATTTTTGTTTCAAACCGCAAACCGTAGTCTGGCTTTTTTATGGCAGTTTTGGAGCAGTGGCTTCATCCTTGCTGAGCGGCCTTTCAGGTTATGTCGATATAGGACTCATTTTACTGTGGATATAGATACTTTTATACCTGTCTCCTCCATCATCTTCACAAGGTCCTTTGCTGTTGTTCTGGGATCGATTTGCACTTTTCGCACCAAAGTACGTTCATCTCTAGGAGACAGAACGTGTCTCCTTCCTGAGCGGTATGACGGCTGCGTTGTCCCAAGGTGTTTGTAGTTGCGTGCTATTGTTTGTACAGATGAACGTGGTACCTTCAGGCATTTGGAAATTGCTCCCAAGAATGAACCAGACTTGTGGAGGTCTACCATTTTTTTTCTGAGGTATTGGCTAATTTCTTCTGATTTTCCCATAATGTCAAGCAATGAGGCACTGTGTTTGAAGGTAGGCCTTGAAATTCATCCACAGGTACACCTCCAATTGACTCAAATTATTTCAATTAGCCTATCAGAAGCTTCTAAAGCATTACATAATTTTCTGGAATTTTCCAAGCTGTTTAAAGGCACAGTCAACTTAGTGTATGTAAACTTCTGACCCACTGGAATTGTGATACAGTGAATTATAAGTGAAATAATCTGTCTGTAAACAATTGTTGGCAAAATGACTTGTGTCATGCGCAAAGTAGATGTCTTAACTGACTTGCCAAAACTATAGTTTGTGAACAAGAAATTTGTGGAGTGGTTGAAAAACGAGTTTTAATGACTCCAACCTAAGTGTATGTAAAATTCCGACTTCAGCTGTAGGCCAAGGACTAGATATAGTATATTTTTACCTGGAGTTTGTTCTTATTGTTGGCTACTAATTTCACCACTTTTAGCCTTGAAATCTTGGGTTGTTTACTACACTACTTTACTCACTCTGTTTAGCACATGGCCTCACATGTGAATCCTTAAAGAGATGGGTGGGGCTAAGGCTTAAGAGGGTGTGAACGATGCTGAATAGGTGTAGACAAAGAAGAGCTCTCCAGTAGCTGTACCAAACATTCAAGGTCATTTTCTCAAAAGTGGGGTTACAAGGTTATTACATTTTACATTTTAGTCATTTAGCAGACGCTCTTATACAGAGCGACTTACAGTTAGTGAGTGCATACAGTTTCATATTTTCAAAGCAGAATTACTTTCCCATTGTTCCTCAACTGCAATGTATGATATACATTTACATTTACATTTTAGTCATTTAGCAGACGCTCTACTAATTTTTCTACTTTTATCCAATGTAAAAAATACAATTTCAAATGTTGCTACATAAGACCGAATCGAGGCGGTTGGTCACATATGAGGAAGGGTTTATAAAAGATTCCCCTTAACATTCCTATGGTCGGTACACGGTAAGACCTGCCTCATAAAATGAAAATAAAAACGTCCAGGTTTTAAACAATTACGTTTATGGTTAGTCCGTAAGAGTCTATTGACTCACCCATGTGTCAATCTAAGTAACATAATAAAAAAAATCCCCATCAAAGTCTGTCAGTTTAAGACAATTTTGCATAGGCTGCATCTCAATCCACCACATCCGCCTATGTCGGCCTTCCACATCTGCGGTGGAAGGTGGCCAAGCTACAGCGGTGTTTGCCAGACCATGAGACATCCTGAAAATTGGGTTTCTCACGAAAACTTCTGTAGCATCTGAATGGTTTGACCTACTAATATGACCACTCTATGGAAAGATGAGACTCATGAACACAATGGTGTTTTCTGTTTTGCTCTACTACCCCCACAAGTGTCACGGGACTCGTCTGAAGGTAACCGGAACCGGTTTAAGACAAAAGGCAGGAACACCATACGCATCCTTGGATCTTTTTATTTATTTTATTTTTATTTAACCTTTATTTAACCAGGTAAGCCAGTTGAGAACAATTTCTCATTTACAACTGCGACCTGGCCAAGATAAAGCAAAGCAGTGCGATAAAAACAACAACAACACAGAGTTACATATGGAATAAACAGAACGTACAGTCAATAACACAATAGAAAATCTATATACAGTGTTTGAAAATGTAGTAAGTTATGGAGGTAAGGCAATAAATACGCCATAGTGCAAAATAATTATATTATAATTTAGTATTAACACTGGAGTGATATATGTGCAGAAGATGATGTGCAAATAGAGATACTGGGGTGCAAATGAGAAAAATAAATAACAATGTAAATAAGAATATGGGGATGAGGTAGTTGGGTGGGCTAATTACAGATGGGCTGTGTACAGGTGCAGTGATCGGTAAGCTGCTCTGAGAAGTTAGTGAGCGAGATAAGTGTATCCAGCTTCAGAGATTTTTGCAGTTTGTTCCAGTCATTTGCAGCAGAGAACTGGAAGGAATGGCGGCCAAAGGAGGTGTTGGCTTTGGGGATGACCAGTGAGATATACCTGCTGGAACGCATACTATGGGTGGGTGTTGCTATGGTGACCAATGTTCTAAGATAAGGCGGGATTTGCCTAGAAGTGATTTATAGATGACCTGGAGCCAGTGGGTTTGGTGATGAATATGTAGTGAGGGCCAGCCAACGAGAGCGTACAGGTCACAATGGTGGGTAGTATATGGGGCTTTGGTGACAAAACGGATGGCACTGTGATAGACTACATCCAATTTGCGGAGTAGAGTGTTGGAAGCTATTTTGTAAATGACATCGCCGAAGTCAAGGATCGGTAGGATAGTCAGTTTTACGAGGGCATGTTTAGCAGCATGAGTGAAGGAGGCTTTGTTAACACAGTGTCCATTGAAGGGCCAGATGTATACAAAATGGTGTCGTCTGCGTAGAGGTGGATCTGAAAGTCACCAGCAGCAAGAGCGACATCATTGATATACACAGAGAATAGAGTCGGCCCGAGAATTGAACCCTGTGGCACCACCATAGAGACGGCCAGAGGTCCAGACAACAGGCCCTTCGATTTGACACTGAACTCTATCTGAGAAGTAGTTGTTGAACCAGGTGAGGCAGTCATTTGAGAAACCAAGGCTATTTAGTCTGCCAATAAGAATGCGGTGATTGGCAGAGTCAAAAGCCTTGGCCAGGTCGATGAAGACGGCTGCACAGTACTGTCTTTTATCGATCGCGGTTATTATATCGTTTAGGACCTTGAGCGTGGCTGAGGTGCACCCATGACCAGCTCGGAAACCAGATTGCTTAGCGGAGAAGGTACGGTGGGATTTGAAATGGTCGGTGATCTGTTTATTAACTTGGCTTTCAAATGCTTTTGAAAGGCAGGGCAGGATGGAGATAGGTCTGTAACAGTTTGGATCTAGAGTGTCACCCCTTTGAAGAGGACGATGACCGCGGCAGCTTTCCAATCTCTGAGGATCTCAGACGATTCGAAAGAGAGTTTGAGCAGGCTAGTAATAGGGGTTGCGACAATTTCTTGGGTTGTTTACTACACTACTTTACTCACTCTGTTTAGCACATGGCCTCACATGTGAATCCTTAAAGAGATGGGTGGGGCTAAGGCTTAAGAGGGTGTGAATGATGCTGAATAGGTGTAGACAAAGAAGAGCTCTCCAGTAGCTGTACCAAACATTCAAGGTCATGCTGATTTTAGAAAGAAAGGGTCCAGATTGTCTAGCCCAGCTGATTCGGAGGGGTCCAGATTTAGCAGCTCTTTCAGGACATCAGCTATCTGAATTTGGGTGAAGGAGAAGCGGGGGGGGCATGGGCAAGTTGCAGCAGAGGGTGCAGAGCTGGTGGCCGGGGTAGGGGTAGCCAGGTGGAAAGCATGGCCAGCCGTAGCAAAATGCTTATTGAAATTCTCGATTATCGTACATTTATCGGTGGTGACAGTGTTTCCTAGCCTAAGTGCAGTGGCTAGCTGGGAGGAGGTGCTCTTATTCTCCATGGACTTTACAGTGTTCCAAAACTTTTTGGAGTTAGTGCTACAGGATGCACATTTCTGTTTGAAAAAGCTAGTCTTTGCTTTCCTAACTGATTGTGTATATTGGTTCCTGAATTCCCTGAAATGTTGCATATTGCGGGGGCTGTTCGATGCTAATGCAGTACGCCACAGGATGTTTTGTGCTGATCAAGGGCAGTCAAGTCTGGGGTGAACCAGGGGCTATATCTGTTCTTAGTTCTGAATTTTTTGAATGGGGCATGCTTATTTCAGATGGAGAGCAAAGCACATTTGAAGAACATCCAGGCATCCTCTACTGACGGAATGAGGTCAATATCCATCCAGGATACCCGGGCCAGGTCAATTAGAAAGGCCTGCTCACTGAAGTGTTTTAGAGAGTGTTTGACAGTGATGAGGGGTGGCCGTTTGACTGCAGACCCATTACGGACGCAGGCAATGAGGCAGTGATCGCTGAGATCCTGGTTGAAGACAGCGGCGGTGTATTTAGAGGGTAAATTAGTCAGGATGATATCTATGAGGGTGCCTAAGTTTATGGATTTAGGGTTGTACCTGGTAGGTTCATTGATAATTTGTGTGAGATTGAGGGCATCTAGTTCAGATTGTAGGACGGCCGGGGTGTTAAGCATATCCCAGTTTAGGTCACCAAGCAGTACAAACAGTGAGGATAGTTGGGGACAAGCAATTCACATATGGTGTCCAGGGCACAACTGGGGGCTGAGGGGGGATCTAATCATCACAACGCTAATCTAAATGATAGGAGTGCACCACTGTGAACTGACCGCCGTCCGATGAACAGAATAACACAGTTTCCCTGTAACAGTAAATCCATAGCACTTACAGTATAATAGAACATATACAAATGTGTAGCTCTTTATTAACTCTGGAAACAAACTAAACCTGACAATTTAATTCACACAGTACCATTCATTTAGTCGATTAAAGTTTTCATCAGTCTTCACGCCAGATCGATGTTTATCTATTTTCTGACAACCATTGTAGAATGCACTTCACTTCCCAGTTGGGTTGTCTTGATGTAGCTTCTTCATTTCTCCCCATTTCTATGTCGTCTAGTATAGCAGTGCTACTGATTTCTGCATTTCTAAAGTTAATGCTAGGCTCCGTTCACTTGCGCTTCTTCTTGTTTCATTTCTTTCATAGCCTCCTCCTCCTCTTCTTGTTGGCACCATTCTTAAAATGTTAGTGAATAAAATAAATAAAAAGTAACTAATCATCCATGACAAGTTACAGGTGTTAAGTCTAATAGTAATAGTAATAAGATTAGTAGTAGCAGTAGTAGTGCGTTGCTGGGTAATGACGTAAACAATGCCACTTTTTCTGAATGTACTGGCCATGTGCATGTTGTCTAGTATATCGTGGGCAAGATAGGGTCTAACAATGGGAATTCCAAACCCCCCGTTGTAAAAAAAATACTATCAAAAGCCAGATAGTTGTAGCTGTATGCTGACTGCATTTCATTGACTGGATTGACGTGTTCAGGTCATAATGCAGTATGGATTTGCTTTATGTAGGTGTATAAAAAGTAAAAGGTCATAAAAACTGACGTTACAGAAGTTATCCATCTTGCATTGAGTATTTAACCCATATCTCTCTGTTAAAAATGTGAATGCTAATGGTGATGGTCATAATCATCAATATGGATCCACAGTGCTTATAAAGATATTAAAGTTTCTTGACTTCTACCTTCATATACTAGCGACATGCATAAATTGTGCTTTTGAATAAATAAAGTTTGAGTTACTTACATACCACACATCAGATCTGGATTTGACTAGATCTGAATCTGTGAAAGTTTATTTTGCGTTGACATTTATCTTGTTGTCTTGGCGTCAGTTTGCCATGCTCCTAGGAAGAGAACAACACTCAGTGTTAGATTAATTTAATAAACGTCAATCTCCTTGACAAGCAAAATTATGTTGTGCCAGCCATGTCAATTACACAGCCTTTCATACTCTGTTGAACCCATGACACACTGCAGATAGTAATAAGGGGCCTCTTACAGAGGGACACACACCAAGATAAACCCCAAACTAGAACAACTATTTATTTACAAACAAGCAAACTATGACATATCATATAATGAAGCGGTGTGGCAGTGAAAACCGTACAGGGGTTAAGCACACACAAACAGGCTAACCAAATCAAAATCAAATCAAATCAAATGTTATTTGTCACATACACGTGTTTAGAAGATGTTATTGCGGGTGTAGCGAAATGCTTGTGCTTCTAGCTACAATAGTGCAGTAATATCTAGCAAGTAATATCTAACAATTTCACAACATATATGCAATACACACAAATCTAGTAAGGAATGGGATTTAAGAATATATATATATATATATATATATATATATATATATATATATATATATATATATATATGGACAAGCAATGACAGAGCGGCATGGACTAAGATACAGTTGAATATTATAGAATAGAATACAGTATATACATATGAGATGAGTAGTGCAAGATATGTAAACATTATTAAAGTGACTAGTGTTCAATTTATTAAAGTGGCCAGTGATTTCAATAGGCAGCAGCAGCCTCTAATGTGCTAGTGATGGCTATTTAACAGTCTAATGGCCTTGAGAAAGAAGCTGTTTTTCAGTCTCTCGGTCCCAGTATTGATGCACCTGTACTGACCTCGCCTTCTGGATAATAGCGGGGTGAACAGAAAGTGGCTCAGGTGTACTGGCCAACTTCATTAGAGGGAACATACAATAAATACTGTATATACAGATTGATTATCCAGACACAGAGCTCAGGGTGCCCACGGCCTGGCATACTGGTGTGGCACGTACAGATCTGCCCGTATCTGCCTTGGCAAGACTAGTCAGACTGTGTTACCATCAGCATTAACTGATTATGCATCTAGTATGTGCCAGTCAGGGAAGATAAATTGAATGGAGGATATCTCTCTCTTTCTCTGAATCTATCTCGGTCGACCTCTCCTTCTACCTTTTCCTCTCCGTCTCCCTCTTTCCCTCTCCCTCGCTCTCATAAAGGAAGTCAGAGGTATGGGACTTTCTTTGGGGGAGGTATGAGACAGCTTAGGCCTTCCAAATGCATGGGAGGCTTTCAAACAGCTGCTGCTGAGGAGAGCTACAGACCTTATTATTATGTGATACAATTCAACAATTCTTTAATACGCCACAAACAATGTGATGGATCTCTTTGTTTGTTTACAAGAGAGCCATTACATTGTATGACATTGTTTTCTGTTTCTTAATTATCACAATGTGAATCTCATCCACATATATAAGCTTCAATCCATTCAGCCAAGAGGACAGTCAGACATGCAAGCAGCTCAGTTGAATAATTGAACAGTAAGTTTCACAAAAGCATCCATCTCTACTTTCGAATGACACAAAATATGTCATAATATAAGGTAAGTGTTTGGTCCCATTGTAGGCAGTCGAAAGCACAAGAACATCAATAACAAAATAACTTTTATTTCCACTGTATTCTGAATAACAAAGTAAATGCCTGGAGATAGTTTGGCACATTTTGTTTTATGCAAAGTAGTATTACTTCTATTAAAGTCAATTGAGAATTACTGTATTGGTATGGTTAATTTCATTCGAATTAAATAGCCAGAAAGGTTAATAAAAATAGCAAAAATGGACTGAAAATTTGAAGAACCTGATTTGCTACATGGTTGCTCTGTGAGACTTCTCAGACAGTGAGAATTGTCTGTGGTATTGAGCTGCACTGTCCAAGAGGAGGAGGAGGAGAAGAAGGAGGAGGAGGAGGAGATATATGAGGAGGAGAGTATGTAGCCAGGGTCTTTATTAAGAACATGAGGCTGGAAAAGGGGCAGAGGTGTCATGCCCATAGGAGGCACAAGGGAACGTGCCCCCTCAGATTTGTCCATTTTATTTTCAGATGTTCAATTAATTATTAAACGTATTTTTTAAGCCCAAAGATGTTCAACGTCAGTGGAGGAGGAGAGAGAGTGTTGAGTGACACAGAGTGTTTGATTTGATTTTAGCTGCCAGTGATGACCAGGACTTGCAGGAGGTATGTTTGTAAATTAATTTGATCAAGCTATGTAGACTATTGATTTCTTCTTGATGAATAAATAAAACAAAAATGTTTTGTTTCTCTCTAGCCACCTAGCAATTGTATGAAGTTGTCTTTAGCTAACCAGCTAGATACAGTAGGTTCCCAATCTCCGAACCTCATAACTAACTTCCAAGCCATTTCAGGCTATCAATCAAGTTAGTGTAGCTTGTCTAACTATCTTAACTGGTATGCCTGCTGGCAAGGTTGCTAGACTTTAGAAAACTCATAAATTGCTTTAATTATTGGGTTATGCTACTATATACCAGTGTGGCAGTTGTACTTAACTCCTAAGGCATAAAAGTTCTCAAAAGAATCAATGTGCATCGTTAATTACAATGACAATTGAACAGTTGCATACAAGAAGTATGCTTAGATAATGTATGCAGAAAAACCGACATATAATTAGGCATAAGGATTATGGCTCTAGATTTCAGGAAAATTCTCCGACTTCAACCCCCCTCCATCCTCACGTACTTTGTGCCCCCCTGAAAAGCGGGGACAGTCTCTGGGCTGTGAGAGGACTACACCTCTCCTTCCATCCATCACTCCTGTCAAGGGCCCGCCAGAGAGACTGTCTACCCACATAGACGTCTCTCTCCTCCTTTTCTATCTTTCTTTCTCTCTATATACCCCTCTCCTTTATACTGTCCTCTTTCTTTCTCTCTCCCCTTCTCTCTATATCTCTCTCTAATTTTTCTGTAATTCTATCCCTCTCCTTTCTTTCTTTCTTTCTTTCTTTCTCTTTCTTTCTTTCTTTCTTTCTTTCTTTCTTTCTTTCTTTCTTTCTTTCTTTCTTTCTTTCTTTCTTTCTTTCTTTCTTTCTTTCTTTCTTTCTTTCTTTTTCCCTCTATTGCTCTCCTCCTTCCTAATGATGGATGATGCAGCCGCCGCCAATTCTCTAAATATGAGCCAGAGGAGGAGGAGAGGGGAGATGAGCCATAAGGACAGGGCTGCTAGTCAGTCAGCCAGGCAGTCAGTGTGGTAACCTCCTCCAGGGGACGGCCCCCCCAGCCATATGGGTGTGTCTAAACTGGGATCATGAAGTGAGCAGTCTATAGCGGTCCCTGCCATGAGTATCACTCCTGTCGTCTCTGGTATTAATACATTTACCAGTACTGAGCTTATGTTCTGCAGGTGTGCTCTGAAACTCAACAGATTGTCAACGTCTTACATTGGGATTAGAGGTGGTTTATATTAAGTACGCATGGGGTAAACTTGAGGGATAATCTAAAGGCACAGAAATCTACTCGCTTTGCACACTCGTCTGAGTTGAAAAGTTTGGTGACTTGTGGAAAGTTGTAACCACTTGCTCACCGTATAGTTGTGAGGTCTCAGGGGGAAAGGGCATGTGAGTGTTGCTGCTGAGCTAAATGTAATTGAGGAGGCTAGTTGCCTCCAGGTTTCTGTTCTCTCTCCACAGTATCAAACTCTCATTAAATAACTGTTTCACAGGTACTATCTCCTCTCCCGCACTGCACAATTAAAAGATCCCCAATAAAACAGAGCCCAGTGGAAAGTCTCTTTGCCAACTGATTATTTTTTTCCAATTTGCTCTCCACAACTCTTCAGCCCCTTCTCTCTCATCTGGTTCGATAGCCAGTGATACTAAACAACCTCTGTAAAAACAGCAAACAGATTGCATGGGACATACTGCCTGAGTTCCAAGAGGATGACAAGCAGGGGTTGGAACCAAAATTACTTCCCAATCGTTTCGTTCTGAATAGAACCACTATTTTTTTTGTTCCGTTCCACAGTTCCTACCACAATAATATACTGTAGTTCTGTTCCTTTTATACCCTGTGAAATCAACATAGTTTTTGCATTTAGCTCATTAAATAACTCCACCAATCAGTGCGGATAGAGCAGCTTGTTATGGACAGGGCAAGTGTTGGGTGCGAAATGCGACTGAAGTTTTCCGGTTGGAGTGAAAGAGAGGGATGGACATGGAGGAGGCTTGGCTTGAAGCACTGGGCATCATCATATGATGTGCATTGTAATGTGTTTGGGATATTAGTATAACTTGCACCGCTAAATGAGTTATTTATATTTTACAGTGTTCTTGTAATAAGATTAAATGGAAAATCATCTCACGCCTTGAAAGTACGCATTGGAGAGCATACATCCACTATTAGACGTCAAGATATCACCTCGCCAGTTGCAAGACACTTTACAGAACAAAATCACTCTATTTATGAATTGCGGTGTGTCAGGATAGAAAAAGTTAATCAACCACGCAGAGGATGTGATTACGATATATCAAATTACTCCAAAGAGAAGCCATGTGGATATTTAAATTAAATTGTATATCGCCACATGGTTTAAACTAAGAATTAGACTTCACCTCCATTCTTATAGGCCAAATGTTTACTCTTATAGGCAACAAGAACACCCTCCATACATTATTTTACATATAATTAATGAGTTAGGCACAAATAATTATGAACATCCTGATGTTCCTTGTGGCAAGCTATCCCATGAATTTATATTATGTACCCAATTGAGCGGACACCTAAGGCAATTGATTCATGAACGGTTCACGCCTGATATAACCCCTATTTCCCCTCGTGCCCGCTCCCATATTCTATAATTCTATATTTCATTGTCCTTGTGATTATAACACGTATACAGGAGAGAAGAGAAGAGGAGAGGAGGAGAGAAGCCATCCCTGATTGACAGAGGACCAATTGCCCTGATTAGAAGCACATGGACTGTGCTCACCTGTGTTTCCTACAAATGTTGTTTCTGATTGTAAGATTTTAACCTGCACAGTGAATAAGGTGAAGGCCGAAATGTCTGTGTATGTTAAGAAAATGTCTGTGTATGTCTGTGTATGTCTGTGTTGAAGAAGTAAGCTTTCCCAAAAATATTTTTGAGTGTGGACCCATCTCTAAATGTGTACTTATCTGGATAGTGATAGTAGGCCTATTATTACTTCACTAAATTACATAACTATATACTAATAACTAGCTAGATACCTACAGAGGTGTGGCTAATATGGAGGAACTTTGAACAAGGAACTTTGAACGTACGAGACACCTTGGACCAGAGCTAGCTATCAAGCTTGTGTGTGCAGTGGCACCAGAATTCAAAACACGTCTTCACTTTTTGGAGTTAATCCCTAAGGTGAATGTCCACACCCCTGCAGAAATCTAGCAGCATTATAAAAAAAGCCCCACAAAAATCTGTCAGTTTAAGCTACAGATATCTGTTTTTTTTTCATTGTATGCGTCTCAATCCACTGCATCCGCCTATGTCACACTTCCACATCTGCGGTGAAAGGTGACAGAGTTAGAGGGTGTTTGTGAGACCATGACACATCCCGAAAAACCGTCCTCTCATAGAATTGTCTGTAGCGTTCGAACGGTTTGGCTTACAAACTACTATGACCCCTCTATGGAAAGATGAGACTCTCACGAGACTCGTCTGACGGTCCCCAGTACCAGTTGAAAACATTTATGGAAGTATATATGGAGACTGTTTAGTGCCAAAAATAAGGGGTTAAATGCATGTAAAGAAAATATAACAAATGTTTCCTGATCTTTCTTATATCTCTCTGAACAAACTCCTTTAGATTTTTTTGGGGGATATCTATTGTTCCATGTAGTGAATATGTTATTCAGTGTGTTAGAATGGCTAATAGTAGTAAGGCCAACTAAAAATGTTCATCAAATATAATTTTTGGGATACTTCAAGGGTTCATAAAATCCTATATCAAATAGCAAAATTAACCTTGGTATGAGCTTCTTAGTAGAACCCCTAAACCCCCCTCCCCCTGCTTAGACAGGGCTTAGACTCTTATGGGTTAATAAATCCAATGTGAAATGTGATAACTACAGTATCCTTAACTAGTCTAGAAAACTAGCTGGCAGGCAGACACTGGAGAAGTTTCTGAGTGACAGAGTGCGTGCTTTGCATAGGCGCTGTGATAGTGTTTTTTGTGGGACTGAAAAAATGCTTGAAACATAAAATAACATTATTAACCAGTTCCCATGCTTTAAAAACAAAAAATATTTTCCCGGAACACTAGAGATCACTTTCGTTTCCATCTTTTTTTTTTTTAGGTTGTTATTTTCCTGTTTTTGGTTCTGTTCCCTGAACTGGTTCCAACCACTGCTGACAAGCGCATATTTATGAATACTGGCACTGATCTTGACATATGTCTGATATGTAGCATTCTGTACAGTATGTAGGAAGTAACAGTAAAGTGGATAATGTACACATGAATACCAGGGCCTCATACAATGCTCTAAGTGGAACATCACCCAACTGGTTCTAATGTACAGTAGTTATGTGGGTTAATGCCTATATTTGTTCTATGCCTCTGTCTATGTTACATTCGTTTGAGTTGCACAATCTCTGATCAGCATCAGAGCAAAACACATCTCTGCCATGTTCCAGAAATAACTATTATTGATGATGTAAGCCCAGTAATGACAGGAACAACATGCTCTACTCCATGTGCAGTCTCTCATCAAACGTACAGTTTATTCTTTCCCATGCGTAGATTTATGCAGTGGAGCATTGGAACCAATTCCATCAGTCAAAAACAGGGCTTAATTTACCAGTGTCCCGGCTCACGGCCTTGAGCAGGAAAAGCTTGTTTGTGCAGCGAGCTGAGTGCAAGTCAACCACAGGAGAATTAGTTTGCTTTGTGCATGGTACACACAGCACACAGCATATTTATGTATTAATCTCCATTTCAATTTGTGAAATGTGCTGTTCACTGCCTCAGATTTAAAGCATAGGTCTAAATTAGAACAACAAACATCAAGGATGGGGATTTGTTCCAGGTGCTTAGAGATCCTCTCTCTGGTGATGTTGGAGACGATTGTTCCACAAAACAACTCAAATCAGCATAACAATATGCCCTTGTAATCTCAGACATTTACATAACTGGTACGTGCTGCATTGATGAGCTATGCATTATGTTATGGGTTTGTGTCTCTTTGAAATGTACATTCTATGCCAGATTGGGTCATTTCTTGTGTTGTATCAATTCAAATGTAGTGTGTGTATGTTTGTGTGTGTGCCTGCTTGTGTGTGTGTGTGTGTGTGTGTGTGTTTGTGTGTGTGTTTTTGTGTGGGTGGTGTGTGTGTGTGTGTATTTTGAGTGTATATTCTGAGTATTCTCTGTCTGTTTTGCTATCCTAGATTCCTAGATGTGTATACCAGCCGAGCCCAGTGGAAACAGATAAAGCTGAGTGCTGCATGCCGCCATTCCTCCACTGTTCCACCCCTCCACCGCAGCACACTCCCTCTGTGCCCCGCGGTACCATCTGCTGTTTGGATAACCTTTGACCTGTGTCTCCCCGCAAGAACTAGCATGCTAGCAGGGCATACCTACTGTATCCACCTCCATGCCCCGCCGGTGCGTGGTGATCTGAGAGAAAGACAAGGGGGTCATCATGTCTCTCTAGTTCGGGAGGGATAGAACCCGGACCCGTCAGCCACTGTCGACTGGTTCCATGTCCCTGCGGTGAGCCTTGTTCAGACGTTTCTTTCTCACCAGCAGCACTCAATATATGATTACTGCGTCAGTTTGTGTTGATGTAACCATAGCAGCAGGCACGGAATTTCGTGATTTTAGGTGCAAGGCCATTTGGCCTTCAAGAGGTGCCCAATCTGCCAAGGCCATCTGCTAGCGCACCAAGGCTATTTACCAAAATTGACAATTCAATTGATTTGAAAACTGAAAAACACTAGCTATTCTGTTAAGAAAAACATAAGTGTATGTAAATGTACATAAATAATTTGCCTACATGTCAAAATATAGGTGATTGGCTACAGTCTGTCATGTCCAGACCGATGCTAACAGGAGGGAGGCCCCAGAAAATGTAGCCAAACTTTAATGATACTTTTAACTATATATATACACTACCAGTCAAAAGTTTGGACACATCTACTCATTCAAGGTTTTTTCTTGATTTTTCTTCTTGATTTTTTTTACATTGGAATCATGTAGTATCCATTTTTTTTTTAACAAATACAAATATATGTTATATTTGAGATTGACAGCTTTGCACACTCTTGGCATTCTCTCAACCAGCTTCATGAGGTAGTCACCTGGAAGGCATTTCAATTAACAGGTGTGCCTTCTTAAAAGTTAATTTGTGGAATTTCTTTCCTTCTTAATGCGTTTGAGCCAATCAGTTGTGTTGTGACAAGGTAGGGTGGGTATACAGCAGATAGCCCTATTTGGTAAAAAAACAAGTCCATATTATGGCAAGAACATCTCAAATAAGCAAAGACAAACGACAGTCCATCATTACTTTAAGACATGAAGGTCAGTCAATATGGAACATTTCAAAAACGTTGAAAGTTTCTTCAACTGCAGTGGCAAAAACCATCAAGTGCTATGATGAAACTGGCTGTCATGAGGACCGCCACAAGAATGGAAGACCCAGAGTTACCTCTGCTCCAGAGGATTAGTTCATTAGAGCTACCAGCCTCAGAAATTGCAGCCCAAATAAATGGTTCACAGAGTTCAAGTCACAGACACTTCTCAACATCAACTGTTCAGAAGGGACTGTGTGAATCAGGCCTTCATGGTCAAATTGCTGCAAAGAAACCACTACTAAAGGACACCAATAAGAAGAAGAGACTTGCTTGGGCCAAGAAACACGAGCAATGGACATTATACCGGTGGAAATGTGTCCTTTGGTCTGGAGTCCAAATTGGAAATTCGTAGGTTCCAACCACCGTGTCTTTGTGAGTGTGGGTGAACGGATGATCTCTGCATGTGTGTTTCCCAGCGTAAAGCATGGAGAAGGAGGTGTTATGGTGTGGGGGTGCTTTGCTGGTGACACTGTCTGTGATTTATTTAGAATCCAAGGCACACTTAACCAGCATGGCTACCACAGCATTCTGCAGCGATACGCCATCCCATCTGGTTTGGGCTTAGTGGGGCTATCATTAGTTTTTCAACAGGACAATGACCCAACACACCTCCAGGCTGTGTAAGGGCTATTTTATCAAGAAGGAGAGTGATTGAGTACTGCTTCAGATGACCTGGCCTCCACAATCCCCCGAACTCAACCAAATTGAGATGGTTTGGGATGAGTCGGACCGCAGAGTGAAGGAAAAGCAGTGCTCAGCATATGTGGGAACTCTTTCAAGACTGTTGGAAAAGCATTCCAGGTGAAGCTGGTTGAGATAATGCCAAGAGTGTGCAAAGCATTCATCAAGGCAAAGGGTGGCTATTTGAAGAATCTCAAATCTCAAATATATTTTGATTAGTTTAACACTTCTTTGGTTACTACATGATTCCCATGTGTATTATTTCATAGTTTTGATGTCTTCAATATTATTCTACAATGTAGAACATAGTAAAAATAAAGAAAAACCCTTGAAACTTTTGACTGGTAATGTATATATATAGTCTAAACACCATTCATGTTTGAAAAATCCAATGTAGGATAATGAATATTAACGTCTAAAGGCTTGATTCTTTCATACTCGAGGCACTGTTCGTGCAGATAGGAGAGAAAGGCCAGTGCCTGTAACATCACCCACATGGCAATCTGAGCGGAGGCAGTCAACATTTTGAAACTATTTATCTAGCAAAGTATTGAAACATCATCCTGAGAGGTTTTTAAACATTACATGGTGTGTTGTAACATCATTCAATCAACTCTAGTGCAACACCTTACCAGGGACTGGGAGCACTACCAGAAAAGGTTGACAACACTATTATGGTGTTTCGAGTCCTGTGTAGTGCAGAATTAGATCCCTTCTCTTTTGGTGTTGTTTCCTCTATCTATAGCTTCTAAAACACTATGATAGTGTTTCAAATCCTGTCTAGTGCAGAATTAGATCACTTCTTCTGGAGTATAACATTGGTTTATGTATCTGATCATTTGCCAGTTTAAGCCATTTAGGCAGGCATTGTTGAGCATAGTGCTCAAACCACCAGAAGTGACAACAGGTTTTACAGCAAGCATTGCAGGATGCTGTATTTGCCTATATCATTAAGAGTCAGAGATGTGGGAATTGGTCGTTTCATCATTGAATGTAATTTTGCCTGATGGTTTTGATATACGTTCATCATTATCCATTAGGCCTACACCCCATGGCCCAACAAGCTGCTTAGTACTGATATATAATGTAAACTGTTCCTTTTTCTAACATACATACATGTATTTTATAATTGTCTTTCTTAAAACATGCATACATGTATACAACACTGTTTAAAATAATAATTAAGTCCAAAAATGTTGATTTACCCACTGTCTTTGAAAACAGAGCCTAGTGGCAAGCTAGGAAGTGCAAGGAGATTAAAAGGCTGTGCTATTGGGGATCCTTGGGACGTCACTCCCCATTGAAGTTTACATTTAAAATGGTTAAGGTAAGGGTTAGGGTTAGGTAATGGTTAAGGTTAAGGTTAAGGGATAATGTTAAGGTTTAGGATAGGTGCATTCTGTTTCCATTGATTATCCTTGAGCTGTTTCTACAACTTGATTGGAGTCCACCTGTGGTAACTTCAATTGATTGGATATGATTTGGAAAGGTTCACACCTGTTCATTTAAAGTCCCACAGTTGACAGTGCATGTCAGAGCAAAAACCAAGCCATGAGGTCGAAGGAATTGTCCGTAGAGCTCAGAGACAGGATTGTGTAGAGGCACAGATCTGGGGAAGGGTACCAAAACATTTCTGCAGCATTGAATGTCCACAAGAACACAATGGCCTCCATCTTTATTAAATGGAAGAAGTTTGGAACCACCAAGACTCTTCCTAGAGCTGGCAGCCCGGTCAAACTGAGCAATCGGTGGAGAAGGGCCTTGGTAAGGGAGGTGACCAAGAACCCGATGGTCACTCAGACACAAATCTAGAGTTCCTCTATGGAGATGGGAGAAACTTCCAGAAGGACAACCATCTCTGCAGCACTCTACCAATCAGGCCTTTATGGTAGAGTGGCCAGACGGGAGCCACTCCTCAGTAAAAGGCACATGACAGCTCGCTTGGAGTTTGCCAAAAGGCATCTAAAGACTATCAGATTCTCTGGTCTGATGAAACCAAGATTGAACTTTTTGGCCTGAATGCCAAGCGTCACTTGGAAACCTGGCACCATACCTACGGTGAAGCATGGTGGTGGCAGTATCATGCTGTGGGGATGTATTTCAGTGCCAGGGACTGGGAAACTAGTCAGGATCGAGGCAAAGATAAACGGAGCAAAGTACAGAGAGATCCTTGATGAAAACCTGCTCCACCAGCGCTCAGGACCTCAGACTGGGGCGAAAGTTCACCTTCCAACAGTACAATGACCCTAAGCACACAGCCAAGACAACGCAGGAGTGGGTTCAGGACAAATCTCTGAATGTCCTTGAGTGGCCCAGCCAGAGCCCAGACTTGAACCCGATCGAACATCTCTGGAGAGACCTGAAAATAGCTGTGCAGCAACGCTTCCCATTCAACCTGACAGAGCTTGAGAGGATCTGCAGAGAAGAATGGGAGAAACTCTCCAAATATAGGTGCGCCAAGCTTGTAGCATCATACCCAAGAAGACTCGATGCTGTAATAACTGCCCAAGGTGCTTCAACAAAGTACTGAGTAAACGGTCTGAATACTTATGTAAATGTTATATGTCAGATTTTCTTATTTTTATAAATTAGCAAGACTTTCTAGAAACCTGTTTTTGCTTTCGGCCCGTGCCAGCTCCTCGCACCAAACCAGTGGTGCCTGTCGCCAGCACTGTACGCCCCGTACCTGCACCCCGCACCAAACCAGTGGTGCGCGTATCCAGTCCGGTATGGCCCATGCCAGCTCCTCGCACCAAACCAGTGGTGCCTGTCGCCAGCCCGGTATGCTCCGTACCTGCTCCCCACACCAAACCAGTGGTGCGCGTATCCAGTCAAGTACGGCCCGTGCCAGCTCCTCGCACCAAACCAGTGGTGCGTGTCTCCAGTCCGGCAAGACCCGTGCCTGCTCCTCGCACAAGACCAGTGGTGCGTGTTCCCAGTCCAGCTCCGGTCAGCGGATCCACTCTGGAGCCAGAGCAGTCCGCTCCACCGGTGCCTAGTCCAGCTCCAGTCGGCGGCTCCACTCCAGAGCCAGGGCAGTCTGCTCCACCGGGGTCCAGTTCAGCTCCGGTCGGCGGCTCCACTCCGGAGCCAGAGCAGTCCGCTCCACCGGGGTCCAGTTCAGCTCCGGTCAGCGGCTCCACTCCGGAGCCAGAGCAGTCCGCTCCACCGGTGCCTAGTCCAGTTCCGGTCAGCGGCTCCACTCCAGGCCCTGACGTCAGCCCCTCTCCAGGGTCGGGGTCTCCCACACCAGGGTCCAGACAGGGCTTGGTGCATCGCGGGAGGATTGCCGATCCAGGCCCAGACGTCAGCCCCTCTCCAGGTTCGGGGCCTCCCACACCAGGGTCCAGACAGGGATTGGTGCATCTTGGGAGGAAGGAGAGGGGAAGCATCGCGCCGAGGTCCAGACCAGATCAGGGGTGCAACGGGGAGGCAGAGAGGGAGAGGTCATCACGCCCGGAGCCGGAGCCGCCTCCAAGGCTGAATGCCCACCCGGACCCTACCCTAATGTGTCAGGTTGGTGCGGCCGGAGTGTCACGCCCTGACCTGGAGAGACTGTTATTCTCTAGGTAGTTTGGTCAGGGTGTGAAACTCTATGTATTGTATATCTATGTTTGGCCCGGGTGTGGTTCCCAATCAGAGTCTTGTTGTGATTATAGCCCATAGGACTTCACGTTTCGTTGCTTTTGTTGTTTTGTCAAGTGTTTATCTTCACTAATAAATATGTACGCATACCACGCTGCACCTTGGTCTGACCCATCTCTCAACGATCGTGACAAAAGTAAACGGGTCTGAATACTTTCCGAAGGCACTGTACATTTTGAGCAACATATTAGGTTGGATTTATTATTTCATGTTTTGGTGAAATAAAATGAACATAATTGGAATGACTTGCATTCATTTTTATGAAGTACTGTATATGTTGTTGTTTGTACCATTTTACTGCCCAATAAGCCATGGGTTAAATTCCCGCCTCCGCCTGTCCCACTTTCACCCCTTCTCTGTCTCCTCCTGTTTTTAATCCGTCTAAATAAAGCATCGAAAAAATTCCCCAAAAATATTCTCTATATGAACTTATCATCAATCAATATATAGGCTATAAACCATTTGCATTTCTTAACCATTTCATTGCATATATTTTGTGTGTTTTGATGCTGCCTATTACATGCACTGAAACCCCAAAAAGTGTTTCCACAACAACTCTATTAAAACCACCAATATTCAGATTGAAGAACCACTTTGGGTGTTTCAGTAGTTCTATTCTGTTTTCAAACACTTTCTGTGTATCATAACACTTACATAGGGTTTACATTCAAACCCCCTCCAAACACCAGATCTCAGGTTAGGTGCACTACTTTTCATGGTTTCATTATACAATCATGGTGTTTTTAGTCTTTCTATTTTTACAGTGCATGTATTTCATGTAGATAACCGAGTGGCGCAGTGGTCTAAGGCACTGCATCGCTGTGCCACTAGAGATCCTGGTTCGAGTCCAGGCTCTGTCGCAGCTGGCCGCGACCGGGAGACCCATGGGCGGCGCACAATTGGTCCAAGGTAGGGGAGGGTTTGGCCGGCAGGGATGTGGGTTAGTTTCCCACGGGGGGCCAGTATGAAAAAAACAACAACAACCCCCCCCCAAAAAACATGTATGCATTCACTAACTATAAGAGCGTTTGCTAAATGACTAAAATGTACACTGTAATTGTTTGAGTGTTTATTATTTTGTGACTAATAAATCCTATTAGTTGAATTGAGTAAATGCATTCCTAATTTTACAGAGTAGTTCTTTGATTGACTATACCTTCATAATTTAGTAGGTGTATTGGTAAATATTATTTACACAGTATATGCTTGGATTCCACCTTGACATCCCTGGTCTACTTGACTCAATACATTAGTGCTAGAACATTGGTCGCCAGGATTAAGCTATTTGTATAATTGCATAAAGGAGCAAGTTAGACACATGTTCATTATTGTCATACTGAGTGGTGATGCAGGGCTCGCTACCTTGACTAGATCGTCTAGAGACGCACAGGGCAGGTGGCATTTAATCACATAAGAATGGAATCAGACTGATGGATGTAGTTTATTATCGAACACAATTTTCATTAAACTACAAAATGGTAACCCCTCATCCTCAGTCGATGGGGATTTCCACCAACCTACACCTACGTGTACTTGGGAACCGGGTCCCCACAATTTCCCACTCTCCCACGACGAATGGCCTGAAGCCACAGGGCTCTTCTCGCAGGCTGTATTTCCCTATGTGGGAGCATTGCAAACCTTAGGTCAGGATTTCTGACCTAGTTACATGTACATTGAACAACACAGCAGCTTTTCAGCAGGTTTGGTTATTTCTGTATTTTAAAAAATTGTACGACAAAGTTGTCTCTTTTAGAATGGGGGTTTTAACCAATTTGTGAGAGTAGTCGAGGGGAATTCCTTCTTATGACCTGAAAACCGACCCGGAGTATACCAACCACTGCATCAGGATGACTACCATCCAGCAGCTCTCCGATGCAAAGCTCTCTTAAAAGCTATTGGAAGCTGTCCACGGAAAACAGGAGGAGATGGAATAACATACTAAAAGCTTGGTGCTACAACAAGGCAGTTGTTCCTGAGAAATGGCACCCAGCTGAGACCCTGGCGTTAGACAGCTACTTCACTAATTGCACACTGAATGGAAATGTGCAATTCAATGTGCTTCAGAAATAAATAACTGTCGAAGCTGTGACCATCTGAAAAAAAACTTCTCATTGTGGTTTATATTCTGATCTGCTATATCGATGCCTTTGTTACAATGTTTCAGGGCAATAATGCATGAGTTTACTATATTATTATGAGGTAACCTACATCACATTAGAGGTAGCCTATTATTATGCATATACCTGAGCTGTTTTCAGAAACATGGATAGCAACCCTATACAACGTTTCGATACAGCTTTCATTTTGCCTATGCATAGACATGCATTGTTTTCAGAACCATGGACAGCGTCCCTAGAAACCAATGTTCTGGAACTATCAACCAGCGCTTGGGCACTTTTGCTTTACATGGCAGTCAATACGAATAGAACTAACGACCAGAGAACACCTAAAATTGCTATTGACAACCAGTGTTAGTGAATGTAACATATTTTTTCTATATTCTATTTTATTGATGGTTTGGGAATTAATCTTGCTTTTTAATGCCGGTAACCCATTGTATAAAAACAATAATATACTCGAGTCCATGTGTTATGACATTTCTATCATGTCTGTGGTGGTCTACGCCACTCGGCTTCAACTCGTGGCTATGACCACGTCACAGCCATGATAAAATGTCATAACAAATGGTCTCATGTATTATTGCTTAAATCCTGTTAACAGAATAACAACAAAAAAATCCAGAAAAACGCATGTCACAAATGTTATAAATTGATTTGCATTTTAATGAGGGAAATAAGTATTTGACCCCCTCTCAATCAGAAAGATTTCTGTCTCCCATGTTTCTTTTATACAGGTAACGAGCTGAGATTAGGAGCACACTCTTTAAGGGAGTGCTCCTAATCTCAGCTTGTTACCTGTATAAAAGACACCTGTCCACAGAAGCAATCAATCAATCAGATTCCAAACTCTCCACCATGGCCAAGACCAAAGAGCTCTCCAAGGATGTCAGGGACAAGATTGTAGACCTACACAAGGCTGGAATGGGCTACAAGACCATCGCCAAGCAGCTTGGTGAGAAGGTGACAACAGTTGGTGTGATTATTCGCAAATGGAAGAAACACAAAAGAACTGTCAATCTCCCTCGGCCTGGGGCTCCATGCAAGATCTCACCTCATGGAGTTGCAATGATCATGAGAACGGTGAGGAATCAGCCCAGAACTACACGGGAGGATCTTGTCAATGATCTCAAGGCAGCTGGGACCATAGTCACCAAGAAAACAATTGGTAACACACTACGCCGTGAAGGACTGAAATCCTGCAGCGCCCGCAAGGTCCCCCTGCTAAAGAAAGCACATATACATGCCCGTCTGAAGTTTGCCAATGAACATCTGAATGATTAAGAGGAGAACTGGGTGAAAGTGGTGTGGTCAGATGAGACCAAAATGGAGCTCTTTGGCATCAACTCAACTCGCCGTGTTTGGAGGAGGAGGAATGCTGCCTATGACCCCAAGAACACCATCCCCACCGTCAAACATGGAGGTGGAAACATTATGCTTTCGGGGTGTTTTTCTGCTAAGGGGACAGGACAACTTCACCTCATCAAAGGGACGATGGATGGGGCAATGTACCGTCAAATCTAGGGTGAGAACCTCCTTCCCTCAGCCAGGGCATTGAAAATGGGTCGTGGATGGGTATTCCAGCATGACAATGACCCAAAACACATGGCCAAGGCAACAAAGGAGTGGCTCAAGAAGAAGCACATTAAGGTCATGGAGTGGCCTAGCCAGTCTCCAGACCTTAATCCCATAGAAATTCTGTGGAGGGAGCTGAAAGTTTGAGTTGCCAAATGTCAGCCTCGAAACCTTAATGACTTGGAGAAGATCTGCAAAGAGGAGTGGGACAAAATCCCTCCTGAGATGTGTGCAAACCTGGTGGCCAACTACAAGAAACGTCTGACCTCTGTGATTGCCAACAAGGGTTTTGCAACCAAGTACTAAGTCATGTTTTGCAGAGGGGTCAAATACTTATTTCCCTCATTAAAATTCAATTCAATTTATAACATTTCTGACATGCGTTTTTCAGGATTGTTTTGTTGTTATTCTGTCTCTCACTGTTCAAATAAACCTACCATTAAAATTATATACTGATCATGTCTTTGTCAGTGGGCAAACGTAGAAAATCAGCAGGGGATCAAATACTTTTTTCCCTCACTGTACAGTAGGAAAATCTCAAATAAAGTGTTGAAATGTCAAAAGATCTAAAATGACGGTAAATCAAATGGAATGCAAAATGCCAAAAACACCAAACATTAGACCATGAAAACCATCACTCTTAAGTATGAACAGAGTCTGAAAAGCCCGCTTTGCACATGATGAACCCCTGCTTACTTCTCCAAAAACATAATTAATCAATTAATTAAAATCTAGTTCCATTCGATTCACTTTAGCTCCCCACTGAATTATGCGAGAAGCACCCAAAGGAGTCAGTCAGATAGTGAATCATCATAAAGCATGAATGAGCTCAACAATGATAAAACAGCCAGCTAACATTCTCATTCGTTATACAAACACCTGGGATTTTTTAAATTTTTTAATTTTTATTTCACCTTTATTTAACCAGGTAAGCCAGTTGAGAACAAGTTCTCATTTACAACTGCGACCTGGCCAAGATAAAGCAAAGCAGTGCAGAAAAACAACAACAACACAGAGTTACATATGAAATAAACAAAACGTACAGTCAATAACACAATAGAAAATCTATGTACAGTGTGTGCAAATGTAGTAAGTTATGGAGGTAAGGCAATAAATATGCCATAGTGCAAAATAATTATATTATAATTTAGTATTAACACTGGAGTGATAGATGTGCAGAAGATGATGTGCAAATACAGATACTGGGGTGCAAATGAGAAAAATAAATAACAATGTAAATAACAATATGGGGATGAGGTAGTTGGGTGGGCTAATTACAGATGGGCTGTGTACAGGTGCAGTATTTGGTAAGCTGCTCTGACAACTGATGCTTAAAGATAGTGAGGGAGATAAGTGTCTCCAGCTTCAGAGATATTTGCTGTTCATTCCAGTCATTTGCAGCAGAGAACTGGAAGGAATGGTGACCAAAGGAGGTGTTGGCTTTGGGGATGACCAGTGAGATATACCTGCTGGAACGCATACAACGGGTGGGTGTTGCTATGGTACTATGTGATGCAGAGGAGATTGGTGGGGGGCGCTATAGTAGAACAGGCTCATTGTAATGGCTGGAATATAATAAATTGAATGATATCAAACACGTTTGACTCCACATGTTTGACTCCTTTCCATTGATTCCATCCCAGCCATTACAATGAGCCCATCCTCCTATAGCTCCTCCCACCAGCCTTGTCTGCTGGGATGCTAGGCAGGCAAGAGGAACCTAGCCATGGTCTCCCAGGGACAGCCAGACACAGTGATGCCAATCCAGTGACTTCACCTAAACTTCCTGCTGGACCTGAATGGTTGTGAAATGTTTTTCCTTCAGGAAACACTTTCCAGATTGCATTATTGAAATCATCTGTAAAACCCTAGCAACCCCAACATCAAAAGATGAGACTCTCATTAACACGACAGTGTCATTTGTTTTGCTCTATGGCATTCACAAGCTTTACGGCAGTCGTTTAAACTTTCAGACACCCACAAATATTTAGCGCTCACTTAAAGCTTCAGGGGAGTAGTCGGCACAAAAATGAATATTGTGTAAAAAGTGCCATAACCAAAGTGACTAAAAGTGGGTCAATAATTTATTTTTGTTGATATAGCACAGACACTTCAAAGCCGTATTCCTTATGATGTATTTTTTGTATGTGTTATTCAATGTGTTTTTATGGGCTATAGCAGTAATGGCCAAATGCAATATTTTATCTAATCATTTTGTTTATGTTTTTTTTATACCTACTGGGGTCTTAAAATTCTTAATCAAATACCTAAATGATCCATGGTGTGACCATCTTTAAACAATTCCATATGTTAGCTTAGTAGATATCGCGAACCAAGGGCTTAGACTTACAGTAAAGTTTATTTGAGAGTAAGCCAGGATAGTTAATGTAGATTAATGTTGGTTTCAGCCTAAAGGTCACTTAGATTATACAGCAAATGTTTGAAGCACTGTGAAATATAGATAGGTCTTGCAGAAAAGAGAAATAACCATGAAATGCCTTATTCACTGAAAATAATATGGTAACAATTACAAGACACATTGTTTACTGTAGTACAACGTAAACACTTATACAATATGAGTGATCTAATACCAGGCCATTTTAGGTTAAGTTAGGTTAAGTTTAGGTAAACAAATGAGTTAGGTTACCGTGAACAAACTCATCCTTGAATGAAAACAGAGAGCAAACCAAGGAGCACAAAATAAATGAATGAATAAAACACACTGTTAAAACATTTGGGTTGATTAATTTTCATGCTCTGATCTGAAATGCCTTTTCTGTGTCTCCAGACGTGCATGCGTTCAGTTCCTTTTGTTCACTAACCGTATTTGCCTGATTGCTTTTTCTGTTTTTCTGTTGTTTGGAGAGATCCTGGCATGGGGTTTAAGGCAACACTTAATCCTCTGGCACTGGGAGGAAATGGATGGGAAACAATAGGCATGCATGGCCCAACAGCTATTCACTGACTCCTCTCAATGTTGCTCATCCCGGCAACAATCCCAGCACCGCATTCTCAAAGGATTTGCCGGCAATATGTTCCAGGAATTGCCAAAAAAACACCAACAAAAATGTGTGGAATTGGAAATGTGACTACATTTGTTGTGTAGGCTGACTCTATTTTGGGTTGAATACCGTTTTTTGTTTGGGTGTATCAACAACAATGGGTGCAGTGATTCCCTCTTGATACCCTGAGTATCATTTAGTTAATGTGGTAGCTAGCTATAGTTTGAATGATCACATTTAGTTTGTGTCATTCTCTGAATTACCATGTGCTGAACGTTCATTATTGAGTTTCAATTGTGGCAGCTCAGTATCATTTACTGTATTCTTGCCTCCAATGCCCTATTTTGGAAGTGAATCTTCTTAGCATAGATGGCAATTTCAGAGACAAAAGAAGACATCAAAATTGCATATTGAGAGAAAACCCACGACATCTAGAAATCATTAGGTGTCTGATATATCACATACATTAGTAGGAGTTTGGCAATAATTCTACAAAACATTCCAGCGGGGTCTGGCTGCCTCCAGCTGTATGTGCCTTCTGTGCCCATGACATCCATGTTCTGCATAGCTAATATTTGACCTTAGCCTCTCTTCATAATAAGCAGTCTTTCCGCCCTGCAGCCACGTTGGTTGGCTTTGCCTGAACACGCTGATAGCTACCTACTGAGAGACACGTCTCAACGTTCAGGACTTATTTAGCTTTTCCTTTTACCACCCTTATTTTCATTTTTCTCGACCGGATTAATTTTTAAGACCACCTTGAATAATTCAAGCTCACCTTTCAAAGTACTAAGAATGAGCTGGTTCGAACTGTTAGTCAAAGCTAGCAAAAGGGCTATATGAGGAGAGGGGGAAAACACAGAAAGTCTGTTTTGCTCTCTCAGACAGACAGACAGACCTGATATTTCTTATTAGATTCTTATGAAAGTAAATTATTTCTTCCATCTTTTCTCTTCCAAGCTCATCAGAAGTGACCAGACCCCCCCAGCACCATGGCGACGTGTGTTTCAGCAGAGTGTGTGGAGGAAATTAAAGAGATGCTATCAGTATCCTACCCTGGATCAGTGTATCTGTCAGACCCACAATGAGGTGGCTATGTTTCAGATCTGTTAGCTATATTTTCTGATACATACAAATAGCAATAGTGCTATACATTATGCTTTGGGGGTGTTTTTCTGCTAAGGGGACAGGACAACTTCACCTCATCAAAGGGACGATGGACGGGGCCATGTACTGTCAAATCTAGGGTGAGAACCTCCTTCACTCAACCAGGGCATTGAAAATGGGTCGTGGATGGGTATTCCAGCAAGACAATGACCCAAAACACGGCCAAGGCAACAAAGGAGTGGCTCAAGAAGAAGCACATTAAGATCCTGGAGTGGCCTAGCCAGTCTCCAGACCTTAATCCCATAGAGAATCTGTGGAGGGAGCTGAAGGTTCGTGTTGCCAAACGTCAGCCTCAAAACCTTAATGACTTGGAGAAGATCTGCAAAAAGGAGTGAGACAAAATCCCTCCTGAGATGTGTGCAAACCTGGTGGCCAACTACAAGAAACGTCTGACCTCTCTGATTGCCAACAAGGGTTTTGCCACCAAGTACTAAGTCATGTTTTGCAAAGGGGTCAATTACTTATTTCCCTCATTAAAATGCAAATCAATTTATAACATTTTTGACATGCGTTTTTCTGGATTTTTTTGTTGTTATTCTGTCTCTCACTGTTCAGTTAAACCTACCATTAAAATTATAGACTGATCATTTCTTTGTCAGTGGGCAAACGTACAAAATCAGCAGGGGATCAAATACGTTTTTCCCTCACTGTAATTGAGTTAATATGTACATGTGGGTAGAGGTAAAGTGACTATGCATAAATAATAAACAGAGTAGCAGCAGCGTAAAAGAGGGGGGTGGGATAGCCATGATTAGCTGTTCAGGAGTCTTATGGCTTGGGGGTAGAAGCTGTTAAGAAGCCTTTTGGACCTAGACTTGGCGCTCTGGTACGGCTTGCCGTGCAGTAGCAGAGAGAACAGTCTATGACTAGGGTGGCTGGAGTCTTTCATAATTTTTAGGGCCTTCCTCTGACACCGCCTGGTATAGAGGTCCTGGTTGGCAGGAAGCTTGGCCCCAGTACTGGGCCGTACGCACTACCCTCTGTAGTGCCTTGCGGTCGGAGGCCGAGCAGTTGCCATTCCAGGCGGTGATGCAACCAGTCAGGATGCTGTTGATGGTGCAGCTGTAGAACGTTTTGAGGATCTGAGGACCCATGCCAAATCTTTTCAGTGTCCTGAGGGAGAATAGGCTTTGTCGTGCCCACGTTAGGACTGTCTTTGTGTGTTTGAACCATGATCATTTGTTGGTGATGTGGACACCAAGGAACTTGAAGCTCTCAACCTGTTCCACTACAGCCCTGTCGATGAGAATAGGGGCGTGCTCAGTCCTATTTTTTTCCCTGTAGTCCACAATCATCTCCTTTGTCTTGATCACGTTGAGGGAGAGGTTGTTATCCTGGCACCACATGGCCAGGTCTCTGACCTCCTCCCTATAGGCTGTCTCATCGTTGTCGGTGATCAGGCATACCACTGTTGTGTAGTCAGCAAACTTAATGATGGTGTTGGAGTCGTGCCTGGCCATGCAGTCATGGGTGAACATGGGAGGGTTGAACGCTGAGCTGTAGTCAATGAATAGCATTCTCATGTAGGTGTTCCTCTTGTCCAGGTGGGAAAGGGCAGTGTGGAGTGCAATAGAGATCACATCATCTGTGGATCTGTTGGGGCAGTATGCAAATTGTAGTGGGTCTAGGGTTTCTGGGATAATGGTGTTGATGTGAGCCATGACCAGCCTTTTAAAGCACTTCATGGCTACAGACTCAGTCAGGGACATGTTGAAAATGTCAGTGAAAACATGTGCCAGTTGGTCAGCGCATGTCGGAGTACACGTCCTGGTAATCCGTATGGCCCTGCGGCCTTGTGAATGTTGACCTGCTTAAAAGTCTTACTCACATTGGTTATGGAGAGCGTGATCACATAGTCATCCGGAACAGATGATGCTCTCATGCGTGCTTCAGTGTTGCTTGCCTCGAAGCGAGCATAGAAGTGATTTAGCTTGTCTTGAAGGCTTGTGTCACTGGGCAGCTTGTGGCTGTGCTTCCCTTTGTAGTCTGTAATAGTTTTCAAGCCCTGCCACAAATGACGAGCGTAAGAGCCGATGTAGTACGATTCAATCTTAGTCCTGTATTGACTCTTTGCCTGTTTGATGGTTCGTCGGAGGGCATAGCAGGATTTCTTATATGCATCCGGGTTAGAGTCCCGCTCCTTGAAAGCATCAGCTCTACCCTTTAGCTCAGTGCGGATGTTGCCTGTAATCCATGGCTTCTGGTTGGGGTATGTATGTACAGTCACTGTGGGGATGACGTCATCGATGCACTTATTGATGAAGCCAGTGACTGATGTGGAGTACTCCCCAATGCTATCGGAAGAATCCCGGAACATATTCCAGTCTGTGCTAGCAAAACAGTCCTGTAGCTTAGCATCTGCGTCATCTGACCACTTCCTTATTAACCGAGTCACTGGTGCTTCCTGCTTTAGTTCTTGCTTATAAGCAGGAATCAGGAGGATAGAGTTATGGTCAGATTTGTCAAATGGAGGGTGAGGGAGAGCTTTGTACACGTCTCTGTGAGTGGACTAAAGGTGGTCTAGAGTTTTTTTTTTCCTCAGGTTGCACATTTAACATGCTGGTAGAAATTAGGTAGAACGGATTTAAGTTTCCCTGCATTAAAGTCCCCGGCCACTAGGAGCGCTGCCTCTGGATGAGTGTTTTCCTGTTTACTTATGGCCTTACTTATGGCAATTTTAGTGCCAGCATTGGTTTGTGGTGGTAAATAGACAGCAACGAGAAATATAGATGAAAACTCTCTTGGTAAATAGTGTGGTCTACAGCTTATCATGAGATACTCTACCTCAGGCGAGCAACACCTAGAGACTACCTTAGTATTAGATTTTATGCACCAGCTGTTGTTTACAAATATACACAGATGCCACCCCTTCTTCCTGCCAATGTAGCATACATCCCGCTAGCTGTATGTTATCCAGTCGTCATTAAGCCACGACTCGGTGAAACATAAGATATTACACTTTTTAATGTTGCGTTGGTAGGATAACCTTAATCTTAGGTCTTCCAATTTATTTTCAAATGATTGAACATTGGCTAATAGGATTGATGGAAGAGGCAGTTTACTCGTTCGCCGTCGGATCCTTACAAGACACCCCGAGATACACTACCGGTCAAAAGTTTTAGAACACCTACTCATTCAAGGGTTTTTCTTTATTTTTACTATTTTCTACATTGTAGAATAATAGTGAAGACATCAAAACTATGAAATAACACATATGGAATCATGTAGTAACCAAAAAAGTGTTAAACAAATCAAAATATATTTTATATTTGAGATTCTTCAAATAGCCATCCTTTGCCTTAATGACAGCTTTGCACACTCTTGGCAGTCTCTCAACCAGTTTCATGAGGTAGTCACCTGGAATGGATTTATTTCCTTCTTAATGCGTTTGAGCCATTCAGTTCTGTTGTGACAAGGTAGGGGGGTTATGCAGAAGATAGCCCTATTTGGTGATTGACCAAGTCCATATTATGGCAATAACAGCTCAAATAAGCAAAGAGAAACAACAGTACATCATTACTTTAAGACATGAAGGTCAGTCAATACGGAACATTTCAAGAACATTTCAAGCGCTATGATGAAACTGGCTCTCATGAGGACCACCACAGGAATGGAAGACCCAGAATTACCTCTGCTGCAGAGGATAAGTTCATTAGAGTTACCAGCCTCAGAAATTGCAGACCAAATAAATGCTTCACATAGTTTAAGTAACACACACATCTCATTTTTAACTGTTCAGAGGAGACTGTGTGAATCAGGCCTTCATGGTCAAATTGCTGCAAAGAAACCACTACAAAAGGACACCAATAATAAGTGTTTATCACCACCCATCATTCCTTCAATTCTGACCAGTTTCCCAGTCCCTGCCGATGAAAAACATCCCCACAGCATGATGCTGCCACCTCCATGCTTCACTGGTGTTCTCGGGGTGATGAGAGGTGTTGGGTTTGCGCCAGATATTTTCCTTGATGGCCAAAAAGCTCAATTTTAGTCTCATCTGACCAGAGTACCTTCCATATGTTTGGGGATTGATATGACGTCTTTTCACAGTGTTGTAGGAACAAAGTTAAATATGTTTGATAGGTAACTCTTGGTGCCACAAAATCTGAATGCCAAGGATTCCAGTATGTCGAGGGAGCTTACTCGTGTTTATATTAGAATGATTGATAGATGGAATATACTGACTTGTGTACAAGCTGATACCATCAGAGTGGGGAATGCCCACTGATGGATACCAGATGTTGTTGAAGAAAATGTGTGAAGGGCTATGTAAACTGAAAGGTTTTCTTTATTCAGGAGTTCGGATGACAAGAAGCAAAGCATGTGCCTTTTGTTATATGTACCGTATCTATTAAATATATTGTATCCACTCTCCATCTAAGTGTTAAATATCTTTTTGCATCCTGAATTACTTGATACCAGAGAAAGTCATCATAACAGATTGGTGTCTAATGAACAGGATACAGTTTACAGCCGAACTAACAGCTAAGCAGACTTTCAGTTTTTTGATTATGTTAAATTCTGCTTATCTGTGGTAAAGCTGAGCTGTAAAAGAACATTAAAATTCAATATTTTTGAGGGGGAAGATGAGTTGTATGGAGTTAGATAAAGGGATGTAAGGACAAATATCAAATTAGACATTGACATGGTGCTATGATTCAAAACAGGGTGTGTTCAGATTAATGAGTAAAAACAACAGAGGATAAAGAGCACAGGACTTCCCTTAATGTGTAAGGCATTAGACAGAGTGAGTGGGATTTAGTCCCTTAATGTTTAAAGTACATTATAAAAAGATTGGGCGCAGGCATCCCTTAGTGTATAGAGGCATTATAAAGAGATAGGTTGCAGGCCTTTGATGTGTGGTATCATCATAAAAGGAATAGGTTACAGGCCTTTGATGTGGTATATCATCATAGAAAGAAGTACAGAATTAGTCCTTTTTGAATTACTCAAAATGGTCAGGAGAGAGAGAAAACAATAACTCACATGGTATAAAGAATCGAGCAGATGCAATTTAACATATTGAAACATGGCACCAGTGAATAAATAGAAAAACATAATTTTAAAGAGGATCAAGGTGGGGATTTGATTCAAGTATTTATTTACATTTTAGCAGACGCTCTTATCCAGAGTGACTTACAGTTAGTGAGTGCATACATTTTTCATACTGGCCCCCCGTGGGAATCGAACCCACAACCCTGGCATTGCAAGTGCCATGCTCTACCAACTGAGCTACAGGAGGTTCATTGCATGAACTAATAATACAAAACAATGTGGAACCACATCTCAGTGATTTATCAGCATGGACAGATAATGAGTATAATAATAATATTATGCCATTTAGTAGACGCTTTTATCCAAAGCGACTTCCAGTCATGCGTGCATATATTTTTACGTACGGGTGGTCCCGGGGATCGAACCCAATACCCTGGCGTTACAAGCGCCATGCTCAAGAAGGTAGTTTTAAAAGGGATAAGTTACAGAGAGCGCGAAAATATATCATTGACTATATCGCCGTAAGCAACATGAAATGGGATTTAATGAGAACGATTGCCTGGACATTATTATTATTAGAAAAAGTCAGCTAAGGAATTAGGTAATTACATTTTAGTCATTTAGCAGACGCTCTTATCCAGAGCGACTTACAGTTAGTGAATACATATTTTTTTATACTGGCCCCCCGTGGGAATTGAACCCACAACCCTGGCGTTGCAAACGCCATGCTCTATCAACTGAGCTACATCCCTGCCGGCCATTCCCTCCCCTACCCTGGACGACGCTGGGCCAATTGTGCGCCGCCCATGAGTCTCCAGGTTGCGGCCGGCTGCGACAGAGCCTGGATTCGAACCAGGATCTCTAGTGGCACAGTTAGCACTGTGATGCAGTGCCTTAGACCACTGCGCCACTCAGGAGGACAATGGAACAACATAGGCTACTTTATGAACAGAGTGTAGAAATTAATTTTCATCTAAAGTGTGCATAATAAATTATAGAAATGTGTATGCTAATTTTGGATAATAAGTTTAGATATATAACAGAATTAGGTCATAGAAGATCAAGGAGTGGAATTGAGAGTGTGATGTTATTTTAGAGAGTAGCGGAAAAGTCTGTATTTTCGAGGAGGATCCAATGACAGGCGGGGCAGTGTCCGGAAAAGTAAAGTCTGTTTTTTGGTTCCGCTGGGAGTATGTTTGAAGAAGCTGATTTGTGTTGATTGAGAATCGTAAAAAAAAAACACGGAAGGATTTAGTGATGTGAGTACTTAAGGATTTCTAACGTTCTATATGGATAATGTGAATATATGAAATATGCTGAATTTTAAGTGTGTGTAATCGATTACTAGAGATTTGATTAACTAATAATATATTTATATATTAACTTGTTGCACACAAACATAGACGTATGTGAGGGGTGGGAAACAATAATGAACATTTTCTGAGTTGGTGCCATTTATGGATCATTTGATAGAGATAAGGGTTAAGCATTATATGACTGTTTGGTGTTACTGACTCAAATCTGGGTTTCTGAGTGTAATTCAACTGTGGGTATGTGTTGCTTAGACAGATACTGCAGCCAGTGTTTGTTTTGTGATGTAGATTGGACGATTCTGAAGCTTGTTTGTTTCAAATTGAAAGACTCACTTATTCAACAGGAATAGCGAGACGATTTCGAGATAGTAATTTTTTTGTGTTGCCTAATGGTTTGCTAGCTTAAACTATTGAGAATGGGGTCGTAATTTCAATCACTAAATTGAATATTAATACTATGGATACAAATTGAATATATGCTTGTCAACTACATCAAGTGTTTGTTGTATTGCCTGTAGCGTAATTAGTAGGGACAGTTACCTAAATGTAATGTCTTCTAATAACAGCAGATTGACAATTGCGATAGAACTGTGGCCATGATCTCACGTGATAACATGAATTTCAAAACATAGCCAGCTCCGCTATGGTGAGTGGAGTGGTATGTCTGTAGAGTAGATAGCAAGCTAGCCACCTTTAGCCAGTTAGCTTGGGAGCTGGATTGCCTTTGTGAGAAACAAGGAGAAAATATATTAGGTAACGTTTAAATTAGTGGTATGTATATGCGAGAGCATGAATGATGTTTAAGAATAGTCTAACTTTGTATCACGCTGCATTTCAACAATCGCTACATGGTGTAAATTTAAAGGTTCTGTTGATACAATATGTTAAAGGGAATTACAGTTCGTTTTGTCTATTATGCTGATGGGGCAATGCCGACTTTTTGAAGGTTCTACATTTGTTAATCAACAGGTTTATATTTTTACTAAATTAATGCAACAGGTTGCGATGATTAGATTACCAGAAAGGTGATATGTGTTTGTTATTTTAATAGGTGTCTATTCCACTTAATGAAACGTGGTATTATCTGATGTGTCTTGAGTGGGAGTCTCTTTTCCAGGATTGATGGAAGTTCCCTATAGTTTGTATGTTAAGGGAAAAGTAGGTGACAATGTCTCAAACAACTTTTTTAATAGATGCCTGGGATTAAATATAAATGATTCCTTACGCGCAGTAATTTATTATGTTGGCGACAGAATAAAATATGACATTTAGAGGGGTGACAGGAACAATATAAGGGGAAACAGATATTTCCTATGTCGTTGGACATTGATCCAGTAACGATAGCACGATAATTTGACATGGAAGCAAATGGAGACGATTTTGGGTTGAATAATCCTTGTGAGAATTACAGAAAATGAAGTGTAAAGGGTAATCAATTAGGGATGCTCCTTGCAAACTCAGAGAACATTGGGTGGTTTTCATCTTCTGAGAGATTTTAGGTTATCTTATTCTGGAGTAGTCACGAGGAAGTAGATTTAAACAAATGATTATTGATGTGAGGTAGTACAGTGGAATTATCTGCATCATGTTTTGTGTTTAATTACTATTTTTGGATTGCTGATTGTAACTGAATGTTAACAACAAGTCAACTTTCTGTTCCAGGAAAAGAGGGTTTCATTATCTTTTTCAGATGTTCCCGAGTATGTGGTCTTGGGGAGGGATGTTAGCTAAATTAAGCAATTTTATAAGTAGTAAGATATCCGGAGTAGGCAGTGAAGGGAGCTACTGAATTAAATAAGGCCTGGCCATTTTTTTTGGTTTTCACACAACCCACCTATTATGAAATGTTAGTTGGATAGGGTTTATATTTTTTATTTTAGGGGGTTTTCACAGGTTAGAAATTAGGTATCTTAAAGGGTAACACACATGGAATTTTTTAAAGTTTTATTTTCTGTGTGAGTTTTAATTAAACATATGTGATTTATTTTGAAAATAACTATACTAAGGACTGATTGTACACTTAGGATACGGTATGTATGAAATGTGTTGACTGTTGTTAATGATTAGTCTACTATAAAATGAAACACTTATTGGAAGGATTTGAATGACCTCTGACCTCTGTCCTGACTTTCTAGTGTGATTTGAGAGCTGAGAGACATACAATGATGTATTTAAGGTCATTTATTATACCGAGGTGAGGGTCATTAGTAATACTGATAATTATGAAGAAGTTTATAATTGAGCAATAATCATATATACAGTGGGGGGAAAAAAGCATTTAGTCAGCCACCAATTGTGCAAGTTCTCCCACTTAAAAAGATGAGAGGCCTGTAATTTTCATCATAGGTACACGTCAACAAATTGAGAAAAAAAAATCCAGAAAATCACATTGTAGGATTTTTTATGAATTTATTTGCAAATTATGGTGGAAAATAAGTATTTGGTCACCTACAAACAAGCAAGATTTCTGGCTCTCACAGACCTGTAACTTCTTCTTTAAGAGGCTCCTCTGTCCTTCACTCGTTACCTGTATTAATGGCACCTGTTTGAACTTGTTATCAGTATAAATAACACCTGTCCACAACCTCAAACAGTCACACTCCAAACTCCACTATGGCCAAGACCAAAGAGCTGTCAAAGGACACCAGAAACAAAATTGTAGACCTGCACCAGGCTGGGAAGACTGAATCTGCAATAGGTAAGCAGCTTGGTTTGAAGAAATCAACTGTGGGAGCAATTATTAGGAAATGGAAGACATACAAGATGTCAAGGCGTGCTGAAGGTGGGTGTGGTGTAGGAATCATGCGCAGGACACAGAGGCTCAGTCCAAAGGCTTTAGTGCAATAAAATATATATCCAACCGAAGCAAAATAAGCCCGAAGGCAAAATGCACGACGCACACAGGCGACAAAACGAATGACGCACAAACATGTGCAAACCACCCTCTCAAACACTGGAGGGAAAATGTAGCTCCAAAACACGAAACAGTAGTACAATCACACACAACGACAAGCACACACAACGAGAACTAAATAGGGCACTAACGAGGACTAACAAGACACAGGTGTACAACATCCAGACAAAACCAATCGAACATGAAACATAGATCGGTGGCAGCTAGTACTCCGGGGACGACGACCGCCGAAGCCTGCCCGAACCAGGAGGAGGAGCAGCCTCGGCCGAAACCGTGACAGTACCCCCCCCTTGACGCGCGGCTCCAGCCGTGCGCCGACCCCGGCCTCGGGGACGACCAGGAGGACGCGGAGCAGGGCGCGCGGGATGGTCCCGGTGGAACTCCGACAGGAGAGATGGGTCTAGGATGTCCCTCCGCGGCACCCAGCACCGCTCCTCCGGGCCGTACCCTCCCACTCCACGAGATACTGAAGACCCCCATCCGGCGTCTAGAGTCCAAGATGGACCGAACGGTGTACGCCGGAGCCCCTCGATGTCCAGTGGGGGGCGGAGGAGTCTCCCCTATCTCATTGTCCTGGAGTGGACCAGCTACCACCGGCCTGAGAAGAGACACATGGAACGAGGGGTTAATATTCCTATACTCAACAGGTAGATGTAATCTATAACATACCTCGTTCAATCTTCTCAGGACTTTAAAGGGCCCCACAAACCGCCGACCCAGCTTCCGGCAGGGCAGGCGGAGGGGTAGGTTTCTGGTAGAGAGCCAGACTCGATCTTCGGGTGCGTACACCGGCCCCTCACTGCGGTGAAGATCGGCGCTCGCCTTGTGACGAAGGACGGCCCGCTGCAGGTGGACGTGGGCAGCGTTCCACGTCTCTTCCGAGCGCCTCATCCAATCATCCACCGCAGGGGCCTCGATCTGGCTCTGCTGCCAAGGTGCCAGAACCGGCTGGTACCCTAACACACATTGGAAGGGGGTTAGGTTAGTAGAGGAGTGGCGGAGAGAGTTCTGGGCCATCTCGGCCCAGGAAATGTACCGTGCCCACTCCTCCGGCCGGTCCTGGCAATACGACCTCAGAAACCTACCCACATCCTGGTTGACACGTTCTACCTGCCCGTTACTCTCCGGGTGGTACCCTGAGGTAAGGCTAACCGAGACCCCCAAACGCTCCATGAACGCTCTCCAAACACGAGAGGTAAACTGGGGACCTCGATCAGACACTATATCCTCGGGTACCCCGTAATGCCGGAAGACATGGGTAAATAGGGCCTCAGCGGTCTGTAGGGCAGTAGGAAGACCCGCCATAGGGAGAAGACGACAGGCCTTAGAGAACCGGTCCACAACGACCAGGATGGTGGTATTCCCCTGAGAGAGGGGAAGGTCTGTCACAAAATCCACCGAGAGGTGGGACCATGGTCGTTGTCGAACGGGCAGGGGTTGTAACTTACCCCTGGGCAGATGTCGGGGCGCCTTACACTGGGCACACACCGAGCAGGAGGAGACATAAACCCTCACATCCCTAGCCAAAGTGGGCCACCAGTATTTAGTGCTGAGGCAATGCACCGTCCGGCCGATACCCGGATGTCCATAGGAGGGTGACGTGTGAGCCCAGTAAATGAGTCGATCCCGAATCTCGCGCGGAACGTACTTCCCGACCCTCAGGACACTGTGGAGGGCTGGGGTCGGTGCACGCAACGCCGCTCGATTTCGGCATCGACCTCCCACACCACCGGTGCCACTAGGCAAGACTCCGGTAGTATGGGAGTGGGCTCAACGGACCTCTCCTCCGTGTCATACCGCCGGGACAGCGCATCTGCCTTACCATTCTGGGACCCAGGGATGTACGTGATTTTAAATACGAACCTGGTGAGAAACATACTCCATCGAGCCTGGCGAGGATTCAGTCTCCTCGCTGCCCGGATGTACTCCAGGTTCCGATGGTCAGTCAAAATGAGGAAAGGGTGTTGAGCCCCCTCAAGCCAATGCCTCCACACCTTAAGGGCTTGAACTACAGCTAACAGCTCCCTGTCCCCAACGTCATAGTTACGCTCCGCGGGCTGAGCTTCTTACTGTAAAAGGCACAGGGGCGGAGTTTAGGTGGCGTGCCGGACCGTTGAGAGAGAACGGCCCCTATACCAGCCTCAGACGCGTCTACCTCGACCTGAAAGGGTAATGCGGGATCCGGATGCGCTATCACCGGAGCCGACGTAAACAGGTCCTTCAGTCTCCTAAAGGCCCTGTCCGCATCGGCTGACCACTGCAGGCGCACCGGACCCCCCTTCAGAAGGGACGTGATGGGAGCTGCCACCTGTCCAAAACCCCGGATAAACCTCCGGTAGTAATTCGCAAAGCCCAAAAACTGCTGCACCTCTATTACAGTAGTTGGGGTCTGCCAATTACGCACAGCGGACACACGATCCACCTCCATTCTCACCCCTGACGCGGACAACCGATAACCCAAAAAGGAGACCGACTCCTGGAAAAACAGACATTTCTCTGCCTTGACATATAGGTCGTGCTCCAACAGCCTCCTCAATACACGCCGCACCAGGGTTATATGCTCGGCTCGGGTAGACGAGTACACCAGAATGTCATCAATGTATACAACCACCCCTTGTCCCTGCATATCCCGGAAAATGTTATCTACGAAGGATTGGAAGACTGATGGAGCATTCATCAACCCATATGGCATGACGAGATATTCGAAATGACCAGACGTGGTACTAAACGCTGTCTTCCATTCGTCACCCTCCCTAATGCGCACCAAGTTATATGCGCTCCTGAGATCCAGTTTTGTGAAAAACCGCGCTCCATGCAATGACTCCGTCATGGTCGCAATCAGAGGGAGTGGATAACTGTATTTCACAGTAATCTGATTGAGACCACGGTAATCAATGCACGGGCGCAACCCTCCATCTCTCTTTTTCACAAAAAAGAAGCTTGAGGAGGCGGGAGAAGTGGAGGGCCGAATGTATCCCTGTCTCAAAGATTCGGCTATATAAGTCTCCATAGCTTTCCTCTCCTCTTGAGACAAAGGATACACATGGCTCCGTGGGAGCGCTGCTCCTGCCTGGAGATCAATCGCACAATCCCCCTGTCTATGAGGAGGCAACTGCGTCGCCCTAGTTTTACTAAACACAAGTGCTAAATCCCCATATTCAGGCGGAATGTGCAGTGCGGGCACTTGGTTTGGACTTTCCACCGAAGTCGCCCCCACGGAAACACCCAGACATCGCCCCTCGCACTGAGCAGACCACCCATCGAGAGCCCTCTGTTGCAACGAAATAGCAGGGTTATGGGTGCTTAACCAGGGAATCCCCAGCACCACTGGGTACGCAGGAGAGTCGATCAGATACAACTGTATAGTCTCCTCATGACCCCCCTGCGCACACATCCGAAGTGGCGCTGTGATCTCCTGATCAACCCCGACCCCAACGGACGGCTGTCTAAGGCATGAACGGGAAAAGGTTGGTCAACAGGTAGGAGAGGGATCCCTAACTCAAAACAAAACTTACGATCAACAAAATTCCCAGCTGCGCCTGAATCTACTAGCGCCTTATGCTGGGAATGAGGTGCAACCTGTGGAAAACAAACAGGTATACAAAAGTGTGCAACAGAAAGCTCTGGGTAAGTGGGACGTCTACTCACCTGGGAGGCCCCCCAGTGCGTGACCTGTTGTCGTTACTCCCGGAGAACCCTCCCCAGCACCTGGCCGTAGTGTGCCCTCCACGACCGCACTTGGTGGAGGAGACAGGCCCCCTCGGGCTCTTCCTACTCCGTTCTCTAGCGCCGGCACCCCCGAGCTCCATAGGGCTCGGCTCGGAGGTGCCGGAGGGCGGAATGGGACGGACTCCCCTCGGGGACGTCCACGGGTGGCCAGCAGGGTGTCCAGACGGATGGACATATCGACCAACTGGTCGAAGGTAAGATGGGTATCCCTGCAGGCCAACTCACGTTGAACGTCCCTCTCGTAGGCTACATCGAAAATGGTCGATGAGAGCCCGTTCATTCCACCCTGCATCCGCCGCTAGAGTCCGGTACTCTAGAGCGAACACCTGAGCGCTCCTCCTCCCCTGTCTCAAATGGACCAGACGCTCCCCCGCCGCTTTGCCCTCAGGTGGATGGTCGAACACGGCCTTGAAGCGGCGGGAGAACTCGGCGTAGGTAATGGTGTTGGCGTCCATCTTCCTCCACTCGGCGTTAGCCCACTCCAACGCCTTGCCCGTGAGACAGGAGATGAGGGCGGAAACGCTCTCGTATCCCGAGGGCACCGGGTGTACAGTGGCCAGGTAGAGCTCTACCTGCAGGAGGAACCCCTGACACCCGGCAGCTGTTCCGGCATACGCCCTCGGGAGCGAGAGCCGAATCCCCCTGGGTTCCGAACCTGGGACTGGTGGACCGACCGATGGGATGGACAGGGTAGGTGGAGGTGTGGGTACACTGCTGGCCTCCCATCGGTGCATGATGTTGATTACCTCCTGTAGAGCGGTCTCCAGGTGTCGGATCTGGTCCTCTTGCCCACGGAGATGCTCCTCGAGCGACACAGGCGTCACTGCCGATCCTGCTGATTCCATTATAAGTGGTGTGTGATTCTGTCAAGGCGTGCTGAAGGTGGGTGTGGTGTAGGAATCATGCGCAGGACACAGAGGCTCAGTCCAAAGGCTTTAGTGCAATAAAATATATATCCAACCGAAGCAAAATAAGCCCGAAGGCAAAATGCACGACGCACACAGTCGACAAAACGAATGACGCACAAACATGTGCAAACCACCCTCTCAAACACTGGAGGGAAAATGTAGCTCCAAAACACGAAACAGTAGTACAATCACACACAACGACAAGCACACACAACGAGAACTAAATAGGGCACTAACGAGGACTAACAAGACACAGGTGTACAACATCCAGACAAAACCAATCGAACATGAAACATAGATCGGTGGCAGCTAGTACTCCGGGGACGACGACCGCCGAAGCCTGCCCGAACCAGGAGGAGGAGCTGCCTCGGCCGAAACCGTGACACAAGACCACTGATAATCTCCCTCGATCTGGGGCTCCACGCAAGATCTCACCCCGTGGGGTCAAAATGATCACAAGAACGGTGAGCAAAAATCCCAGAACCACACGGGGGGACCTAGTGAATGACCTGCAGAGAGCTGGGACCAAAGTAACAAAGCCTACCATCAGTAACACTACGCCGCCAGGGACTGAAATCCTGCAGTGCCAGACGTGTCCCCCTGCTTAAGCCAGTAGATGTCCAGGCCCGTCTGAAGTTTGCTAGAGTGCATTTGGATGATCCAGAAGAGGATTGGGAGAATGTCATATGGTCAGTTGAAACCAAAATATAACTTTTTGGTAAAAACTCAACTCGTCGTGTTTGGAGGACAAAGAATGCTGAGTTGCATCCAAATAACACCATACCTACTGTGAAGCATGGGGGTGGAAACATCATGCTTTGGGGCTGTTTTTCTGCAAAGGGACCAGGACGACTGATCCGTGTAAAGAAAAGAATGAATGGGGCCATGTATCGTGAGATTTTGAGTGAAAACCTCCTTCCATCAGCAAGGGCATTGAAGATGAAACGTGGCTGGGTCTTTCAGCATGACAATGATCCCAAACACAACGCCCGGGCAACGAAGGAGTGGCTTCGTAAGAAGCATTTCAAGGTCCTGGAGTGGCCTAGCCAGTCTCCAGATCTCAACCCCATAGAAAATCTTTGGAGGGAGATGAAAGTCTGTGTTGCCCAGCTACAGCCCCAAAACATCACTGCTCTAGAGGAGATCTGCATGGAGGAATGGGCCAAAATACCAGCAACAGTGTGTGAAAACCTTGTGAAGACTTACAGAAAACGTTTGACCTGTGTCATTGCCAACAAAGGGTATATAACAAAGTATTGAAAAACTTTTGTTATTGACCAAATACTTGTTTTCCACCATAATTTGCAAATAAATTCATTAAAAATCCTACAATGTGATTTTCTTTTTAAAAAAATCTCATTTTGTCAGTCATAGTTGACGTGTACCTATGATGACAATTACAGGTCTCTCTCATCTTTTTAAGTGGGAGAACTTGCACAATTGGTGGCTGACTAAATACTTTTTTTCCCGAATGTATATACAGTGAGCTCCATAATTCATTGGACAGTGACAATTTTTTTGTTATTTTGGTTCTGTACTCTAGCACTTTGAGTTTGAAAGGATACAATGACAATGAGGGTGAAGTGCAGACTGTCAGCTTTAATTTGAGGGTATTTTCATATATATCGGATGAACTGTTTAGAAATGATAGCACCTTTTATACATGGTCCCCCCATTTTAAGGTACTTGTTAAATTGGCTTCACAGATGTGTGTCGTTAGGCAGGTGTATTCATTTGTGTCGTTAGTGAATGCAGGAGAGCTGTTGATGAATAGCATTGATTCTAGACTTTGCTATTGCCTTTGGAGGTTGTTGTTGTGGTGTGACAACATGAGGAAGACAGCAGTGTCGATGCAAATGAAGCTGGCCGTCATAAGGCTCAGAAATGAAAATCAATCAATCAGGAACATTGCAAAAACCCTGGCCATGCCCAAGTCAACAGTTTGGTTCATCATTAACAAGAAAAAAACAACCGGTGAACTCAATTATGTCAAAAGACCCGGTAGACCGAGGAAGACCACTGTAGTGGATGACCGGAGAATACTCTCTATGGTGAAGAAAACCCCCTGACAACAGCCCAACAGATCAAAAACACTCTCCTGGATGCAGGTGTAGATGTGTCAAAGTCTACCATACGTAGAAGACTACACCAGCAGGACTACAGAGGGTACACTACAAGATGCAAACCACTGATAAGCCTGAAGAACAGAAAGGCGAGATTACAGTTTGCTAAAAAGCACCTAAAAGAGCCCCAAGAGTTCTGAAAAAAGTATTGTGGACAGATGAGACAAAGATTAACATGTACCAGAGTGATGGAAAGACAAAAGTGTGGAGAAAAAAAAGAAATGCCCATGATCCAAAGCATACCACCTCATCCATGAAACATGGTGGAGGGGGTGTTATGGCTTGGGCCTGTATGGCTGCCAGTGGAACAGGCTCACTTGTCTTCATCGATGATGTGACTGCAGACAGAAGTAGAACAATGAATTCTGAAGTCTACAGAAATATTTTATCTGCTCAGATAAAACCAAATGCCTCCAAACTCATTGGACGGCACTTAATCACGCAACAAGACAATGACCCTAAACATACTGCTAGAGCAACAAAGGGGTTTTTGATGGCCAAAAAGTGGAAAAACCTTGACTGGCTGAGTCAATCACCAGATCTGAATCCAATTGAACATGCATTTTACATGCTGAAGAGGAGACTTAAGGCAATAAGTCCCCGAAACAAGCAGGAACTGAAGATGGCTGCAGTACAGGCCTGGCAGAGCATCACCAGGGAAGATACCCAGCGTCTGGTGATGGCGATGCATCGCAGACTTCAAGCAGTCATTGCATGCAAAGGATATGCGACCAAATATTAACAATGATTACTTTATTCTACATTATGTTAAACTGTCCAATGATTTTTGATGCCCGAAAATGGGGGGGACCATGTACAAAAGCTTCTATAATTTCTAAACGGTTCATCCGATATGTATGAATATACCCTCAAATTAAAGCTGACAGTCTGCACTTCACCCTCATTGTCATTGTATCCTTTCAAACTCAAAGTGCTAGAGTACAGAACCAAAATAACAAAAAAATTGTCATTGTCCAATGAATTATGGAGCTCACTGTATATATATATGATTCTGACCATTACAAGGACAGAGAGAGAGCGCTAGCCCTGAATGAGGGACACGTGTCGATAATCCATTTTACTATTCCTTGAATTACCTTATGGGATACAATTAAGTTAAGATATTATCAAGGGTTGTCATTCTAATTTCATTAGTTATTTTGGTTTAACAGGCAATGTTCTTTTGTTTTTTTTGGATGCATGAATCAAGTTGTGAGCCCTGTGTCCAAATGGGGAATTACTGGTCTCCTGGGCCTTTTTTCGTAAATATACAAATTGTATTAAGAGTATTAGCAGTAGTAATTTATGTGTTGTGGGTTAGATGGAAAGTTTTATGTGCAAGTGTATTTGTGGTAGGAGGCAGGGTGTAGAGGGGACCTGTCTCTGAAACTAGTGGAATGCAACGAGCTGCAAGGATGTGCACTTCCTAATCTCAAGGCTTCTCCTGACTGATGAGAAGACATGGTACAGTAGCATACTGTCTCTCACCTAACAATGTTCTTAAGACTTTCTTCCCATGGGTGAAGTCTTCTTTGCCCAACCGAGCAGGAGAATCTGGGCATTTTCTGCGCCCTGGAGACTTTGTGGCTGTTAAAGATTACAAAAGAAAGAGCTGTAAAGACCGTAGGTGGAGAGGCTTGTACCAGGTGTTGATGAATACCTCGATGGCGGTGAAAGTAGCAGAGAAAGATACCTGAATCCATGTGTCCCACTGTAGGAGAGTTCCAACCCCATAAGATGAAGATAGCACCGCCACAGCATATCATTGTTTTATTTTTTGTCTGTGTGTCTTTGCAGAAGTGACTCTCAGCTTCCCTATTGGTACGCTGCCAGAAGGACACTCTCCGAAGACCGATGTCGGTAAATTGAGAGGAACTCTGCCTGATCCGAGACCCTAGTGACGGAAGAAGGTCCAGAGACAAAGAGACCATACATCGTCACCCAGGCTACACCAACGGCTGTACGGCTAGAGGGGAGCTCGACCTGGTATCTTCTAAACCACTGCACCAGAGTACCATGAGGAAACCGATGACCTAGAGATGAGGGAGCTGAGGATGCTGGAGCGGGCCAGACTTAGGAGATGGGGGAGGATGAGAATGGGAAGGCTACTGATGAGCTACGTGCTCTGGCTGATTCAACAGGGTGATAAGGAGAGTATATTAGAAATTGGTATTAAGAATAATTGGTAAAACATAATAATTTGTCGTATTGTCAATGCTTATATGGATTTCTTGGATTAGAAATGAACTCAGCTAAACTGTTATGTTCTGTCCTCTCTCGAGGTAACTACAGATGGTGTCTGGAAAGCATAGCAGGGATAATTCGGTCAAGAACGGTGTGAACCTAAAAAAAAAAACTTCTAAACCGGCTGAAGATGAGTAACAAAGGTGTTGAATACGGTCCTGTCCAGCACCACGTCTACCTGCCACCAGTGTACAGCATCCAATCAAAGCTATCAACTGTCTTTTCTCTCATGCCTTTTCTCTAAAGAGTGTGACAGGAGTCCATGTGGAGTGGACATGGGGAGAGATCCATTCAATTACATAATTTTTCATGTTGCTGGTATACTGGTTGGCAAATGGATGAGACAAAACGGGGGTGAAGGTGGTGGCGGCTCAGGTGAGACATTGAAATTGGGACATTGTCATGGGCAAGCCTAGTTGAACTATGAAGCTATCTGAAGAACATAATGAAGAGACGCCAGAAGATTGAGTGTCGGGGAATGAAGGGTTTGTGATTTGGGGTATCAGGTGTATTAAAGAGGTCTACACACTGCTAAAGTTATAGTAATTTAGACTATGAATGCATTGAGATACTGCTCTGTAGTTATTCTCCTTATGAGGAAGCTAATGCTAGAATTATGGATAATTATACTGCATGATAATATAAATGTACAATCTGCCAGTGTCAATGGGTGCTAAGTTGAGGGTTTTAACTTTTAGTGATAGGACCAATGTGTGATAAGAATTGTCCTTCTAAATTTGTTTTGGATAATTAATTTGATTATGATTATGAGTTGTAAGCTGACTGATTGATTTGAGTAAGTTATTAATATGTTAATAACTAAAGACGTTGACACTGCAATTAATGTATTAGATATTGATATTGATTCCTTTGATAGTTATGTGAGCTAAAGATGTTGACACTATTCTCAACATGCTCTGGTATTGCGTATACAATCGTCAGATAACTGCCTTAAATAGATATTATGGTTAAAACAACGCTATGTTAGTTTTACTGGGTTAGGACACACTTATATTTGTTAGGACGAGTAGAAACTTTTGAATCTTACTGTTTGAAACATGTAAGGTTAATGCTAGGATTGTGCCTTATATCATGAACATGTTGTATATTAGGTTACTGTATTCACATATCAGTCACTATATACATTTGAAGTATTTGGATGTATGGATATGGGACCTATGAAGTCCCAGAGAGGGGGGATTGATGTGTATTTTTACATTGAAAGTTTTAGATGAGTACATATGTGTTGCTAAGCAAGAACTTAATTAGTTCATATCACTGGGTTTGGTGTGTTATCTGATCTGACCTCGGGTTGAATTCCTCACTCCTAAGTAATCCAAGGCTGTCCTGATTTATCAGTGAGAGTAACCAGAGTGTTATTCTTTGCCTCTATCCTAAGGAATATTAGTGGAACAGAGTCAGAGTTGAACAGAGTTCAGACTAAACATGGTACCGAGCAACAGTCAAGGGTTTTCAAGCAATTGGGTCTGAAATGGCACTCATTAGACAATATGCAAATTAAATCGCATAGCATTGGATGCTATTACAGCAGCTAAAGGGGGAGTGCATGCGATTATAGAGGGAGAGGGATGTTGTATATACTTGCCATCAGGATTAGGAAGGTCTTGGGGAATTTAACTAAAGCTATGGGAAATATTAGAGAAATACTGGATGGAATTAAGAATATGAATAGAGATGCAAAGATTGTGGGGGGATTTAGCAATTTGAACGCTGTTGAAGTCTTTTCAAGGTTCTTTAGTGGTAATTCACTAGGAACATGAATGGCAAGCGTTCTAGGTCCCCTAGTGGCAATAGTACTTATTGTAGCAATAGTTATGGGTTGTTGTTTTTCCCATATTTCTGGGATTGATTTTGAGATCTGTACAAACGATTCCTAACATGCCAGTGATTACAGCTAGGGATGTATCAGTCAATATTAATGCAAGGAGGGAAAGTACAAATTCTTCATCTATGTCATCTTATTCAAGTGTAGAGTCCATTGATAATGTTGATTGAGGATTGGGGAATGTGATGATGGAATTGTATAACGTTGAATATAAGGTGACAGGATGCGTTATTGGGGGAACGTGACTATTTTAGTAGATAAGATAGCGACCCAGTGTGAAAATGTGGGGGTTTCTATGAAGAAATGGAGAATGAAGAGTGAAGTTATTTTTATTGGGATATATTCATGTACTTATATTGTAGTCTACATGTAACTTAGAAATTGTCATGAATCAATGTATTTTCTTGGATGATGTCATGATGTTAAGCATTTCTTTTTATGTGTGTTTTTCTTGTATGGTATATGTGGGATTTTTCCTTATATATAATTGAGATTTTGCCTACACTAGATATCTAGCGTGAATTAATTAGTCAGGTATCCATAGAGGTTTGAGATCCATAGTCCATAGAGGTTTGAGATGTTTGATCATGCAGGAGCCAGGTGACTGAGAATTTATACCGTGGCTTGTGAAAGTATTCACCCCTCTTGGCATTTTTCCTATTTTGTTGCCTTACAACCTATAATGAAAATGGATTTTTGGTGGGTTTGTTTAATTTCATTTAAACAACATGCCTACCACTTTGAAGATGCAAAATATTTTTTATTGTGAAACAAACAAGAAATAAGAAAAAAAAACATGCATAACTATTCATCCCCACCAAAGTCAATACTTTGTAGAGCCACCTTTTGCAGCAATTACAGCTGCAAGTCTCTTGGGGTATGTTTCTATAAGCTTGGCACATCTAGCCACTGGGATTTTTGCCCATTCTTCAAGGCAAAACTGCTCCAGCTCCTTCAAGTTGGATGGGTTCCGCTGGTGTACAGCAATCTTTAAGTCATACCACAGATTCTCAATTGGATTGAGGTCTGGGCTTTGACTAGGCCATTCCAAGACATGTAAATGTTTCCCCTTAAACCACTCGATTGTTGCTTTAGCAGTATGATTGGGGTCATTGTCCTGCTGGAAGGTGAACCTCCATCCCATTCTCAAATCTCTGGAAGACTGAAACAGGATTTCCTCAAGAATTTCCCTGTATTTAGTGCCATCCATCATTCCTTCAATTCTGACCAGTTTCCCAGTCCCTGCCGATTAAAAACATCCCCACAGCATGATGCTGCCACCACCATGCTTCACTGTGGGTATGGTGTTCTCGGGGTGATGAGAGGTGTTGGTTTTGCGCCAGACATAGCATTTTCTTTGATGGCCAAAAAGCTCAATTTTAGTCTCATCTGACCAGAGTACATTGTTCCATATGTTTGGGGAGTCACCAAACGTGTTTGCTTTTTTATTTATTTTTCAAGCAATGGCTTTTTTCTGGCCACTCTTCTGTAAAGCCCAGCTCTGTGGAGTGTACGGCTTAAAATGGTCCTATGGACATCTATTCCAATCTCCGCTGTGGAGCTTTGCAGCTCCTTCAGGGTTATCTTTGGTCTCTTTGTTGCCTCTCTGATTAATACCCTCCTTGCCTGGTCCGTGAGTTTTGGTGGGCGGCCCTCTCTTGGCAGGTTTGTTGTGGTGCCATATTCATTCCAGTTTTTTATAATGGATTTAATGTTGCTCCGTGGGATGTTAAAAGTTTCTGATCTTTTTTTATAACCCAACCCTGATCTGTACTTCTCCACAACTTTGTCCCTGACCTGTTTGGAGAGCTCCTTGGTCTTCATGGTGCCGCTTGCTTGGTGGTGCCCCTTGCTTAGTGGTGTTGCAGACTCTGGGGCCTTTCAGAGCAGGTGTATATATACTGAGATCATGTGACAGATCATGTGACACTGAAATTGTACACAGGTGGACTTGATTTAACTAATTATGTGACTTCTGAAGATAATTGGTTGCACCAGATCTTATTTAGGGGCTTCATAGCAAAGGGGGTGAATACATATGCACGCACCACTTTTCCGTTATTTATTTTGTATAATTTTTTGAAACAAGTTATTTTTTTCATTTCACTTCAGCAATTTGGACTATTTTGTGTATGTCCATTACATGATATCCCAAAAAATTATTTAAATTACAGGTTGTAATGCAACAAAACAGGAAAAATGCCAAGGGGAATGAATACTTTTGCAAGGCACTGTAAATAGGATTTAGGGGTGACCGGGGTTGGTTGTCACACTTTTTACTAATTAGTGAATTTTCAGCCCCAGTATATCTTACAAGACAATTTTCAATATTAAATCAAATCAAAAATGTAATCAAATTTGATTTGTTACATGCGCTGAATAAAACAAGCATGGACTTTACCGTGAAATGCTTACTTACGAGCCCTTTCCCAACAATGCATTTAAAAAGTTTGAAAATTAACAAATAGATAAAAAGAAAATAGTAACACAATAAAATAACACAATAATATAATAATGAGTCTATTTACAGGCTATATACCGTACCGAGTCAGTGTACTGGGGTACGAGGTAATATGTACATGTACTGTACTGGGCCGTCAGCACCACCCTCTGTAGCGCCTAGCGGTCGGATGCTGTGCAGTTGCCATACTAAGCGGGGATGCAGCCAGTCAAGATGCTCTCAATGGTGTAGCTGTAGAACTTTTTGATGATCTGCGGGCCCATGCCAAATCTTTTCAGCCTCCTGAGGGGGAAGACGCGTTGTCGTGCCCTCTTCACGACTCTGTTGATGTGTTTGGACCATGATAGGTCCTTAGTGATGTGGACACCGAGGAACTTGAAGCTCTCGACTGTCTCCACTACAGCCCCGCCGATGTGAATTGGGGTGTGCTCGGCCCACCGTTTCCAATAGTACACGATCAGCTCCTTTGTTTTGCTGACATTGAGGGAGAGGTTGCTATATCAGAAGAAAGACCAATACCTTTTTGTCCTCATATCTTATTCCAACATGGAGTTATAAGCTATTAAACACGCTGTCCACTTGTGACAATCAGCCCCATCACGGAGTTGGTTGTCACACAGTATGGGATTGGTTGTCACAGTGTTTGCCATTAGTTTTTCAGCAACAATTGAACCAATTTACGAAGTTTTAGAACAAGTAAAGCCTTTATTTGAAAAAAAGTAAAGCCTTTATTTATTGAACAGTATTAACCTAATACAAATAAATAAGTTAAACTAACTAACATTTATTTTGACATTGTAGTTCTTATCAATGCTTAATAAAACAAACAACAGTAACCATCTGATATTTGGATGAAAATGAAATATCTTTATGAAGTGAAAAAAGTAAAGATATAAACATTTGTGTTAACTAAATGTGTTGTTGAAAACAAGGAATTATTTTTCAAACAAGAGCAGGTTTGTGTGTGTGCGAATGTATCTGACTCTCAGTCGGAGTCGCATGACTCACACTTTTGACATGCAGGTCCGGACCGGACCAAATCTGAACCAATAATAGACGTGTATGTTTCACAAGTTTGGACAGAACAGTATACAGTAGAGCACAGCAGAGTACAGTACAGTAAAGTAACGTAGAATATAGTTCAGTACAGTGGGGAAGAGTACAGTATAATGTACTGTATTGTATACTACTGTACTCTACTAAATTAAACTCATCTGTACTGTACTCTGCTGAAATAAACTCTACTGGACTGTGCTACACTGTACTGTGCTATCCAAACTTGTGAAACATAGACATCTTTCAACGTCTGGAAAACAAGTCTTCTAGGCATCTTTTCAACGTCGTTTAGCGTACTGGGTACTTTGTTACAATGGGGATGGTTGTCAGATTGTGATAAGCAACCCCAACATCAATGTGACAACCGTACCCAACCACCCCCCCATGTAGTGTGGGGTAATATTTGATCATATATGCTACAGTATATACACTGAGTGTACAAAACATTTTGCCCTCAGAACAGCCACAATTCGTCAGGCATGGACTATACAAGGTGTCAAAAGGGTCCCACAGGGATGCTGGCCCATGTTGACTCCAATGTTTCCCACAATTGTATCAAGTTGGCTGGATGTCCTTTGGGTGGTGGACCATGCTTGATACACATGGGAATCTGTTGAGCATGAAAAACCCAGAATCGTTGCAGTTCTTGACACACTCAAACCAGTGCGCCTGGCATCTACTACCATATCCCATTCAAAGGCACTTAAATATCTTGTCATGCCCATTCACCCTCTGAATTCCAAACATACACATTTTGTCACTGGCCTACACACAATACCCCATAACGTCAAATGTCAACCCCTTTGTTATAGAAAGCCTAAATAAGTAAACATTTTCCTAACAAGTCACATAATACGTTGCATGGACTCTGTGTGCAATAATAGTGTTTTAGTGATTTCTGAATGACTACCTCACCTCTGTACCCCACACATACAATTATCTGTAAGGTCCCTAAGTCGAGCAATTAATTTCCAACACAGATTCAACCAAAAAGACCAGGGAGGTTTTCTAATGCCTTGCAAAAAAAGAGCACCTATTGGAAGATGGGTAAAAAATAAAATCCCTTTGAGATTCAGATTCAGAGTGTTTAATAGTCACATATACAGGGTTGCAGGTATGATTGCAGGGTACAGTGAAAATTGTAGGCTCTGAGCTCTAACATGCAGGACTATGTGAAATAAATTAACGAAAATTGAAATAAAAACAACAAAATAAATATAAATAGCACTAAATACAGTGGGGAGAACAAGTATTTGATACACTGACGATTTTGCACGTTTTCCTACTTACAAAGCATGTAGAGGTCTGTAATTTTTATCATAGGTACACTTCAACCGTGAGAGACGGAATCTAAAACAAAACTCCAGAAAATCACATTGTATGATTTTAAGTAATAATTTGCATTTTATTGCATGACATAAGTATTTGATCACCTACCAACCAGTAAGAATTCCGGCTCTCACAGACCTGTTAGTTTTTCTTTAAGAAGCCCTCCTGTTCTCCACTCATTACCTGTATTAACTGCACCTGTTTGAACTCGTTACCTGTATAAAAGACACACACTCAATCAAACAGACTCCAACCTCTCCACAATGGCCAAGACCAGAGAGCTGTGTAAGGACATCAGGTATAAAATTGTAGACATGCACAAGGCTGGGATGGGCTACAGGACAATAGGCAAGCAGCTTTGTGAGAAGGCAACAACTGTTGGCGCAATTATTAGAAAATGGAAGAAGTTCAAGATGACGGTCAATCACCCTCGGTCTGGGGCTCCATGCAAGATCTCACCTCGTGGGGCATCAATGATCATGAGGAAGGTGAGGGATCAGCCCAGAACTACACGGCAGGACCTAAGCAATGACCTGAAGAGAGCTGGGACCACAGTCTCAAAGAAAACCATTAGTAACACACTACGCCGTCATGGATTAAAATACTGCAGCGCACGCAAGGTCCCCCTGCTCAAGCCAGCGCATGTCCAGGCCCGTCTGAAGTTTGCCAATGACCATCTGGATGATCCAGAGGAGGAATGGGAGAAGTTCATGTGGTCTGATGAGACAAAAAATAGAGCTTTTTGGTCTAAACTCCACTCGCCGTGTTTGGAGGAAGAAGAAGGATGAGTACAACCCCAAGAACACCATCCCAACCGTGAAGCATGGAGGTGGAAACATCATTCTTTGGGGATGCTTTTCTGAAAAGGGGACAGGACGACTGCACCGTATTGAGGGGAGGATGGATGGGGCCATGTATCGCAAGATCTTGGCCAACAACCTCCTTCCCTCAGTAAGAGCATTGAAGATGGGTCGTGGCTGGGTCTTCCAGCATGACAACGTCCCGAAACACACAGCCAGGGCAACTAAGGAGTGGCTCCGTAAGAAGCATCTCAAGGTCCTGGAGTGGCCTAGCCAGTCTCCAGACCTGAACCCAATAGAAAATCTTTGGAGGGAGCTGAAAGTCCGTATTGCCCAGCGACAGCCCCAAAACCTGAAGGATCTGGAGAAGGTCTGTTTGGAGGAGTGGGCCAAAATCCCTGCTGCAGTGTGTGCAAACCTGGTCAAGACCTACAGGAAACGTATGATCTCTGTAATTGCAAATAAAGGTTTCTGTACCAAATATTAAGTTCTGCTTTTCTGATGTATCAAATACTTATGTCATGCAATAAAATGCAAATTAATTACTTAAAAATCATACAATGTGATTTTCTGGATTTTTGCTTTGTAAGTAGGAAAACCTGCAAAATCGGCAGTGTATTAAATACTTGTTCTCCCCACTGTAAGTCAGCAATTCACGGTAAGGTGTACACCTGTTGTATTCGGCGCATGTGACAAATCAAATTAGATTTGATTTGATTTATTCCCATGAAACTGATTGAGATCAAATTATTAGCATTTTACCAATAAAACGTGAATAATTAATTCACAATTGACAGTGATGATGGCCTACTTTGAAATGTTGTATGCCTACCTTTGTGTTTGAGGGTAAAAAAATAGAAAATGTTCTTGAGACAATATGTGTGGGCATTGGCACTTTGCAATTGGAGGATGCATTTTATGCTTAGGCCTATTCTACAATATTAATGTATTTAAAAAATGAATTTTTTCGCTCCCTCACTTAAAAAAATAGCACTACAGCACTGGAATTGAAGGAAAGTTGGTGGGTGCACAGTGCACTGTTCAGATGCTGGGATTATTTTTGACGAATGTGGGCAGGTAACCTACTTTTTGAAGGGATTTGTTTGACAATTAGATGAAAACATAATGACTGGTTGTGTTCATTCCACATTAAAAGGTAATACATTTTTACAGTTCAATTAAATGACTTTACTATCAAACCCAAGCAGGTCCTGCACACATAAGAGGTACCTAAAAAATAAAAATAATCCTGCATGCTTCCTTGCCCTGGAGTCATGCAGGACCTCGATGGAGGGCAGGTGGCAGCCGATGTCCCTCCCTGCAGACCAAACAATGTGTTGCAGTTTGCCCATGCAGCGGGCAGACGGTGAGCCAAACCAGACTGTGATGGAGGAGCTGAGGATGGAGGGTCAGAGGGTCAAAGTCAAGGTGACACTTTTCAGTTTTAACAATATGTTGTGGTCAAAAATGCAAAGGCTGCACATATTATGAAGTATGAAATTAACTTTTACTCCAGAAATGTAACCATTCCTCATTAACAGAACATAGAACACTGCATGTACTGCACGCTGCAACACAAATAAATAATACATCTATGTTAATGACCCAGTGCAGTCAAAATGTGATTTCCGTGTTTATAATAATATACAGTGTATTCGGAAAGTAATTAATTTTTTTCCTCATCAATCTACACACAATATCCCATAATGACAAAGCAAAAACAGATTGTAATATTTTCTTGGCAATTTTATAAAAAATAAAATAATAATAATAATAATACTTTATTTACATAAGTATTCAGACCCTTTCCTATGAGACTCGAAACTGAGCTCAGGTGCATCCTGTTTTCATTGATCATCCTTGAGATGTTTCTACAACTTGATTTCTGCAGCATTTAAGGTCACCAAGAACACAGTGAACTCCAGTGGTCTGGAAGAAGTTTGGAACCACCAAGACTATTCCTAGAGCTGGCCGCCCGGCCAAACTGAGCAATTGGGCCTTGATCAGGGAGGTGACCAAGAACCCGATAGTCACTCTGACAAAGTTCCAGTGTTCCTCTGTGGAGATGGGAGAACCTTCCAGAAGGACAACCATTTCTGCAGCTCTCCACCAATCAGGCCTTTATGGTAAAGTGGCCGGACGGAAGCCAATCCTCAGTAAAAGGCACATGACAGCCTGCTTGGAGTTTGCCAAAAGGCAGCTAAAGAATCTCAGACCATGAGAAACAAGATTCTCTGATCTGATGAAACCAAGATTGAACTCAGACTGGGGCGAAGGTTCACTTTCCAACAGGACAACGACCATAAGCACACAGCCAAGACAATGCAAGAGTGGCTTCGGGACAAGTCTCTGAATGTCCTTGAGTGGCCCAGCTAGAGCCCGGACTTGAACATCTCTGGAGAGACCTGAAAATAGCTGTGCAGCACACACTCACCATCCAACCTGACAGAGCTTGAGAGGATCTGCAGAGAAGAATGGGAGAAACTCCCCAAATAAAGGTGTGCCAAGCTTGTAGCGTCATACCCAAGAAGACTCAAAGCTGTAATCGCTGCCAAAGCTGCTTCAACAAAGTACTGAGTAAAGGGTCTGAATACTTATGTAAATGTAAAACCACACAAGATTGCAGAGACTTTGATATTACCGGCCACAATTGATATGGTGAAAACAATGTGTGGGGAGGCAGAGGCACAGAAACTCATATCAATACCCTTGTCAGATAACACTGTAAAACGAAGAATGTATGCTATTGCTAGCAATTAAAAGGAAATTCTGACTGAACGACTCAAAAACTCCACTGCTTATACTCTCCAAATTGACGTAAACTGTGAGGGCCGAGATGCCCATGCATTGACTTTTGTTTGCTGTACATGTTGGGGGATACTATTCACGAGGACATATTGTTCTGTCTCACGATTACCGAACATGAAACGGCACAGGGGATGTTCAGTGTGCTGTGTGGCTATATTGCCAAATACCGATTCCATGGGATTGAATGGTGGGCTTTTGCACAGATGGGGCTCCATCTATGCTGGGACGGCGGACAGGCCTCTGCACTCTAGTTATGAATGTGTCTCCCTCTGCCATATGGACTCATTGTATGACACACCAAGAGCAACTGGCGGCAAAAGAGCTGAGCACAGAACTCAGAGATATACTGGAGCAGGTAACTTCAATTGCAAACTATAGACAACAAAAATATGAACGCAACATGCAATCATTTCAACGATTTTACAGAGCTACAGTTCATATAAGGAAATCAGTCAATTGAAATAAATGTATTCTGCCCTAATCTATGAATTTCATATTACTGGGCAGGGGTGCAGCCATGGGTGGTCCTGGGAGGGCATAGACCCACCCACTGGGGAGCCAGGCCCACCAATCAGAATGAGTTTTTCCCCACAAAAGGGTTTTATTACAGACATAAATACTCCTCATATTCATCAGCTGTCCAGGTGGCTGGTATCAGAAGATCCCGCAGGTGAAGAAGCCAGATGTGGAAGTCCTGGGCTGGCATGGTTACACGTGGTCTGCAGTTATGAGGACGTTTGGACGTACTGCCAAATTCTCTAAAACGACATTGTAGAGAAATGAACATTCAATTCTCTGGCAACAACTCTGGTGGACATTCCTGCAGTCAGCATGCAATTGCACACTCCCTCAAAACTTGAGACATCTGTGGCATTGTGTTGTGTGACAAAACTGCACATTTTAGAGTGGCCTTTTATTGTCCCCAGCAACAGGTGCACCTGTGTAATGATCATGCTATTTAATCAGCTTCTTGATATGCCACACCTGTCAGGTGGATGGATTATCTTGGCAAATTAGAAATGCTCACTAAGAGGGATGTAAACAAATGTGTGCACAAATTTGAGAGAAATAAGCTTTTTGTACGTACAGTATGGAACATTTCTGGGATCTTTTATTTCAGCCCATGAAACATGGGACCAACACTTTACATGTTTTGTTTATATTTTTGTGCTGCAGACAACGTATTCACAGGTCACTACAGAGGAGTTTTGGTTCCTAACTCAAAGGGAATACCCTGCCGTCACCTTCTGAGAGTTAATGCCGCGTTCAAAACAACAGGGAACTCGGAAATGGGAACTCAGAAATCTCAGTCTTCCGACTTCAGCGTGTTCAAGACAAGTGGGAACTCTGAAAAAAAACAAGCTCTGACTGGGAAAAATAATTTTGAATGGTCATCCAACTCGGAATTCCAACGCGGGAACTCAGGCCTATTTCTAGAGCTCTGACTTTCCGACCTGAAGATCACTGACGTCTTGAAAGCAACATAAAAATCATGGTACCCTTTGCCAGCTCATATCTGTGTGAAGCTGGATTCAGTGCTCTCGTCTGCATTAAAACCAAATATCGATCCAGGTTGGATGTGACAGCAGAGATGAGGTGTGCACTGTCGACCACGCCCCCTGACTTTGAGGAGCGCCGACGTGACATGCATCAAGCACACCCATCTCATTGGTGGTGGTGAGATATGAGACATTATGTCAAACTAATTTGCAATTGACTGTCATAGCCCCACAGTAAAAGGATGTGATGGTGAGTTGAGAAGTGTCACGATCGTTGAGAGACGGGTCGGACCAAGGTGCAGCGTGAAAAGCGTACATGTTTATTAACTCAATAAACAAAACAAGAAACAACATAACATGAAGTCCTCAGGCTATACACATACAAGCCTATGTGTATAGCCCCCCCCCCCCCCAAAGGTCCGTACTCCAACCGCACCAACCTGACTCATTAGGGGAGATCCGGGTGGGCCTTCGTCCTCGGAGTCGGATCCGGCTCCGGGAGTGACGACCTCTCCCTCTCTGCCTCCCCGTGGCGCCCCTGGTCTGGTCTGGACCTCGGCGCGATGCTTCCCCTCTCCTTCCTCCCACGATGCAACAAGCCCTTTCTGGAACCTGGTGTGGGAGACCCCGAACCTGGAGAGGGGCTGACGTCTGGGCCTGGATCGGCAATCCTCCCACGATGCACTAAGCCCTGTCTGGACACTGGTGTGGGAGGCCCCGACCCTGGAGAGGGGCTGAGGTCTGGGCCTGGAGTAGAGCTGCTGTCCGGAGCTGGACTGGGCACCGGTGGAGCGGACTACTCTGGCTCCGGAGTGGAGCCGCTGACCGGAGCTGGACTTGGCACCAGTGGAGAGGACTGCTCTGGCTCTGGAGTGGATCCGCTGACCGGAGCTGGACTGGGCACCGGTGGAGCGGACTGCTCTGGCTCCGGTGTGGTTCTGCTGACCAGAGCTGGACTGGGCACCGGTGGAGCGGACTGCTCTGGCTCCGGAGTGGATCCGCTGACCCGAGCTGGACTAGGCACCGGTGGAGCGGACTGCTCTGGCTCCGGAGTTAATCCGCTGACCGGAGCTGGACTAGGCACCGGTGGAGCGGACTGCTCTGGCTCCGGAGTGGATCTGCTGACTGGAGCTGGACTAGGCACCGGTGGAGCGGACTGCTCTGGCTCCGGCGTGAATCCGCTGACCGGAGCTGGACTTGGCACCAGTGGAGCGGACTGCTCTGGCTCTGGAGTGGATCCGCTGACCGGAGCTGGACTTGGCACCGGTGGAGCGGACTGCTCTGGCTCCGGTGTGGTTCCGCTGACCAGAGCTGGACTGGGCACCGGTGGAGCGGACTGCTCTGGCTCCGGAGTGGATCCGCTGACCCGAGCTGGACTAGGCACCGGTGGAGCGGACTGCTCTGGCTCCGGAGTGGAGCCGCTGACCGGAGCTGGACTGAGCACCGGTGGAGCGGACTGCTCTGGCTCCGGAGTGGAGTCGCTGACCGGTGCTGGACCAGGCCCCAGTGGAACGGGCATGGGCCGGGCCGGACTGGGGACACGCACCACTGGTTTGGTGCGAGGAGCAGGAACGGGCCGGGCCGGACTGGAGACACGCACCACAGGTCTGGTGCGAGGAGCAGGCACGGGCCGTGCCGGACTGGATACACGCACCACTGGTTTGGTGCGAGGAGCAGGCACGGGCCGTGCCGGATTAGATACAGGCACCACTGGTTTGGTGCGGTGAGCAGGTACGGGCCGGGCCGGACTGGAGACACGCACCACTGGTCTGGTGCGAATGCTATGGTGTTGAATGCTGAGTTATAGTTAATGAACAGCATTCTTACTTATGTATCCCTTTGTAAGAATGCTGGTGAGTGAAGTGTGCAGTGCAACAGAGATTGCCTCATCTGTGGATTTGTTGGGGTGGTATTGCGAATTGGAGTGGGTCCAGGGTATCTGGGATGATGGTGTTGATGTGAACCATGACCAGCCTTTCAAAGCATTACATGGCTATAGATGTGAGTGCTATGGGGCGATAGTAATTTAGACAGGTTACGTTAGTGTTCTTGGGCACAGAGACTATGGTGGTCTGCTTGAAACAAGTTGGTATTACAGACTGGGTTAGGGAGATGTTGGAAATGTCAGCGAAGACCGTTGGCAGCTGGTCAGCGCATTCTCTGAATAAGCGTGCTGGTTTTCCGTCTGACCCCGAGACACTTACTCACATCGGCTACAGATAGCAAGATCACACTAGTCCGGAATAGCTGGTGCTCTCACACATCGCTCAGTGTTGCTTGCCTCGAAGCAAGCATAGAAGGCATTTAACTCATCTGGTAGGCTCGCGTTGCTGGGCAACTTGAGGCTAGGTTTCCCTTTGATAGTTTTCAAGCCCTGACACCTCTGTCAAGCATCAGAGCCGGCGTAGTAGGATTTGATCTTAGTCCTGTGATGACGGCTCGTCTGAGGTCGTAGTGGGATTTCTTGTAAGTGTCCGGATTAGTGTCCCGCTCCTTGAAAGTGGCAGCTCTAGCCTTTTGCTCATTGCATATGTTGCCTTCCGTATTGAGCACTGGTACTTCCTTTTTGAGGTTTTGCTTGTAAGCTGGTAGCAGGAGGATAGAGTTATGGTCTGATTTGCCAAAGGAAAGGCGAAATGAAATAAAGGTGACCTAGAGTTTATCACCTCTAGTTGCACAGGTGGCATGCTGGAAATAATTTGGTAAAACAGGTTTTCAGCTTCCCTGCATTCAAATCACTGGCCATGAGAAACGCCACCGGTGAATGTGCATTTTCTTGTTTGCTTATGGCCCTATACAGCTCGTTGAGTGTGGTCTTAGTGCCAGCATTGGTTTGTGGTGGTAAATAGACAAAAAATATAGAGGAAAACGATCTTGGTAAATAGTATGATCTGCAGCTTATCAGGAGGTATTCTGTCAAAATAAAGAGACACACCCTTCCAGCGAGATGTACAGTACCAGTCAAAAGTTTGGACACACCTACTCATTCTGGGGTTTTTCTTTATTTTGACTATTTTCTACATTGTAGAATAATAGTGAAGACATCAAAACTATGAAATAACACATACGGAATCATGTAGTAACCAAAAAAGTGTTAAACTAATGCACTACCTGAGCCACTTGTGTGGGTTGTAGACTCCGTCTCATGCTATCACTAGAGTGAAAGCACCGCCAGCATTCAAAAGTGACCAAAACATCAGCCAGGAAGCATAGGAACTGAGAAGTGGTCTGTGGTCACCACCTGCAGAACCACTCCTTTATTGGGGGTGTCTTGCTAATTGCCTATAATTTCCACCTGTTGTCTATTCCATTTGCACAACAGCATGTGAAATGTATTGTCAATCAGTGTTGCTTCCTAAGTGGACAGTGGATTTAAGTGGATTTGATTAACACTTTCTTGGTTACTACATGATTCCATATGTGTTATTTCATAGTTTTGATGTCTTCACTATTATTTTACAATGTATAAAACAGTAAAAATAAAGAAAAACCCTGGAATGAGTAGGTGTGTCCAAACCTTTGACTGGTTCTGTATATACACTGCTCAAAAAAATAAAGGGAACACTTAAACAACACAATGTAACTCCAAGTCAATCACACTTCTGTGAAACCAAACTGTCCACTTAGGAAGCAACACTGATTGACAATACATTTCACATGCTGTTGTGCAAATGGAATAAACAGCAGGTGGAAATTATAGGCAATTAGCAAGACACCCCCAATAAAGGAGTGGTTCTGCAGGTGGTGACCACAGACCACTTCTCAGTTCCTATGCTTCCTGGCTGATGTTTTGGTCACTTTTGAATGCTGGCGGTGCTTTCACTCTAGTGGTAGCATGAGACGGAGTCTACAACCCACACAAGTGGCTCAGGTAGTGCAGCTCAACCACGATGGCACATCAATGCGAGCTGTGGCAAGAAGGTTTGCTGTGTCTGTCAGCGTAGTGTCCAGAGCATGGAGGCGCTACCAGGAGACAGGCCAGTACATCAGGAGACGTGGAGGAGGCCGTAGGAGGGCAACAACCCAGCAGCAGGACCGCTACCTCCGCCTTTGTGCAAGGAGGAGCAGGAGGCGCACTGCCAGAGCCCTGCAAAATGACCTCCAGCAGGCCACAAATGTGCATTTGTCTGCTCAAACGGTCAGAAACAGACTCCATGAGGATGGTATGAGGGCCCGACGTCCACAGGTGGGGGTTGTGCTTACAGCCCAACACCGTGCAGGACGTTTGGCATTTGCCAGAGAACAAATTCGCCACTGGCGCCCTGTGCTCTTCACAGATGAAAGCAGGTTCACACTGAGCACATGTGACAGACGTGACAGAGTCTGGAGATGCCGTGGAGAACGTTCTGCTGCCTGCAACATCCTCCAGCATGACCGGTTTGGCGGTGGGTCAGTCATGGTGTGGGGTGGCATTTCTTTGGGGGGCCGCACAGCCCTCCATGTGCTCGCCAGAGGTAGCCTGACTGCCATTAGGTACCGAGATGAGATCCTCAGACCCCTTGTGAGACCATATGCTGGTGCGGTTGGCCCTGGGTTCCTCCTAATGCAAGACAATGCTAGACCTCATGTGGCTGGAGTGTGTCAGCAGTTCCTGCAAGAGGAAGGCATTGATGCTATGGACTGGCCCGCCTGTTCCCCAGACCTGAATCCAATTGAGCACATCTGGGACATCATGTCTCGCTCCATCCACCAACGCCACGTTGCACCACAGACTGTCCAGGAGTTGTCTGATGCTTTAGTCCAGGTCTGGGAGGAGATCCCTCAGGAGACCATCCACCACCTCATCAGGAGCATGCCCAGGCGTTGTAGGGAGGTCATACAGGCACGTGGAGGCCACACACACTACTGAGCCTCATTTTGACTTGTTTCAAGGACATTACATCAAAGTTGGATCAGCCTGTAGTGTGGTTTTCCACTTAAATGTTGAGTGTGACTCCAAATCCAGACCTCCATGGGTTGATAAATTTGATTTCCATTGATAATTTTTGTGTGATTTTGTTGTCAGCACATTCAACTATGTAAAGAAAATAGTATTTAATAAGCTTATTTCATTCATTCAGATCTAGGATGTGATATTTTAGTGTTCCCTTTATTTTTTTGAGCAGTGTACATGTCTTTGTTAAGCCACAACTCTGAGAAACATAAGATATTAATGTTTTTCAGGTCCTGTTTTAAGGATAGTCTCGAACGGAGCTCATCCTGCTTGGTCTCCAGTGATTGCACGTTCGCCAATAGAACAGAGGGCAGTGGCGGTCTATTTGCTCGCCAACATAGCCTCGTCAGGTGCTGGCTCGCCTGCCTCTCTTTAGCCGCTGCTTCCTCTTTCGAGTCCTGGTGATTAGGGCCTGGTCCGGAGTAAGCAGAACATCCAGAGCTGCCGACTTGTTGAAGCAGAAATGTTCATCCAAATCGGGGGTAGTGATCGCTGTTCTGATGTCCAGAAGCTGGTTTTGGTCATAGGAAATGATGGCAGAGACATTATGTACAAAAAAAAAGTTACGATCAGCGTAAATAAACACACAAATAGCAGATTTTGTCAGGGGCCCATAAGACAGCTGCTACCCATATTTCTTGTTAGCTTAGGCCTGCATTAAATGTTTCAAAATCCATTCCCATATTTAATTTATGACCATATTCAACCATTGAAGACCTGGAAGTGGGAACACCCCCCAGGTTAACATCAGAAGTTCATAAGTAATTCACTTATGCAGTTATTCTCTGGTCACTGTGACAGTTTTAATGGACCATCATTAGTGTGTGATGGACTGATGGTTAGTGAGGGGGAAAGAGTGTGAGGTTGGACTTCACTTGATGAGGTGTCATAGATAAAGTCAGTAACCATCATGCTAATGTGTAATTGAGTTTTGAACGACACCATCATCTTCAGGAAAGAGGGGATAAAAGAATGACCCCATTTTTTACTGGGGTTGGGGCAAACTTTTTCAGAAATGGGATGTTTCATGTTTTCCATGTCAGTTCCCTTTATGGTTAATAATTGGCTGAGGACAACAGGTCTGCTGATCTTGCTACTGTAATTTGGCAAATGATTTAAACCAGTCCAGGTGTTCATTCCCCATCTTTTACAGGCATCTATAATCCTCTTTGACAAATTGTCGAGGAGGAAAAATGGACAAAGCTAAATCATTTAGATTGGAGAGGGCTTTAGTGTAGGATACTGATGATACTAAATGATATTGTCAAAATTGGAAACCAGATTTAGTCGAATGCCAAAAGATGATTATGTATTCAAATTACTACTTAAAATAAATCAAAAAAAGAAATTTATGTAGCAAGATAATACACTGTATAATAAAACATTGTTTAAATTACGTGTGTACAATCAAAATATTAGGTCATTTCTCGACTCAGATCTCACTTAACCTAATTGCAATTTGCCATGCATTCTAATCAGAAATACACTTTGAAAGTGGCATTCAGTAGCTGAATCAATAACAAAGCCAACTTGCCACCCCTGTTTTGGTAAAAAGCTGAGGGATGAGGCTGGAGAAATGTAACCACTCTCACATTCATAGACAGAGTTATGGATGCAAGGACTGACCATCCATGATATCAAAATTATTGTTTTAACCATGTTTTGGGGCTATATAGTGTTTGTTTACATTTTCTTTGTTTACAAACATTGGAGTAAAACAAGCTTATATTTTGGGTTCTGATGGGGTACGACAGTTGAACTAAGCTCATGAGGCATTTATAAGTTATATTCTTCAAGAATCAATGGGTACATAAAATTAATTAATAAGTCCAAAAATGAATGTAGCAACTGCAGATTTCCGCTTTAAAAAGGCTGCCTTGTCTCTAGGAAAATAAGTCACAAGCACCTATCAACAGCACAGCCTTTATGAGGAATTCAAAGTTTAAATCACACAAACCATCACCATTTTCCTGTTTATAACAGGCACTTACATTGATTGTCTCTCTCTCACAGACACACACACACACGCACACACACACAAACACACACACACACTCCTCACAACACCGTAGAGGTCTGCTATGTCCATCCCCCACCACCCCACTCACCCCTCCGTGCTCCTTGACACTGTCTGGGAGATGAGATGTGAGGAGCCCAGTAGTTTTCCTGGGTCAGACCACCTGAGGGGCAGTGACACAGGACACCATCACCTCCCTATCAGGGCCATGCCACAGCCCACTCAGGGCCCACACCAGCGGGCGTTGATCAATCAGAAGGCAGGGCATTCATCTGCTGTGACACACTGACTCTCCTCTTGGAGGACGTCCGGTGGTTCCGGGAAGCAGTCCAACAGCAGAGCAGAACCTGCCCTGGTGCTGCCAGAGTGATGCAGTGTTGGAGGGGCTGGCATGGAGGGGAGGGAGAGTTATGGAGATGGAGGAGGGAGGAATGGAGGGGTGGATGAACGAGAAAGTGGATAGAGGGGGCAGGCATGTGGAAGGAGGTAGGTATGGAGAAGGCGAGAGGTGAGAATGGATGGGTAGGCTAAGGTATGGAGTGGGAGGAGTGAGCAATTAAGGATGGAAGTAGGTGGGAAGGGGAGTGTATTTCAACAGTTGTACAAGGCAGAACTTAGCATGGGTTCATCGTCAGCTGCTATGTTCTTTGCTCCAGTCTTTGCTCATGAGTAGTTACTAATCCATCTCCACAGTGGACATAGGCAGCCAGACATATTCAGCATCCAGCCCCTGGATGTCTGGAGTTGTTATACTTGCCTTGGTATGATCTTATTGTTTATCCAAATAAAATACCTTTCCATGGTAATGATCAACAGTAGGACTGGTATTGACTAGTGAAAGTGACAGATACTGAGGCTAAGACGCTTTAGAGAGTGATGCCATTAGGGTTGAATGGCGGGAACCTGGTAACCGAAATTTACCACACAAAACCACTCCCTTCTCCCAGGATAAATAACTGTGAGAAACCGGTAAAATATAATAAATTGTTTATATCACCAGCAAGACGTGAAATGGAACTGTTAAATGATATGCGATATCTAAATATGGCTTCTCCATGGCCTTCTCTCTGGTCTCTGCATGATCAATCAACGCTCATGGTGGGGACAGATTTTACATCTGGCTTTCGGGGGTCACCGTAATTTTTTTATTGAACGTTTTTTCTCTTTTCTTTTGCAGCTACATAATTTTGAAACAGCCTATCACTCAAATATTGTTGCTTTAAATCAGAGCATGCGTGAGTAGTCTTTCTCTCTCTGTCATCAATTCCATTCAAAATGGATCCAAAATATATAATCCTGTTCAAGATTGAGATATATATACAGTACCTGTTCAAAGTTTGGACACACCTACTCATTCAAGGGTTTTTCTTTATTTTTATAATGTTTTACATTGTAGAATAATAGTGAAGACATCAAAACTATGAAATAACACATATGCAATCACGTAGTAACTAAAAAATTGTTAAACAAATCAAAATAAATGTTATGTTTGAGATTCTTCAAATAGCCACCCTTTGCTTTGATTACAGCTTTGCAGACTATTGGCATTCTCTCAACCAGCTTCATGACTTAGTCACCTGGAATTCATTTCAATTAAAAAGTGTGTCTTGTTAAAAGTTAATTTGTGGAATTTCTTTCCTTCTTAATGCGTTTGAGCCAATCAGTTGTGTTGTGACAAGGTAGCGGAGGTGTACAGAAGATAGCAAGAACAGCTCCAATAAGCAAAGAGAAATGACAGTCCATCATTACTTTAAGACATGAAGGTCAGTCAATACGGAACATTTCAAAAACGTTGAAAGTTTCTTCAAGTGCAGTCACAAAAACAATAAAGCTCTATGAAGAAACTGGCTCTCATGAGGACTGCCACAGGAATGGAAGACCCAGAGTTACCTCTGCTGCAGAGGATAAGTTCAATAGAGTTACCAGCCTCAGAAATTGCAGCCCAAAGTCACAGACATATCTCAACATCAATTGTTCAGAGGGGACTGTGTGAATCAGACCTTCATGGTCGAATTGCGGCAAAGAAACCACTACTAAAGGACACCAATAAGAAGAAGAGACGTGCTTGGCCAAGAAACACAAGCAATGGACATTAGACCGGTGGAAATTTGTCCTTTGTTCTGGAGTCCAAATTTGAGATTTTTGGTTCCAACCGCGTAACTTTATGAGACGCAGAGTAGGTGAATGGATGATCTCCGCATGTGTAGTTCCCACCGTAAAGCATGGAGGTGGAGGTGTTATGGTGTGGGGGTGCTTTGCTGGTGACACTGTCTGTGATTTATTTAGAATTCAAGGCATACTTAACCAGCATGGCTACCACAGCATTCTGCAGCGATAAGCCATCCCATCTGGTTTGGGCTTAGTGGGACTATCATTTGTTTTTCAACAGGACAATGACCCAACACACCTCCAGGCTCTGTAAGGGCTATTTTACCAAGAAGGAGAGTGATGGAGTGCAGCATCAGATCACCTGGACTCCACAACCGGACGGCAGAGTGAAGGAAAAGCAGCCAACAAGTGCTCAGCATATGTGGGAACTCCTTCAAGACTGTTGGGAAAGCATTCCAGGTGAAGCTGGTTGAGAGAATGCTATGAGTGTGTAAAGCTGTCATCAAGCCAAAGGGGGGCTATTTGAAGAACCTCAAATATAACATATATTTTGATTTGTTTAACACTTTTTTGGTTACTACATGATTCCATATGTGTTATTTCATAGTGTTGATGTCTTCACTACTATTCTACAATGTAGAAAATAGCAAAAATAAATAAAAACCCTTGAATGAGTAGGTGTGTCCAAACTTTTGACTGGTACTGTATATATATATGTGTGTGTGTGTGTGTGTGTGTGTGTGTGTCCTAGTCTACCTCTTTCAAGTAATAAATCCATTGCAGTATTAGCCATATATTTAGCTACTGAATGATGGGGTATGCATAATAAGCTTCTAGCTAACCTCTGCCTCTTGCGCAATACCCACGCAGCTGTGCTCCGTTGGCCTCTCTCCTTAAAAAACGCTCCTTAGCTCTTGGAGTCCCATGCAGGAAAAGCTACACTAGATTAGCTTACTGGACTTTTTCTTATACCATAGACCAGGGTTCTTCAATCCTGGTCCTGGAGGGCCGAAACACTTCTGTTTTTTATTTCTACCTGGTAGTTAATTGCACTCACCTGGTTTTCCCAGGTCTGAATTAGCCCCTGATTAGAAGGAGAGGATGAAAAACAGAGGTCTTTCGGCCCTCCAGGACCAGGATTGAAGAACCCTGCCATAGACAATCCGAAGAGTAATGCAATCTCTTGTTTTCTGAATGTTAAAAACAGCAGCCAATAGAACTCACGGGTAGTTTGAAAGAAGAGCGAATGCGTGATGGTGGTAGGCTATAGCAGTTATTTATTCAGACCCATAACCATTCAATCTTCGTGAAGAGAAGTAAATGCTGTCTGCATCTAATTTTTGTCCTATATTATTCAAGCAAATTGTTTCATTTATTTACCCAAGAGAGCATATAGCTAGCTACATCTATGGGCTTTTATGTTTTTCTGTCGTGTATAATGTGCAGTAGCCTATTTATCATGTATGTATTGGATAAAGGCACAACCATTTGGGCTTTATTGGGCTTGTGCTCATAAAATGTATTTAATGTAGGACTCATAAAACATATTTAATGTATGGCTCATCAGGCTCAGGTAGCATCAGGCTTTAATATTCGATCAAAGCTCTAATCAAATCCAGACATAGGCTATTTATATGCTTTTGAATAACACTTCCAATTTTGTCGGGAAATACCGGGTTACCTAGGAGAAAAGTGATTTATTCTCGTGATGGAACATTTGTAAAATACAGGGAAAATATTAAACCCTAGATGTCATGCCCCTTACAGATCATAACAAGCATATAACTTGTAAACATGAAATGAATGGATATATATTAAATTCTGATTTAATCTCTTCAGTTTGTGTTGGAAAGGGAAGGGTTAACACTGAAAATAAAAAAGATCCAATTAGGATTTTCCTTTACTGGTCTCTCTGGAATAAAATCTAGCTATCCAGGTCAGCCATTGGCTGGGCCCTCAGAAGCTAGACAGTCGGCATCTGCCATTCAACTGTATTAGGGCAGAATTTTGGAGTGACAGGGAAATCAGCCAATCACATTTTGACAATGGGTGGAATCATTTTTACAAAATAAACTTCCACCTTCTCTAAGGCCTAGACATGTCACTCCTGCGAGCTCGAGCAGTAGCCTAGTTTTCCCACGGTCTAGCTAGCTTCAGTTGTAGTGATCAGTGGCTGCAGCCACCAGTGTTATCGAGGAGGATGTTTTTGCTAATTTGTTAATTTTGCCCTTCAAGATAAACTTCCAACAAGAAGTTTCAAATGATCATCATTTGGTGAGTGCCACTTTTTTGCAGCTTGCTTGCTGTTAGCTAGGTCTTTAAAAATGATCACAGGGTACTTTGTTTGCTGAAAGTGATAAAATATGTTTGCAATGGGACATAATAGTTGTACATTTTGATTTGGAAATGCTTAATGGTTGTGTTTTTATTATGATTAGGGGCCTACCCACTGGGCAAACCTAGTCATTTCAACGTGGTCATTTGGTTAATATTTGGTTGAGACGTTTATCAATAAGAATTCTACCTTTATTCGCATACTCAACAAGACAACCAACAGTTATTTTTTTATGTCTTTAATATTGAGTATGAAAATTATACTCGACTAATCAACTACATTTAAATGTTGGAGTGAGGTTGAGAACACATTGCGATCTGATTTGACCAAAACACCATGAATTCATCTGGGATTATCACCAATCCATGAAGTGTGATTAGATTTTTATAAGTAGTTGCCATTTTGTGATGTAAGCTTCTTTACAATACATAAGGATAAGAGCCTCAGCTAAGAATAGAAAAAAATATATATCAGCCAGGACCTTTCTGATGTTGCACACTCTTGCAAAGCACCCTGATATGTGTAATACAATTCTACTCATGGTGCAAAATGTATCTTCACGATTTAGGATCTATACTATTGTTGGTTATTGTCCTTATGTGTAACACCATTAGAGCAGTAACCTGGAACAGCATTGCGTGAACGTTTGTCCATGTAAAAACAGTTATGCCAAAAAAATGTCAAAGTCAAGAACGGTTCACATTTTCATTTATTGCACCACAAAAGAGATGTACACGCCCCCCAAAAATATAAAAAGCAAAAAATGCATTTCTGCCACAAGCATCTGGAAACAAATTAGATATACAGTGAGGGAAAAAAATATTTGATCCCCTGCTGATTTTGTACGTTTGCCCACTGACAAAGACATGATCAGTCTCTAATTTTAATGGTAGGTTTATTTGAACAGTGAGAGACAGAATAACAACAAAAAAATCCAGAAAAATGCATGTCAAAAATGTTATGAATTGATTTGCATTTTAATGAGGGAAATAAGTATTTGACCCTCTGCAACTTAGTACTGACTTAGTACTTGGTGGCAAAACCCTTGTTGGCAATCACAGAGGTCAGACGTTTCTTGTAGTTGGCCACCAGGTTTGCACACATCTCAGGAGGGATTTTGTTCCACTCCTCTTTGCAGATCTTCTCCAAGTCATTAAGGTTTCGAGGCTGATGTTTGGCAACTCGAACCTTCAGCTCCCTCCACAGATGTTCTATGAGATTAAGGTCTGGAGACTGGCTAGGCCACTCCAGGACCTTAATGTGCTACTTCTTGAGCCACTCCTTTTTTGCCTTGGCCGTGTGTTTTGGGTCATTGTCATGCTGGAATACCCATCCACGACCCATTTTCAATGCCCTGGCTAAGGGAAGGAGGTTCTCACCCAAGATTTGACGGTACATGGCCCTGTCCATCGTCCCTTTGATGCAGTGAAGTTGCCTGTCCCCTTAGCAGAAAAACACCCCCAAAGCATAATATTTCCACCTCCATGTTTGACGGTGGGGATGGTATTCTTGGGGTCATAGGCAGCATTCCTCCTCCTCCTCCAAATACGGCGAGTTGAGTTGATGCCAAAGAGCTCCATTTTCGTCTCATCTGACCACAACACTTTCACCCAGCTCTCCTCTGAATCATTCAGATGTTCATTGGCAAACTTCAGACGGGCCTGTATATGTGCTTTCTTGAGCAGGGGGACCTTGCGGGTGCTGCAGGATTTCAGTCCTTCACGGCGTAGTGTGTTACCAATTGTTTTCTTGGTGACTATGGTCCCAGCTGCCTTGAGATCATTGACAAGATCCTCCCGTGTAGTTCTGGGCTGATTCCTCACCGTTCTCATGATCATTGCAACTCCACGAGGTGAGACCCTGCATGGAGCCCCAGGCCGAGGGAGATTGACAGTTATTTTGTGTTTGTCTTGTAGCCCATTCCAGCCTTGTGTAGGTCTACAATCTTGTACCTGACATCCTTGGAGAGCTCTTTGGTCTTGGCCATAGTGGAGAGTTTGGAATCTGATTGATTGATTGCTTCTGTGGACAGGTGTCTTATATACAGGTAACAAACTGAGATTAGCAGCACTCCCTTTAAGAGTGTGCTCCTAATCTCAGCTCGTTACCTGTATAAAAGACACCTGGAGCCAGAAATCTTTCTGATTGAGAGGGGTCAAATACTTATTCCCCTCATTAAAATGCAAATCAATTTATAACATTTTTTTTTGTTATTCTGTCTCTCACTGTTCAAATAAACCTACCATTAAAATTATAGACTGATCATTTCTTTGTCAGTGGGCAAACGTACAAAATAAGCAGGGGATCAAATACTTTTTTCCCTCACTGTACAAAAAACCCACAAAAAATATATATTTGATGCTTTTAATTTCTCACCATATTTTTGGGAAAATCATTCTCCATTAGCTGCTCTTCCATCTTTGACAAATCTTTCTCAGTCTCGTTCAGGTTGAAGTCGAATTCCTCAACTGGACTCAAGCGACTGTCCTTTAAAAGGTCATGGACCTCACAAAGAAGATATAGGACTCTTTTTTTTAAATTCTGAAACAAAGTAGTTTTACATTTGTTCACTTCCAAATATATCAACCTAATTTCAATATATATATTTAAAAATGGTTTAAAAAGAAATGTCTCATACTTGCTTTCGGCATATTAAAAGGGTCTGAGCCTTTGCAGCTCTTTGGTGAGGGGGATCTCATCTGAAGAGGCAGAAGGAGACCTCGGTCTCCCACATTACCTATCCCTGGAGCATGAAGGCTCAAGATTCTCTGCAGTAAAATATTGGACAACATCATGGCAATTCTTGGTTCAATTAGAATACCTTTCCCAAATACATAGATCAAGAATGAGAATAAGGCGTTGGCTTACGTTGTGAAGGATCCTCTTCACTATAGTCGCTTGGTGGCTTCCACAGCATTTTAGTTTGCCGTTTCTCCATCCCAACACTTGGTGGCTTGTGTGGTGTTTTAGTTTGCCATTCCCCTCACCACCAATACTTGGTGGCTGGCAGGGCGTTTTAACATTTTGCTTCTTAGTGGCACTGGCACAGATTTTCTGGCGCATCAGAGCAGATTTTAGTTGGGACTTGGGTAGGCCTAAACTAATTATACATGCAAGTGTAAAATAACATTGTAAGGTTCTGTATTTATTTTCTTAGTCAACCTTATGTTCTTGAACATAGCCCTGTTTCTTTGTGTTCTTGAACGTAGCCCTGTCTTTCATTTTTGTTCATTGATTTCACCTGTGTTTGTTACTCACCTGGTCTCATTAGCTCCTTATTTAGTTCAGTTCATTCTGTTTGTGCCTTGTGAGGTATTGTTTGTTTTGACTCTACTAAGCCTTTTCCTAGCTCGTTTGTGAGAACCAGTTATAGCCTTTAGTCCTAGTTTTTGATTCTCCTGCCTGTTTGCCTGCCTGTGTATGACCATTGCCTGCCTGTGACCACGATTCCTGCCTTTTGCGAAGGTGAAATAAACACCTGCCGCGCTTTGCGCGTGAATCTACACCTTTTTCCTCCCTGAGTATTCAATACAAATATACAGCATTTTTTACACACATTTGTAAGGCAACCTAAACACAACTTAATTTCTATCGAACTTCTAAATGGAGAGTTTCATACTTGTGTCTGTCACAGGAAAAGGGTCTTTTTTTGAGGGGAGTACCTCAATTAATAATAATAATAAGCCATTTAGCAGACACTTTTATCCAAAGCAACTTACAGTCATGTGTGCAAACATCTTTTACGTATGGGTGGTCCCGTGAATCGAACCCACTACCCTGGCGTTACAAGTGCAATGCTCTACCAATTGAGCTACAGAGGACCACGTTAAGAAGGCAGAAGGAGACCTCAAGCCTTCATGCTCCAGCGTTAAGCCATTAGAGAGATCAAGAAAAATCTCTGTAGTAAAAGATTGGACAACATCATGCCAATTGATTTTACAATTACAATACCTTTCTCAAATACAACGATCAAGCATAAGGAGTTGGCTTATGTTGAGAAGGGTCGTCCTCACAGTCATTACTTGATTACTTGATTGCTTGTGCTGTGTTTTAGCCTTTTGCTTCTTGGTAGCAGTGACAGGTTCTAATGTGTCGGGGCATATTTTGGTTGGGATTTGGGTAGATCTTTGCCTGAAAATAAACATGCAAATGTAAAATAACATCAAGCATTTTTCTACACATTTGTCATCTGTTTAAGGTTTATCGAAGTGGAAGAAGACTTTAAAAAGTCAACCTAAAGACGTTACCAAACTTGAAACCAAAGATTCTACAACAACCTCCCAAGTCCCTACCACCTAGCATGGAAATCCAGATGGATTTCAGCTCAGTTTCACATTTGTTTCACTACACTAACAATGGTGAAACATGGAGTGATTCAGTCTGGGAAGTAGTGGCTGTAGGTGGGAGAGTACATTCCTCATGCAATTCTAAACACACAACAATATACAGAATAAAAACCATACCAAGTAAATTGTATGTACACAAACTGTCAATGTGTGTTTAAACATACCAGTTATAAATTATTTGAATGTAGTTATTTTTCAGTTTCTCTTGGATATCTTCACTTCACAGGCTTCGGGAAATTTCGACGTCTTCACATTGCTGTTTTGATTCTGAATGGTGGGGTGAGGATTCAAACAATTTAACAGCCATTTTTAACAACCAGCAGTTTTTACTTATTGAATTTTCAAGTATATTTCTCCTCAGAAGCTGAAATGACCTCCATTTCAGAGAGAGTGTGGACCAATCCTTTATTGCTTTGTCATTTTTATTTGGGGCCACCACAGAGTTGTCTTTGATCCAGTGCTCTGGAATAACACCTACTTCCTTCTCATTTTCCATATACACTGCTCTGGCCCACATCCTCTGAGATTAGAACCTGGGAAAATATACATTATTAGACAATATAAGGCATAATTGCAAACCTGATCTTACTTGGCAAAACTGTGAAACAGAGGGATCATTGTGTATTACCTATGATAGGGCAGACACACAGCCTTGCTGATGAGGTCCTCGGGATAAATAACGTATTTTGCGTTTGCAGATATTTGAGATACTTATGATGTTGAAGTCTTTGAAGGCACATGGAAGAATAAAAAAGTTGTCAGTTTGAATATGGTGAATGACATCACAGACAAGGTTTCCATTGTCTCTTAGTTCTTTGACAAATGTGATCCGTTTCAAGTATGTCGCAAGTCACTTATTCACAGGAGAGGCATTTGAACGTTGTTGTTGTTTTGTTTAATCAAAATTCGTTTTGGCAGAAATGCCTTCTGGAACATGTGAATTTTCATGTGCCTTAATAACAAACTTGTATGCCATCTGTAAATGTGACTAGTTTAGGAAACTAGGCTTATGTCGTGCGTCATTAATTCACAGAAGAGGCATTTGTACGTAAAACATATTTTTTTTATCAAAATGCTTTTTTGGGCAGAAATGCCTTGTGGAAGAAGTGAACTTTCATGTGCCTTAATAACAAACTTGTATGCCATCTGTAAACACGAATGAAATTGTTAATTACGAGCCTAGTTGGTTTAGCCACGGAAAAAGACCGGAACCTTCCTGCTAGCCATGATTGGCTGAGATAATGGATGGGCTGGACATGCCGAGAGATGAGTTCGGATTGGTCTGCCATGAGGCACCCTTCTGTCTATAGCATGAGCTGGTTAGTATGTCTAGGTAAACCTTTCTAACGCGGCTTTCTGGAGGATCGGGGATTGAATTCAGTGGAATGCCTGGTGGAAGCAGAGTATGATAGCTAAGGAGTTGGAGAAAATGCTGCCGTTTGATTGCAAATATGCAGAGGGAGTTGAAAAGAGAACAAACAGAAGGCTATTGTATAAAACACCTGTCTTCGTATTACATCTTCAAACTAAGGGCAACCATGGCATCTGTGAGAGAGAGGGAGAAGCGTTCATCCATGTATACGGGTAAGAGAGTCTAGCTAGCTACATTTTAAGATATTATACGTTTCTATTTTTTTCAGAAAGTTGTTTGCATTGGAAGTTTAAAGCATACTGTTAGCTATCTAGCTAACGTTAGCTTGCTGGCTCGCTAGCTAACGTTACGTGTATGATCTGTGTAGTAATATTATTTGTATCACAGAGCCATTTGCATTGCTTGCTAGCTAACATTGAAACGGGTTGGTAAGCTACCTGCAGATTCATGCAGGGTAGTAACGTTAAGAGTTGGGATTATGGTTCATTGTTTAGCTAGCTAGCAACATGTCTAAACAAAAGAATCCACTATGCAAGTAACTATTTCACTGTATCGTTTACACCTTCTGTATCCTGTGCATGTGACAAATAAACATAGATTTTATTTGATATAGTATGTGTTTACCAGAGGCAGTAATGTTAAGAACATGACCTGCACCAAAGCCAAATTAGGAAATAATGTTATACCAACGAGACAGTGTCCAAATTCAAAAATTCTCGGGTAGAATGCCCTGCTTTTATTTTGTCATACTCACAATTGGCTCACCATTAACTTGTAAATAATGATATTGTTGTGAGTTTATTTTCCTTTAATAATGAATACAAATTAGCTAAAGTGAAGACGTTTTCAGCTATATGATATAGTCATTATTTGAACTGTCTAGCCAACTAATTTAATGTTAGCTAGCTAGCTAACAAGCTAGAAACGAACCAAAACAATGATTAGAAAGTTGCTTTTAGTTGCCTGGGTTTCTAGATTGACATATACTAAATTCATTTTTAAATGGATGGGTTTATTGGTGTTAAAACACAACAGGTATGCTATTTGAGACCACCAGGCAGCTGATGTCATGCAGCCTGTAGTTTTTGTGTTTATGCTTATTCATAACGACAAGTTTGATGTCGGACGACAATAGAATGTTCATGATGTCACTGTGACAGCTGTCTACAGACATGTCGATAGATGTAGTATAAACCAGCCTTTAGTCTTGAAATCTTTGGTTGTTTAGTACATGGCCTCACATGTGACTCCTTAAAGAGATGGGTGGGGCTAAGGCTTAAGAGGGTGTGAACAATGCTGAATGTGTCACGATCGTCGGTAAGAGAGGAGGACCAAGGCGCAGCGTTGCAGGCAAACATACTCTTTATTTAGCGATATTACGACAAAATAAACACAAACGATAACGTGACAGTTCACGGTCTAACACAAACCAACTCGAAACAAGATCCCACAACTAATGTGGGAAAACAGCCTCTATAAGTATGGCTCCCAATCAGAGACAACCAGCCTCAGCTGACACTCGTTGCCTCTGATTGGGAACCACTCTGGCCAACACAGAAATACCATACCATGACTCCCGACATAGAAAAACAACAAATAGATCTACACACCCTGGCTCAACATAACAGTGTCCCCAGAGCCAGGGCGTGACAGTACCCCCCCCTAAAGGCGCGGACTCCGACCGCGTCAACCAAATACCACAGGGGAGGGACCGGGTGGGCACTCCGCCTAGGCTGGCCGGAGCTGGACTGCACACTGGTGGAGCGGATTGCTCTAGCTCCGGCGTGAAGCATCTGACCGGTGCCGGACCAGGCACCGGTGGAACAGGCACGGGACGTGCCGGACTGACGACGCACACCACTTGCTTGGTGTGGGGAACAGGCACGGCCGTGCCGGACTGACGCACGCACACCACTGGCTTGGTGTGGGGAGCAGGAGCGGGCCGGACCGGGCTGGCGACGCGCCCCATTGGCTTGGTGCGGGAGCAGGAAAGGACCGGACCGGGCTGGCGACGCGCACCATATACCTGGTGCGGAGAGCAGGAACAGGACGGGCCGGGCTGGCGACGCGCCCCATTGGCTTGGTGCGGGGAGCAGGAAAGGGCCGGACCGGGCTGGCGACACGCACCATCGGCTTGGTGCGGGGAGCTGGAAAGGGCCGGACCGGGCTGGCGACGCGCACCATTGACCTGGTGCGGAGAGCAGGAACAGGACGGGCCGGGCTGGCGACGCGCACCTTTGGCTTGGTGCGGGGAGCAGGAAAGGGCCGGACCGGGCTGGCGACGCGCACCATTGACCTGGTGCGGGGAGCAGGAACAGGACGGGCCGGGCTGGCGACGCGCACCATTGGCCTGATGCGAGGAACAGGAACAGGCCGGACCGTACTGGGGACACACACCACTGGCCCTATGCAGGGATCAGGAATGGGCCGGACCGGACTGGTAACACACCCCAGTACCTCTCGCCGTGCCTCCACACTTTCCTTCCCCTTTAATACCAGTGGCCCCCGTAACCTGGCGGCCTCCTCTGCCAACCCGCTGGACCGCTCTATCGCGGCCTCCTGCTGCCCCGAAGTCCACGTCGTGAGCCCCCCCCTAAAAAAATTCTGGGGGTCTCTCCTCCCCGTGGGCCAGGCCTCTATTGTTCTCGCCCAACTCTCGCTCTTCTGCTTCCAACTCCAGCCATTCTGCTCTTCATTTGGTTTGACCCAGTCGAGACTCTTCCTCCACTGTTCCCAAGTCCACCCTCTCTGCTCTTCATTAGGCTTGACCCAGTCGAGGTTGCCACGGAGATCTGCTAGCGACTCCCCTGGCGATGGCTCCTGGACACGCTGCTTGGTCCAGTCTTGGTGGGATCTTCTGTCACGATCGTCGGTAAGAGAGGAGGACCAAGGCGCAGCGTTGCAGGCAAACATACTCTTTATTTAGCGATATTACGACAAAATAAACACAAACGATAACGTGACAGTTCACGGTCTAACACAAACCAACTCGAAACAAGATCCCACAACTAATGTGGGAAAACAGCCTCTATAAGTATGGCTCCCAATCAGAGACAACCAGCCACAGCTGACACTCGTTGCCTCTGATTGGGAACCACTCTGGCCAACACAGAAATACCATACCTAGACTCCCGACATAGAACAACAACACATAGATCTACACACCCTGGCTCAACATAACAGTGTCCCCAGAGCCAGGGCGTGACAGAATGGGTGTACAGTCGTGGTCAAAAGTTTTGAGAATGACACAAGTATTGGTCTTCACAAAGTTTGCTGCTTCAGTGTTTTTAGATATTTTTGTCAGATGTTACTATGGTATACTGAAGTATAATTACAAGCATTCCATAAGTGTCAAAGGCTTTTATTGACAATTACATTACATTTCTGTAAAGAGTCAATATTTGCAGTGTTGACCCTTCTTTTTCAAGACCTCTGCAATCCGCCCTGGCATGCTGTCAATTAACTTCTGGGCCACATCCTGACTGATGGCAGCCCATTCCTGCATAATCAATGTTTGGAGTTTGTCAGAATTTGTGGGTTTGTGTTCGTCCACCCGCCTCTTGAGGATTGACCACAAGTTCTCAATGGGATTAAGGTCTGGGGAGTTTCCTGGCCATGGACCCAAAATGTCGATGTTTTGTTCCCCGAGCCACTTAGTTATCAATTTTGCCTTATGGCAAGGTGCTCCATCATGCTGGAACAGGCATTGTTCGTCACCAAACTGTTCTTGGATGGTTGGGAGAAGTTGCTCTCGGAGGATGTGTTGGTACCATTCTTTATTCATGGCTGTGTTCTTAGAAAAATTGTGAGTGAGCCCAATCCCTTGACTGAGAAGCAACCCCACACATGAATGGTCTCAGGATGCTTTACTGTTGGCATGACACAGGACTGATGGTAGCGCTCACCTTGTCTTCTCCGGATAAGCTTTTTTTCTGGATGCCCCAAACAATCGGAAAGGGGATTCATCAGAGAAAATGACTTTACCCCAGTCCTCAGCAGTCCAATCCCTGTACCTTTTGCAGAATATCAGTCTGTCCCTGATGTTTGTCCTGGAGAGAAGTGGCTTCCTTGCTGCCATTCTTGACACCAGGCCATCCTACAAAAGTATTCGCCTCACTGTGCGTGCAGATGCACTCACACCTGCCTGCTGCCATTCCTGAGCAAGCTCTGCACTGGTGGTGCCCCGATCCCGCAGCTGAATCAACTTTAGGAGACGGTCCTGGCGCTTGCTGGACTTTCTTGGGCGCCCTGACGCCTTCTTCACAACAATTGAACCTATCTCCTTGAAGTTCTTGATGATCCGATAAATGGTTGATTTAGGTGTAATCTTACTAGCAGAAATATCCTTGCCTGTGAAGCCCTTTTTGTGCAATGCAATGATGACGGCATGTGTTTCCTTGCAGATAACCATGGTTAACAGAGGAAGAACAATGATTTCAAGCACCGCTCTCCTTTTAAAGCTTCCAGTCTGTTATTCTAACTCAATCAGCATGACAGAGTGATCTCCAGCCTTGTCCTCGTCAACACTCTCACCTATGTTAATGAGAGAATCACTGACATGATGGCAGCTGGTCCTTAAGTGGCAGGGCTGAAATGCAGTGGAAATGTTTTTTTGGGATTAAGTTCATTTTCATGGCAAAGAGGGACTTTGCAATTAATTTCAATTCATCTGATCACTCTTCATAAAATTCTGGAGTATATGCAAATTTCCATCATAAAAACTGAGGCAGCAGACTTTGTGAAAATTAATATTTGTGTCATTCTCAAAACTTTTGACCACGACTGTAGATGAAGAACTCTCCAGCAGGTATAACAAAACATTCAAGGGCCATTTCTCAAAAGTGGGGTTACACGTTTATCAACTTTCAAAGCAGAATTACATTCCCATTGTTCCTCAACTGTAATGTATGATATACAATTTTCTAGGTTTGAGTAACTACTTTTATCCAATGTAAAAAACACAATTTCAAATTTTGCTACATAAAACCGAATCGAGCCGGTCTGACACAAATAAGATTGTTAAATTACGAATCTAGGCGGGTTAGCTACGGAAAAAGACAGGAATCTTCCCGTTAGTCATGATTGGATGAGATAATGGATGGGCTGGACATGCTGAGAGATGAGTTCAGATTGGTCTGCCATGTAGCATGCTTCTGTCTATAACATGAGCTGCTCAGTATGTGTAGATACAGTGCACTCGAAAAGTATTCACACCCCCTTGACCTTTTCCACATTTTGTTATGTTATAGCCTTATTCTACAATCGATTACATACTTTATTTCTCTACACACAATACCCCATAATGACAAAGCAAACAGGCTTTTAGATTTCTTAGCAAATTTATAAAAAAATATAAACAGAAATACCTCATTTAGATATGTATTCAGACCCTTTGCTCTGAGACTCGAAATTGAGCTCAGGTGCATCCTGTTTCCATTGATCATCCTTGAGATGTTTCTACAACTTGATTGGTGTGGTAAATTCAATTGATTGGACTTGATTTGCAAAGGCACACACCTGTCTATATAAGGTCCCACAGTTGACAGTGCATGTCAGAGCAATAACCAAGCCATGAGATCGAAGGAATTATGCTAGAGCTACAAGACAGGATTGTGTCGAGGCACAGATCTGGGGAAGGGTAACAAAAAATGTCTGCAGCATTGAAGGTCCCCAAGAACACAGTGGCCTCCATCATTCTTAAATGGAAGAAGTTTGGAACCACCAAGACTCTCCCTAGAGCTGGTCGCCTGGCCAAACTGAGCAATCGGGGGAGAAGGGCCATGGTCAGGGAGGTGACCAAGAACCCGATGGTCACTCTGACAGAGCTCCAGAGTTCCTCTGTGTAGATGGGAGAACCTTCCAGAAGGACAACCGTCTCTGCAGCACTCCACCAATCAGGCCTTTATGGTAGAGTGGCCAGACGGAAGCCACTCCTCAGTAAAAGGCACATGAAAGCCCATTTGGAGTTTGCCAAAACTCTTTGGCCTGAATGCCAAGTGTCACGTCTGGAGGAAATCTGGCACCATCCCTACGTTGAAGCATGGTGGTGGCAGCATCATGCTCTGGGGATGTTTTTCAGCAGCAGGGACTGGGAGACTAGTCAGGATCGAGGGAAAGATGAACGCAGCAAAGTACAGAGAGATCCTTGATGCAAACCTGCTCCAGAGTGCTCAGGACCTCAGACTAGGGCGAAGGTTGACCTTCCAACAGGACAATGACCCTAAGCACACAGCCAAGCAATGAATGAGTGGCTTCGGGACTCTTGAGTGGCCCTTCCAGAGCCTGGACTTGAACATGAACATCTCTGGAGAGACCTGAAAATAGCTGTGCAGCGATGCTCCCCATCCAACCTGACAGAGCTTGAGAGGATCTGCAGAGAAGAATGGGAGAAACTCTCCAAATGCAGTTATGCCAAGCTTGTAGCGTCATACCCAAGAAGACTTGAGGCTGTAATTGCTGCCAAAGGTGCTTCAACAAAGTACTGAGTAAAGGGTCTGAATACTTATGTAAATATGATATTTCAGTTTTCTATTTTTAATACATTTTCAAATATTTCTATAAACCTGTTTTTGCTTAGTCATTATGGGGTATTGTGTGTAGATTGATGAGGGATAAAAATGATTTAACCCATTTTAGAATATAACATAATCTGGAAAAAGCCAAGGGGTCTGAATACTTTCTGAATTTACTGTAATCCTTGCTACCGCAGCTTTTTTGAAAAATATAACATTTGCCATGGAGAACTGCAAAAGTGTTGCTCCAGCTCTAAAGAACATTACTGCCCTGAATTTAGCAGGCACTATCGACAAAGATCAGTGGGAAAAAGTTGAGATGGACTACTTTCTGCACACGGTCAGTGTGAACCGGAGTGACTTGACACAATTCGGGCCAAACAAGCTGTACAAACAAAACGGAAACAACACAGGATGTCTTACTTAAAAGGGGTTCCAGTCTGCCGTGAAGCGTTCATCCATGTATACCAGTAAGAGTCTAGATACATTTTCAGATATTATACGTTTCTAATTTAGGCAGAAAGTCGTTTTTGTTGCAAGTTTTAGCGTAATATTTGCTAGCTAGGGAACGTTAGCTTGCTGGTTAGCTAGCTAAAGTTATGTGTATGATATGTGTAGTAATATTATTTCTCAGAAAGCCAGTTGCATTTCTAGTTACAGCCTAATGTTAGCTAGCCAGCTAACATTGAACTTAGTTGGTTAGCTTTAGCTAGCTGCAGATTCATATTTCAGCATGCATGGTGGCTAGATATTACAATCTGTTTGTATTGCTAGTAGTATGGGTTGGGATTATGGTTAATTGTTTAGCCAGCTAGCTAGTAGCTACGTCTAAATAAAAGACTCCACTTCGCCAGATGATTACATGACCCATCAAGTTAGCCAGGTGTGTCTGGGGGTGATTACGGCCATCTATTGTATTTCATGAACGTGTGTACATGTCTAGACAATAGTAAACCATCCACTTACCTAGATGTGACTGGGGGGTGGTTATAGCATTTCTTTCACATGACCCATGAATGTAGACAAGTGTAAGCATCATCTAATAATTATAAAATATTCAATGTCTTTATCTGGACACTTTATATTATTGAGTATTGCTACTATGCAAATATGCAAGTAACCATTTTACTGTAACCATGTGACAAATAAACTATGATTTTATTTGATATAGTGTGTGTGTACCTGAGACGGTAATATGAAGAACAACATGACCTGCACCAAAGTCCAATTAGTATATAGGCCAAGGACTAGATAAAGTGTGTTTTTACCTGGAGTTTTTCCTTATTGTTGGCTACTATTTTCACCACTTTTAGTCTTGACATCTTTGGTTGTTTACTACACTACCTTACTCACTCCTCTGCTAAGTGCATGGCCTCACAAGAGAATCATTAAAGAGATGGGTAGAGCTAAGGCTTAAGAGGGTGTGAAAATGCTGAATAGGTGTAGACAAAATAGAGCTTTCCAGTAGGTGTACCAAAACATTCAAGGGACATTTTCTCAAAAGAAAGATTATCAACATACAAAGCAGAATTACTTTCCCATTGTTCCTCAACTGCAATGTATGGTATACCATTTTGTAGCTCTGAGTCTCTACTTTTCTCCAATGTAAAAAAATAATAATCAAATTTTGCAACATAAGACCGAATCGAGGAAGTCGTCACAAATACATATTTGTCCTGGAGGAGGAAGCAACCATCTTGCATATTATTCTTGATGTAAGCAATTAAGGTCATTGAGTGAGCAGTTGTGAAATGCAGCATCTGCCAAGTGAGTGAGACCATAGACATTGTATACTGTAAATGTATCACCAGTAGGGATGTGATTGGGTCTGGGGAAAAACGCTGGAAAATTGTGTAAGGAATGGCGAGGGGGAGGTCCGGAGGGGGGCTTTGCCCACATAATGAATTGAAGCACTTTTTGCTTTTTAAACTCCTGAAACAGACATTTCCTGCAATCTAGCATGAAATACCATGAATTGTGACACATGAACCATGACATCTTTTGTTTACAGGAATAGAGAAACAGGACAGGACTACTTCCTACATCTTTGAGAGAGGAGATGAGAGAGTCCAACAGGAGGCCTCATCTCTCTATGAGGGGAGAGTCCAACAGTCCTGTCCACAAAGGGGCAATAGAAAACAGGGCTTGACTGAAGTCTGAAAATTAAGCCTATGGGTCTATGAATCATCATAAAAAAATCTAATCAAATTGTGGTTGCCACATGCGCCGAATACAACAGGTGTAGACATTTCTGTGAAATGCTTACTTACAGCCCTTAACCAACAATGCATTAATTTTTTTAATAAAAAAAATAAAATAAAACAACAACAACAAAAAAGTGTTGAGAAAATAAGAGCAGAAGTAAAATAAAATAACAGTAGGGAGGCTATATACAGGGGGGTACCGGTGCAGAGTCAATGTGCGGGGGCACCGGCTAGTTGAGGTAGTTGAGGTAATATGTACATGTGGTAGAGTTAAAGTGACTATGCATAAATAATTAACAGAGTAGCAGCAGCGTAAAAAGATTGGGTGGGGGTGGGGGGCAGTGCAAATAGTCCGGTTAGCCATGATTAGCTGTTCAGGAGTCTTATGGCTTGGGGGTAGAAGCTGTTGAGAAGCCTTTTGGACCTAGACTTGGCGCTCCGGTACCGCCTATGACTAGGGTGGTTGGAGTCTTTGACAATTTTGAGGGCCTTCCTCTGACACCGCCTGGTATAGAGGTCCTGGATGGCAGGAAGCTTGGCCCCAGTGATGTACTGGGCCGTACGCACTACCCTCTGTAGTGCCTTGCGGTCGGAGGCTGAGCAGTTGCCATACCAGGCGGTGATGCAATCAGTCAGGATGCTCTCGATGGTGCAGCTGTATAACTTTTTGAAGATCTGAGGACCAATGCCAAATCTTTTCAGTGTCCTGAGGGGGAATAGGCTTTGTTGTGCGCTCTTCACGACTGTCTTGGTGTGTTTGGACCATGATAGTTCATTGGTGACATGGACACCAAGGAACTTGAAGCTCTCAACCTGTTCCACTACAGCCCCGTCGATGAGAATGGGGGCGTGCTCAGTCCTCTTTTTTTTCTTGTAGTCCACAATCATCTCCTTTGTCTTGATCACGTTGAGGGAGAGGTTGTTATCCTGGCACCACACGGCCAGGTCTCTGACCTCCTCCCTATAGGCTGTCTCATCATTGTCGGTGATCAGGCCTACCACTGTTGTGTCGTCAGCAAATTTAATGATGGTGTTGGAGTCGTGCCTGGCCATGCAGTCATGGGTGAACAGGGAGTACAGGAGGGGACTGAGCACGCACCCCTGAGGGGCCCCCGTGTTGAGGATCAGCGCGGCAGATGTGTTGTTACCTACCCTTACCACCTGGGGGCGGCCCATCAGGAAGTCCAGGATTCAGTTGCAGAGGGAGGTGTTTAGTCCCAGGATCCTTAGCTTGGTGATGAGCTTTGAGGGTACTATGGTGTTGAACGCTGAGCTGTAGTCAATGAATAGCATTCTCACATAGGTGTTCCTCTTGTCCAGGTGGGAAAGGGCAGTGTGGAGTGCAATAGAGATTGCATCATCTGTGGATCTGTTGGGGCGGTATGCAAATTAGGGTGTCTAGGGTTTCTGGGATAATGGTGTTGATGTGAGCCATGACAAGCCTTTCAAAGCACTTCATGGCTACAGACGTGAGTGCTACGGGTCGGTAGTCATTTAGGCAGGTTATCTTAGTGTCTTTGGGCACAGGGACTATGGTGGTCTGCTTGAAACAAGTTGGTATTACATACTCAGTCAGGGACATGTTGAAAATGTCAGTGAAGACACTTGCCAGTTAGTCAGCACATACTCAGAGTACATGTCCTGGTAATCCGTCTGGCCCTGCGGCCTTGTGAATGGTGACCTGCTTAAAAGTCTTACTCACATCGGCTATGGAGAGCGTGATCACATAATCATCCGGAACAGCTGGTGCTCTCATTTATGCTTCAGTGTTGCTTGCCTCGAAGTGAGCATAGAAGTGATTTAACTCATCTGGTAAGCTTGTGTCACTGGGCAGCTCGCGGCTGTGCTTCCCTTTGTAGTCTGTAATAGTTTTCAAGCCCTGCCACATCCGACGAGCGTCAGAGCCGGTGTAGTACGATTAAATCTTAGTCCGTTATTGACTCTTTGCCTGTTTGATGGTTCGTCGGAGGGCATAGCGGGATTTCTTATAAGCGTCCGGGTTAGTGTCCCGCTCCTTGAAAGCGGCAGCTCTAGCCTTTAGCTCAGTGCGGATGTTGCCTGTAATCCATGGTTTCTGGTTGGGGTATGTACGTACGGTCACTGTGGGTACGACGTCATCCATGCACTTATTGATGAAGCCAGTGACTGATGTGGCGTACTCCTCAATGCTATCTGAAGAATCCCGGAACATATTCCAGTCTGTGCTAGCAAAACAGTCCAGTAGCTTAGCATCTGCGTCATCTGACAACTTTTTTATTAACCGTGTCACTGGTGCTTCCTGCTTTAGTTTTTTTTTGCTTATAAGCAGGAATCAGGAGGATAGAGTTATGGTCAGATTTGCCAAATGGAGGGCGAGGGAGAGCTTTGTATGTGTCTCTGTGTGTGGAGTAAAGGTGGTCTAGAGTTTGATTTCCTATGGTTGCACAGTTAACATGCTGGTAGAAATGAGGTAGAACGGATTTAAGTTTCCCTGCATTAATGTCCCCATCCACTAGGAGCGCTGCCTCTGGATGAGCGTTTTCCTGTTTATTTATGGCCTTATACAGCTCATTGAGTGCAGTCTTAGTGCCAGCATTGGTTTGTCGTGGTATATAGACAGCTACGAAAAATATAGAAGAAAACTATCTTGGTAAATAGTGTGGTCTACAGCTTATCATGAGATACTCCACCTCAGGCGAGCAAAACCTTGAGACTTCCTTAGTATTAGATTTTTTGCACCAGCTGTTGTTTACAAATATACACAGACCGCCACCCCTTGTCTTACCGGAGTCAGCTGTTCTATCCTGACGATGTAGCGTATATCCCACCAGCTGTATGTTATCAATGTCGTCGTTCAGCCACGACTCTGTGAATCATAAGATATTACAGTTTTAAATGTCCCGTTGGTAGGATAACCGTAATCTTAGGTCGTCTACCTTATTTTCAAATGATTGAACATTGGCTAATAGGATTGATGCAAGAGACAGTTTATTCGCTCACCGTCGGATCCTTACAAGGCAGCCCGACCTACGTCCACGATATCTCCGTCTCTTTCTCATGCGAATGACGGGGATGTGGGCCTTGTCGGGTGTCTGTATGATATCCTTCGCTTCCGACTCGTTGAAGAAAAAATATTTGTCCAATATGATTTGAGTAATCGCTGTCCTGATTTCCAGAAGAAACATTATGCACAGAATAAATTACAAATAACACCAAAAAACACACATAATAGTAGAATTGGTTAGAGGGCTGTAAAACGGCAGCCATCTTCTCCGGCGCCATTACTACCATCATCTTTAGTCACCAGGGGTTGACAGTCTTATAAAGATAAACAAAATGTATACTTTCTAAAGCTACCATATCCAGAAAGGAACTGTGAAGCTCCGTCTTTATGACGTCTTGAATGCACTTTCACACACAGAACATCAACAGTCAGTATTCACCCGCTCATCGCTAGTCTGAGTACTAGTCTCTTTAGCTAACATTCCACTTATTGTCATTGCCAATTAGCTAGCTAAATAGACTGGTACTCAGACTAGCTTGCATAATATCACCCGTTTCATCTTTTGTGTCTGTCGTCTCAGCAGCTTGCCATCAGTCTCTTGTCGTGAATTTAGTTTAGCTAGTAACTGTTCTAATCGTTAGAAAATAAATGACCATTAGCTGTTTAACAGGTTTATGAATCCAAGCTGAATATAATACATATGACTATGAACCAACCATTTCCGTCTGCAAAGTATGATAACATTAGCTAGCTAACACAGCCAGCTAAGCAAACGTTACCTCAGTTCAGGCGATCGATAGTAGATGAACTGTTGTTCCAATTAAGAGAGCTAGCTAATATACACACACAGTACACAAAACACAGAGAAAGAAACAAATATATTTGACTCACCTGAGTTAGCCATCTGTCGACATTCACCTTACTGGTCGAAATGTGGTTAGCTAGCCAACGCAGCAGCAGCAGGTGATGATAAGACACCCAGGCGCCAATTATTATTTTTTGTTGTCAATCACTCAAGCAAGTGCCTGCTGCCCGGTCAGCTGGCGAACCAGCTCAGGTGTATCAACATTTCTTACTATGCGAAACAGGAGGGCTGGCAGTGAAAATCATATTGACTAAGATTTTTGGAAGAGGAAAACAGTTTTTCAAGAACCACAAATGCAATAAAAATATTTTTCTTAAAGATATGCGTGATTCATGTGGGTCAGGATTTTAGGATGGAAAATCTGGAATTCGGGAAGAATCACATCCATGCACCGTAGACTCTCTAGCTCATCTCAACAAAGTGCATCAGCAGCTGTTTGGCATAAGGTAATGCCTCCTCCTGTCATTATCTGAATCCAGCAAAATTGACATGGCTACACTGAGGGACATAAAGTGCAAAAAAAAAAAAAGTTCTGCCATTGACTGAGGTTGTCGTGCAAAATATTTTGGCAATAAGCCTCGGAAGGAGATCAGAGCCTCTGACAACTTGGTTTTCTGAGAGGAAGACAGTCTGCATGTTTTAGGGACTCGTTCAACCCCCTAGAGTCGGTTATTGCACCGGTGCGTCAATCTAAGTAACATAATAAAAACATCCATCAGTTTAAACCAGAGATATCTGGGTTTTTCTTGCATCAGATGCGTCTCAATCCACCGCATCCGCCGATGTCGCACTTCCTCATCTGCGGTGAAAGGTGGCAGAGCTAGAGCGGTGTTTGTCAGACCATGAGAAATCCTGAAAATCGGTCTTCTCACGAAAACGTCCGTAACGTCAGAACGATTTGACCTACAAACTATTACCACTATAGAAAGGGGAGATTCTCACGTTTTGCGCTACAACCCCCACAAGTGTCACAGGGGTGAAGGGGGTCCTAAAATTCTAAACCAAATAGCTACATGATCCATAGTATGACTATCGTAAAACAATTCCATATGTCAGCTTTTAATCTGACATCTTTCTCATGCAAAATATCCAGTATGGGATTTGATGCATTTTAGCATAGCTTGCACTGGTGCATCACAAAGAAAAGCTTTGATTGTGACATGGTAATGACGATCTGTCAGATTGATACCTGAAAACAGAAGCACCTTCAACTCAGGATATCACTTAGGTAATCATCCACAGGCACAGGCTTAGCCTCTCCAGCGAATAAGGCAAAAACAAATGGATGGGAATCATTAAAGCTGCATTAAATAGCTGCATAAAATAGGCCAAAGTTGGCAACTAGATGATTTGAAGAGAGGAACACCAACATTGACTTTCAAATCTATTGAATCCAGAATTAAATCTGGATGCTCAACCAGAGTCTTCACTATACCCTGTTCAACACCCAAATATGCATGGTTCCAAGATGGCGTAGTAGTGCAGTTCTGTTTTTGTCGTGTGTCTGTAAATAGCCTGTAAATACCCTGTTTTTTTGTATTTTTCGTACATATTTCCCTATCAGACTTTTCATCCTTCTACAAAATATACTTTCCTGCAACCCGCCTCACTCAATGTGGAACGGATTCTATTATTGACTTACCTTTATCTGGAGTCTCCAGTTGAAACTAGCTAGCCAGCTGACTGTGTCACACCCTGGCTCTGGGACTCTATTTGTTGAGCCAGGGTGTGTTTATTCTATGTGTTTATTTCTATGTTGGGGGTTCTAGTTTGTTGATTTCTATGTTTTACCTGAGTGACTCCCAATCAGAGGCAACGAGTGTCAGCTGTTGGCTGGTTGTCTCTGATTGGGAGCCATATTTAAACTGTATGTTTTTCCCTTTGTGTTTGTGGGTTTTTGTTCCGTGTTCGGTCTTTGATACCGTGGACTTCACGAGTCGTTTCTTGTTTTGTATTGTGTTTACACTTTAACTAATTAAAGTATGTTCGTTCATCACGCTGCGCCTTGGTCTCTCCCTGACGATCGTGACAGAAAAACCCACCATACCAGGACCAAGCAGCGTGTCCAGGAGCAGGCAGACTGGACATGGGAGGAAGCGCCAGGAAAGGAGATGGAGAGGCTGGCGATGGCCCAGGTGGGCAAATCGTGGTCCTGGGAGGACATGCTCGGGGGCAAAGGGCCATGGGCAAGTATTAAGGCCCTGGCGAGAGAGGAGCAGCGGCGTCAGCAGTGTCATCGTCGGAAGGACAAGAGGCAACCCCAAAAAAAATGTAGGGGGGGGCACACTGCATGGGCGGCTGGGCAGCAGGAGGCTGCCACAGGGCGATTTGGAGAGGAGGCCACCGGGTTTGGGGGGCCAGAAGGCAGGTTGGCGGAGCCTGGAAGGAGAGCGGAACCAACGTCCCGTACTCAGGCATGGCAGCATGGGACGGGGCAGGTTCCGCGGTATGCGGAGCGGCGTTCTGTGCCACGAGTGGTCCGGCATAGTCCTGTATTTCCTGTGCGAGCGCCCCGAACGTGTCGTGCGAAGGCGGGTATGCAGCCGGGACGGAGTGTGCCGGCTCAACGCTCGTGGTCTCCAATGCCTCTCCGCGGTCCCGGATATCCTGCTCCGGTGTCACGTGCTGTTATGCCAGTACGGGTACACAGCCCTGTACGTCCTGTGCGGATGCCTCACACAGAGTGTGTGAGGGTAGGCATTCAACCAGGACGGGTGGTGGCCGCTCTTCACTCCAGGTCTCCTATCCGTCTCCACAGCCCGGTTCGGCCTGTCCCTGCTCCACGCACCAAGCCTACGGTGTGCGTCGCCAGCCCAGTCCGGCCTGTCCCTGCTCCACGCACCAAGCCTACGGTGTGTGTCGCCAGCCCAGTCCGGCCTGTCCCTGCTCCACGCACCAAGCCTACGGTGTGCGTCGCCAGCCCAGTCCGGCCTGTCCCTGCTCCACGCACCAAGTCTACGGTGCGCGTCGCCAGCCCGGCCCGGCCTGTTCCTGCCACTCGCACCAAGTATACGGTGCGCGTCGCCAGCCCGGCCCGGCCTGTTCCTGCCACTCACACCAAGTCTACGGTGCGCGTCGCCAGCCCGGCCCGGCCTGTTCCTGCCACTCGCACCAAGTCTACGGTGCGTGTCGCCAGCCCGGCTCCGCCTGTTCCTGCCACTCGCACCAAGTATACGGTGCGCGTCGCCAGCCCGGCCCGGCCTGTTCCTGCCACTCGCACCAAGCCAGGGGTGCGAGTCGTCAGCCTGGTCCAGCCCGTTCCTGCCACTCACACCAAGCCAGGGGTGCGAGTCGTCAGCCTGGTCCAGCCCGTTCCTGCCACTCGCACCAAGCCAGGGGTGCGAGTCGTCAGCCTGGTCCAGCCCATTCCTGCTACTCGCACCAAGCCAGGGGTGCGAGTCGTCAGCCTGGCAAGGCCCGTCGCTGCTCCACGCACCAAGCCAGGGGTGCGTATCGTCAGCCCGGTCCGGCCCGTTGCTGCTCCATGCACCAAGCCAGGGGTGCGCGTCGTCTGTCCGCTACAACCCGTGCCTGGGTCACCGGTGCCTAACCAGGTACCGGTCAACGGCTCCACTACGGAGCTGAAGCTAACCGCTCCTGCTACGTCCAGTCCAGCTCCAGCCAGCGGGGCCAGACCGGACCAGGGGCGCTATGGGGGGTTTGTTGGAGGGTGGTGGGCAAGGCCGGAGCCAGAACCGCCGCCGAGGAGGTATGCCCACCCAGCCCTCCCCTGTTTTGCTCTTATTGAGGCGCGGTCGCAGTCCGCGCCTTTAGGGGGGGTACTGTCACACCCTGGCTCTGGGACTGTTTATTCTATGTGTTTATTTCTATGTTGGGGGTTCTAGTTTGTTGATTTCTATGTTTTACCTGAGTGACTCCCAATCAGAGGCAACGAGTGTCAGCTGTTGGCTGGTTGTCTCTGATTGGGAGCCATATTTAAACTGTATGTTTTTCCCTTTGTGTTTGTGGGTTTTTGTTCCGTGTTCGGTCTTTGATACCGTGGACTTCACGAGTCGTTTCTTGTTTTGTATTGTGTTTACACTTTAACTAATTAAAGTATGTTCGTTCATCACGCTGCGCCTTGGTCTCTCCCTGACGATCGTGACAGACTGGCTACTTGCTATTAGCCACAGCTGGCGGTATTTCACCCAGAGCATTGGATTTTTTTTTTCTGCGGGATTGATTTGGTCACTGGCCATTAATCACCGGATATTCGGCCAGTCTGCACAGCGCGTTGTCGACCCAGAACATATCGGTTTTTCCGCCGGAATCACTGAATCACTGGACCTTTAACTCCGGATTCATTGCTACCAGCTAGCTGCAACGGAATGGACGCTGTGGTCTGGCTAATCATCCTGAGCTAGGCCCATCTCCCGGCTATCTACCTCTCTGTCAACCGGACGGGACCACCTAGTGTTGACACGGAGCCCCGTCGATCCTACACGACTGGTCTGCCGACGAAATCGTCTGATGTGGTTACGACGTTAACCACGAAGATTCCATCTGCTAGCCCCGGCCCGCTAGCACACGCTAGCCGTGGCCTCTTACTCGAACTATCCTATTGCTGCTCACCGGACCTTATGATAACTCAGCTATACAGCTGATGTCTGCTGGACTGTTCCTTTTTACGGTACTACATCCTGTTCATGTTTAGCCTCAGCCCAAACATGGTTAGCTTATTGTTGTTTCGGTTATTTCTAATTGTACTATTTCACTGTAGACCCCCCAGCCCAGCTAAACCTGCCTTAGATAGCTCCTTTGTCCCACCCCCTATACACGCGGAGACCGACTCAATTGATGCCTCCAGCGATGCTATCTCTTTCATTGTTACCCAACGCTTAGGTTTACCTCCACTTTACTCATATCCTTCCATATCCTTGTCTGTACATAATGCCCTGAATCTTTTCTATAACACCCGGAAATCTGCCCCCTTTATTCTATGTACCCAACGCACTAGAAGACCAGTTCTTAAAGCCTTTAGCCGTATCCTTATTCTAGTCCTCCTCTGTTCCTCTGGTGATGTAGAGGCTAACCCAGGCCCTGCAGCCCTCAGTATCACTCCTACTCCCCAGGCGCTATCATTTGCTGACTTCTGTAATCGCAAAAGTCTTGGTTTCTTGCACATACATATCAGAAGTCTACTTCCTAAGTTTGAGTTATTCACTGCGTTAGCACACTCCGCCAACCCTGATGTTCTAGCAGTGTCTGAATCCTGGCTCAGGAAGGCCACCAAAAATTCTGAAATGTCCATCCCCAACTATAACATTTTCCGTCTAGATAGAACTGCCAAAGGGGGTGGAGTTGCAATCTACTGTAGAGATAGCCTGCAGAGCTCTATCATACTATCCAGGTCTGTGCCCAAACAGTTTGAGCTTCTACTTCTAAAAATCCACCTTTCCAGAAATAAGTCTCTCACTGTTGCCGCTTGCTACAGACCCCCCTCAGCCCCCAGCTGTGCCCTGGACACCATATGTGAATTGATTGCCCCCCATTTATCCTCAGAGTCCGTACTGCTTTGTGACCTAAATTGGGATATGCTTAATCCCCCAGCCATCCTACAATCCAAACTAGATGCCCTCAACCTCACGCAAATTATCAACGAACCTACCAGGTACAACCCTAAATCCGTAAACATGGGTACCCTCATAGATATCATCCTGACTAACATACCCTCTAAATACACCTCAGCTGTCTTCAACCAGGATCTCAGCGATCACTGCCTTATTGCCTGCGTCCGTAACGGGTCCGCGGTCAAACGACCACCCCTCATCACTGTCAAACGCTCCCTAAAACACTTTAGCGAGCAGGCCTTCCTAATTGACCTGGCCCAGGTATCCTGGATGGATATAGATCTCATTCCGTCAGTAGAGGATGCCTGGTTGTTCCTTAAAAGTAATTTCCTCTCAATCTTAAATAAACATGCCCCATTCAAAAAATACAGAACTAAGAACCGATATAGCCCCTGGTTCTCCTCAGACTTGACTGCCCTTGACCAGCACAAAAACATCCTGTGGCGTACAGCATTAGCATCAAATAGCCCCCGCGATATGCAACTTTTCAGGGAAGTTAGGAACCAATATACACAAGCAGTCAGGAAAGCAAAGGCTAACTTTTTCAAACAGAAATTTGCATCCTGTAGCACTAACTCCAAAAAGTTTTGGGACACTGTAAAGTCCATGGAGAATAAGAACACTTCCTCCCAGCTGCCCACTGCACTGAGGCTAGGAAACACTATCACCACCGATAAATCTACAATAATCGAGAATTTCAACAAGCATTTTGCTACAGCTGGCCATGCTTTCCATCTGGCTACCACTACCCCGGCCACCAACTCTGCACCCTCTGCTGCAACTTGCCCATGCCCCCCCCCCCCCCGCTTCTCCTTCACACAAATTCAGACAGCTGATGTTTTGAAAGCGCTGCAAAATCTGGACCCCTACAAATCAGCTGGGCTAGACAATCTGGACCCTTTCTTTCTAAAACTAGCCGCGAAATTGTCGCAACCCCTATTACTAGTCTGTTCAACCTCTCTTTCATAACGTCTGAGATCCCCAGAGATTGGAAAGCTGCCGCGGTCATCCCCCTCTTCAAAAGGGGGTGACACTCTAGATCCAAACTGCTACAGACCTATATCCATCCTGCCCTGCCTTTCGAAAGTATTTGAAAGCCAAGTTAACAAACGGATCACTGACCATTTCGAATACCACCGTACCTTCTCCGCTATGCAATCCGGTTTCGAGCTGGTCATGGGTGCACTTCAGCCACGCTCAAGGTCCTAAACGATATTATAACCGCGATTGATAATAGACAGTACTGTGCAGCCGTCTTCATCGACCTGGCCAAGGCTTTCGACTCTGTCAACCACCGCATTCTTATTGGCAGACTAAATAGCCTTGGTTTCTCAAATGACTGCCTCGCCTGGTTCACCAACTACTTCTCAGATAGAGTTCAGTGTGTCAAATCAGAGGGCCTGTTGTCTGGACCTATGGCAGTCTCTATGGGGGTGCCACAGGGTTCAATTCTTGGGCCAACACTTTTCTCCGTGTATATCAATGATGTCGCTCTTGCTGCTGGTGACTCTCAGATCCACCTCTACGCAGACGACACCATTTTGTATACATCTGGCCCTTCATTGGACACTGTGTTAACAAACCTCCAAACGAGCTTCAATGCCATACAACACTCCTTCAGTAGCCTCCAACTGCTCTTAAACACTAGTAAAACTAAATGCATGCTTTTCAATCGAACGCTGCTGGCACCCGCCCACCCAACTAGAATCACCACTCTCGACGGGTCTGACCTAGAGTATGTGGACAACTACAAATACCTAGGTGTCTGGTTAGACTGTAAACTCAACTTCCAGACTCACATAAAGAATCTCCAATCCAAAGTTAAATCTAGAATCGGCTTCCTATTTCGCAACAAAGCCTCCTTCACTCATGCTGCCAAACATGCCCTCGTAAAACTGACTATCCTACCGATCCTTGACTTCGGCGATGTCATTTACAAAATAGCCTCCAACACTCTACTCAGCAAATTGGATGTAGTCTATCACAGTGCCATCCGTTTTGTCTCCAAAGCCCCATACACTACCCACCACTGTGACCTGTACGCTCTTGTTGGCTGGTCCTCACTACATGTTCGTCGTCAAACCCACTGGCTCCAGGCCATCTATAAATCACTGCTAGGCAAATCCCCGCCTTATCTTAGCTCATTGGTCACCATAGCAGCACCCACCCGTAGTCTGCGCTCCAGCAGGTATATCTCACTGGTCATTCCCAAAGCCAACACCTCCTTTGGCCGCCATTCCTTCCAGTTCTCTGCTGCCAATGACTGGAATGAATTGCAAAAATCTCTGAAGCTGGAGACTCTTATCTCCCTCAATAACTTTAAGCATCAGTTGTCAGAGCACCTTACCGATCACTGCACCTGTACACAGCCCACCCAACTACCTCATCCCTATATTGTTATTTATTTTGCTCTTTTGCACCCCAGTATCTCTATTTGCACATAATCTCTTGCACATCTAGCATTCCAGTGTTAATACTATTGTAATTATTTTGCACTATAGCCTATTTATTGCCTTACCTCCATAACTTGCTACATTTGCACACACTGTATATATATTTTCTGTTGTATTTTTGACTTTATGTTTTTTACCCCATATGTAACTCTGTGTTGTTTTTATTGCACTGCTTTGCTTTATCTTGGCCAGGTCGCAGTTGTAAATGAGAACCTGTTCTCAACTGGCTTACCTGGTTAAATAAAGGTGAAATAAAAAATAAAAATAAATAAAAATGGTTACCCTTACATTCTCAATAGTGTTGTACTCTCTGGGTGTATGCATAAGTGTGCATGCATCTTTTGTAACATTAAGCCCCTCTTCTCTGAGAATGACCAATAAACAACGTACTACACCACTGGTGAGGTTGTTTTCATTAGCCCAAGATGCCAGCTTCACACATATACCACCCTTTGTTTCAGTTTGAGAAAATCCTGCTTCACACACACACACTATCAGATGAACGCTCAATCTCATCACTATCAAACAACCTTTCAGTACGATCACTTGTTGTAACAATGGAGGAGGTGTCACTCAAGTTACTGTTATGATGAGTTTCTCGGGTATCAAGTAATTAAGGATGTAAGGATATACTTAGACACTTTTGATGGGGAGTTCATATAAGATATTTAATAGGTACCATGGTTCATTATAACACAAGGACAGAGCTTTGCCTCTACCATCTCCGAACTCCAGAATAAAGAGCCACTCTCTCTATATATACACCTTGTTACACGTTTCTTCACGAACATCTGGTACCCATCAGTGGGCACTCCCTTCTCTGATGTTATTACTCTTTACCCCCAAGTTAGTATATCCTGTCCATTACTTATTATAAGATCAACATCAGTAATCTCCTTTGACATAAGGAATGCAGACTCTGTGGCACCAAGCCACTTATCCACTAACTCTAACCTACTTTCCCATAACACTATAAAAACCTCATATCAGTTACCAAATTGTATTTCTCAAATGCGTTGAATACAACAGGTGTAGACCTTACTGTGAAATGCTTACTTATGAGCCCTTAACTAACAATGCAGAGTTTTAAAAAAATAAGAAAAATGTGCTAAATAAACTAAAGGAAAAATTGTAACACAATAAAATAACAATAATGAGGCTATATACAAGGGATACCATTCCCGAGTCAAGGTGCAGGGGTACGGAGTAGTAGAGGTAATATGTACATGTAGGTAGGGGTAAAGTGACTATGCATATACAGTATAATAAACAGCGTAGCAGCAGCATATGTGAAGAGTGTGAAGGAATGTGAATGTGTGTCTTATGGCTTGAGGGTAGAAGCTGTTATGCAACCAGTCAGGATGCTCTCGATGGTGCAGCTGTATAACTTTTTGAGGATCTGAGGTCCCATGCCAAATCTTTTTAGGCTCCTAAAGAGGAATAGGTGCTGTCGTGTCCTCTTCACAACTGTGTTGGTGTGTTTGGACGATGATAGGTCCTTATTTTAATTTAATTTTTTGGGTCTTTTTTTGGGGGGGGGGCTTACTATTGCAGATAGATTGTATCTTCTATCAATGTAATTGTCTGCATCACTTCCAATCCCCCATGTTTTTTATATATATACTTCTCTTTATTACTTTTCAACCCCACCATCCTTTCCCTACTTGGAGTAAATTAGTGAACAACAATGCCCAGGCCTCTACTTCCGGTCTATACTTACTATCTACACCTTATTGATATATATATATATATATATATATATTTATATATTTTTACTCCTGAACTTCTTCTACTCTCAACCTCTCCGATCATTTTCATGATGTCCATCCGGTTTGCTTCTATATGCCATATCTTTCTAACTGTGCTCTTTCCCAAAAGCTCCCAACATACAACCTATATACTTATTATGGACACAGTATGCTTACATTATTAGCTATCTTTGTTGTTATTTGTTATTAGTCCCATCCTTCAACTCTATTCAATACCTCCCATCTATCTCTTAACACCATCCATATAGGATTTCTATTTGCCATATATATTTCAACCGTATTGTGATGTTTTACAAAAGTTCTGAAACTTTCTATTCTCATTGCTTCTACAGATTGTGAATTAAAAATAAAATGTTTTGCTAAAAGTATTATTATATTATTGATCGATTGACTATGACTTTTCAGATCACCCAGTAATGCTATCTGCAAGGTTAGCTCCAGGTAAATATTGCAATCCTTTAGCCATTCCTGGACCTGTGTCCAAAAACAAGCTACAAATGGACAGAACCAAAACAAATGATCTAATGATTCTGTCTCTTCACAGCAAAATCTGCAGAGCTGGGAAGATTGTATCCCCCATATAAATAAAATTCCATTGGTAGCAAGAATTTTATATAACAATTTAAATTGAAAGATTCTAATTTTTGAATCCGGTGTCGTTTTGCGTGTCAGTTCATAAACACTATGCCATGGGATCTGTCACGCCCTGGCTCTGGGGGTTCTTATATGTTGAGCCAGGGTGTGGATTGTCTATGTTGAATTTTCTTTGTCAGGTTCTAGATCATGTATTTCTATGTTGGCCGGGGTGGTTCCCAATCAGAGGCAGCTGTGGCTTGTTGTCTCTGATTGGGAACCATACTTAGGCAGCCTGTTTTGCACTTGTCATTTGTGGGATCTTGTTCCGGAGAGGTTTGTGTTTGTTAACCTTAGGACTTCACGTATCGTTTTGTTGTTTTGTTATTGTCATTAAGTAATCATTAAAAGATGTACGCATATCACGCTGCGCCTTGGTCCGTTGCTTACGACGATCGTGACAGAAGATCCCACCAATTATGGACCAAGCAGCGTGTCCAGGAGCAAACGCCGGAGGTAACGCTAGTGGATGTCCTCCTCGGTTGGGGGAAGATCACCGAGGAGGAGGCTGTCCGCTACCGGAGGGCGATGAGGGAAGATGTCCAGGCAGGAGAGGAGAAGCGGCGCCAACCGGGCCGTCGTCGGACAGGCGAGAGGCAACCCCAATAAAACATTTTGGGGGGGCACACGGCATGGACGACGGGGCTGCTGGAGGCAGCTACAGGGCGAGTTTGTGGACTAGGAGAGGAGGCCACCAGGTTACGGGGGCCATTGGTCAGGAGGGAGAAGGAGAGTGTGGAGGCACGGCGAGAGGAACTGAGTAGGCAGCAGAGGGAGCGGAGGTTTATGAGGAAACCCAGTCCCGCTCCTCGCTCCAAGCAAGTGGTGTGTGTTCCCAGTACGGTCAGGCTCGTTCCTGCTCCCCGCACTAAGTTAGTGGTGCGTGTTCCCAGTCCGGCCCAACCCGTTCCTGCTCCCCGCACTAAGTTAGTGGTACGTGTTCCCAGTACGGCCCGACCGTTCCTGCTCCCCGCACTAAGTTAGTGGTGCGTGTTCCCAGTACGGCCCAACCCGTTCTTGCTCCCCGCACTAAGTTAGTGGTGTGTGTTCCCAGTACGGCCCAACCCGTTCCTGCTCCCCGCACTAAGTTAGTGGTGCGTGTTCCCAGTACGGCCCAACCCGTTCCTGCTCCCCGCACTAAGTTAGTGGTGCGTGTTCCCAGTACGGCCCAACCCGTTCCTGCTCCCCGCACTAAGTTAGTGGTGTGTGTTCCCAGTACGGCCCAACCCGTTCCTGCTCCCCGCACTAAGTTAGTGGTGCGTGTTCCCAGTACGGTCTGGCCTGTTCCTGCTCCCCGCACCAAGCCAGTGGTGCGCGTCGCCAGCCCGGTCCAGCCTGTTCCTGCTCCCCGCACCAAGCCAGTGGTGCGCGTCGCCAGCCCAGTCCGGCCTGTTCCTGCTCCCCGCACCAAGCCAGTGGTGCGCGTCGCCAGCCCGGTCCCGCCTGTTCCTGCTCCCCGCACCAAGCCAGTGGTGCGCGTCGCCAGCCCGGTCCGGCCTGTTCCTGCTCCACGCACCAAGCCAGTGGTGCGCGTCGCCAGCCCGGTCCGGCCTGTTCCTGCTCCCCGCACCAAGCCAGTGGTGCGCGTCGCCAGCCCGGTCCGGCCTGTTCCTAATCCCCGCACCAAGACAGGGGTGCGCGTCGTCAGCCCGGTCCGGCCCGTTCCTGCTTCCCGCACCAGGCCAGTGGTGCGCGTCGTCAGTCCGGCACGGTCCATGCCTGTTCCACCGGTGCCTGGTCCGGCACCGGTCAGCGGCTCCACACCGGAGCCTGAGCAATCCGCTCCACCGGTGTCCAGTCCAGCTCAGGCCAGCGGGACCAGACCATGGGTGCTACGGGGGGTAGCGAGAGAGTGGTGGTCACGCCCGGAGCCGGATCCGCCTCCGAGGCGGAATGCCCACCCGGCCCCTCCCTGTTGGGTTTAGTTGGCGCGGTCGCAGTCCGCGCCTTTGGGGGTACTGTCACGCCCTGGCTCTGGGGACTCTTATATGTTGAGCCAGGGTGTGGATTGTCTATGTTGAATTTTCTTTGTCAGGTTCTAGATCATGTATTTCTATGTTGGCCGGGGTGGTTCCCAATCAGAAGCAGCTGTGGCTTGTTGTCTCTGATTGGGACCATACTTAGGCAGCCTGTTTTGCACTTGTCATTTGTGGGATCTTGTTCCGGAGAGGTTTGTGTTTGTTAACCTTAGGACTTCACGTATCGTTTTGTTATTGTCATTAAAAGATGTACGCATATCACGATGCGCCTTGGTCCGTTGCTTACGACGATCGTAACAGGATCGGTACGTCAAAGATCTCTTCCCAACTATTTTGCAATCTATATGGGACGGCTGTCAATCCTTTGGTCCTTAAGTGAAACTGATATACTTTTTTATTTATCACATTTTTCCTTAACCAATTATGTTCTTTAATGCAAGGCCGACAGACAAGTTCTTTACTTTCTCCCCCTTCCACTTTCCTCTTCCACTTTTGCGGTAAGGCTGCAAATTTTTGGGTTGTAATTTTGGGTAGAGCAGACATTTCCATATGTTTTTGTTAGCTGCATGTGCGACATAACTCCACCAGTCCTACCGATGATATCATTTACGAAGATTATACCTTTTTTAAACATTCTGTCAAAAAATTAAGGTTTTTTGTCAATTAGTATATTTGAATTTAACCACAATATTTGTTGCATTATTTGTTCTGTCGTTTCTGGAGGATTAAATTGAAATTGCAGCCAACTTTCAATGGCTTGTTTTAAAAATAGTGATATTTGGGAGATGATTTCCTTTTCAAGAAACTGCCAATGAGTTGTTGTAATCTGAATAAAGGGAAAAAGGCCTTTCTTGAACATTGGGTGAGACAATCTTACTAATTTGCTTGAGAACCAGTTCGGATTTAAGTATAACTTTTGTATGACTGAAGCTTTTAGTGATAGGTCTAATGCTTTAATATTTAATAATTTCTGTCCTCCGAATTCATATTCATTATATAACAATCCCCTTTTAATTTTGTCTGGCTTGCCGTTCCAAATAAAATTGAATATTTTTTTCTCATATAATTTCAAAAACTGTTCGCTAGGCATAGGCAAGACCATAAGCAAATTGGTAAACTGGGATAATACTAAAGAGTTAATCAGGGTGATTTTTCCACAAATTGACAGGTATTTTCCTTTCCATGGTAGTAAGATCTTATCTATTTTTGCTACCTTTCTATTAAAATGTATTGAAGTGAGATAATTTATTTCCTTTGGGATATGTATTCCGAGTATATCCACATCACCATCAGACCATTTTATTGGTAAACTACATGGTAATGTAAAATATTGTATTTTTTAATGATCCAATACGTAATATAGTACATTTGTCATAATTTGGTTGTAATCCAGAGAGGTTAGAAAATGTATCTAGATCCTCTATGAGGCTGTGGAGGGATTCTAGTTGTGGATTTAAAAGAAAACATGAATCATCAGAGTACAATGACACCTTTGTTTTTAAGCCCTGTATTTCTAATCCTCTGATATTATTATTGGATCTGATTTTAACAGCTAACATCTCGATGGCCACAATAAATAGATATGCCGATAGTGGACAACCTTGTTTCACTCCTCTTGACAGTGTCAAGGAACTGATGTGGTTGTGGTGTAGGAGTCAGGCGCAGGACACAGAGGCTTAGTCCAACAGACTTTACTAGTCATAAAGTGACAAAATACAAAACACGGGCCTCGAAACAAACAGAGGCGAGCGATTACGCAAACTGTGCGTAAAAACACCAAACAAATAAACAGAGCAGAAACACGCAGCTCCAACCGACAGGCGGACAATAACACACAACACAAGACTAACCAAACGAGAAACTTATAGGAGACATAATCAATCAAACAGGCAACAGGTGTACACAATCAGACAAAACCAAACAGACATCGAACACATCAAACGGTGATAGCTAGTACTCCGGGGACGACGACCGCCGAAACCTGCCCGAACAAGGAGGAGGAGCAGCCTCGGCCGAAACCGTGACAGACAGTTAAAAAAATTCTGAGAAATAGCCATTATTTACTATTTTAAACCTAGGGTTACTATACATGATTTTGACCCATTTTATAAGAGATTCTTCAAAATTGAAATGCTCCAGGCATTTATATATAAACCCCAATCGAACTTTATCAAATGCCTTTTCGAAGTCTGCTATGAATAGCAGGCCTGGTTTCCCATATTTTCCATAGTGTTCTATTGTTTCCAATACTTGCCTTATATTATCTCCAATGTATCTTCCATGTAAAAAACCTGTCTGATTAGAATGAATAATATCCGACAATACCTTTTTAATTCTATGCGCTATACATTTTGCTAGGGGCCTCCAATTTTGTAAATGGACTGGATCTTTATATTTTCCACTTGTATCCTGTTTCAGTAATAATGAGATCAGACCTTCTTCTTGAGTGTCAGATAATCTACCATTTACATAGGAGTGGTTAAAACATGCTAATAACGGTCCTCTTAGTATATCAAAAAAGGTTTGGTATACCTCGACTGGTATGCCATCCAACCCTGGAGTTTTCCCAGACTTTAATTGCATCCAGAAGTTCCTCCTCTGTAATTTCACCTTCACATGAGTCTTTCTGTGTGGCTGTTAATTTGACATTATCAATAGAAAAAAAATCTCTACAATTAGCTTCAGTTAGAGGAGATGGAGGCGACTGAAAAAGAAAACATATGCTTAAAGTACTTTGTTTCTTTCTTCAAAATATAATTTGGTGAATTACGGGTGACTCCGTCAATTGTAACCAGTTTCATTAAGTTATTTTTGGTAGCATTTCTATGTTGAAGATTAAAAAATAATTTTGTGCATTTTTCCCCATATTCCATCCAGTTTGCTTTATTTTTATAATATATTACACTTGATCTTTCTTGAATAAGTTTCTCCATTTCTTTTTATTTTTCCTCTAATTTATTCTGAGCCTCTATGTTACAGTTTTTATTGCCATCTATCTGTTCTGTTAGACTTTCTATTTCCTTTCTTAGTATAAACTCTTTTGACCTAAATTGCTTTTGTTTTCGAGATGAGTACTGAATTGCATGGCCTCTAAAGGCACATTTAAAGGTGTCCCATACAATAAGGGGATTCGCTGTACCTATGTTATGTTGGAAAAAAACAGTTATAAATTCCTTTGTTCTAATTATAAATAAATTATCATCCAATAGGCTTTGATTACATTTCCAATATCCTCGCCCACGTGGAAATTCAGTAAGAGTAATGTATATGCCTACTATATGATGGTCCGACCGCATTCTGTCCCCTATCAACACTTTTTTTACTTTTGGTGCCAACGAGAATGAGATAAGAAAGAAGTCAGGACGACTAGCTTGATTCAGTCTCTGCCATGTATATCTCACTAGATCAGTATATTTAAGCCTCCATATATCTACTAGTTCTAATGTATCCATGACATTCACAATTTCATTAAGAGCATGTGGGTGATTGTTTGTGGTGTGATTTCCTTTACGGTCCATTGAGCTATTTAAAACAGTATTATAATCCCCCACCAAAATTATATTGTCTTGAATTGCTTGCAGGCTTGATAATTTATTATTTATATTGTCAAAGAATTGTGGATCATCATTATTTGGTCCGTAAAGGTTAATGAGCCATATCTGTTTATGGTCCAATAACATATTTAAAATAATCCATCTACCTTTGCTAATCTATTTTGACAATTTGCACATTCAGATCGAAATTACTATTAATTAATATCATCACCCCTTTAGAATTTCTTTGCCCATGGGAAAAGTATATCCCCCCCCCCATTCTTTTTTCCACGCTACTTCATCTCGAATTTTTAATTTTTAATTTTTTTTTATTGGGGGGAATGGATCAGCTTAATATTGCAGATAGATTGTATCTTCTATCAATGTAATTGTCTGCATCACTTCCAATCCCCCATGTTTTTTTTTATTTTTATATATATATTCCCCTTTATTACTTTTCAACCCCACCATCCTTTCCCTACTTGGAGTAAATTAGTGAACAACAACGCCCAGGCCTCTACTTCCGGTCTATACTTACTATCTACACCTTATGGACAGAGTTAATTTTACAATAATTCTATATATATATATATATATATGTTTATTTATTTATTTGCTCCTGAACTTCTTCTACTCTCAACCTCTCCGATCATTTTCATGATGTCCATCCGGTTTGCTTCTAAATGCCATATCTTTCTAACTGTGCTCTTTCCCAAAAGCTCCCAACATACAACTTATATACTTATTATGGACACAGTATGCTTACATTATTAGCTATCTTTGTTATTATTTGTTGTTATTTGTTATTAGTCCCATCCTTCAACTCTATTCAATACCTCCCATCTATCTCTTAACCCCATCCATATAGGATTTCTATTTGCCATATATATTTCAACCGTACTGTGATGTTTTACAAAAGTTCTGAACCTTTCTATTCTCATTGCTTCTACAGATTGTGAATTAAAAATAAAAAATTTTGCTAAAAGTATTATTATATTATTGATTGATTGACTATGACTTTTCAGATCACCCAGTAATGCTATCTGCAAGGTTAGTTCCAGGTAAATATTGCAATCCTTTAGCCATTCCTGGACCTGTGTCCAAAAACAAGCTACAAATGGACAGAACCAAAACAAATGATCTAATGATTCTATCTCTTCACAGCAAAATCTGCAGAGCTGGGAAGATTGTATCCCCCATATAAATAACATTCTATTGGTAGCAAGAATTTTATATAATAATTTAAATTGAAAGATTCTAATTTTTGAATCCGGTGTCGTTTTGCGTGTCAGTTCATAAACACTATGCCATGGGATCGGTACGTCAAAGATCTCTTCCCAACTATTTTGCAATCTATATGGGACGGCTGTCAATCCTTTGGTCCTTAAGTGAAACTGATATACTTTTTTATTTATCACAGTTTTCCTTAACCAATTATGTTCTTTAATGCAAGGCTGACAGACAAGTTCCTTACTTTCTCCCCCTTCAACTTTCCTCTTCCACTTTTGCGGTAAGGCTGCAATTATTTGGTTGTAATTTTGGGTAGAGCAGACATTTCCATATGTTTTTGTTAGCTGCATGTGCGACATAACTCCACCAGTCCTACCGATGATATCATTTACGAAGATTATACCTTTTTTAAACATTCTGTCAATAAATAAAGTTTTTTTGTCAATTAGTATATTTGAATTTAACCACAATATTTGTTGCATTATTTGTTCTGTCGTTTCTGGAGGATTAAATTGAAATTGCAACCAACTTTCTATGGCTTGTTTTAGAAATAGTGACATTTGGGATTTTATTTCCTTTTCAAATAACTGAAAGTGAGAGGTTGTAATCTGAATAAAGGGAAAAAGGCCTTTCTTGAACAGTGGGTGAGACAATCTTACTAATTTGCTTGAGAACCAGTTCGGAATTTAAGTATAACTTTTGGATGACTAAAGATTTTAGTGATAGGTCTAATGCTTTAATATTTAATAATTTCTGTCCTCCGAATTCATATTCATTATATAAATATGCTCTTTTAATTTTGTCTGGCTTGCCGTTACAAATACAATTGAATATTTTTTTCTCATATAATTTAAAAAACTGTTTGCTAGGCGTAGGCAAGACCATAAGCAAATAGGTAAACTGGGATAATACTAAAGAGTTAATCAGGGTGATTTTTCCACAAATTGACAGGTATTTTCCTTTCCATGGTAGTAAGATCTTATCTATTTTTGCTAACTTTCTATTAAAATTTATTGAAGTGAGATCATTTATTTCCTTTGGGATATGTATTCCGAGTATATCCACATCACCATCAGACCATTTTATTGGTAAACTACATGGTAATGTAAAATTTATATTTTTTAGTGATCCAATACGTAATATAGTACATTTGTCATAATTTGGTTTTAATCCAGAGAGGTTAGAAAATGTATCTAGATCCTCTATGAGGCTGTGGAGGGATTCTAGTTGTGGATCTAAAAGAAAACATGAATCATCTGCGTACAATGACACCTTTGTTTTTAAGCCCTGTATTTCTAATCCTCTGATATTATTATTGGATCAGATTTTAATAGCTAACATCTCGATGGCCACAATAAATAGATATGCCGATAGTGGACAACCTTGTTTCACTCCTCTTGACAGTTTAAAACTTTCTGAGAAATAGCCATTATTTACTATTTTACACCTAGGGTTACTATACATGATTTTGACCCATTTTATAAGAGATTCTCCGAAATTGAAATGCTCCAGGCATTTATATATAAATCCCAGTCGAACTTTATCAAATGCCTTTTCGAAGTCTGCTATGAATAGCAGGCCTGGTTTTCCATATTTTCCATAGTGTTCTTTTGTTTCCAATACTTGCCTTATATTATCTCCAATGTATCTTCCATGTAAAAAACCTGTCTGATTAGAATGAATAATATCCGACAATACCTTTTTAATTCTATGCGCTATACATTTTGCTAGGATTTTTGCATCACAACACTGAAGTGTAAGGGGCCTCCAATTTTGTAAATGGACTGGATCTTTATATTTTCCACTTGTATCCTGTTTCAGTAATAATGAGATCAGACCTTCTTCTTGAGTGTCAGATAATCTACCATTTACATAGGAGTGGTTAAAACATGCTAATAACGGTCCTCTTAGTATATCAAAAAAGGTTTGGTATACCTCGATTGGTATGCCATCCAACCCTGGAGTTTTCCCGGACTTAAAGTCTTTAATTGCATCCAGAAGTTCCTCCTCTGTAATTTCACCTTCACATGAGTCTTTCTGTGTGGCTGTTAATTTGACATTATCAATAGAAAAAAAATCTCTACAATTAGCTTCAGTTAGAGGAGATGGAGGCGACTGAAAAGAAAACATATGCTTAAAGTACTTTGTTTCTTCCTTCAAAATATCATTAGGTGAATTATGGGTGACTCCGTCAATTGTAACCAGTTGCATTAAGTTATTTTTGGTAGCATTCCTATGTTGAAGATTAAAAAAGAATTTTCCCCATATTCCATCCAGTTTGCTTTATTTTTATAATATATTACACTTGATCTTTCTTGAATAAGTTTTTCCATTTCTTTTTGTTTTTCCTCTAATTTATTCTGAGCCTCTATGTTACAGTTTTTATTGCCATCTATCTGTTCTGTTAGACTTTCTATTTCCTTTCTTAGTATAAACTATTTTGACCTAAATTGCTTTTGTTTTCGAGATGAGTACTGAATTGCATGGCCTCTAAAGGCACATTTAAAGGTGTCCCATACAATAAGGGGATTCGCTGTACCTATGTTATGTTGGAAAAAGTCAGTTATAAATTCCTTTGTTCTAATTATAAATAAATTATCATCCAATAGGCTTTGATTAAATTTCCAATATCCTCGCCCACGTGGAAATTCAGTCAGAGTTATGTATATGCCTATTATATGATGGTCCGACCGCATTCTGTCCCCTATCAACACTTTTTTTTACTTTTGGTGCCAACGAGAATGAGATAAGAAAGAAGTCAAGACGACTAGCTTGATTCAGTCTCCGCCATGTATATCTCACTAGATCAGCATATTTAAGCCTCCATATATCTACTAGTTCTAATGTATCCATGACATTCACAATTTCCTTAAGAGCATGTGGGTGATTGTTTGTGGTGTGATTTCCTTTTCGGTCCATTGAGCTATTTAAAACAGTATTATAATCCCCCACCATAATAATATTGTCTTGAGTTGCTTGCAGGCTTGATAATTTATTATATATATTGTCAAAGAATTGTGGATCATCATTATTTGGTCCGTAAAGGTTAATGAGCCATATCTGTTTATGGTCCAATACCATATTTAAAATAATCCATCTACCTTGCGTATCTATTTGGACAATTTGCACATTCGGATCGAAATTACTATTAATTAATATCATCACCCCTTTTGAATTTCTTTGCCCATGGGAGAAGTATATTCCCCCCCCCATTCTTTTTTCAACGCTACTTCATCTCGAATTGTTGAATGAGTTTCCTGTATACAATAGATATTATATTCCTTCTCTTTGAGCCATGTAAATATTGTTCTTCTTTTGTTATTATCAGCTAAGCCATTACAATTATAACTGGCTATACTTATTTCACCATACACCATAATGAGATACAAGTTTCAAGTCTATTTATCATTATATATGTTTGTAAATTTACCAATAAAAAATACCGTAATGATTTAGTGTCCATATAGCTGTACCGTGATATTTGCATTGCTACGGAGTAACCCTTCAATTGTTCTCCACTAATTCCTCCCCATCCCAAATTGAGCAGTCATCCCAGTGATCAGCATCCCACCCACGTCCCTCCGGATCCCTAAGGCCCCGAGAGGCCAGGACCCATCCATCGAAAACAGCACACAGTGCCACCCACAAAACAGAAGCAGATTAACCGCCAAAAGCATTTCCAATGCTTTCACCTCTATATATATATATATATATATATATATATATATATATATATATATATATATATATATATATATAACTATTAAAAAAAAATTATGCATATCCTATTTTCCATCATTATCAATTAATATGCGTAATAATGTCGGCTGTTCACGCGTAGGATTCTAACATATATCCCGGATTGCCATCTTATTACATTTAATTAATTGACAAGCAATTATTATCCTAGCAAATAATTTCCGTGGTCCATCCCATACCCTCCCCTCCCCCCCACAACTTATGCCAGACAAGCACACACACACATACTCACATACTCCAACACACTCAACCCCCCTCCTCCACAATCCACCATAAAATCAGATACTCAACGGCTGTTAAATCCCAGAGCTCAACTCGAGAAATAACTTGATTTACGAGTGCACATACAGTTAAAGCTGATTGAGAAAGCATGCAGATTGAGCAGAAATTGATAACAATGTGAGATTTGATTAATCTGCTTAATCTATGTCAAGTCCTAGGTGATGGAGATCAGATCCACCCTCTTCACTTGAGACACAAACACTCTGATCCCCTGTTGTAACCATTTTCCCAAGCATCTCCGTGCGGTCAGACCTTTGATTATTTTGTGCCACCTGGGCCACAATGATAAACCCCCTCTCTGATTGTCCGAGTGTGACCCCCTCCCCATGGGTTACTGCAGCCAGTGTTGCCAGCAGATGATAGGTCCTTAGTGATGTGGACACCAAAGAACTTGAAGCTCTCGACCCGCTCCGCTACATCACCGTCGATGTGAATGGGGGTATGCTTGCCCTCCTTTTCCTGTAGTCCACAATCAGCTCCTTTGTCTTGCTCACGTTGCTTGCTACAGTAGTTTCAGCAGAAATTTCATTTTGGCAGTACGTCCAACCGGCCTCACAACCACTGACCACGTGTAACCATGCCAGCCTATGACCTCCACATCCGGCTTCTACACCTGCGGGATCGTCTGAGGGGAGGGTAGGGGGGTGCTGAGGAATATTTCTGTCTTTAATAAAGCCCTTTTGTGGGGAAAAACTAATTCTGATTGGCTGGGCCTGGCTCCCCAGGGGGGACCTGGCTGCCAAGTGGGTGGGCCTATGCCCTCCAAGGCCCACCCATGGCTGCACCTCTGCCCAGTCATGTGAAATCCATAGATTAGGGCCTAATGAATTTATAGAGGTAGTCATCTGGATTGTAGGAAGCAGAGGAGGGAACATACCCCGATCCACATCAAAGGAACTGCAGTAGAGAGAGTCACGAGTTTGAAGTTCCTTGGCATCCACATCATTGAGGACTTGTCACGGACCAACAACACCACCACTCTAACGCGGCTGAACAAATTTGGCATGCCGCCCCGGGTCCTCTCCAAATACTACCGCTGCAAAATCGAGAGCGTCCTGACCGGTTGCATCACGGCCTGGTATGGGAATTGCTCCGTCCATGACCGCAAGGCCCTCCAGCAGGTGGTGAAAACAACCCAGTACATCACTGAGACGGTGCTCCCACCCATCCATGACATCTACTCAAAACGGTGCCTGAGGAAGGCACACAGCATCATCAAGGACCCCACACACCATTCATGGTTCACCACTGCATATGCTTGAGGGTGAAGGAGCAGCAGAGAGGAAGAGACAGATGAGAGATGTGTTGAGGAGTTACCACTCTTCTGTTATGAATCAAAGAGGTCACTCAGCTCTCTGTTGCTCAGAGGCTAGCCGGCCAGATCTGACAACAGGGAGTTTGTATTGACCACAGAGCACACAGTGTGCTGCTGTCATGTACAACATGCATCTCTGGAGGGCTGCTTGCCTTCCCAGTCATCCAGAACATACTGTATGTCATCTCTCCCTTTCTCTTGGATTGTATTTGTCATTCTCTCCCTTTCTCTGTCACTCTCTCTCTGCATTGTACAAAAGGTTGCATCTTTCTGCTTTCTGTGCTATTCAGACTTACAGGGGGTCAACCCACCCTTGTGTCCATACTGGACTGGACTGGATTGGCAGCGTTGATATTTTGCTGTGAGATGTCAAATTGCTCGTTTGACATTTCTGTGATGGCTTTTTAAAAGCTTTTTAAGAGCACCCATAAGTGTGTTCCCAACATGTCTGAAACGGTCACAAATAGCACAACAATAATTAAATCCTGATAAAGATAGAGTTCCTTCCCAGAGAGCGTGACTAAAATCAAAGAAATGTTCTTCAACTATCAATAACTCTAGATTTACAGTTTAAAATATGTAATTCAGTCAAAATTGATTACCTCTAACTACTTAGCCATAGCATGAACTTGGGCACTATGATAAAAAAATAAATAAATAGGGACTGAAGATGGAAATTAGCTATGTAGCTAAATATGTAGCTAAATCTATTGCAATATTTGTTGTGTGTGGTGTTTCTCTGGCATCAAGCCTTTTTTGATCAACTGTGCCATCCATCTCCATTGTAATAAAGCCCTCTTTTCCAGATCACTGTAATTAATTGAAAACTGGAGCAAATGAAATCCAAGGATATTATTGCGTTTAGGATCGTAAACACTGGAGCCTGGTATATGGTAGCTTGACGGGAATACTGTGAAGCAGTAGTAAAGATCTTAAATAAAAGTCAGATACCGCTGCAAGCTCTCTCAGCTCTAGCTAGATAACATGGATAAAACAGAGAGATAGAAAGTCCTAAACCTCTTCCAAACCAGTGAAATGGCTGTATGATAAAACAGTTATGAATTCTCTATTGACTGGAATACATCAAATCAGCCCTGTGACTCTCTACAAGAGTCATCACCAGCACATTCAGACAGGAAATCTAACAGGCCAGTGCCCCCAGTGAAATTGGGGCGCTTTGAAGCGGATATCCTTTGCTTTGCGCCTGGATGGCCGCTGATGCCCGTTAGCCTCCTGGGCACGGTGTGTTGGGAGCAAAGTGAGGTTGCATATGCCCATCACATGGTGAGGGCCGCCTCATGCCAGGATCTAACAAGCTAACCAGGTCACATCACACACAGCCCAACACCAAAATAAACGAGGGGGCTGTGCCCCGGTTGTGGACGCAGAGCACTGGAATTGTAAGTGAAGTTAGTTTGCATGTCAGTTATATTGAAGGTCATAATCAGCAATAATCATCTAAAAAACTGTACTCTGCTAATGTCGAGGTAATGGCAACATAAATGTTTCATGATTGTACACAGAAGTCCCAAGTCAAAGTCTTTGTATTGATTAAATGCTATGTTGTGTTTAGGTGGTATTATAATATATAGGAGACATTCCCTTAGAGCCCCTCTCTCTTTGCCGCCCAAATACTCTCCAAGGAACGCTGTGCATGAACATCAAAGCGGAAATTACATTTGTTTCACACTCTGAAGTTCAACATTGTTCCCGCAAGTTCTTTTTTTCTCCTTCATTCTTCCTTATTTTTCCTTCAAAGGAACAGTCCCCCAAAAAACATATCTGCATGCTAAATGTCACCGGCAGCTTTGCATAATCAGCGGTCCAGTGGTGCCAGGGGAGAGGAGGAAGGCAGGGAGGCAGAGTAATGGCCCCACGTGCCAGAGGAGGAGATCAGGGGCAGTGGAGTCATGAGTCCCCCGGTCCCCAAGGCCCTGGAGGACAGAGGCTGGAGACCCGCTCCACTATTGTCTGGCAGAGCACCTGCTGCCATTAATAACCAGCCAGACAATAGAGGCAGGACACAAGGCCACACGCTGGCAGGGCACACACAGGGCACGTTCACCAGGAGAGGGATGGGGAACCAAGCTTCCCTTGCTCTGTTTGAGTAAAAGTGAGGGGATTAGGAGTCGATGTGTCATTGTGATATTTTTATTAGGGCTGAATTTACAGTTGAGATTTACTCATACAGTAAACATACTTTAAAAACACAGCATCAAGTAATCTGTTGGGTCAATGGCTCACATGACTCACATTAAAGTTGTTTTCATGCACATGTAGTACTTGTGATGTGTAGCACTGCTGCGCACAATAATAAACCACAGTCAAGGGTTGGATCAGTCTAAGTTCGCTGCTGGAGCAGAATGGGTAAATAATAAGAGCAGGACACAGTTGTAAAGTGTAAAATATAATGTAAAAGATAATGCTGTATTAAAATAGAAATAAGGTAACATGATCGATCAATATACAATGTGTGAAAGTTAGTACAATTAACATAGAAATAGTAATAACCAATGTAATCTTGTTCTGTACAATCATTTTTAGGCAGTCAATATTATTTTGAGTTAATTATCTTCTAACTGGGTAATTATAATCTACCGGGTACACCCTTGAAATCTAAACCTGATAGAAATACAATGTACCAATACAATTGAGTACACAAAATCAGTTTAAAAAATGTATCAAAAGATCAATAGTTCAATACAATGAATTGACCCATTCAATAATACAATAATCCCACAACATCAGTAAACAACCCACAGTGTAACCAAAGTGAGTGCAATAGAAATGTGAGAGTTGAGCCTACACTGAAAGGTGGACTATTGTGCATAGTTTCCTCCTACTACACCGGAGTAAGTGCAGCAAATAAAGGGTCTCAATGTCCTTCCAAGGAAGAAACACAATTCTTCGCATGCAAAAGAAACAGCTGAGGTCCGTTATCTGGGTTGGCTCTCCATCCTTGGTTGGAACAGAGAATCGAATCCTCACAACAACAAAAAACTGACCTGTTATGCAAACGAGGCCCAAAAAAAGACACTAAGCATCAACAGTCACAGTATAGTAAAGTTCAAGTAAAACAAATAACATTTATTCAATTCAGTTTGGTACAAAATAAACATTATTTCAACATGAAATCAAATAAAATGGCTTTGCTCACCAATCATGAAATGCTACGTGCACTCCTAGACCGTCATGAGGTGGATGTTTGCAGTACACAGCTAGAAAAAAAAATCCAACAACGTGGGATGAACAGATTTGTTCACGGAGTGAATTAACTAAGGGCTAAAACTGCATCTAGTGCAACTTAAATTAATACTCAAAACGTAAGGCATGAGGGGAAAATAAAACAGTTCACATTCAAGAGCTAATTTACAGTTAGATTTAAAGCTGCAATATGTAACCTTTTGGGTGACCCGACCAAATTAACATAGAAAAGTTTGTTATAGATCTGTCATTCTTATTGAAAGCAAGTATAAGAAGCGGTAGATCTGTTATATGTGCGCTATTTCTATGCATCCCGTTCTTAAGTTTAGTTTTGCATCTTTTACTTTCAGTTTTGTACAACAGCTTCAAAAAGCTGAAACTACAATATTCTTGGTTACGGAAAATATATTTTACAGCGGTTTAGATGGTACAATGATTCTATATGTTATACATGCTTGTTTTGTCACTCAATCTAAAATTAGGCGAAGTATTAGAATTTTCACAACCAGGAAATGGCAGAGAGATTTCTACATAGTGCATCTTGAAGTGAATGGAGTGTTTAGCATGCTAACTAGCTTAGCTGCTAACATAGCAAGCACATTTAGTTGGCCAAAGTCTAGGACTCACAAACTGACCTAAATCTTGCTCCAAACTATCCCTCAACCTGCAAAGGCAGCTTCAGATGAATGAGCAAGTTGTAGTGGTTCAGTTTATCCCTCCCAAAAAATATTTTCAACCACTTATTTTCTCTGGTGGAATCTTCATTCATCAGCGGTCTAGAATCTTCTGGTTGTCAGCGGCGGGATTCCAGAGGGCAAAGTGTAGGCGGAGCCGAAAGTGTGCTACATGACGACTGATTGGCTAGAAGATGTGTGTCACTCATGCAGCTCCAAACACTTGATTTGCACACTGATTCTCACAGGACATTGGCTACAGCAGCGCTGCATTCAAAACCAACACGTTTCACAATCTTCTGTTTGAAATTAGTCTTCTAGCACTAGTGACACACTACTGGCAGTGGTTTGATGTTTGAATGTTTATTGTAATGATTGACCCATGTTGTTCACAGTAGAGACATTAAAATGTTGATGTTGAGGATCTCATAATTATTTGTGACATTCTGGAGACCTCCTCATAGAGCATGATGCCTCAGAGAGATTTTGTTAATTTGATTTCCATTAATGTGTACCAAATAATTTCCTTCCAGATTACAAACTATATTCAAATTCTCTCTTGGCACCAGGGGCAGACCAGCCATCTGGCATGTTGGGCAAATGTCAGATTTGCAGACTTAGGTAAGTTAAAGTATGGCTGGCGCATAAGCCTGCACAGCCATTAGCTCTCCAGGAGGAGGGCTGGCTACCCCTGTCCTTCACAGTTCAGCAGACAACAGTTGGACTCCTCAGTCTCACAGTTCATGAGGCTACAAGGTGTCACTGATTCACTGCTTATGCTGAGTTGGTGTTATTGTGTTGTGACAACCATTTCATATACTGTAATATCCACTCTCAGCGCTCCACTGACTTGGGACACCTAACATTTTGAACCCTTTGAACAACTACTATGACCGGGACCTTGGGAACAGCCTCTTCATGTGGTAATTACACGAGAATTGACTCTGTTATCCCTCTTATGACCCCCTTTATTGGCATAGCCAGCCTATTCTTCAAATGATTACCAAGTAATTAACTTCGTGCAATGTCAAATCAGTTCAAGGTTGATTATTGATTAAGGTTGGGAGGATGTGTGGATATGCAAATATAGCCTAAGTGCTTTACGATTTGTATAGAAATTGATATGAGCAATTAATCTTTCCTCAATGTTAATCTTAATTGTTTGCCTCCTGAGTGGCGCAGCTGTCTAAGGCACTGCATCACAGTGCTTGAGGTGTCACTACAGACTCTACAGCCAGCCGTGACCGGGAGACCCATGAGGTGGCGCACAATTGGCCCAGCGTCATCTGGGTTAGGGGAGAGTTTGGCAGGCCGGGATTTCCTTGTCCCATCGCGCTCTAGCGACTCCTTGTGGTGGGCCGGGGGCCTGCAAGCTGACTACGCTTGCCAGCTGGACGGTGTTTCCTCCGACACATTGACAGTGTTTCCTCCGACACATTGGTGCGGGTGGCATCTGGGTTAAGCGAGCAGTGTGTCAAGAAGCAGTGCGGCTTGGCAGGGTCGTGTTTCGGGGGACGCGTGGCTCTCGACCTTCACTTCTCCTGAGTCCGTAGGGGAGTTGCAGCGATGGGACAAGACTGTAACTACCAATTGGATATCAATAAATTGGGGAGAAAAAGGGGTAAAAGTACAACAACAAAAAAACAAAAAAAAATACTTAATTGTTTAAATTCCAGACTGAGGACTTACTGTAGACTTATCTGAAGATATTGAAGATCCAAAATGGAGTAGCAGATGCTCTCAGTTACGTACTGTCTGGCTATTTGACCTCCCATCAGCTTAAACGGACAAAATATAATACTTACATTTTGGAGAGACTTGGAAATAATTTAGAGCCAATGAATATGAGTCTGACACTTAAATAGAGGCTCAACAATCTCGACAGTCATATTCAACATACTCTAGCAGTTCAACTTGCGATTATTGTGGCTCAGTGGTGTGTAGACTGAGTGCCTTTCAATCTGATCTGTGGCTGTTTTTAGCCACTGCTATAGTTAATCTTGTCTGGAAGCAGCATTTTTGCCCCAGTCACTGAGACACATTAGCTAATTCCATACTTGAGATACACATATGAAGGGTTGAAGAACATCTTATAAAGCTTTTATCAGTGTTGCAATTCATTTAAAACGGTTTGAGTCCCACGGTAACACTGGCGTGAATTCATGCTTCCAAACATTGTGTGCTTGAGCTACAGACTGCTGTTTTTTGCAGATTTGTCCATTTCTTCTGCATTCGCCGATACCAACCATTAGCCTGTGTGATTAACAGGGGCTGAACTAGAGCAGTGTTTATGAGACAAGGGCAGATCCCGAAAACGTAAAGTCAGAACGGTTTGAGCTACAAACTATTATGACCCCACTATGAAAAGCTGAGACTCTCACGAGCATGCACATGTAATATTTTGTTTTATGACGCTCACAAGCCACACAAGAGTTGTTAGAAGGTAAGGGTTGCGTAGTTGCTGTCACAAACTCCACACAGTTGTCACTGACTAGTTGGATATTAATTTCCTACTGAGCAAACCATTTCTGTACTCACAGCATTATCATAAATTCATTTTTTTATCAAGTTGTTGCTTGGCAGACCATATTTTTTATTGACATTTGTCAAGAAAACTCATGAATGCAACTGTTTATGTCAAATATTTTTCTGTTCTACTTGTAGCCCTGGTTGTCCTGAAAAACAAAAGATAAAACACTTCAATGTGAGGCTAAATATGAGGGCAGAGCAAGCAGATTAATTAAAATAGTGCATTTCAGGTTTTTCACCCATTTTCTGGGCATAAAAAAGTTTAAAATGTGTCAATATTGTTTCTGACAATACTGACTACCTGTATTTCATTATAGCATTCGATGTGAAGTACCTTGACACCTAGTTGAAATGCTATACAAATGCAATCCATCATCAACCTATCCATCACACGTAGAACGAAACCTGCAATCTGACAGGTATCTCAAGAAGACTACTTAAGCAATAAGGCATGAGAACTCTGGAATTATTCTGTGAATAACTCCTGACTAAGGGCTGTTCTTAGGCCTAAGGCAAAGCAGACCCAGCAACAGGATAAAGTGACAAGGGTGCAGTTGAAATCGGTGACAGGGCACAATTTTGGGTGGTTCTTATATTGAATTCTGCATACACTATATCATGCTATACCACAATAAACACAAAGTTCAAATGCAGAGACTCCGAGACCATTGAGTGCTTGTGAAGTGACAGGTTGGCGAGAAATCTGTAGCCCATCTCCACTGTGCTGTATCAGCACAATGGACAGGGCCATACACACTAAAGCAAGGCCTATTTGGCAATGAATACAGGTTACAAGATAGATATTACAAACAGCCTATGTTAATGCACCTGGCTCAGAGAAGCTGTCAGTCTTGTCAAATTCATATACATGGCACGGTGGAGATTGCAAAACAAAACTGCATCACATCTTTTCGGAGAGGCAGACAGCAAGGTTTAGACAAACCCCAACTGTTGAAATATTGTCTAGACACTTTTTTTGAGGGGATATGAAGGTTATAAATTGACTGACTGGGCTGTGGGACAGTGTATGCGCATTGATCAACCTAATGGAACTGTTAACAGGCATTACCCGGAGAATGCAGGGATTGTGGTGCTATAATTCCCTGCTATCAACCAATCAGCATCCAGGATCCAAACAACCAGTTTTTATTAAATAGCCTACTGTATAATTCCGGCGGTGGCATTTCACAAAAACTCTCCAAGTGCAAGTATGCTGAGCAAATATATAAACGCAACATGCAACAATTTCAAAGATTTTACTGAGTTACAGTTCATATAAGGAAATCAGCCAATTGAAATGAATTCATTAGGCCCTAATCTATGGATTTTACATGACTGGCCAAGGACGCAAACAAAAAGGGAGGGCATAGGCCCACCCACTTGGGAGCCAGGCCCAGCCAATCAGAATGGGTTTTTCCCCTCAAAAGGGCTTTATTACATACAGAAATACTTCTCAGCATCCCCTCAGACTATCCCGCAGGTGAAGAAGCCGGATGTGGAAGTCCTGGGCTGGTGTAGTTACACGTGGTCTGCGGTTGTGAGACCGATTGGACGTACTGCCAAATTCTCTAAAAGGACGTTTGAGGTGGCCTATGACCATTCAATTCTCTGGCAACAGCTCTATTGGACATTCCTGCAGTCAGCATGCCAATTGCATGCTCCCTCAAAACTTGAGACATCTGTGGCCTTGTGTTGTGTGACAAAACTGTACATTTTAGAGTGGCCTTTTATTGTCCCCAGCACAAGCTGTGTAATGATCATGCTGTTTAATCAGCTTCTTGATATTCCACACCTGTCAGGTGGATGGATTATCTTGGCAAAGGAGAAATGCTCACTAACAGGGATATAAACACATTTGTGCCCAGAATTTGAGAGAAATAAGCTTTTTGTGCATATGGAACACTTCTGGGATCTTTTATTTCAGCTCATGAAACAAGGGACCAACACTTTACATGTTGCGTTTATATTTTTGTTCAGTTTAAATGAGATTTTCAAGATGAATTGAGAGAAAAAGCTTTGGCGCCACTCTATCTACTAGTTTTAGAGTGGAGTGCATGGGTGGATGGCACTTCATATCCAAGCCAAACTTTGCAAATTACATCTGATGGCAGAGAGAGATAAGGGTGCAAGAGGGCCACCATAAATCAACATCCATCCAAGCTGTCACATTTACTTTGGACTGATGTCTCTCCAGCACCTCCAAGCCAGAAAGGCTACAGACCTTATAAGACTCCACCAACTCTTCGACAGTGGGTATGATTGCATAACCACTGCTGTTGGAGGAACACAGTCAATTTCGTTTTTACTCTCTGTATTTCTCCTAAGCCAAACTGTATGAAATGGACTTCTGGTGACTTTGAAGCATCACGAGAGGTATGGTGAGAGAGGGGAAATTGGAACTGCACTGAATGGCTGGCAGGCCATCTTTTTACACCTGAAATACAAAGATCAATTGTCTTGGGGGGTAAATGGGAAGGAAAGGCTCAAACTTAATTATAGGTCCCTGCCAGCTGCTACTGGTGGGGCCATAGGGCAAACATGTGGACAGTGTGAGGCTGTGTTATCACCAATGGGAGAGACTGGCTCAACCAAAGGTCACTATAATCAACATATGGATGAGTGCGTGCATGAGAAACTAGTTTCTGCTTTACATGCAGTCTGCTTTAAAATGTTGGATGCATTTGCTGTTTGTTTTGGTTGTGTTTCAGATTATTTTGTGCCAAACAGAAATGAATGGTATACAGTATATTGTATTGTTTCATTTTGGAGTCACTTTTATTGTAAATAATAATAGAATATGTTTCTAAACACTTCTACATTAATGTGGATGCTACCATGATTACAGATAATCCTGAATGAATTACAGACGCACAAATCATGTGCATGTGTAAAGCTGCGTGTGTAAAGCAGCGTGTGTAAAGCTGCAATGGTATACATTTAATTTACAGTACAAAAAGCTTGCCTTCTTGCTCACCTCCTCCATTGGCCTGTATCTTTATAACACTTCCAGTCTGTCCCCTCGGCTCCAGCTCATAAGGCACTGTTCCATCAGTGCAGAGTGTTTCTCTCAGGTCTAATTCTACATGAGTGACAGCGTGTGGCCCAGGATGCCTGACAAGGACAGGAACACACCAACCTCCAGCTAGGTGAATGAAAGATATGGAGCCTGCAACTACTGCTTTGGCCCTAATTGGCTTGACAAAATGAGCAGCACCATCATAGAGAGAAAGAGAGAGTGAGAGAAAGACAGAGAGAGAGAGAGTATGTGTGTCCAGGGCCGGCCCGCCCATTAGGTAGGATTAAGCGGCAGCCTAGGTCATCAGATTGACGAGGGCATTTCATTTCCCAAGCTAAATTGACCAAGACTCACCTCCAACAACACATATACCTTACATAATTCTTCCCAGAAACTATGACAATTTCTCTCACCTAGTGGCATATGGGCTATTTAGGTGAGCGCTAATGCCACCCTATTATAAGTAGTACCCACTTTGTCAAAGGCACGGGTGCAAAATATTGTCCATGCCCAGCACACCTCTCCAGGGTGCTGTTGGAGAGATGCACCACTGCGGCGCTCCACCAATATTCTGTCAACACATTATCTAATATAAATCATGTAACCTATAGCCTACTGTAGAAAGAGTGGTGTTTTCTGTAGCCTACAGGTTGGAGATCAAATTTATGTAAATGTCAAGAGACAGATACTTTTTAAATCATGCACGTTTCTCTGATCAAATAGCCTAACCTAAATGGCGCCCAATCAAATAAAGAATGCGCTTCGATGTGAATATGACATGTTAACAAACAATATATCCTAAAAACAGGACAGGTCAAAGTAAAATTGACAATATCTGGAATGGAAAATATAGGCTACTCACAACTGCTGTCTGGGACCTTTATCCTGTGGGCTAAATTGTCATGATAATCAGTGATTTCAAGTTTGTATTCGTAAATTGTATTTGAGCTGCATCATAGCGAAAAAGAAAAATCTTCTGCATTTCCCGCTGTGCAAATACATGGATTCTCATTGCAAATAGGCTAAGGATAACTCCTGATAAAGTTTGGAAGCTGATATTGAGAGCTTAAATAGCTAAAACGATTAGTCACAGTAATGAAGACTAATAAAGCCACTGCAACTATTTTACAAAGGGGAGGCCTACCACATGGATGGGCATTAATAATTTCATTGTGGAATTACATTGCGGGCTGAGACTGTAGCCTACACTATTCTAGTTTTGAGGGGAGGAGTGGGGCAATTCTTTTTGTCTCGTCTAGGGCAGCAGAACGGCCAGGACCGGGCCTGTGTGTGTGTGTGTGTGGTGTGTGTATGTGTTGTCATGGACCACGGAAACATTTTAATCGTGTGGAGTATGGCTAGAGGGTCCCCACACATTAATTGCTTAATATGGACAGGACATGCTGTCACGATCGTCTAAAGGAGCGGACCAATACGCAGCGTTGCGAGTGAACATGATGACTTTATTAATTAAAGCAACCACGGAAAAACAACAAAAGACGATAGTGAAGTCCAACAGACAAAATACTGAACCTGGAACATGGAACAAAAACCCACAAACAAACAGTAAAACACAACAGTATATAAATGGCTCCCAATCAGAGATAACGAGCCTACAGCTGACACTCGTTACCTCCGATTGGGAGTCATTGACCAATCACCACTAAATACAAACAAAATGAAACTCACCCAACCCCAACACCACCAAATGAAATACACCCTGGCTCTAACACACAGTCCTGGAGCCAGAGTGTGACAGTACCCCCCTAAAGGTGCGAACTCCGGGCGCACCAGCATACAGTCTAGGGGAGGGTCTGGGTGGGCGTCTGTCCACGGTGGCGGTTCTGCCCCTGGTCGTGGTCCCCATCCCACCTTAGTCACCACCCGCTTCCCTAGCCTCCTCCACATGACCACCCCCAACTAAACCCCACTGGGTTAAGGGGCGGCACCGGACTAAGGGGCAGCACCGGACTAAGGGGCAGTACCGGACTAAGGGGCAGTACCGGACTAAGGGGCAGTACCGGACTAAGGGGCAGTACCAGGCTGAATGGCGGATACTGGCTGGACGGCTCTGGCGGCTCCCGGCTGGTCGGCTCTGGCGGATCCCGGCTGGACCGGCTCTGGCGGATCCCGGCTGGACGGCTCTGGCGGATCCCGGCTGGACGGCTCTGGCGGATCCCGGCTGGACGGCTCTGGCGGATCCCGGCTGGACGGCTCTGGCGGATCCCGGCTGGACGGCTCTGGCGGGTCCCGGCTGGACGGCTCTGGCGGGTCCCGGCTGGACGGCACTGGCGGGTCCCGGCTGGACGGCTCTGGCGGGTCCCGGCTGGACGGCTCTGGCGGATCCCGGCTGGGCGGCTCTGGCGGATCCCGGCTGGACGGCTCTGGCGGATCCCGGCTGGACGGCTCTGGCGGATCCCGGCTGGGCGGCTCTGGCGGATCCCGGCTGGGCGGCTCTGGCGGATCCCGGCTGGACGGCTCTGGCGGATCCCGGCTGGACGGCTCTGGCGGATCCCGGCTGTACGGCTCTGGCGGATCCTGGCTGGACGGCTCATGGCTGGCTGACGGATCCTGGCTGGACGGCTCTGGCAGATCCTGGCTGGACGGCTCTGGCGGATCCTGGCTGGGCGGCTCTAGCGGATCCTGGCTGGACGGCTCTGGCGGATCCTGGCTGGACGGCTCTGGCGGATTCTGGCTGGACGGCTCTGGCGGATCCTGGCTGGACGGCTCTGGCGGATCCTGGCTGGGCCGGCTCTGGCGGATCTTGGCTGGACGGCTCTGGCGGATCCTGGCTGGGCCGGCTCTGGCGGATCCTGGCTGGACCGGCTCTGGCGGATCCTGGCTGGACGGCTCTGGCGGATCCTGGCTGGACGGCTCATGGCTGGCTGACGGATCCTGGCTGGACGGCTCTGGCGGATCCTGGCTGGACGGCTCTGGCGGATCCTGGCTGGACGGCTCATGGCTGGCTAACGGATCTGGCTGCTCATGGCTGGCTGACGGATCTGGCTGCTCATGGCTGGCTGACGGATCTGGCTGCTCATGGCTGGCTGACGGATCTGGCTGCTCATGGCTAGCTGACGGATCTGGCTGCTCATGGCTGGCTGACGGATCTGGCTGCTCATGGCTGGCTGACGGGTCTGGCTGCTCATGGCTGGCTGACGGATCTGGCTGCTCATGGCTGGCTGACGGATCTGGCTGCTCATGGCTGGCTGACGGATCTGGCTGCTCATGGCTGGCTGACGGATCTGGCTGCTCATGGCTGGCTGACGAATCTGGCTGCTCATGGCTGGCTGACGGATCTGGCTGCTCATGGCTGGCTGACGGATCTGGCTGCTCATGGCTGGCTGACGGATCTGGCTGCTCGTGGCTGGCTGACGGGTCTGGCTGCTCATGGCTGGCTGGGGTCTGGCTGCTCATGGCTGGCTGACGGATCTGGCTGCTCATGGCTGGCTGACGGATCTGGCTGCTCATGGCTGGCTGACGGATCTGGCTGCTCATGGCTGGCTGACGGATCTGGCTGCTCATGGCTGGTTGACGGATCTGGCTGCTCATGGCTGGCTGACGGATCTGGCTGCTCATGGCTGGCTGACGGATCTGGCTGCTCATGGCTGGCTGACGGGTCTGGCTGCTCATGGCTGGCTGATGGTGCTGGCTGGGCGGCTAGCGGTGGAGGCGGACCCCAGCCTCGGATTGCAGTCATCACCTCCAGCAGGGCGGCTCCCATCCGCATGAGCCGCTCCTGCCCGTCACGAACCCGAGCCTCCAGTCCAGCATAGGCTGCGTCGGCTCCTGCTGATTCCATAGCAGGTGTATGATTCTGTCTGGCGGAAGGCTCTAGCGGCTCCCGGTCTGGCGGACGGCTCTGAAGGAACAGGCCGGGCTGGGCTGGTGACGCACCCCGTAGGATACGTGCTTGGAGCAGGAACAGGCCGGTCCGTACCGGGAACACACACCACTGGCCTTAACTGGGGATCAGGAACGGGCCGGACCGGACTGGTAACACACTTCAGTCTCTCATGCCGTGCGACAACAACTTCCCTCCCTCTACTCGCCAATGGCTCCCGTAATCCGATAGCCTTCTCTCCACATCTCCCTGTGGCAGCCTCCTGCTGCCCAGGCGCCCAAGCCATGTGCCCCCCCCCAAAAATGTTTTGGGTAGTACTCCCGGGCTTCCAGCCTTGCCTCCGTGCTGCCTCCTCATATCGCCTCCTCTCGGCTTTAGCTGCCTCCCAGCTCTTCACGAGGGAGGCGATATTCTCCCGGTTGTGCCCAAGGACCCTTACCATCCAGTATCTCCTCCCATGTCCATGAATCCTTTATGGGTGGATATAAATCCTGTGTAGGTGGATCCTGTTACCGCTTGACACGCTGCTTGGTCCTTTTTTGGTGGGTTTTTCTGTCACGATCGTCTAAAGGAGCGGACCAATACGCAGCGTTGCGAGTGAACATGATGACTTTATTAATTAAAGCAACCACGGAAAAACAACAAAAGACGATAGTGAAGTCCAACAGACAAAATACTGAACCTGGAACATGGAACAAAAACCCACAAACAAACAGTAAAACACAACAGTATATAAATGGCTCCCAATCAGAGATAACGAGCCGACAGCTGACACTCGTTACCTCCGATTGGGAGTCATTGACCAATCACCACTAAACACAAACAAAATGAAACTCACCCAACCCCAACACCACCAAATGAAATACACCCTGGCTCTAACACACAGTCCTGGAGCCAGAGTGTGACACATGCCCCAAATTCGAGGAAGACCCTGATGAGAAAGTCTGAGTTTCACAATAAGTACATAACATGCCAGCTGCCCAAACAAAACTGACCTAAAGCTTCACCGAGGTAGCTTCACAGAGGTAGAGACAAGCAGTAGAGGCTCTGTTTATTTCAGGCCCAGGACATAAAACCTACTGTTTCTTTAGGGCAAAGCGATTCACCCTGGGGTTTAGGTGATGATTGGGCTTCAGGAAAGAAGCAGCTATTCTTATCCAAACTCTGCAACGCTCCTGCTCACCAATACCCCATTAACTAAATCCCCATATACCATTTTACAATACACATGGGCCAAGCTTTGATTTTGCGTGGGAGTAGACTGCCTTCACTATTTAAAAGACTATAATGACCCAATCTGCTATTTTGCTAATACAAATTAAAAACCCATCCCATTGAGTCTGGGTAACACACACAAGGTGCAAAGGATTGTCATTTGTGCAGACTTAACTGTTTTGAAATGTATAGTGGAGTGAAAAAAATATGTATTTTTGTAATTGAACAAATTGATCTGGATGATTTATTGGCCTACATGTTATTGCTGTTTGAGTGGAAGTTGACAGGTCAGAGTTCTGCCACTTTCTCTTTAACACTCCTTCCAACACAGTTGCCCATCTCTGCTCTAGATCACCTCTACTCCACACACAGAAACACATACAAAGCTCTCCCTCGCCCTCCATTTGGCAAATTTGATCATAACTCTATCCTCCTGATTCCTGCTTACAAGCAAAAACTCAAACAGGAAGTACCAGTGATGCACTCAATACGGAAGTTGTTCGATGAAGTGGATGGTAAGCTATATGACTGTTTCGCTAGCACAGACTAGAATATGTTCCAGGATTCATCAGTCACCGGCTTCATCAATCTACACCTGCTGTTTAGGAAGCATGTGACAAATACAGTTTGATTTGATTGATTTGTGACTGAGGCCCCAGTTTGGCACCACTCATTTAGCCTACCACAGAGTGCAGTCAGTCAGTCAGTGAGCGAGCAAGCTAGCGAGGCCCAGCTCTTTTAGGATTATGATGATGTGAATGGTAATTACGATGATGGGGTAATGATTAAAGAGATAAAGGTAAAACAAAATTGAGAGGGAAAAGGGAGGGGCCTCAAACAGATTACTTTTTAAATTATCCACTGTTCACTATTGGAATATCAGACTCCTAGTGATTAGCCTTGGTCTGATCAACCAATCTGCACATGTTCAGACTAGAACAGACTCTATTCATTTAAAGACATCATGCATCCCTCTTCACCTTATCGCCACTATTAGTATGCATTTGTCATAGGGGGTGCCCTTTCTCTTACCATTATCAGTGGATACGGTGTTTCAGGTGCGTCCTGTAATGGAGCCAGCGATGTCGTGGTGGCAGTGACACCCATGCTTGGCATTTTGTTCACGCGCGCAGAACACCGGTGACCTGAACTGCATCATATTCTTGTAGCTGCTGAACGGGCTGATTTGGCCAGCTCTGAAGGTGTCCCTAATTGCAGTCATTATGTCCACCTCAGAACTATAGGCCTGATTGAGCCAGCAGTGAGCTAATGCTTTCCCAATGAAGGGGTGGCAATGGGGGGAGGCAGGAGAGGGTAGATGTGGGAGGGGCTTAACAGACCTGTTTACACCTGCTGCCAAACGGCTTGTTCTTCTTTCTGCCAGTGAAATATCATTGTGACAGCCACCAGGGCTGCAATCAGAGCACGGCTGGAGGGGGAGGGCCCGGGGCCCTAATGGTGTCCAGCCTGCATGGCCTTTTGAGCAGAAGGAAATGGCCCCTGACCAGGCACGACAGCAGGGACAGGAAGGACTCATACTGGGCTTCCTGATCACCAACTGCTACTATGACATCATACTGGCATGGATTGAATTCAGGTTAACAATGGTTTCGTGTTCTATAGCTGTCACCATTGTCCGTATTCTCCATTACCCATTATCATTGGCAGGCTAATCCATCTAGTAGTTAGCTGGGAACGGTATGGCACAATTGCATTCCAGCAAAAAACATTTATCACTTTGTGTTATCTGCAGCTTGTTATTCTTGTGAAAGTAAATAATATTCACTTCCTTTAGCTCCGACTTCTACAGTAAGCATACTGCTAACACCTTCATTTATTGTCGTAATTTCAACATTTTCCCCGTCTCACAGTACTACCTTACAACCTGTAGTTTTGTCTGACATCCCTGACCTTATAGTCCAACATTCCCTCATCCTCCTCCTTTCAACTCCACCAGTCAACAGTAATTTCCCTCAGCCTCATCCTCCTCATTATCCTCTCAACTCCACTGGTCCAAAGCTATTTCACTCAGCCTCATCCTCCTCCTTATCCTCTCAACTCCACTGGTCCACAGCTATTTCACTCAGCCTCATCCTTCTCCTCTCAACTCCACTGGTCCACAGCTATTTCACTCAGCCTCATCCTCCTCCTCACCCTCTCAACTTCACCAGTCCATTCATTTCCCCTTAGCAGCACTCTCTTTCAGCAGGCCTCCTCTCCTGCCGCTTCCAACCTTCTTCAGCCCTCAGAAGTCAGTGCACCTATGAAGCCCCTGTCTCTTCCAGCAGACTGTCTGGTGATGGCGCCCTCTGTTCCCAGGATACACTGTGGTGTCACTTGTCTCCTCGATATGACACTGCCAAGGTGACAGGGCAATTAAACGCCAGCAAGCTCATTAATAAACACATATGTTGGGGCTCTATGCCTCACACTGTCTGTTTAGCACCACAGCCCTCCTTCACCATCCATCTCTTTATCTCTCTCTCCATCTCTCTCTCCCTCCCTCCCTCCATCACGCTCTCTCCCCATGCCTTGAGGCGTTGGATCTCACCACAGAAACAGTGCTGTATCCTCACAGCTGGACCACCCAATCAGTACCCTGCAGGAGACTAAAGGCTGGAGTGCCTGACGATGATGTCTATTGAAAACTGTGCTTCTATAAAGACAACACTGAGGGGGATTTTACAGTTTGATCCAGTTGTGATAAAGTTTCCAACAGTGTGGAATTGATTTATTTGTACTGATCAATTGGTCTTGGGGAGAATGATCCAGATGTATTGGTTAGCACAGCACTGGAATTACATACACCATCCAAGCATGTCTAATAAGGTAAACAAATTGATCATTGTCATACCACTGACGAAAACGGACGTTGCATGTACAGTGTTGTGATTGCATACAATGGTTGAACATTCAACCAATGTTCACACATTAACTCCCTCATGGCTTAAGTGTCTAGCAGTATCAGCCAATAGTTTTGTTGGTTGTCACTAACCTTTGATTGTGACAGGGGTTTGCCACATATACATACAAGAAATTCCCACTACACTACATGGTAAGTTTGTTGTTTGTTGACTCTAAATGAACCCACTGAGCAGCTCTAATCTGACCCAGTACAGTCTTTGAAATGTATTCTCCTAGATTCACCTCTCTCAAAACATTAAAAAAGCTGTGTAATGATGGTCATCAATCATAAATCAGAAGAGAGAGGGTGCTGAAATGTCCCCCTGCTCGTCCTCACCTCATAAGTTTTAATGTCAGGTAGTCTGCGTGAGTGTCTGAAGACACACAGTGGTTTCACTAACTGAGTAGTTCCATGTCATTTCATGACACTCACCATCTCCGATTGTTCTGAAACTGTTTCTGTAGTTAGAAACAGGTAAGATTGGCATTCCTGAAACATTATTTTGTTGGAATGTTATTTTATCTCAGAATAATTAAGTTAATTGATTGTACCCAAACTGGCTATTTATATTTTTAGGATTCAGATAATATTCAATAAATATAGTACCCAACATCCGATTTGGACCAATCGTCTTCCTACCAATGAGTAAGTAAGACAAAAACTATTCTAAAGCCCCCCACGGACCCCCCACACCCCATGCTGATCCAACCCCAACAACCAGTATACAGTATCAGTTCTCTATGTTTGACAAGTAGTAAAAAGCTGTGGCTTGGAGTTTTGCTTCTCCATACTATGTAATGTATTTCCTGTGAATCTGGTGATGTTTTTTCCTGTTCAGAGAAATTAGTCATTAAAGTCATTTGCATGATTTACCATAAAATCGGTTTAGACAGGTTTAGACCACTAGATGCCGCTGTTCCTGCTATACCACCACACTCTTTTATCCATTTTGCTGGTCTCTTGTGTAGATCACAACATTTACTTTGCAACTTTGGGTAGAAAACCAATAGATTTGGCTCATGATTAAAATACATTGTGTGGTCATCCTCACAATTCAAGCCAGTCCTCCATGAAAGCAATTCTGTTTGTCCTTCTTTTACGCTTAATCTGTGTCCAGGAAACACCCCCTTTGTGTGTGCTTTATTCCCTTAAAAACATATTGGGATTAGTTACTGTTAGGCCATTCTTGGTGAAAAAGCAAACCATTAGGCTACAGCAGTTCTAATGGTTTCAATGGCATGGTCTCTAATGGTGTTCAATGGTAAAATTAATGGTATTGGGTTCTGTTAGGGTTGTCACAACATGTGGCATCAGTGAAGCTGGAAGACTGCAGTCAAACACTGGAGCTGAATGTCAACATTAAAGATGAAGAAGAGGAGGAGAAGATTGGGAAATATGTTTCTCATGGTAAGAGCAGGTTCTATCTAACTAAGTTTGTTGTTCGTTCCAACTTCCCACTGTGCATGAAAAGTTGCAGTAGAACTGTTTCTTGATGAACTGTTTCAATAAGATGGCATGTTATTCCATGCTACTCAGACTTGCATGGTTTGACACCAATTTTGTCAGCATTTGTTTTATTTACTGGGCTATCTGAAGTGATCAGAGAGTAGACTAAAGAAGTGAAGTAGACAAACTGCCAGTGTTTTAAAGTTCTAGGAAATGAGTCTGTGTAGTGTCTAACCCCTGTTATAGTGAGTGGAGGATGTAGCTCAGTTGGTAGAGCATGGCGCTTGCAACGGCAGGGTTGTGGGTTCGTTTCCCACGGGGGGCCAGTATGAAAATGTATGCACTCGCTAACTGTAAGTCGCTCTGGATGAGAGCGTCTGCTAAATGACTAAAATGTAAATATAAAATGTTAGTCCTTAGCCAATTTCCCCATCTAAGTTTTGGGCATGTAGGAAAAGTCTTCATATGAGAATTGCACCATAGGGATAGCCCTCTCATAGAGCTGCCACTTGTTGGACAATTCAAGGAGAGATGGGTTGAAGCTCTCTCACGACGCCAGGACAGCGGAGTCACTGACCACCTTCAGGAGACACTTGAAATCCTACCTCTTTAAGGAATAACTGGGATAGTATAAAAGTAATCCTTCTACCCCCCCACCCCACCCCCACACAAAAAATCATAATAATAATAATAAATAAAAATAACAATATATATATATATATATATAAAACAAATGAAAATTAAAAATATACTATAAAAATAATTAATTACAAAATTACAAAAATATTGTAAAAAAAATTGTAAAGTGGTTGTCTCACTGGCTATCATAAGGTCAATGTACCAATTTGTAAGTCGCTCTGGATAAGAGCGTCTGCTAAATGACGTAAATGTAAATGTAAGTATTAGGTTGATAAGATAATGACAAACTGATTTGCTTTCATGGAGGACTGGCTTGAATTGTGAGGATGACCACGCAATCTATTTTCATAATGAGCCAAATCTTGTGTTTTTTTTACCCAAAGTTGCAAAGGAAATGTTGTGATCTATTTAATAAACACAATAGAACAGCAAGATGGATAAAAGACTGGCGGTATAGCAGGAACAGCGGCATGTAGGGGTCAAAACCTGGTACTTTCACACTACTTTATGGTAAATAATGCAAGTGACATTAATGACTAATTTCTCTGAACAGGGGGAAAAAACATCTCCAGTTTCACAGGGAATACATAACATAGAAAAGCAATACTACAAGCCACAGCTTCATACTACTTGTCAAACATATATAACTGATACTGTATACTGGTTGTTGTGGTGGGATTGGCATGGGGTGTGGGGGGGTCCATGTGTGGCTTTTGACATTTTCTTATGGATTCCTTCCTGTCTTACTCATTGGTAGGAAGAGGTTTGGTACAAATCAGGTACTATATTTATTTAATATTATCTGAATCCTATAAATGAAAATGGCCAATTTGGATACAATCAATTAGCTTAATTTCTTAGAGATTACATTATATTTCAACAAAATAATGTTTCAGGAATGCTAATCATATCTGTTACAAACTACAGAAAGAATTTCAGAACAATCTGAGATGGTGGGTGTCAAAATCCTCTTTCTTGTGCTTTTTGAGGTGGAATGACACCACGCAGTTAGCTAACGCTCCAGAGGTATACTGCATATTTAGCTCAGCTGCATGTAGGCTACTACTATTATATGTGTTGGCATTGCAATGTTCCCTTCAAAGCTTTAGGCCTAACCTGGCAAGAAAATGAGGAATGAGTTGTGTATGGACATATCACCCAACCCAGCATGGCCCATAACTCTCTGAGACTCTCTATTAGAAAAGAGGCACATAATTTACATTTAGTCTTTTAGCAGACGCGCTTATCCAGAGTGACATACAATTAGTGAATGCATACATATATTTATATTTTTTCATACTGGCCCCCCGTGGGAAATGAACCCACATCCCTGCCGGCCAAACCCTCCCCTACCTTGGATGACGCTGGACCAATTGTGCACCGCCCAATGGTCTCCCGGTCGCCAGCGACAGAGCCTGGACTCGAACCGGGATCTCTAGTGGCACAGCGATGCAGTGCCTTAGACCACTGCGCCACTCGGGAGTACACCTGTTGTATTCGCTGCATGTGATGAATAACATTTGATTTGATTTCATATGTGTTATTTACAGTTTTTCTCAATTGCTAAAACACTAAACCCTATTGTCTGAACCAAATGCTCAGTTGCCTGAACCCACTGATTGAATCAATCACTCTTTTGGCAAAACCATAAGCACTTTTCACCTGTTTAGACATAACTTGCCAACACATTTTCATTGTGATGCACCCGTGCTGCATAATGGTGAGCACAGGTGACAAAAGTTAAACACAATTAGAGCACAGGTGTCACCACTTGAACACAACAACTCAAAATTGATCACACTTGTGGCTAATGATGTGAGGGAATATATACAGTAAGCCAGTTCAGAGAGCACTGGTTTGTGAGGCCCTACAATGGATAGAAATCTGAGAGGAAGAGTTCGTGTGAGAGGAGGTCGAGGTGGTCGAGGTGGTCAGCGAAGACAAAGAACAGTAATATCTGATGAAATCAGAGCTACTGTGATTGACCATGTTCTTGTCCATGGTATGAGCATGAGGGAGGCTGGACAAAGGGTACAACCAAACATCAGTAGATTCACTGTGTCCACCATAATCTGAAGATTTAGAGAAGAGAACAGGTCATTACCTTTTTTTGACATTATAGTACAGTATGTAAATGTTAACAGCAATTACTGTATGACATACTATATACTGTACCACAGTATACTGTAAGTAAATATATGTTTCAGTACATCACTGTACCAATGTACTGTAGTATTGTAATGGAGGGTTGGTCTAACTGTTTGTAGGCCTAGTATTCCATGTATATATTTTGTAACTCCATGTTCTCTTTTTGTAGAATTGAAAGACAGCCACATGGGGGTGGGAGGACAGGTATGTTCTCCCCACACCAAGAGACCCTAATTGTTGATATGGTCCGTGAGAACAATGCCATTAAACTGAGCGAAATTCAGCAGAAGATCATTGAGGACCATTTACATTTTGAGGGTATCAACAGTGTCAGCCTCTCTACTGTTGATCGTGTCCTCAAGCGCAACAGACTGCGCATGAAACAGCTATACAGAGTGCCCTTTGATCGCAACTCAGACAGAGTCAAAGAGCAAAGATTCCAGTATGTACAGGTTGGCATATATCCAGACACATTCAATGTTGATTACTCTAAGTAGTGATTTACTGTAGTGGCCTAAATCACTTTTTCCATATCACTTACAAAACTATATCTATTTTTACAGAGGGTTTTTCAACTGGATGCAATGGAAAGACCCCATCAATACATCTACATGGATGAAGCTGGGTTTAATCTCACCAAAAGGAGAAGGAGAGGCCGTAATGTGATTGGCCAATCGGGCCATTGTTGGTGTTCCTGGACAGCGTGGTGGCAATGTCACATTATGTGCTGCCATCAGCAATCATGGGGTTGTCCACCATCATGCCAACCTGGGGCCCTACAACACTCACCAGCTCCTCATTTTCCTCAATCACATGCGAGATGCTTTGTTAGGGCAGCAGGATGAGCATCCCATCTATGTTGTTGTTTGGGACAATGTGAGTTTTCACAGAGCCCTCCAGAGTGGTACAATATGAACCAAGGTTTTATCAATCTTTGCCTTCCACCGTACTCCCCTTTCCTAAACCCCATTGAGGAATTCTTCTCCTCATGGCGGTGGAAGGTATATGAACGCCAACCTTACACCAGGGTAAATCTCCTGCAAGCCATGGGACTTGCCTGTGGTGACATAGGTGTGGAGGCATGCCAAGCCTGGATACGGCATGCCAGGGGTTTTTTCCCCGTTGCCTGGCCAGACAAATGTGGCCTGTGATGTGGATGAAGTCCTGTGGCCTGACCCAGTACGGAGACATGATGCTGTGGCTGAGTAATGCACTTATTTGTATATTTTTGTACTTTATTTTTACATGGGCTTACTGTACACAAGTGGCAAACGCATAAGATTTCTGTTTGTTTTTACAAGTGCTACATGTAAATGCACAAGATTTCTGTTTTGTCTTTTTGTACAAGTGCTAAATGCACAGTTTTTTTTTGTTTTGCAACATGCATTTAGCCTACAGTGAACAATAAACATTTATTTCTCCAGCTTCATGTCCTGAGCATTGTGTTTTATATTTTTCTGCGTAGTGTTTAGTGACTGTTCAGTAGTGTTTTTTATTTTGATTGACTCTGGGCACGATTTGACAACAGTTCAGTTTTGAGCACAGATTGAACTGTTTTGAGGTGAAAGTTTGGTTTTGCAAGAAGAGTCTGAGGTTTTGTGAATGTAGCTTGAAAATTGGGTTTTGTGTTCAAAGTTAAGAGAAAAGGAGAGCAGCTTTCAAGAAATGTGTCTTAGCAATCGAGAAAAATTGTAATAGCTTTGATATCGTCACTATCACTCTACAATGTAGAAAATAGCAAAAACAAAGCAAAAACCCTGAATAAGCAGGTGTGTCCAAACTCTTGACTGATACTGCCCTTGTATAATGTATATACAGTTGAAGTCTGAAGTTTACACACACCCCAGCCAAATACATTCAAACTCAGTTTTTCACAATTCCTGACATTTAATCCTAGTAAGAATTCCCTGTCTTGGGTCAGTTAGGATCACCACTTTATTTTAAGAATGTGAAATGTCAGAATAATAGTAGAGAGAATGATCTATATCAGCTTTTATTTCTTTCATCACATTCCCAGTGGGTCAGAAGTTTACATACACTCAATTAGTGCCACTTGTGTTGAAAGGACTTGGTTGCAAAAGGGCTACAATTAAAATCAGTAAGAGAATGCCTTGTCTGAGGTTGCATTGTTTACATGGCTGGAGACGGTAGGTAGCTAGGGCCCTGATGTTAGCCAAATGTGAAGCAGTTGCAAATGTCTCTTTGTATAAACACAGTTAATTACCTTGCCAGGCTCTGTGTACCATCTAGCCTGCCATTATGAAGTGTTATGTGTGTCCTGAAAAATGTCTCATCTTCCAGGCCAGCTGTTCATGGCCTCGTCCCGGCTCGCAGCAGCTGAAACCAAACCCAGCTGATGTGAAATGGATAGGACCCTACTAAGGTAAGTCACGTTCCAGCTGGCACCAGCCCCAGCTGCAGCATTCCCCCTCAACCGCCGCCACCTCCCCTGTTTGGGTCCTTACCAGATATGCCTGTCTCCCCTCTGCATGTAGCTAAACGTTGATCCTTTTCAATGACTCTCTCTGCTAGGGAGATTCTGGGCATGGTTAGCACTGGGGTGGCGCCATTCCAAGCAGGATCAGTGGCTGTCGCTCCTGCTCACAGATCGGTGAGAACTAAGACCTGTCACCGGAGCTGTACACACAGAGAGAGAGAGAGAGAGAGAGAGAGAGAGAAAGGGACAAACACCAAATTGAGACTCTGCATGCAGAATTCTGCAAAAATATCCTCTGTGTACAACGAAAAACACCAAATAATGCATGCAGAGCAGAATTAGGCCGATACCCACTAATTATCAAAATCCAGAAAAGAGCCGTTAAATTTTATAACCACTTAAAAGGAAGCGATTCTCAAACCTTCCATAACAAAGCCATCACCTACAAAGAGATGAACTTTGAGAAGAGTCCCCTAAGTAAGCTGGTCCTGGGGCTCTGTTCACAAACACAAACAGACCCCACAGAGCCCCAGAACAACAACAACAACACAATTAGACCAAACCAAATCATGAGAAAACAAAAAGAGAATTACTTGACACATTGGAAAGAATTAACAAAAAAAACAGAGCAAACTAGAATGCTATTTGGCTCTAAACAGAGAGTACACAGTGGCAGAATACCTGACCACTGTGACTGACCCAAACATAAGGAAAGCTTTGACTATGTACAGACTCAGAGCGAGCATAGCCTGGCTCCCAAGTGGCGCAGCGGTCTAAGGCACTGCATCTCAATGCTTGAGGTGTCACTACAGACCCCCTGGTTCGATTACAGGCTGTATCACAACCGGCCGTGATTGGGAGTCCGATAGGGCGGCGCACAATTGGCCCAGCGTCGTCTGGGTTTGGCCGGTGTAGGCAGTCATTGTAAATAAGAGTTTGTTCTTAACTGACTTGCCTAGTTAAATAAAGGTAAAATAAAAAAATTGAGAAAGGCCGCCGTAGGCAGACCTGGCTCTCAAGAGAAGACAGGCTATGTGCACACTGCCCACAAAATGAGGTGGAAACTGAGCTGCACTTCCTAACCTCCCGCCAAATGTATGACCAGATTAGAGACACATATTTCCCTCATATTACAGAGATCCACAAAGAATTAGAAAACAAACCCAATTTTGATAAACTCCCTTATCTACTGGGTGAAAAACCACAGTGTGCCATCACAGCAGCAAGATTTGTGACCTGTTGCCCCAAGAAAAGGGCAACCAGTGAAGAACAAACACCATTGTAAATACAACCCATATTTATGTTTATTTATTTTCCCATTTGTACTTTAACTATTTGCACATTGTTACAACACTATATATACATAATATGATATTTGAAATGTCTTTATTCTTTTGGAACTTCTGAGTGTAATGTTTACTGTTAAAATTTATTTCACTTTTGTTTACTATCTACTTCACTTGCTTTGGCAATGTTAACATACATTTCCCATGCCAATGAAGCCCTTAAATTGAGAGAGAGAGAGAGAGAGAGAGAGAGAGAGAGAGAGAGAGAGAGAGAGAGAGAGAGAGAGAGAGAGAGAGAGAGAGAGAGAGAGAGAGAGAGAGAGAGAGAGAGAGAGAGAGAGAGAGAGAGAGAGAGAGAGAGAGAGAGACTTTTTTGACTTTTTGTCTTTCTTTAATGGTACATCCTCATCTAATTAAAACCTCACCCCACCCCCCACCCCCTTAAAATAAAGTACACAGATTACCAATATCCCCTGTACTGCATACTCACCTTTTCCTCTACCCCACGTTACAAAAACAACACCACACAAAACAATAACCCAAACCTCACCAACTCTACAACCGTATATCCAGACAATCTTCCTCAGCTATACAGACAGCCCCCCCACACACCATATTTCTTGAAACATCTCCACACTTTTTATCATTTTATAAAACTCAAATTCCACCCTAAGGCGCGCAGAGACCATCCCATTAAATAATAGTAAAGGGTCTGTTATCCCCCCACCTTTGACCCTGTTCCTCCTTGTTAGCCAAATAGCTAACTTTGACTGAGCAAACAGAAAATTCAACAACACACATTTTTCCTTTTCCTTATTTGAATACCTGTACCCCATTATAAACATCCCGACAGTAAAACCCACCCCCAACCTCTCACACAGACATTCCAACTGAGACATTAAAGGCATTAACCTGGCGCACACAGAAAACACATGAATCACAGTTTCACTCATGACACAGAAAGGACACCCCTGTCTGACTCCCGGTTCAACCCGTGCTAACCAGCTGTTAGTGGCCAGGGCTCCATGTAAAACCCTCCACTGGAGGTCCCCTGACCTCTTTGGTACTGGGAGTTTGTAGAGCCCCCTCCATCTAAAACCAATCATACTCTCCGCTCCACATGCCCCCTGCCACTGATGTGCCTTCACTCCTGTTAGGCTCCTAATGTTCCTTACCTTAATGCAGAGGTTGTAGAGGGCTTTACCTCCCACCCCCTCAAACTCGCCCAGGCTCGGAGTGTTAAAATCTAACAAGTCCTCGAGACCCCCTTGCCAGTCCCCAGTCTCTGCCGTCACGTGCAGTGGCGGAAACATTGGTGGCCCCTCCCCCTTTGGCTGCTCAAACACCCCCCTTACCGGCTCGGACAGTGCCTCCTGGACTTCCCCAGGAATCTCTCCAGCAGCCTAAGAGACGTTAGTCCTGTTTGTTTTGCTAGGACTTCTGGGGTTTTCCATCCATCCTCTCCCAGCAGTCGCAGGTCACCCAGCCTTAGTAATCCCGCTGCCATCAGTCGCCTCTTCAGGGTGGCTGACTGAACCGATCTCAAAAGGATGACTGGGTTGTGGAAGATAGGCTCCTCCCACACCCACAGCCCAGGCTCCACACCCCCCTTTTCGTGTGGGCCTTAGTAGCTGCCAGGCCCTCAGCACCGCAGAGTAAAAATCAGAGAGTCCTGCTGTACTCAGCCCCTCCAGCCTCATGAGGAATAGCTGCCGGTCCAACCCTAATCCGCCAGCTCTCCTCAGCAGCGCGCATGCTGGCTCCCTCCATCCGACATCAGTATGGTACAGCAGTCTCTGTGCCGCCTTTAGTCGGAATGCAGCCACCCTGCTCTCCAGTTCCACCAGGCCCTGTCCTCCTTCATTTACGGACATATACAACACTGCCGCCCTCAGCCAGTGATGGCCCGACCAGAAGAAATCCACCAGCTTGCGTTGCAGGTCTGCGAGCAGCCCAGCAGGGGGTTGAGGACAGCCAGTTTATGCCACAGGGAAGATGCCACCAGGTTGTTGATTATCAGCACCCTCCCTCTATATGACACTTGGGACAGGAGCCACCTCCACCTGGCCAGTCTTGACACCACTGCCTGTGACAGCCCCTCCCAGTTCATCCTGACCCACCTCTCCGAGCCCAGGTACACCCCCAATATTTTAAGCCCTTCACAACCCCACTGCAACCCCCTGGAAGCAGAGGAGGGACCCTATCCCCCATGCCCCACATAACAGAGCTTTGCTCTTTCCCCAGTTTACCTTAGCTGACGAAGCTCCCTCGTACACCTTCAGACTATTCTCCAGTGCCTGCATATCCTGACCATCCCTGACCATCACAGAAACGTCATCTGCATACGCTGACACTGCTATGCCTGTCCAGCACACTCCCTTCAGTCTCCTGCGTAGCAGGCCCAAAAAAAGGTTCAATGGCTAGTGTATATAACTGCCCTGATAGAGGGCATCCTTGTCTAATGCCCCGCCTCACCCAGACTGGCCTACTGAGCCCCCCTCCCACCTTAACCATACATGATGCCCCAGCATACAACATCTTCACATAGGCCAAAAACCTTTCCCCAAACCCAAACACAGACATCACATTAAACAGATACTCATGGTCCACTCTATCAAAGGCCTTCTCTTGATCTAAAGAGACCAGACCAAAGTTCACATTAGAACTTCTCGACAAGTCCAACATGTCCCTGATTAAGAACAAGTTGTCCGTGATTAAGCGTCCTGGTATGCAATATGTCTGGTCCTTGTGTACTATAGAGTCCAGATGGGATTTTAGTCTGTTAGCGAGGACCTTGGCAAATATCTTGTAGTCCGCACAGAGCAATGCCACAGGCCTCCAGTTCTTAAGTTCACACAAGTCCCCTTTTTTGGGCAGGAGTGTCAGAGCCGCCCGACGGCAGCTCATCGGCAACTCTCCTACCCCGACGCATTCACGCAACACGCGAAAGAAGTCCAGTCCAATTATTCCCCAGAATTTTTTATAAAACTCCACTGGGAGTCCATCGACCCCCGGTGCACGGCCGGGGGACATCTGGGTTACGGCCTCTGCCAGTTCATGGGACAACAGGGGAATGTCCATTTCATCCCTTTGTACCAGAGAGAGCTTAGGGAGTTCGGCAAACAAAACCTGAGCACACATAGGATCACACAGTTCTGCCTTATACAATTCAGTATAAAACTCCACAGTCCGCTCCCGCATCTCCCCCACCACAGAGGTCACCCGCCCATCCGAAAGCCGTAGACAATGCATACCCTTGGCTTCACCGCTCTGTCTTTCCAAACCAAAGAAGAAGGAGCTGGGAGCATCCATCTCCTTGAGCATGGAGAACCTAGCTCTTACAAGTGCTCCCTTTGCTTTAACCTGGAAAAAACTGCCCAGGTCCCTACGTAGTTCAGCTAGATTAACCTGGAGGCCTACATTGCCTTGCCCCACCAGCTCTACCTCCATCTCACTAATACTACGTTCGAGTTCCCCCAATACTCTCCTAGCCTCTGAGGATGACAGAGCTGTATACTGTTGGCAGAAAAGCCGAATTTGGACTTTTCCCACATCCCACCATTGACTCAGAGACTCATACTCCTCTCTTCGCTGCCCCCACCTTTCCCAAAAAGTCTGGAAACCTGAGCAAAAAGTGGCATCTTGTAAGAGCTTTACATTAAACTTCCAATAGGATGCCTGCCGAGGCCCTGGTGAAATAGACAGCCGAGCCATGGTTATGTGATGATCCGAAAAACCCACCGGGAGAATGGTAGCGCCCAACAACCTATTGCTCTGATTCCTGGACATGTACAATCGATCAAGTCGGGCTGCACTCACCCTAGCCCCAAAGACCTTCACCCATGTATACTGTCTTGTGTTGGGATGTCTAGTTCTCCAAACATCAACTAGGTCAAATTGATTAATAATGTCCCTTAACACCCCCACTGAGCCTGAATGAGGCTCCTCCCCATTTCTGTCTTTCGTAAAATCCATCATACAGTTCCAGTCCCCGCCGACCACCAGCGTCTCCTCAGGCGCTACCTGTGAGAGTTCCTTTCTAAGACACCCAAATAGAAGCCCCCTCTCTCTCCCTGTGTTGGGCGCATACACATTTATAAAGACAAAACCCCTGTTGTTAATTTCTGCCTTTACTACAAGCAGTCTACCTGTACACACCTCTTTTGAGGAGCAAATTTTTACAGACAGACCCGGTACAAAAAGGACTGCCACCCCTGCACTAACATTTGTTCCATGGCTCAGCACACTTGCCCCTTTCCACCAGAGCCCCCAATCAACTTCATTCACCACATTGCTATGCGTCTCCTGCAGAAACAACACTTGTACTTTTTTTTGTTTTACATATTCACCCAACACACTCCTCTTTCCCGCATCTCTGGCGCCATTAATATTAAGCGAGCCTACCCAAAGAGTCTCCATAAGAAGTGGGAGAAAAGCCAGCAAAGAAAGAGACCAATAGCAAAGCTCAAAAAGCTCCAGTGCCAGAAAGAAAACTTTCATCTAGACAGTGTCTGAAGGTAGACCTTTACGCACAGTTGTGACCCACTTCCTTAACCTAAACCGTTTCCTGGGTGAGAGGACACCATGCCCCTCATTTTTCATTGCATGTTGCACTGATCTTACAAACTTTCCCCGGATCGCAAAAAAAAGCCTCAAGATTAACCTTTTTCCCCTTAGTCTCCTTCAGGAACCTTGACAGTTCCCTCACTGTGTACTTTGACCCCTCTGACTGACTGGCTGTCAGCTCTGGACCCATTGAGGAGGAGTCTGAAAAGAAATCCTCCTCATCGTCTACTTCCTCAGACTCACCTTCCTCCTCCTCATCTCCATCTCCCATCCTGACCACCTGTCCTTCCTCTCTAGTCGGGGCCTCCCCCCCCCCGCACCAGGCAACCTGACCACCTGCCCTTCCTCTCTAGTCGGGGCCTCCCCCCCCGCACCAGGCAAAGGTTCCTTGGTGTCTTTCATCACACCAGCCTCTGCCCTCCCAGTTCCTTTCTTCTCCCCCTTTTTCCTCTTCCGCTTGACACCCTCCTCCACCCCTCCTAGTCGCTTACCCTTCCCCACTACACTCTCCTCATCCACTAACATAACCTGACTAGACCCAGCCTCATCTACACCACCATCTATAGCATGACTAGACCCAGCCTCATCTACACCACCATCTATAGCATGACTAGGCCCAGCCTCATCTACACCACACTCCATAACATGACTAGACCCAGCCTCAGCTACACCACCATCCATCACACGACTAGACCCAGCCCCATCTACACCACCATCTATAGCATGACTAGGCCCAGCCCCATCTACACCACCATCTATAGCATGACTAGACCCAGCCCCATCTACACCACCACCTATAGCATGACTAGACCCAGCCTTAACTACACCACCATCTGTCGCATGACTAGACCCAGCCTCTGCTGCCTGTGTCTCATGGCCCCCTGCACGTTGACCTCTATTTCCCCCACTGGCGCTTGAACCCTCACCTTGTCTACGGCCTTTATGTGGGCACGCAAAGCTCTTATGCCCCAAATCCCCACACTCAAAGCACCGTAGACTATCTGTGCTGGCAAAACCTGCGTAGAGCCCCTCCCCATGCCTCACTTTAAAGTGCACATTTAACTGTTGCTCATTGTTGTTCAGAAACATGAACACTTGCCTCCGGAATGAAACAACGTGCTTGACGGCATCTGCCTGAAAACCTGCCGACAGTACACGAAAACCACTAGCAAACTTACCAAAACGACTCAACTCCTTCCTGATTTGATCATCTGTAATAAACGGAGGCAAATTTGCAACTACCACCCTGGTCGAAGGGGTAGAAAGAGGAGAAATTGGCACCAACACATCCCTTACAAATATTCCGCTTGAAATGAGCCTACCCACCAAATGTGCCCTTTTCATGAACACAACCACAGCTTTGTTCATTCTGGACGCGGAATGTATAAATTCGGCTCCTACCTGTTCGCCGACCGCGAGCAGAACCTCCTCCACCTTAATTCCATTCTCAGGAACACACCTGAATCCATGCCGTAACGACAGCGTTTCCTCCGCGCTAGGCTGCGAAGCCATCGCTCACACCTCACCGTTCAAAACCCCAGGAAACTAAACCTCTGTCCTCTTCCTCTCTAACTTTGAAAAATAAAAAACAATGGGTACCACTAACACAAACAGTGCATTAACCCTCCACCATAGAAGAGAGAAAACAAGGAAGGAAAACAAACAAATTAGTTAGGACAAGCCCTCCACACCAAACACTCAAACTCCAAAAAACTCCCAGCATGCACTGAGAGAGAGAGAGAGAGAGAGAGAGAGAATAAAAATGCGATCAGGAGTTTTCACCTCTTTATCAATTTACCGCTAATATTACACTCTGGTGGCACACTCTATTTTACAAGCATTTTGTCAGCCTCAAACTGACCAAAATATGTACAACTCTTGATTACAGGCACTCTAAATGCAGTATTATAATGTGGACTGGTTTGAATTATTTTAAATTATTTTGTATATTTTCCATGTTGAGAGCTCTAAATCCGGCTGAGAATATTACAGCGAGATGAAACCACATCTGTTGGATTTGCTAGACTGTCACCTTTCCTATGCCATCTCCCAGATGTGGCTCTGTCGCTCAGAGGAAGAGGAAATGTATTATTAGTCTGGATAGGCCAGAAAATGTGACACATCAGTCCCTATGCAAATAAGCGGTCTGAAACCTGACACTTCAAGTCAGCTATGCTGAGAGAGTGGTAGTGGAGAGCAGACAGATGGGGCTTTCTGGCACTATAAGGCACGGGACCGTATGACATTCACAGAGCACTTTGTACACCCATGAGGCGGCACACAATTGGCCCAGCGTCGTCCGGGTTAGGGGAGGGTTTGACTGGCCGTGATTTCCTTGTCCCATCGTGCTCTAGCGACTCCTTGTAGCGGGCCGGGTGCCTGCAAGCTGACTTCGGTCGCCAGCTGGACGGTGTTTCCTCCAACACGTTGGTGCGGCTGGCTTCTGGGTTAAGCGAGCAGTGTGTCAAGAAGCAGTGCGGCATGGTAGGGTCGTGTTTCAGAGGACGCATGGCTCTCGACCTTCGCCTCTCCCGAGTTCGTAGGGGAGTTGCAGCGACGGGACAAGACTGTAACTGCCAATTGGATATCACGAAATTGGGGAGAAAAAGGGGTAAAAGTACAAACAAAAAAAATTATACAAAATAATAATACAAAAAATAACAATGCATTGAAAACGAACTAGTCGCCAGTTGTTGTTGCCCATGGTGAACATACCTCTAAATTAAAAGACGTTATCAAAGTTGATCAACAAAGTTAAACAGGTAGGCCTAAACTATTTCTGATAAATATCACCTTACTGATACTAATCAGGAATAGTACACTATAAAATCACAATGATAAATACATAATAGAAACCCCCATTGAGTGGGTATTTGCGAAAGTATTCACCCCCCTTGGCATTTTTCCTATTTTGTTGCCTTACAACCTGGAATTAAAATGGATTTTTGGGGGGTTTGTATTTTTTGATTTATACAGCATGCCTATCACTTTGAAGATGCAAAATATTTTCTATTGTGTAACAAACAAGAAATAAGACAAAAAACCAGAAAACTTGAGCGTGCATAACTATTCACCCCCCCAAGTCAATACTTTGTAGAGGCACCTTTTGCAGCAATTACAGCTGCATGTCTCTTGGGGTATGTCTCTATAAGCTTGGCACATCTAGCCACTGGGATTTTTGCCAATTTTCCAAGGCAAAAGTGCTCCAGCTCCTTCAAATTAGATGGGTTCCGCTGGTGTACAGTAATCTTTGTCAAACAACAGATTCTCAATTGGATTGAGGTCTGGGCTTTGACTAGACCATTCCAAGACATTTAAATGTTTCCCCTTAAACCACTCAAGTGTTGCTTTAGCAGTGTGCTTAGGGTCATTGTCGTGCTGGAACAAGCAGTAGTGTCTGAGTGTGTGTGTCTCTCTCTCTGTCTCTCTCTCTCTCTCTCTCTCTCTCTCTCTCTCTTCTCTCTCTCTCTCTCTCTCTCTCTCTCTCTCTCTCTCTCTCTCTCTCTCTCTCTCTCTCTCTCTCTGTCTCTCTCTCTCTCTCTCTCTCAAAGACAGCACTGCCACCTAGGGTCACACATGGGAGTACATCATGTCTCTATCCTCTTCCCCTTCTCATGCACTCCGACAATAACTAAAGCCTTGTTCACACTGCAGGCCTTGATGCTCAAATCAGTTTTGTTTTTCAAATCCATTTTGTGAAACTTACAAGTGACCAAATCGGATTTGTGTGTGTTCAGACAGCAGTCATTTGCTGACATGGCTACGCTAGTTGTCATAGTAATGACGGTTGTGTGCGCAGTGGTGTAGGCTGATTGGTGGTGGTGCTCATGCTTACTATCACTCATAAGTTATGTAAAATGTAAATGTAAAATAAGTTATGTAGCAAGTTAAGGTGACAACAATGCCTGCCATGGACGTTTCCCAGTTGCTTTGAATGTTCAAAATCAGAGCTTGCGAGGATCTTCAGAGAAGAATGGGAGAAACTCCCCAAATACAGGTGTGCCAAGCTTGTAGCGTCATACCCAAGATGACTCAAGGCTGCAATCGCTACCAAAGGTGCTTCAACAAAGTACTGAGTAAAGGGTCTGAATACTTATGCAAATGTGACATTTCCGTTTTTTATTTTTAATACATTTGCAAAAATTTCTAAAAACCTGTTTTTGCTTTGTCATTATGGGGTATTGTGTGTAGATTGATGAGGGAAAAAACGATTTAATCAATTTTAGAATAAGGCTATAACGCAACAAAATGTTGAAAAAGTCAAGGGGTCTGAAAACTTTCCAAATGCACTGTATACAGTATGTTGGGTAAATTGACAAGGCAACACAATATATAATAGACAGTAGCAGCAGCGAGTGTGAAAGTGTGTGTGTGTGTTTGTGTGTGTATGTGTGTTGTCAGTATGCATGGGTGCGCATGTGATGTGTGTGTGGGCGTATGTAGTGTGTGTGTGTATGTGTATGTGTGTGTTGGGGTGTCAGTTTTAAATACACTGCATGACCAAAAGTATGTGGACACCTGCTCATCCAAAATCATGGGCATTAATTTGGAGTTGGTCCCACCTTTGCTGCTGTAACAGCCTTCACTCTTCTGGGAAGGGTTTCCACTAGATGTTGGAACATTGCTGCGGGGACTTGCTTCCATTCAGCCACAAGAGCATTAGTGTTGTTGGCCGATTAGGCCTGGCTTGCAGTTTCCATTCCAATTCATCCCTCAAGAGTACGATTGTCATGCTGAAACAGGAAAGGGTCTTCCCTAAACTGTTGCCACAAAGTTGGAAGCACAGAATCGTCTAGAATGTCATTATATGCTGTAGCGTTTAGATTTCCCTTCACTGGAACTAAGGGGCCTTGCCCGAACCATGAAAAACAGCCCCAGACCATTTTTCCTCCTCCACCAAACTTTACAGTTGGCACTATGCATTGGGGCAGGTAGCGTTCTCCTGGCATCCGCCAAACCCAGATTCGTCCATTGCACTGCCAGATGGTGAAGTGTGATTCATCGGTCCAGAGAACGTGTTTCCACTGCTCCAGAGTCCAATGACGGTGAGCTTTACACCACTCCAGCCAACGCTTGGCATTTAGCATGGTGATCTTAACCTTGTGTGAAGCTGATCGGCTCCTGACGAACAGTTCTTGTGATGACGTTGCTTCCAGAGGCAGTTTGTTTCTCGGTAGTGAGTGTTGCAACCGAGGACAGACAATTTTTACGCGCTACACGCTTCAGCACTCGGCGGTCCCTTTCTGTGAGTTTGTTTGGCCTACCACTTCACGGCTGAGTCGTTGTTGCTCTTAGACGTTTCCACTTCACAATAACAGCACTTACAGTTGACCGGCGCAGCTCTAGCAGGTCAGAGATTTAACAAACTGACTTGTTGGAAAGGTGGCATCCTATGACGGTGCCATGTTGAAAGTCACTGAGCTCTTCAGTATGGGCCATTTTACTGCCAATGTTTGTCTATAGAGATTGCATGGCTGTGTGCTCGATTTTTTACACCTGTCAGCAATGGGTGTGGCTGAAATGTCCGAATACACTAATTTGAAGGGGTGTCAATATGTTTTTGTGTATATAGTGTGCGTGTAAGTGTGTGGGTAGTTTGTGTCAGTGCAAGAGAGTTAGTGAAAAATAGAGTAAATGCAGGTAGTTCGGGTAGCCATTTGGTTAGCTCTTTAGCAGTCTTGTTTAGCAGTCTTACTGTATGTCTTGTGGGTAAAAGCTGTTAAGGGTCCTGTTGGTTCCAGACTTGGTGCACTGGTACAGCTTGCCATGCGGTAGCAGAGAGAACAGTCTATGGCTTGAGTAGTTGGAGTCTTGTAATTTTTGGGGGACTTCCTCTGACAGTGCCTGGTATATTAGTCCTGGATGGCAGGGAGCTCGGCCCCAGTGATGTACTGGGCCATACTCACCACCTCTGTAGCGCCTTGCGGTCGGGTGCCTTGCAGTTGCCGTACCAAGCGGTGATGCAGCCAGTCAAGATGCTCTCAATGGTGCAGCTGTATAACTTTTTGAGGATCTGAGGGCCCATGCCAAATCTTTCAGCTTCCTGAGGGAGAAGAGGCACTGTAGTGCTCTCTTCACAATTGTGTGGGTATGTGTGGACCATGTTAATTCCTTAGTGATGTGGACACCAAGGAACATGAAGCTCTAGACCCGCTCCACTACAGCCCAATTGTTTCCTATAGTCCACGATCAGCTCCTTTGTTGTGTTGACGTTGAGGGTGAGGTTATTGTCCTGGCACCACACCGTCGTGTCATCAGCAAACTTGATGGTGGTGTTGGAGTTGTGCGCTGCCATCCAGTCATGGGTGAACAGGGAATACAGGAGGGTACGAAGCACACACCCCTGAGGGGCCCCCGTGTTGATGGTCAGTGTGGCAAATGTGTTGTTGCCTACCCTAACTGCCACGAAGTCCCGGATCCAGTTGCAGAGGGAGGTGTTCCAGGGTCCTGAACTTGGAAGGGACTATGGTGTTGAATGCTGAGCTGTGGTCAATGAAAAGCATTTTTCCATAGGTATTCCTTTTGTCCAGGTGGGTGAGGGCAGGTTGGAGTGCAATAGAGTGCATCTGTGGATCTGCCCATGACTAGTGCTGTTGCGATGACTGTATTACCACCACACCGGCAGTCATGAGTCATGACCGCAGTAAAATTCTACGTGACCATTGAGTCACGGTAATCTCCTATTAAAAGTACTCTGGACATGTGTTAGTAATACCTAACTCGCTAACGATTATCAGGTCGCTAATGGCTTGGTACTCAGGGCTCTATTGTCCCTCTAACCACTCTGACATCAATGCAAATGCAATCGAAAATCACATCAAAACAGCATGTGCTTTTAAAACTCACCTCACAGTGATTGATCAATTTGAAAAAAGAAGTTCAACAACAGGTTGAAACTGAGTGGAAAACATGGTCATTGTGGATGATGTTAAAAAGCCTAACATAACAAAATGGACAGCACTTTCTAAGGTGATGATTAATTCAAAACACCCATATCAGTGGAGGCTCCTCAGTGGAGGAAGGGGAGAACCTTCCTCCTCAGTGAATTTAATAAAAATAAAAATAGTGAAACATTAAAAATTGATCCTTTTTAGATAAAACTATACTAAATATATTAATGTTACTAAATAATTGATTAAAACACTGTTTTGCAATGAAGGTCTACAGTAGCCTCAACAACACTCTGTAGGGTAGCACCATGGTGAAGCCGGAGAACTCAAGGACATTCAGAGACATTCGGAGAAGCCCCTCCTGTGTTGTCTTGTCTGTGTGCTTAGGGTTGGTGTCCTGTTGGAAGGTAAACTTTCGCCCCAGCCTGAGGTCTTGAGCAGGTTTTCATCAATGATCTCTCTGTACTTTACTCAGTTCATCTTTCCCTCATTTTACATTTTAGTCATTTAGCAGACGCTCTTATCCAGAGCGACTTACAGTTAGTGAATACATATTTTTTTTATACTGGCCCCCCGTGGGAATCAAACCCACAACCCTGGCGTTGCAAACGCCATGCTCTATCAACTGAGCTACATCCCTGCCGGCCATTCCCTCCCCTACCCTGGACGACGCTGGGCAAATTGTGCGCCGCCCATGAGTCTCCCGGTCGCGGCCGGCGGCGACAGAGCCTGGATTTGAACCAGGATCTCTAGTGGCACAGTTAGCACTGCGATGCAGTGCCTTAGACCACTGCGCCACTCAGGAGTACAATCGATCCTGACTAGTCTCCCAGTCCCTGCCGCTGAAAAACATCCCAACGGCATGATGCTGCCACCACCATGCTTCACCATAGGGATGGTGCCAGGTTTCCTCCAGACGTGATGCTTGGCATTCAGGCCAAAGAGTTAACTCTTGGTTTCATCAGAACAGAGAATCTTGTTTCTCATGGTCTGAGAGTCCTTTAGGTGCCTTTTGGCAAACTCCAAGAGGGCTGTCTTGTGCTTTTTACTGAGGAGTGGCTTCCGTCTGGCTACTCTACCATAAAGGCTTGATTGTTGGAGTGCTGCAGAGATGGTTGCCCTTCTGGAAGGTTCTCCTATCTCCACAGAGAAACGCTGGAGCTCTTTCAGAGTGACCATCGGGTTCTTGGTCACCTCCCTGACCAAGGCTCATATCCCCGATTGCTCAGTTTGGGCAGGCGGTCAGCTCTAGGAAGAGTCTTCGTGGTTCCAAACTTCTTCCATTTAAGAATGATGGAGGCCACTGTGTTGCCTCATCCATTGTCGGGAGAGGTTGTGTTTTCTCTAGCAGGAGGTAAGCTTGGCTTCTTATATGGTGTTGAGTAAAGCTTAAATCATGTATTTAGATTGTAGGTAGGTATTGTAGTTAGGTATTATAGGTAGTTTACTCAGGTAGTTATTGTAGGTTATTGTAGGTAATTATTGTATTCGGCGGACCCCGGCGAAGCACGAGGCTAGCTTACCCACTACTTGGACCAACAAAGCTAGCTAGCTAGCTAGCGGGTAGCTACTGGTAACTTTTAGCAACTGTGGTTAGTTGTTTCCAATGTTATTTCACGCTTAAGAGTACCTGTGATTGAGCCAGCTAGCTGCCACCATTCAGCTGTTTTTCTAACCTCATTATCCGAGGCATTAACGTTAGGTGGTTGGTAGCTGCTGTACTTAATTACAGCTACTGATTGCAGTCTGCCAGTTTGGCTTTATACATAGCTTGGGCTTTGTCGAGTAAGGCTTAAACTATGTACTTAGATTGTAGTTAGGTATTATAGGTAGGCATCGTGGGCTGTATATTATTAAGTAGTATAGGTAGGCATCGTGGGCTGTTGTGGGTAGTTGTTGTGTAGTTATTGTAGGTTACTTTTGTATTCGGCGGTGCCGGGTGTAGCACGAAGCTAGCTAGCTAACTCACCTCCTGGATTAGCTGGCGAGTAGCTATTAGCAACGGTAGCAACTAAAAACAATATCCTTTTAGCCAGCTACATTCGTTCGCAGCGACGCCGTTTTTCAAACAAAGTCAACACAGCAGCCATTGCTAGCTAGCCAACACTACCAGCTGGCTGTACTGTAGTAGCTAAATACAATATCTTTGTGCTAGCTACCCAACGTTTAATCATTGCTGCGTTATGAAAGGTAAGCTTGGCTTCTTATATGGTGTTGAGTAAAGCTTAAACCATGTATTCAGATTGTAGGTAGGTATTGTAGTTAGGTATTATAGGTAGTTTACTCAGGTAGTTATTGTAGGTTATTGTAGGTAATTATTGTATTCGGCGGACCCCGGCGAAGCACGAGGCTAGCTTACCCACTACTTGGACCAACAAAGCTAGCTAGCTAGCTAGCGGGTAGCTACTGGTAACTTTTAGCAACTGTGGTTAGTTGTTTCCAATGTTATTTCACGCTTAAGAGTACCTGTGATTGAGCCAGCTAGCTGCCACCATTCAGCTGTTTTTCTAACCTCATTATCCGAGGCATTAACGTTAGGTGGTTGGTAGCTGCTGTACTTAATTACAGCTACTGATAACAGTCTGCTGTAGTTTACAACAATTCTAATTTCTAAAGTGGAAGTTGGGAGAGTTTTATTCGGGTGGTTCAGTGAAACAATTATAGTTTCTGAGGTGGAAGTTGGGAGAGTTATATTTTTTTGGTGAGGGAGGCCTGCTCTCTCCTTTCCCAGATGTTTAGTTCATTTCATTCCGATCTCCTCTGCATTATTGTAGCCATCTGCTGCAGCCTGTCAACTATGCCTCTGCCTATCCCTGTTCTCTCCTCTCCGCACAGGCTACACAAACGCCTCACACCGCGTGGCTGCTGCCTCTCTAACCTGGTGGTCCCTGCACGCACCACACACCTGGAGTTCCAGGTCTCAGGCAGCCTCTGGAACTGCCGTTCTGCTGCCAACAAGGCTGACTTCATCCCAGCCTATGCTACCCTCCAGTCCCTCGACATCCTGGCGCTGACGGAAACATGGATTACCACTGAAAACACTGCTACTCCTACTGCTCTCTCCTCGTCTGACCATGTGTTCTCGCATACCCCGAGAGCATCTGGTCAGAGGGGTGGTGGCACAGGAATCCTCATCTCTCCCAAGTGGTCATTCTCAATTTTTCCCCTAACCCATCTGTCTATCTCCTCATTTGAATTCCACGCTGTCACAGTCACTAGCCCATTTAAGCTTAATATCCTTGTCATCTATCGCCCTCCAGGTTCCCTTGGAGAGTTCATCAATGAGCTTGACGCCTTGATAAGTTCCTTTCCTGAGGATGGCTCACCCTTCACAGTTTTGGGGGATTTCAACCTCCCTACGTCTACATTTGACTCATTTCTCTCTGCCTCCTTCTTTCCACTCCTCTCCTCTTTTGACCTCACCCTCTCACCGTCCCCCCCTACTCACAAGGCAGGCTTGACTTCATCTTTACTAGATGTTGCTCTTCTACTAATCTCACTGCAACTCCCCTCCATGTCTCCGACCACTACTTTGTATCCTTTTCTCTCTCGCTCTCCTCCAACACTACTCACTCTGCCCCTACACAGATGGTAACGCGCCGCCGCAACCTTCGCTCTCTCTCTCCCACTACTCTCTCCTCTTCCATCCTATCATCTCTTCCCTCTGCTCAATCCTTCTCCCTCCAATCTCCTGATTCTGCCTCCTCAACCCTCCTCTCCTCCCTTTCTGCATCCTTTGACTCCCTGTGTCCCCTATCCTCCCTGCCGGCTCGGTCCTCCCCTCCAGCTCCGTGGCTTGATGACTCATTGAGAGCTCACAGAACAGAGCTCCGGGCAGCGGAGCGGAAATGGAAGAAAACTAAACTCCCTACCGACCTGGCATCTTTTCACTCCCTCCTCTCTACATTTTCTTCATCTGTTTCTGCTGCTAAGGCCACTTTCTACCACTCTAAATTCCAAGCATCTGCCTCTAACCCTAGGAAGCTCTTTGCCACATTCTCCTCACTGCTGAATCCCCCCCTCCTCCCTCTCTGTGGATGACTTCGTCAACCACTTTGAAAAGAAGGTTGACGACATCCGATCCTCGTTTGTTAAGTCTAATGACACTGCTGGTCCTGCTCACACTGCCCTACCCTATGCTTTGACTTCTTTCCCCCCTCTCTCTCCAGATAAAATCTTGCGACTAGTGACTGCAGGCCAACAACAACCTGCCCGCTTGACCCATTCCCTCCTCTCTTCTCCAGACCATCTCCGGTGACCTTCTCCCCTACCTCACCTCGCTGATCAACTCATCCTTGACCGCTGGCCATGTCCCTTCCGTCTTCAAGAGAGCGAGAGTTGCACCCCTTCTCAAAAAACCAACACTCGATCCCACTGATGTCAACAACTACAGACCAGTATCCCTTCTTTCTTTTCTTTCCAAAACTATTGAGCGTGCCGTCTTTAGCCAACTCTCTTGCTATCTCTCTCAGAATGACCTTCTTGATCCAAACCAGTCAGGTTTCAGGACTGGTCATTCAACTGAGACTGCTCTTCTCTGTGTCACGGAGGCTCTCCGCACTGCTAAAGCTAACTCTCTCTCCTCTGCTCTTGTCCTTCTAGACCTGTCTGCTGCCTTTGATACTGTGAACCATCAGATCCTCCTCTCCACCCTCTCCGAGCTGGGCATCTCCGGCGCGGCTCACTCCTGGATTGCGTCCTACCTGACCGGTCGCTCCTACCAAGTGGCGTGGCGAGAAGCTGTCTCCGCACCACGTGCTCTCACCACTGGTGTCCCCAGGGCTCAGTTCTAGGCCCTCTCCTTTTCTCCCTATACACCAAGTCACTTGGCTCTGTCATATCCTCACATGGCCTCTCCTATCATTGCTACACTGATGATACACAACTAATCTTCTCCTTTCCCCCTTCTGATAACCAGGTGGCGAATCGCATCTCTGCATGTCTGGCCGACATATCAGTATGGATGACGGATCACCACCTCAAGCTGAACCCTGGCAAGACGGAGCTGCTCTTCCTCCCGGGGAAGGACTGCCCGTTCCATGATCTCGCCATCACGGTTGACAACTCCGTTGTGTCCTCCTCCCAGAGTGCGAAGAGCCTTGGCGTGACCCTGGACAACACCCTGTCGTTCTCCGCTAACATCAAGGCGGTGACCCGATCCTGCAGGTTCATGCTCTACAACATTCGGAGAGTACGACCCTGCCTTACACAGGAAGCGGCACAGGTCCTAATCCAGGCACTTGTCATCTCCCGTCTGGATTACTGCAACTCGCTGTTGGCTGGGCTCCCTGCCTGTGCCATTAAACCCCTACAACTCATCCAGAATGCCGCAGCCCGTCTGGTGTTCAACCTTCCCAAGTTCTCTCACGTCACCCCCCTCCTCCGCACACTCCACTGGCTTCCAGTTGAAGCTCGCATCCGTTACAAGACCATGGTGCTTGCCTATGGAGCAGTGAGGGGAACGGCACCTCCGTACCTTCAGGCTCTGATCAGTCCCTACACCCAAACGAGGGCATTGCGTTCATCCACCTCTGGCCTGCTGGCTCCCCTTCCTCTGCGGAAGCATAGTTCCCGCTCAGCCCAGTCAAAACTGTTCGCTGCTCTGGCACCCCAATGGTGGAACAAGCTCCCTCACGACGCCAGGACAGCGGAGTCACTCACCACCTTCCGGAGACATTTGAAACCCCACCTCTTTAAGGAATACCTGGGATAGGATGAAGTAATCCTTCTACCCCCCCGCCCCCCCAAAAAAAATAAAATAAAAATAAATAAATATTGTAAAGTGGTTAACCCACTGGCTATAGGGTGAATGCACCAATTTGTAAGTCGCTCTGGATAAGAGCGTCTGCTAAATGACTTAAATGTAAATGTCTCGGGGACCTTCAATGCTGCAGACATTTTTTGGTACCCTTCCGCAGTTCTGTGCCTCGACACAATCCTGTCTCGGAGCTCTACGGACAATTCCTTCGATCTCATGGCTTGGTTATTGCTCTGACATGCACTGTCAACTGTGGGACCTTATATAGACAGGTGTGTGCCTTTCCAAATCATGTCCAATCAATTGAATTTACCACACGTGGACTCCAATCAAGTTGTAGAAACATCTCAAGGATGATCAATGGAAACAGGATGCATCTGAGCTCAATTTCGAGTCTCATTGCAAAGGGTCTGAATACTTATGTAAATAAGGTTTTTCCGTTTTTAAAACATTTGCAAAAAAATCTAAATACCAGTTTTCGCTTGGTCATTATGGGGTACTGTGTGTAGATTGATGAGGAAATAAATAAATAAAATCCATTTTAGAATAAGGCTGTAACATGGGCGGCAGGTAGCTTAGTGGTTAAAAGCGTTGTGCCAGTAACCGTAAGGTCGCTGGTTCTAATCCCTGAGCCAACTAGGTGAAAAATCTGTCGATGTGCCCTTGAGCAAGGCACTTACCCCTAATTGCTCCTGTAAGTCGCTCTGGATAAGAGCGTCTGCTAAATAATGTAAATGTAATAATAAAATGTGGAAAAAGTCAAGAGGTCTGAATACTTTCCGAATGCATTCAATTGATTTATTAGACTTGTTTAAATGTGGATGTTCCAAAGGCACTCATCAGCTGCTTGTATGTCTGGAGGCCTGGAGATGCTAAACATGTTTATGTTATTCTATTGCATGATAATAACAGGCTGACAAAATGGCCCTAGCCATGACCAGCCTTTCAAAGCATTTCATGGCTATAGATGTGAGTGCTATGCCCCATAGGCAGGTTACCTTGGTATTCTTGGGCATGGGGACTATGGTGGTCTGCTTGAAACAAGTTGGTATTACAGACCGGGTCAGGGAGAGGTTGAAAATGTCAATGAAGACACTTGCCAATATGAAAATATAGGCTATTTAGAAAGGGCACATGGCTGCTTGAGCTGCCACTTCAGTCTGTGATGGTGGGAGTGGTTTTGCCTAATTGAATCATGTTTGAACCTTGAATATTGGAGTAAGCTGACAAAAAAATGTAATTCTGTAGGTTTTTGAGTGTCTAATTAAAATATTTACAGATGTTATTAGACAAAGACAGCCAGAGCAACATATAGCAGGGAGTTCGTATATGATCAGAAAACTACAGATGGGTTATATAGATAGCTGAAAATGACTGTCCATCATTTATTGTATTTGTCATCTCAGGGATGCTACTTGAAAATGTCACAGAGAATAAATTTCTGGTTTTGCTCATCACTAAACAGTCAATAGAAATTATAAAATTACACTAAAACTGTGTAGGACATCACTAAATACCTTATAATAACAACCCAAATGTTAAAAGTGGGTGAGTTGTCCTTTAAGTAAATTTGACGACATCTTAATGCAGGCTGGTATGACAAAGTTGTTTCCTACTAATTATTTGCCTACAGCATTTTTGCAATGTCATCGTATTTCCAAACCAATATATCGTAATTTAGGCAAAACAATCATTAGCGCCCGTTAAGAATCACTAATCCTTTGGGCATCAGTATGGCTGAGAGCAGCATGAGAACATTGACAACAATGGCGTGACACGACCAAGTGACAGAGATGCAATGCATGAATAGCAGTTGTGTTACTGTGTAGAAGTGAATATATGACTAGTTTCAGGAAACTAGCCGTATGTCGCACGTCACTACTTCACAGGAGCGCCATTTGAACGTAAACGTTGAATTTTTTTATCAAAATGCGTTTTTGGCCAGAAATGCCTTCTGGAATATGTGAACTTTCATATACCTTAATAACAAACTTGTATGCCATCTGTAAAAATGAATACAATTGTTAAATTACGAGCCTAGTTGGTTTAGCCATGGAAAAAGACAGCAATGTTCCCGATAGCCTTGAATGGTTGAGATAATGAGTGGGCTGGACATGCTGAGAAATGAGTTCGGATTGGTCTGCCATGTAGCGCGCTTCTGTCTATAATATGAGCTGGTCAGTATGTGTTGGCCTTTCTAACACAGCTTTTTTGAACGATATCACATAGTAGAACTGCATAAGTGTTGCTCTCCACTTTCTGGAGGATCGAGTTTTGAAATCAGCGGAATTAGAGTATGATAGCTAAGGAGATGGAGAAATTTCTGGCGTTCGATTGCAAATATGCAGACGGAGTCGAAAAGAGAACACAGAATACTCCGGATTACATCTTCAAACTAAGGGCAACCATGGCATCCGTGACAGAGAGGGAGAAGCGTCCATCCATGTATACGGGTAAGAGAGTCGAGCTAGCTACATTTTCAGGTATTACACGTTTCTAAAATGTTTCTAATTTTGTCAGAAAGTCGTTTTCATTTCAAGTTAAAGTGTACTGTTAGCTAGCTAGCTAGCATTACCTGGCTGGCTCTCTAGCTAACATTACATGAATGATCTGTGTAGTAATATTATTCGTATCTCAGAGCCATTTGTATTGCTAGTTATAGCCTAATGTTAGCTAGCTAACATTGAACCTGGTTGGTTAGCTACCTGCAGATTCATGCAGGGTAGTAATGTTATTTAAATTGACATTTTAGTCATTTAGCAGACGCTCTTATCCAGAGCGACTTACAGTTAGTGAGCGCATACATTTTCCTACTAGCCCCCCGTGGGAATCAAACCCACAACCCTGGCGTTGCAAGCGCCATGCTCTACCAACTGAGCTACACGTGGCTTTTGAGTTGGGATTATGGTAATTGTTTGGCTAGCTAGCTACATTTCTAAACAAAAGACTCCACTATGCAAGTAACTATTTCAATATATTTTTCATGATGTCACTGCGACAACTGCCGATAGACGTAGCTGATAAAGTCGCTCTGGCTATCTACTCCGATTTCAGAGCACTCTCGCCTGAGTGTGCCAGAGTGCAGAATAATTGACAAATTTACAAACGCTCGACACCCGTTGAATATGGCCGTGTCAGTAAACGTTGGCAAAAAAAGCGTAATTAAATTATTGCCAGCAGGACAGTTGCAGTCACCAACGTTCTGGATAACATAAAAACAGCCTAACCAGCTCTGCTAGGGCAAGTAAAATGGTCAGAGTGAGCTGTTCTCTCATTTGTGTCTGGAAGTAGCTAGCAAGCTAGCCAACGTTAGCCAGTTAGCTTGAGTGCTTAACTGCTGTTGTTAGGTCAGAACGCTCGGATCAACCCTACTTTTCGGCCAGAGCGTCCAGTGTGCGCTCCGAGAGCAAAACACTCAGAGTTTAAGAACACCCAGAGCACACTCTGGCACTCCAGATTAAATCTACGAACACACCCGTAGTATAAACCAGCCTTTAGTCTTGAAATCTTTGGTTGTTTAGTACATCCTTAAAGAGATGGGTGGGGCTAAAGCTTAAATGAAGGATGCTGAATGGATGTAGAGAAAGAAGCGCTCTCCAGTAGGTACCAAAACATTCAAGTGACATTTTCTCAGAAGCAAGGTTTCAAGTTTATCAACTTTCAAAGCAGAATTACTTTCCCATTGTTCCTCAACTGTAGTGTATGATATACAATTTTCTAGCTCTGAGTCTCTACTTTTATCCAATTTAAAAAACAGAATTTCTAATTTTGCTACATAAGACCGAATCGAGCCAGTCGGTCACATATAATCATTGTTTATCTCAGCTTTCAAGAGATACAGTACTAGTGTATATCAGGTCACACAAAATACCAACAACACATTGTTCTCTGCTGTAAAACAACACCTCAACATGTCAGGGATGTAATGCCTATCACCTTTAAAAAGAGTTATGATCTATGCTTGTGTCTGTCCAATAAACAGTGAGCCAACAGTGTGTCTGTTGCCGAGGAGATAAGGCTAGAGGAGTGTGGGTGGAAGGTGCTGTGTTTGAACTTCAGATAGCATGTGATGACATAATTCTCCTTCCTGTCTCACTCATGCATTCCCTGACCTTTCTTTCTAATCCCTTTTCAGACCACTGTTTGTCAAAGGGCCTGGCGGTATGACCTGCCTCCCGCCATGATAAAATCGAATTAATTCCATTCAGGGCTCACTCTGATGCTCCCTCTGTCCATCTGCCTGTGTCTTCATGTATGCCCTCACATATGTGTTCAATGCGGTTTGTGTATAGGAGTACGTATGCCACTATACCACAGTTATATGGCTTGTCTGCATTTTTTTTTTTTACGTCTACTCCAGCATCACTATAGAAATATGTGACTTCACAGACAGAGTGTGGTCGCGTGTGACTGGCATGATTTTCAATGTGAATTTGAATTACTTGTGGCCATGAGAGTTGTATGTGTGAATGTGACATTTCTCTGTGGTAAGGTATTTTGGAATGGTGGATTTCATGCATGTTTTATACTGAACAAAAACATAAACGCAACATGCAACAATTTCTAAGATTTTACTGTGTTTCAGTTCATATAAGGAAATCAGTCAATTTAAATACATTCATTAGGCCCTAATCTATGGATTTCACATGACTGGGAATACAGATATGCATCTGTTGGTCACAGATACCTTTAAAAAAAAGTAGGGGTGTGGATTGCCATCAATAAAATGCAATTGTGTTCGTTGTCGGTAGTAGCTTATGCCTGCCCATACCATAACCCCACTGCCACCATGGGGAACTCTGTTCACAACGTAGACATAAGCAAACCGCTCGCCATACACTTGGTCTGCGGTTGTTAGGCTGGTTGGACATACTGCCAAATTCTCTAAAATAACGTTGGAGGTGGCTTATGGTAGAGAAATTAACATTTTATTGTCTGGCAACAGCTCTGGTGGACATTCCTGCAGTCAGCATTTACATGCCAATTGCACGCTCCCTCAAAACGTGAGACATCTGTTGCATTATTTGTCCCCAGCACAAGGTGCACCTGTGTAATGATCATGCTGTTTAATCAGATTCTTGATATGCCACAGGTCAGGTGGATGGATTATCTTGGCAAAGGAGAAATGCTCACTAATAGGGATGTTAACAAATGTGGGCACAATATGAAATAAATAAGCTTTTTGTGCGTATGGAACATTTCTGTGATCTTTTATTTCAGCTCATGAAACATGGGACCAACACTTTACATGTTGCATTTATATTTTTATTCAGTGTATCCACCTCATTTTCGAACACTTAAAACACGGAAGCCAAACGCGGAAAATATGGATACAACTTCCTCTGCACTTGTCATTATCATAATTCATATGTGCGCTACTAGAAATCCCTGCATTAGCATGTTTCTGTTAGCTGATACCTCATGACAAAATACAGCACATTACTGTCCTGCTAATGTGCCTGGACCTTGTAGGCTAAACTGCAGAGAAAAAAAACATAACTGATCCAAATGGTTGCCCAATCAGGCAGGCCAGATGCAGTAATTTAGAAATTAATATGCATTCAAAACGCCAGGCTTTTGCGCGGTTACTGAAATTAGATAGGCTATTCACTGCGGTTTAGAGTCTAGACTAGAGTTTTGTACTCACTGTACTCAAAACAATAATAGCATTCTTCATTACATTGTGTTGTTGTAGCCTAGGTAGGATACATTTCCCCCCCTAAAAAACAGAAACAATAGGGTAGCTTTTCGAGCTGTGTACCCGGGGAGCGCACTCAGCGCAGACTTAGGAGCGCACAGTGTCTATGATTTCGTTATCTGATAAACTTTTTATTTTTTCTTTCGCTGTGTAAATTGACTGGATATATTCACTGCATATTAAGCCTACCATTGAGTTTATGAATATGCACAGTGGTCCAGCGTCGACCGACGTAGGGGAGGGTTTGGCCGGCAGGGATGTGGGTTCGTTTCCCACGGGAAGCCAGTATGATTATTAATTTTTTAAAATAAAAATAATAATAATACATGTCTGCATTCACTAACTGTAAGTTGCTCTGGATAAGAGCGTCTGCTAAATGACTAAAATGTAAATGTAAATGTAAAATATTTTAGTGAGTCCACCAGATCAGAGGCAGTAGGGATGACCAGGGATTTCCTCTTGATAAGTATGTGAATTAGACAATTTTCCTGTTCTGCTAAGCATTCAAAATGTAACGAGTACTTTTGGGTGTCAGTTAAAATGTATGGAGTAAAAAGTACATTCTTTTCTTTAGGAATGTAGTGAAGTAAGAGTAAAACTTGTCAAAGATATAAATAGTGAAGTAAAGTACAGATACCCCAATAAACTACTTAAGTAGTACTTTAAAGTATTTTTACCAAAGTACTTTATTGTCCAATACACACACTTATCAAGAGAACATCCCTGGTCATCCTTACTGCCTCTGATCTGGCGCACTCACTAAACACAAATGCTTTGTTTTGAAATGATGTCTGAGTGTTGGAGTGTGACCCTGGCTATCCGTAAATAAAATAAAAATAAAATTGTCTGGTTTTCTTAATATAAGGAATTTTAAATTATTTTACTTACTTTTACTTTTGTTACTTAAGTATATTTTATCAACTATATTTACTTTTGATACTTAAATCCAAATACTTTTAGAATTTTACTCAAGTAGTATTTTACTGGGTGACTTTCACCTTTACTTTAGTCATTTTCTCTTTACTTTTACTCAAGTATGAGAATTGAGTTGTAGTGTCTGAACAATTTATGACTTTGCTGACGTTTGCAAATGGTCGTAGAGGATGTTGACTCAGCTTGAGAAAGCATCTGGAGAGTATTTCTATAGGGGCACCCTAAAACAGAGGAAGTCTGCTATGTGGATGCCTGGGATTGGTCTGTAGGGGAAAACACCCATATCAGGTTACATAGGATATATAGTGGGGAGAACAAGTATTTGATACACTGCCGATGTTGCATGTTTTCCTACTTACAAAGCATTTAGAGGTCTGTAATTTTTATCATAGGTACACTTCAACTGTGAGAGACGGAATCTAAAACAAAAATCCAGAAAATCACATTGTATGATTTTTAAGTAACTAATTTGCATTTTATTGCATGACATAAGTATTTGATCACCTACCAACCAGTAAGAATTCCGGCTCTCACAGACCTGTTAGTTTTTCTTTAAGAAGCCCTCCTGTTCTCCACTCATTACCTGTATTAACTGCACCTGTTTGAACTCGTTACCTGTATAAAAGACACCTGTCCACACACTCAATAAAACAGACTCCAACCTCTCCACAATGGCCAACACCAGAGAGCTGTGTAAGGACATCAGGGATAAAATTGTAGACCTGCATAAGGCTGGGATGGGCTACAGGACAATAGGCAAGCAGCTTGGTGAGAAGGCAACAACTGTTGGCGCAATTATTAGAAAATGGAAGAAGTTCAAGATGACGGTCAATCACCCTCGGTCTGGGGCTACATGCAAGATCTCACCTCGTGGGGCATCAATGATCATGAGGAAGGTGAGGGATCAGCCCAGAACTACACGGCAGGACCTGGTCAATGACCTGAAGAGAGCTGGGACCACAGTCTCAAAGAAAACCATTAGTAACAGCGCATGTCCAGGCCCATCTGAAGTTTGCCAATGACCATCTGGATGATCCAGAGGAGAAATGGGAGAAGGTCATGTGGTCTGATGAGACAAAAATTGAGCTTTTTGGTCTAAACTCCACTCGCCGTGTTTGGAGGAAGAAGAAGGATGAGTACAACCCCAAGAACACCATCCCAACCATGAAGCATGGAGGTGTAAACATCATTCTTTGGGGATGCTTTTCTGCAAAGGGGACAGGACGACTGCACCGTATTGAGGGGAGGATGGATGGGGCCATGTATCGCGAGATCTTGGCCAACAACCTCCTTCCCTCAGTAAGAGCATTGAAGATGGGTCGTGGCTGGTCTTCCAGCATGACAACGACCCGAAACACACAGCCAGGGCAACTAAGGAGTGGCTCCGTAAGAAGCATGAAGACCTAGCCAGTCTCCAGACCTGAACCCAATAGAACATCTTTGGAGGGAGCTGAAAGTCCGTATTGCCCAGCGACAGCCCTGAAACCTGAAGGATCTGGAGAAGGTCTGAATGGAGGAGTGGGCCAAAATCCCTGCTGCAGTGTGTGCAAACCTGGTCAAGACCTACAGGAAACGTATGATCTCTGTAATTGCAAACAAAGGTTTCTGTACCAAATATTAAGTTCTGCTTTTCGGATGTATCAAATACTTATGTCATGCAATAAAATGCAAATTAATTACTTAAAAATCATACAATGTGATTTTCTGGATTTTTGTTTTAGATTACGTCTCTCACAGTTGAAGTGTACTTATGATAAAAATTACAGACCTCTACATGCTTTGTAAGTAGGAAATCCTGCAAAATCGGCAGTGTATCAAATACTTGTTCTCCCCACTGTATATACTATGGTTTGGAACAAAGGAGGGGAGTATAACATATTAGAGATTGGGACCGGTTATTCTCCAGATGTCTGCAGATGTCTGTAAATTGACGCTGAAATCCTTTGATATAATAAACCTTTATAATAAAAGTACAGTGTCAGCGGATTCCTTGTTCTCACAGCATCTCAGCATCGTTTTCTTGACACTACATTAATGGCGACGAGGATGCCCACCCTGGGAAGCTACATTAATGGTGACGAGGTATTTGGGCCGTGTTGCGTCTTTTCTCAGCGTTCCATTCATGGGCGCCGAGCTGACTCTCACTTCAGAGTCCGGCAGATAAGGGTGAGTTTTCTCACCACTTTGGGCACTGGTCAGTTCGTGTGTCCGTGTGTGTGCGTTGAATGAATGCACCGTTAAGAACTTGCGTGTGTGCTTTGCTGTTATTTGCTGTGGGATAAGAGTCCGTTCTAAATTTCTAAATTTGTTTGCGTTGAAAGCAACGCAAACAGGGGGGAGTGTCTATAGGATTGATAATACTGGACACAGGGATATTTTGCTTGAATAAAATTCAAAAATAACAGAATGAAGGGAAGGCCAGTAACTAAGGAAAATGTATACAAATTAGGACATCGCAAATCAAGCCCTCAAACGAGGCGACCATTAGGATGGGCCGAAAATCCTGAAATCTCACTAGGTTGGTTTTTAGGTCAGTTCAGGGAACTGGAGATTGTGGTAGATACATTCGGTTGCAAGTTACCGCTCGACTTATAGTTGACGAGGTATATGTTCGATGTAACCGCTCATTGAATATCCGCAAACTCGAGGTAGCAGAAATTTAGGAACAATGGGAAAAAACGGCGCGATGGTAGTAGCATGCTTAGAGGTCCGTAGGAACGGATAAAAGCCTCTTAAACTGTGTGTGTGTGTGTGTGTGTGGAAGAGAGTAGGATTTGTGTTCTATGTTTTGTGTTGGTTTGTGAGCTCTGTTAAGTGTTACTGTTTGTCTGTGTTGGGGGAAATAACGGAGGGACAGCTGGTCTGTCTACTTTCTGTTGTTTAGCTTGGAGAGAGCTGCTTGGGAGCTCTTCTCACTCTGAAATCGCATTGGTGAATGAACTACGCATGCGTGTGATTTTATGAGTTTAGAGTTACGTAGAGCAAATATGCCACTCCCCTGCCTGCACTGAGCTGCTAGGAGACGCAGGCTCAGAGCAGACAGAGAAGAATTGGGAGACTTACACACTAATAAAGTATTCTGTTTGTTAAATTGGCTGTTGCTTAACGATGAAACTATTTGATTGAGACCTATTGAATTGATGAATTAGAGATATGTTGACGGATTATATATAAAATAAAATGTTATTGAGCTATCTATAATATTCCTTAGTTAAGCTGTTTGCTTATTTCTTAGTGCGAATGTGAACAGAGGAGTATTGCATGGTTGAAATAACCCAGTGAGTGCATAAAATACTAAATTCTTGTCTGTTCCTTTGTTCTTCTGTGATATGAGAGACGATAAGGAGGAGACAGAGAGAGAGAGGAGGTGCTAACGAGTGCATCACGCGACAGGGTGTGCTGCAACGGATCAAGTCAAATCAAGGCTAGTACTGTTCTATTCACAAAACGTACCTTCCCATAGAGGATATTTTGGGTGCCTAGCATATTTCATGTTGTGACAATTTGACAGGGACTTGGCAACAGACTGATCAATTGATGTAATTACATATTGGAGTTTTTTGTGCATGAGTTGGTTTGATTAGAGTTGAGTTGGGAAATCGAGCACTGACATTATTCTGTAAAATTAAGGTAATTGGGTGCTTATTAAGCAATTGGTTTGTGAGTGCTGTAGTGTTGCTGGATTAGAGGTATTTCTTTTTTGGATTGCTCTGAAGTTGACTACTTTCCTTTACCTTTCCTGATCGGATGTGGTAAGATTGCCACTAATCAATAATTTGGTAAAATAAAATAAAAATGAATAAATAAATAAATAAATAAATTGATGAATGAATGAATTGATTAATTAATTAATTAATTAATTTTGGGGGAAAAAGAGAAAAAAAGGGAGGGAACCATAAGCTACATAGTCTAAATTAATAAAATAATTCACAATAAAGGAATATAAAAGAGTTGTTACAATGGGGGAAAAAGGACATCAGAACTATGAAAGTAATTATTCCTGTTGATGTAGTAGAAAATAGTAATCCTGCAGTTAATGGTATTGCAAGGTTATCTGGAAAGTGGAATAAACGTTGGCCTGACATTGAACAACCATGGCCAGTGGAAGGGACTCTTAACCCTGACGTCATCAACATAATGAAAGTTCTTGAATAATAACAGAGAGGAAAAGCAGAAACGACCATAAAGATGAATCCAAACTCCAAAAGTAAGAAGAAAGCGATGACGATTTGGAGATTAAAGGTGCTTCATATTCAAGAGGATTTTATCCTACAATGATTAGCACAAAAGAAATAGAAAGAGATATAGACCGATGCGTATCATGCCTGGATAAGGAGAATAATTTAGAAGAAGTAAGAGAACTGGAAGAACAACTCAAGAAGCTGAAGATACAGAAGAAAAAACTGCTGAGAAAAGGATCCCAAGAATTGGAGAAGAAGTATACATTGAGGCTGAGGAAAGAGAGCAAGAAGATGATGCCAGTGATGTTTCGAGGACAGAACCTAGAATATAAGCCTTTGCAGAATACCGAAATGTCAGATATACTTGAGAAGTTGCCTACTCTTCAAGATGGAGCATATCCTTGGATATCAAAATTGGAAGAAATTACAGTGGGAACACAGTCTGCCATAGGAGATATTAAGATAATTTTGGCTAATCTCCTTGGGATTCCAGATATGGAAGACATTTTTCAGAGAGCTGGACTTAATAGATATGTGGGGACTGCGGTGAATGACCCTGAATTGTTGGCTGCAATTAGAAATTGGCTGTGGAGAGCACTGAAAGATATGTTTCCAACAAATGTGCATCCTGACAACATTCTGATTGACCCACTAGGACAACAAGAAAATCCGAGAGCCTATGTGTCAAGAGTTCATCAAGTGTGGAGAAATATTACCGGAAATGATCCAGATGTGAGTCAAATTGAGCAGTCAATTTTGAGAGCTAAACTGCAGATGGGACTGCCCTCACCAGTAAGGAGCAAACTGGCAGAGGTGGTTGGACTTGGAAGCATGACAAAAGGTGTCTATACAGATCATATAGCCCATCAAGTGGATCTGTAGAGGAAAAAGGAACACAACTAGAAAGAACAGGACCAAGAAACTCTCAGAAAACTCAATGAAATACAACTGGGGGAGAATAAGAAGGAGAAGAAATAAGCTTTGGTTATGAAGAATCAGTGTGCACCAAATCAACAATCACTGCCACAGCTTCAACTGGACCAGTTCCAACCGCAATTGTACCAGCCACCAATAGCGGTACTAGTTGTTTCATATCCATAGCCAGTCTCTGGACAGACACAGAATTGGAGAGGAAGAGGACGAGAAGGCTTAGAAAGAGGAAGAGGAGGAAGATTTAAGCCATACTTCCAACAATCTTCAGAAGTGTGTTATGATTGTGGACAGGTTGGTGACTTTGCCTGTGAGTGCAATGGGCCAGGAGGGAACATCAGAGGGAATTTCAGAGGAAGATACAGGGGCCAGTCAAGATCATCTGGAGGACCGGTGAACCCCTATAGGGGCCCGGAGCAAGGATTCTAGGGGTGCCCAGAAGATCCGAAAGGGGGGTGTCAGCTGGTAGCATCAGGACCGGAAAAACATCCAACAATTGAGGTGAAAATAAACAACTGACCATTGGAAGTGATGGCGGATAGCGGAGCTGCTTTTACCTGCATTCGGCCTGAAGATGCTACACATCTCCCTATGTCCAATCAACTAATTAGGACAATCGGATTTGAGGGAATAAAACAGCTGGATTCTGGATTGGAAATCTCAGTGAAGATTTTTTGAAGCAGGCTAAGATATGGAAGAAATTTAAGGGGGAAAATATGCCAGATGCGAGGCTTCTGGAATATCCATTTCAACTCAGCTAAAGTATTTCAAGAATGCTGCCCAATTGAACTCAGGAGAATGGTTGAGTCATCAACCAAAGAAAGTTCAACTCAGTTTATGTTGAATAATTTTAGGACCACAAGGAGCAGATATGAAGATAAACATAGATGATTATCTGGATAAAGATTTTGAGATTGAGAAGAGTGTGCCACATGTGACCTAGTTTGTTTCTGAAGGGTATGAGCAGAAGCAAATAGGAGAAATGATGACAGAAGCAGAGAAAGCTGTTTTTGTACTGATGAAAGAGAATTGGGGGATTTGGAGGAGTGAAGATCAGCGATTTCTCAAAATAATGATTGTGGCTCAAGGACAAGGAGATTCATAAACTGTACGGATGACACATGAATCTATTTGCAGTGTGAAGATGGATTAAAAATCTATAAAAGAGGAGATGTTGCAACAAGTTCAAGAATGTTTGTGATCTCAAAGTAGTACCGATATTGGACTTGTGAAATCAGCCCAATTGAGGTGAAAGTTGAACTTCGACAGGAGCCAGACCTCCTTGGAAGAATCAGTATCCATTGAAAAATGAAGCAATCCAAGGGATTGAACAACAAATTTCAAAAGCAGGAGTTTTGAAGACAATAGAAAAAACCTTAGAGTAGCAATCAATTGTTGTCTTTGGAGAAACCATGAGGGGTTGATAGTAGCGCCTCTAGACCTATTAGGTCTGATGATGTGTTAGCTAATGTTGCAAGGGGGGTGCACAATCTGTCTGAAAAATGTTGCAGGGGTGTTTGCAGGGGTGTGACTGTTTGCAGGGGTGTGACTGTTATTCTTGGTTACATTCCTACACCAAGAGGTGAATAAGATGTCAAACTAAGCTAAAAGATGCTCAATCGTTTGCCAAGTTTTTGTGTAAAGAAGTCATAAGCAGGTGGGGACTTCCTGATCAAATATCCTCAAATTAGTGGGAAAGGAATTTGTGGATAAATCAGTGAAATGGTTTTTGAAAAAATTAGTGGGAAAGGAATTTGTGGATAAATCAGTGAAAACATTAGGAGAAAAGTCAGACTAAAAAAGTTATGAAAACTAGGGTTGAAGGAACTCTAGGACAGTCAGCTCAGCTTCAATGTTAGTACGAGAGAGAGAACAGTGGTGAAGGGAAATTTAGAGTTAAGTGGAAATATAAAAAAGAAGAAGTGTTGTTATCAGGACAAGAAGTAGAAGCTGTTTCACCTAGTCAAAGGAAGTATATTTTGTACAACGATATGAAGTGGAAGAGGGTTATGAGTGATTGCTCAATTATTTTGAGTAATTTAGAGGGGAAGATCAGGGAGAATACTATCATGGAGGTACAGGATGAGTTCTTTGATTTTGATGGAAGCCAATAAGATATATCTGATCAATACTGCTCGTTAGGGAAGAGAGAAACTAAATGGAAGGCATGTTTTGCAAATTAAAGATGGATGGGCAGGTAGGAATCTTTGGTTCCAGCAGTTACCTCATTCTGTAAGATCAGTGAGGAATCTTGAGGGTCCATGTCTGTTGAGAATTCCAGCACCAGGAACATGGGGTTGAATGTTAGAGAAGGTAGCTCAACCTCTATCAAGTATGTGTAAATCTTATGCTTTATCATGGCTGTTGTATCAGCAACAATCATTAACAGATAAAATATTGTCGTTGTAGAAGCATTTGTTTAGGCATAGGTTTAAGTGTTATTGGTTAAATTAATTACCCTATGTGAATTTGTTAGATAGGAAGGAAAATCAGTTAACAGCGCTTCATGAAGCATTGGAGGTGAAACCCGTGAGGTCTAAAAGCTGTTTATGTTAAAATAAAACATATGATGGAAAGAGGATGTTTAGGGGAATATCAGATGGTGATGATTATATGATGACTTTGGGTAAGCATGAACATAAGGTTAGTAATGAGAAATATAATGTAACTTTTTATGTTAAAGTTAGTAAGAAGAGAAGGACTTTGATGGTGAAAGATAAGCTTTTGCATGGTAATGTGACTATTGGGAATTTTAGAAACATCTGGGGTTTGTGGTGAGAAAGAATATATTCTTACCCTATGGATGGAAAGGATGTTGTTACATGTCGATGTTGAAGCTTCCATATGAGGTTTTTACCATTAAAAGAGGGGAAGCACCGGGAAATAGATAAATCTGATTCTGAAAGAGAGAAGTTTCATAGTCTGGAAGCCTACCATTGGAGGATAAGTCTAGGAGAGAAGTGGGGACTTTTTCCATGGTATGGTGTAAAATGTTTAGCAGATCACATTGATAATGTTACCTATACTTTGAAGGGTTTTGCAAATGAAACGATAAGAGGGTTTAACCTTCTGTCAAGACTCAAAGGAGTATTGATGGATAGATATAAATTTTGAATATCCGATCATTTTTCACGTTTTAAAATATCATGGTGATTTTAGTATTTTGTGATGAATCAAAGGAGGGAAATGGAATGTGATTCATTTTATATATCATTTTATATTTCATTTTTAGTTGATATTGATGTTTTAATTTGAATGTGTTGTTTTGCAAAAGATACTGTTTGGTCTTTTCTTTTCTTCCAGAAGCATATGGGGGAATGTGTAGAGGGGACAATATGAGTGGACTGGAGGAAGTGGAACAAGGAAGGTGTGGAAATGTTCAGATTCCATCATTGACGTTTCATTGAAAGTCGACACTGCTGAGGAGATGAAGTGTAGTGGACTACATTCCAGTGTCTGCAATGATATATAGACATATTTGCATGTGTAATACATAATTCGTGTCATATGTTTTTTGTATAAATTTTTGAAGAATGATATTTGCTGTAGTTGGGTACATGTGGGGATCTCAGATGTTTTTGTTTATTTTGTGGATGCTTAGGGATATTGGGTCTAGGCAGGGACAGAGAGAATCCACAGGAGGGTCTGATGGGTCGACCAGCCTGAATGTGGACAAATTTGATTGTATTTTGTTTGCTGAGGCTTTCATGTGTATTCAATTGTATCATAGTTTAAAATGCATTGATAAAGATTTATGAATTGATCTGGAGTACTTAAGTGTTTGCCTGGGGCAGAGGGGCCGTGAGAGAATTTTACTGTCTTGATTGATTGATGGATATTTGGAAAGAAAGCTGCCAGACAGGTTTTTCGCTCTCACACTCCACAAAGATTTGTTCATATTTCATAGAAATGTATTTACACTCCATAGAAAAGGAGGTTTACTCTCCATAAAATTTGGTTTATTGTTAAATACTCAATAAGAGAAATTTGTTTATTTGTCATAATCCTATTCTTTTTGTTTTCGAGACTTAATTAGTCTTGAAGGGGGGAAATATGTAGTGTCTGAACAATTTATGACTTTGTTGACGTTTGCAAATGGTCTTAGAGGATGTTGACTCAGCTTGAGAAAGCATCTGGAGAGTATTTCTATAGGGGCACCCTAAAACAGAGGAAGTCTGCTATGTGGAGTCCTGGGATTGGTCTGTAGGGGAAAACACCCATATCAGGTTACATAGGATATATATACTATGGTTTGGGACAAAGGAGGGGAGAATAACATATTAGAGATTGGGACCGGTTATTCTCCAGATGTCTGCAGATGTCTGTAAATTGACGCTGAAATCCTTTGATATAATAAAACTTTATAATCAAAGTACAGTGTCAGCGGATTCCTTGTTCTCACAGCATAAAAGCATCGTTTTCTCGACACTACATTAATGGCGACGAGGATGCCCACCCTGGGAAGCTACAGAGTACTTTTTCCACCACTGCCACTGAATATGCATAACCTACGCTTATAATTTAGGCTGTAGGCTACATCTCGAGCCAGTCTGTCTTCATTGTTCTGTTGTACATTTACGCACCTGGCCTCTCAGCTGCCACGGCTATTCCTTTTAAATTTTGTGGAGTCCCAGGAAAAGCCAGAATACAAAAGCTTGTTGGACACTTGTTTCGACTTATTTTCTTTAGCCTATTTGAGGAGAGTTGCACGCTTGCTCTTGCTTGCTGAATGTAAAATAGGCAACAGCATTAACGGGCGGGGAGTTGGAAGGAGAAGCCCATATTTTGCTATAGTATGCCTATCTTAATACCGGGCTACATCCTGACAAAATAAGCCTACACCATATGAGTGGCCTGATTAATGTACCTTTCTGGACCTTCTAAACTATCGAGAATAGACCCAAACTGATCCAAATGGTTGCATAATCAGGCCTAGGCTGTTGGCCTATGCAGTTATTTCGGCATGAAACAAACATGACATGTGAGCTGTTATTCATATTAGCCTACAGTCGTGGTCAAAAGTTTTGAGAATGACACAAGTATTGGTCTTCACAAAGTTTGCTGCTTCAGTGTTTTTAGATATTTTTGTCAGATGTTACTATGGTATACTGAAGTATAATTACAAGCATTCCATAAGTGTCAAAGGCTTTTATTGACAATTACATTAAGTTTATGCAATGTGTCAATATTTGCAGTGTTGAGCCTTCTTTTTCAAGACCTCTGCAATCCGCCCTGGCATGCTGTCAATTAACTTCTGGGCCACATCCTGACTGATGGCAGCCCATTCTTGCATAATCAATGCTTGGAGTTTGTCAGAATTTGTGGGTTTTTGTTTGTCCACCCGCCTCTTGAGGATTGACCACAAGTTCTCAATGGGATTAAGGTCTGGGGAGATTCCTGGCCACGGTCCCAAAATGTTGATGTTTTGTTCCCCGAGCCACTTAGTTATCACTTTTGCATTATGGCACTTTTGCATTATATGCTCCATCATGCTGGAAAAGGTATTGTTCGTCACCAAACTGTTCTTGGATGGTTGGGAGAAGTTGCTCTCGAAGGATGTGTTGGTACCATTCTGGAGTATATGCAAATTGCCATCATAAAAACAGAGACAGCAGACTTCGTGAAAATTAATATTTGTGTCATTCTCAAAACTTTTGACCATGACTGTACATCACTGCAGTTTACAATAATTGTGTATTCACTTGATAACAATAACTATTTCCTCTGTGTTGTTGTAGCCCAGGTATAATAATGCTATTGTATAAAGACATAGGCCTAGTCAATTGTGGAGTTTTGCGTGCCCGGTGACAACAGAGCGCACCCTGGAGGAACGCACTACAGATTTGCCATTTCATAATTTGTTAAATTATTTTTCTAGGACTTTGACAGGTAAATATTTACCCTATAGCACTAATATTTAGCTAATTAATGGCCTAATATCTAGCTAATATTTAGCTTCTTACTTCGGATACACATTACTAGCCTCTCTCTTCCAGCTGTTCTCGTGCGCAATAGGCGCAGGCCACGCAAGTCTCTCTGGCATTCCTCTTCTCATGATATCCCAAGAAAAGCCATAGGCTACAAAAGCTATAGGACATTCATTTTGGTAAATTTTTATACTAGCCATAATAGCCTATTCCGCGAAAGAAGCAGGCTTGCTCATGCTAATTGCTGAATGTAAAACTGTCCTACAGCACAGAAAATGCATGTCGGGGAAAGTTGCGGAGAGAAAGTGCATTGGTGTGATCACTTTTTGCCAGTTATGATAGCATTGTTGCACTGATACATTGCAAATAGTTGCACAGGACACACAAAGATGAGCGCAGTGAATAATAAGACCCAAAGAAATTGACAACCATTAGAAAAATGGAAATCACCTGCAAAGTCTATTATTTCCGTTGTTTGGTTGTGCCCATAGCAACGTTCGAAAATGAGGTGGATATGTGTGCATTAGGGGTGAGTGGCCTGTATCTGTGTGTGTGTGATATACACTGTGGTATTTGTCTGTGCTCCTGGTGTCTCTTGAGTGCCAGGTCTCCTTTGCTGTGTCCCCTTCACTCTAATGGCCAGGAATTAAGTAATGTATGCTGCATTATTTACATTTTATGACATTTTTGTCATTTAGTATCCAGAGCGACTTACACTTAGTGCAGTCATCTTAAGATAGCTAAGTGAGACAACAACACATCACAATCGTATCAAGTACATATTCTTTAGTTATGGGTTTCTCAGCCATGTCAATATTGTGTGCCCATTTCCCTGAGACATTTCAGAGGGAAAAAAGGCAACAAAACAATGTAATGGGCAGAAAGACCTTCAGACAGCACAATAGTGTGTGACGGATGAGGCAAATGCCTTGATTAACAGATGTTGGAGGACTGCTGGACAGGGGCGTCACTAGACATTCAGAACATCCAGGGCTCAGCCATGAAGACCTGGGGCTGACTCCGAGGGGAGATTTGATCCCTGCGCGACCGAAATGAAGCGCCCTGCACTCTTGGCCTCGCACGCTAGCAATGATAATTTTGCAGAAACATAACACTATTTTGCATCTCACTGCTTTCTTCCATGCGCTGTGCTCTCCTGACACCAAATAATTAACACTTCTTAATATTAATTTAATGGACTGTGGTCAGTAAACCCGTGGAATATGGTGTCAATAGTATTATTTAAAAAAGCTATTAGCAAGTACAAATTACAAGTGCATAACTATATCTTAATTGTTGCAATGTTTTCATAAACCATGTCCAATATTTGATTGGAAATTTAAAAAAGCCTAATTTTGATGTTGGTCACATTACTGCTAACTAACATGCTGACCAGACCGTCCGCGTGCTATATCGCGCGCATGTAGATTTTTTTCCTCACACACCAGACACGATCAGGACACACAGGTTGAAATATCAAAATGAACTCCGAACCAACTATATTAACTTGGGGACAGGTCAAAAAGCATTGAACATTTATGGCAATTTAGCTAGCTAGTTTGCCGTTGCTAGCTAATTTGTCCTGGGATATAAAAATTAGGTTGTTATTTTACCTGAAATGTACAAGGTCCTCTACTCCAACAATTAATCCGCAGATAAAACGGTAAACCAAGTTCAGGCTTCCTTCAGGCTTCTTCTTCTTCTTTGGACTTTATATGTCGGTTGGCAACCAACTTTAAGATGCATTACCACCACTAACTGGACTGGAGTGTGGACCTCAGTTCATCTTTTAATCATCCACGTGGGTATACAGTGCCTTGCAAAAGTATTCATTCCCCTTGGCGTTTTTCAAATTTTTTTTTATTTCAACCTGTAATTTAAATAGGTTTTTATTTAGATTTCATGTAATGAACATACACAATATAGTCAAAATTGGTGAAGTGAAATGAAAAAAATTACTTGTTTCAAAGAATTCTAAAAAATAAATAACGGAAAAGTGGTGCGTGCATATGTATTCACCCCCTTTGCTATGAAGCCCCTAAATAAGATCTGGTGCAACCAATTACCTTCAGATTTCACATAATTAGTTAGATTCCACACAGGTGGACTTTATTTAAGTGTCACAGGATCTCAGTATATATACACCTGTTCTGAAGGGCCCTAAAGTCTGCAACACCACTAAGCAAGGGGCACCACCAAGCAAGCGGCACCATGAAGACCAAGGAGCTCTCCAAACAGGTCAGGGACAAAAGTTGTGAAGAAGTACAGATCAGGGTTTGGTTACAAAAAAATATCAGAAACTTTGAACATCCCAGGAGCACCATTAAATCCATTATTAAAAAATTGAAAGAATATGGCACCACAACAATCCTGGCAAGAGAGGGCCGCCCACCAAAACTCATGGACCAGGCAAGGAGGGCATTAATCAGAGAGGCAACAAAGATAACAAAGATAATCCTGAAGGAGCTGCAAAGCTCCACAGCGGAGATTAGAGTATCTGTTCATAGGACCACTTTAAGCCGTACACTCCACACCTCTCATCACCCCGAGAACACCATGTTTTTCATCGGCAAGGACTGGGAAACTGGTCAGAATTGAAGGAATGATGGATGGCGCTAAATACAGGGAAATTCTTGAGGGAAACCTGTTTCAGTCTTCCAGAGATTTGAGACTGGGACGGAGGTTCACCTTCCAGCAGGACAATGACTCTAAGCATACTGCTAAAGCAACACTCGAGTGGTTTAAGGGGAAACATCTAAATGTATTGGAATGGCCTAGTCAAAGCCCAGAGCTCAATCCAATTGAGAATATTTGGTATGACTTAAAGATTATTGTACACAAGCGGAACCCATCCAACTTGAAGGAGCTGGAGCAGTTTTGCCTTGAAGAATGGGCAAAAATCCCAGTGGCTAGATGTGCCAAGCAAACAGACATACCCCAAGAGACTTGCAGCTGTAATTGCTGCAAAAGGTGGCTGTACAAAGTATTGACTTTGGGGGGGGTGAATAGTAATGCACACTCAAGTTTTCTGTTCTTTTGACTTATTTCTTGTTTGTTTCACAATAAAACATATTTTGCATCTTCAAAGTGGTAGGCAAATAAAATGATACAAACCCCCAAAAAATCCATTTTAATTCCAGGTTGTAAGGCAACAAAATCTGAAGAATTGCCAAGGGTGGTGAATACTTTCGCAAGCCACTGTATGCTCCTAAAAACCAATGAAGAGATAGGAGAGGCAGGACTTGCAGCGTGTCGAGCATCACAAATAGAACCAAGTTCTATTTTAGCACCTAGCCACGCAGACGCGCTCGAGCAGCGTGGGTGAAATGATTGAATAACATGTACAGTGGGGAAAAAAAGTATTTAGTCAGCCACCAATTGTGCAAATTCTCCCACTTAAAAAGATGAGAGAGGCCTGTAATTTTCATCATAGGTACACGTCAACTATGACAGACAAATTGAGAAAATACATTCCATAAAATCACATTGTAGGATTCTTTATGAATTTATTTGCAAATTATGGTGGAAAATAAGTATTTGGTCACCTACAATCAAGCAAGATTTCTGGCTCTCACAGACCTGTAACTTCTTCTTTAAGAGGCTCCCCTGTCCTCCACTCGTTACCTGTATTAATGGCACCTGTTTGAACTTGTTATCAGTATAAAAGACACCTGTCCACAACCTCAAACAGTCACACTCCAAACTCCACTATGGCCAAGACCAAAGAGCTGTCAAAGGACACCAGAAACAAAATTGTAGACCTGCACCAGGCTGGGAAGACTGAAGCTGCAATAGGTAAGCAGCTTGGTTTGAAGAAATGAACTGTGGGAGCAATTATTAGGAAATGGAAGACATACAAGACCACTGATAATCTCCCTCGATCTGGGGCTCCACGCAAGATCTCACCCCGTGGGGTCAAAATGATCACAAGAACGGTGAGCAAAAATCCCAGAACCACACGGGGGGACCTAGTGAATGACCTGCAGAGAGCTGGGACCAAAGTAACAAAGCCTACCATCAGTAACATACTACGCCGCCAGGGACTCAAATCCTGCAGTGCCAGACGTGTCCCCCTGCTTAAGCCAGTACATGTCCAGGCCCGTCTGAAGTTTGCTAGAGTGCATTTGGATGATCCAGAAGAGGATTGGGAGAATGTCATATGGTCAGATGAAACCAAAATAGAACTTTTTGGTAAAAACTCAACTCATCTTGTTTGGAGGACAAAGAATGCTGAGTTGCATCCAAAGAACACCATACCTACTGTGAAGCATGGGGGTGGAAACATGCTTTGGGGCTGTTTTTCTGCAAAGGGACCAGGACGACTGATCCGTGTAAAGAAAATAATGAATGGGGCCATGTATCGTGAGATTTTGAGTGAAAACCTCCTTCCATCAGCAAGAGCATTGAAGATGAAACGTGGCTGGGTCTTTCAGCATGACAATGATCCCAAACACACCGCCCGGGCAACGAAGGAGTGGCTTCGTAAGAAGCATTTCAAGGTCCTGGAGTGGCCTAGCCAGTCTCCAGATCTCAACCCCATAGAAAATCTTTGGAGGGGAGTTGAAAGTCTGTGTTGCCTAGCGACAGCCCCAAAACAACACTGCTCTAGAGGAGATCTGCATGGAGGAATGGGCCAAAATACCAGCAACAGTGTGTGAAAACCTTGTGAAGACTTACAGAAAACGTTTGACCTGTGTCATTGCCAATAAAGGGTATATAACAAAGTATTGAGAAACTTTTGTTATTGACCAAATACGTATTTTCCACCATAATTTGCAAATAAATTCATAAAAAATCCTACAATGTGATTTTCTGGAATTTTTTCCCTCATTTTGTCTGTCATAGTTGACGTGTACCTATAATGAAAATTACGGGCCTCTCTCATCTTTTTAAGTGGGAGAACATGCACAATTGGTGGCTGACTAAATACTTTTTTCCCCACTGTATGTGTACATTTATTTTGCGATGCGTCCGGTCTTGTCAGCATGTAATGTGAGCTAGTTACTGTGCAGTTCCAAAATAATCCAAATAGTGGCAGCCTAAACCACAAATTAATGTTTTGCATGAAACAATGTTCTAGTTACGTGCAATATAGCAGGATTGGGATTTTAGGCTGCAATCCTTTGGATTATGTTGGAACTGCATAAACTCACATCAGCAGTAGGCTTTTATTTTAACTGTATAGTGAGGGGGGGACTCAAACAACTTTTGCAGATAATACGTACAAAAGCAGGGACCAAACATGCTTGAAAATCTTGATTTTATAATAGTTGTGGTAATAAATCGCAGATTCCAAGGTCAATTAGCTACAGGACAATATTTCTACCTAATCAATTACACAAAAAGAAATACACCCCCTCCAACACCCCTGTAGTAACAACACTGTAATTTTACACACATGTACATACAAGCATACAATCCTTTCTCCAACTAAATATTCACAATGTTTGCGAGTTATATTATACAGGACTAGGATGTTAGTCCATTCATAAAGATTCGAAATTAAATCAAATTAAACTGTAAGTGCAAACCTGTCTATGACTTCACTCTTTCCCAAGCGTGTTAGTATGTATATCTTTGTCAATTGTCATGATGTATTCTATCTTGGGTCATTGGGCTCCTAAACCAGGTTTGTAGACGTCTTAATGCACTGAAGGATCTCTCACAGCTGCTAACTGGGATGGTCAGCGTGGCCTGTATGATTGCCTTCAGTGATGGGAACATATCAGGGTCTAACAATTTATACACACAGGACATGTCAGAAGTGGCATCTTTCTTTTTTTGAGAAGTAATGTTTAGCAAGGACTACTTCCTCTGGCTTGAGAGGAATGTGCCATGTTTGTCTTGTGTGGGCCTCCCCTCTCTCTATGTTCTCCTGTGTTCTCACTCTAGCCTGTCTGCTCCCCTCTCTTCCTTGCTGTCTGAAGTTCTGCTTTCCTGGATCTCCTATATTATTACAGAGATGGCATAGTATCAGTGCCGTAGCAATATGGAGTATTCTGAACAGACAAACACACACAAAAGAAATATACGCACGCACACACACAAACACAATATGAACAACAGGCAAATAATGTTTACCTGATTTGCGCTAAAAGTAAAATCTGGGATCATTTCTGTTCCTTAATGATATTAGCAGTTCACTCAATCTTCAACCTGATTAACATTCAACTATCTTACCCTTCGCTAACCACAATACCTGTGTTCTCTCTTTGTCGCTTTAGCAACAAAATTGAAATGCTTGCAACCATGGGGCAAAACAGATGAGGTTGGCTTAGATTGTTAACATGTAAGCTATATTTAGTCTCCAATGTTTATTGAAAACAAATACATTTGCACAATGACCATTTGTTGTTTCAAATACATCGTTACAGCTGTTGGTTAGCTAGCTAGCTAATTTTAGCCATATTTGCATTTACATGAAATCAGTCAAACCACCTCAAAACAAGACGTGGTATTAATAACATAATGAAACATGCTGAAATAAGCCACTTATGATTCCCACACATGGCAGTGTCATTCTTGCTAGCAATCTGGCCATCCAGAATCACAACAGGCTGACTTATGCCCCACAGAAGTGCGCACATCGTTTTTGTAATGCTAAATAATTTTATTGTAAACACACACACACAATCTATTCACTTATTCCTGCAAATACAACAACCATCTTTGTGTTTGCTGAGCTGCATCTTCAAATCCGTATGTCCATCTATTATAAATTGGAAAAAATGTTAACTCAGCTATCCAGCTTTGTTTTTTCAACAGATAGCTAACTAATTGAGCTGACGTTACCAAAAGTAGTTAACGTCATGTTAGCCATGTTAGCCTTAAGTTAGCTAGCTATCTTTATTAGTAATGTTTATCATATTTGGACAGTACTTGATTAGACAGTAATTGGTTAATTAGTGATACTTTGTCGGGTGGTGAACAGAGCTCCAGCAGTTGGATTCAGTGTCCAGATAGTACAGTTATTGATTAGCTATCAAAACCCTGCTCATAAAATCTGCTAGGTTGCTAATGAAGCAGCACTGCTCGCTAGACTAATGTTAGATAGTTAGCTTAACGTTAGAGTCAACATGTTGAAATGTAAGTTATTAGAATCTGGCTTACTGTGAGGTCAATAACTCTGAACATCATCATGGGCTAACAAAACGTGGTATAGTAATAGTTCACCTCCGGTTCTCCTTCTCATCTTTGTGCTCTCTCCCTCAGAGAATGAACAGTCGCCCGTGGGCGCCGTAATGTAATTTTTTGGGACTAATCAAAAATGACTTCGGAAACCACTTTGACTCCTCCTCCTAAAGTGCCACCGTACACAGAAATGCTGGTTTTAGGCAGCACTAAAACGGCAGGGCAGGCCAGGGCTCATGTTTGGAGTATTCATTGCCGTGTGTAATGCAGTGTAGCCTAGCTTGTTTTACACCATCCCAGCAGGGCAAAAGGCTCGGGGCTGAGACGAAATCATTCATCAGGTCTGGTGATGTCAATGCTGCTGGAGTTGGCATTTCCAGCATGCCAGGGTGGGTGCCTTGACTCCACTTCGATTGGCTAGTTGTAGGACCCAAAAAACAAAGAGATCTGCTGTTGGATCTGACAATTAATCTTGATGGTTGTACAGTTGTCTCAAATAACACTGTGAAGGACCTCAGCTTTACTCTGGGCCCTGATCTCTCTTTTGACGAACATATCAAGAGTATTTCAAAGGCAGCTTTTCTCCATCTTCGTAACATTGCTAAATTCAAAAATGTTTTGTTAAAAAATGATGCAGAAATGTGATGAGGTGTGAATGAAGGAGTCAGGCGTAGGAGGTAAAACACCGAAGTCCAGAGTTTATTCCGTTTACATAAATAAAACGCACCAAGCGTCAAAACGAAACTATCACAAGGGAAATATTCCACCTTGGCAATAACAAATGACCGAGCAACTCGCTCTCACAAAGAAACAATCACTCACAAAGACAAGGGAAACCGAGGGAACACTTATACACATACTAATTAGGGGAATGAGCACCAGGTGTGTGTGATTGACAAGACAAGACATGACAAGTGCAGTGATGAGAATGGGATCGGCAGTAGCTAGTAAGCCGTTGACGACGAACTTCGAAACCTGCCCGAAAAGGAGGGGAGGCAGCCTCGGCGGAAGTCATGACAGATCAAGATCTTGATTCACCCTTTCCACCTGCCCATTACTCTCGGGGTGAAATCCAGAAGTCAGGCTGACCGAGACCCCCAGACGTTCCATGAATGCCTTCCAGAACTCGGTCGGACACTATATCCTCTGGTACCCCATAGTGCCGGAAGACGTGAGTAAACAGAGCCTCCGCAGTTTGTAAGGTCGTGGGGAGACCGGGCAGAGGAAGGAGGCGGCAGGACTTCGAAAAGCGATCCACAATGACCAGGATAGTGGTGTTACCTTGGGAGATGGGAAGATCAGTAAGAAAATCAATACTAAGGTGAGACCATGTTCGTTGTGGAACTGGTAAAGTTTGTAGCTTACCCGCTGGGAGGTGCCTAAGTGCCTTACTCTGGGCACACACTGAGCAGGAGGAAACATACACCCTCACATCCTTAGCCAAGGTAGGCCACCAGTGCTTCTCAGTCAGGCAGCGCATTGTACGACCGATGCTGGATGACCAGAGGGTGACGTGTGTTCCCAGTAGATCAGACGATCACGGATAAGCGCAGGCACGTACTGCAGCCCAGCTGGACACTGCGGTGGAGATGGATCTGTGCATAATGCCTGCACTATATCCGCGTCCATCGCCCATACTACCGGCGTCACAATACATGAGGCCGGGTGTATGGGGGTGTTATCTCTGGGCCTCTCCTCTGTGTCATACAGCCGAGACAGTGCGTCTGCCTTCACATTCTTTGTACCCGGAATGTATGAGAGTGTGAAATTAAACCGGGTGAAGAAGAGGGCCCACTTGGCCTGGCGAGGATTCAGCCTCCTCGCTGCCCGAATGTACTCCAGGTTACGGTGGTCTGTCCAGATGAGGAGAGGGTGTTTCGCCCCTTCGAGCCAATGCCTCCACACCGTCAAAGCTCGGACAACAGCCAGCAGCTCCCGATCACCAACGCCATAGTTCTGCTCCGCCGAGCTGAGCTTCTTCGAAAAGAAGGCACAGGGGCGGAGCTTGGGTGGCATGCCCGAGCATTGGGATAAGACAGCGCCTATCCCTACCTCGGAAGCATCCACCTCCACTACGAACGGTAGTGATGGATCGGTGTGAGCCAGTACCGGGGCGGAGGTGAACAGACCCCGCAATCTACTGAAGGCCAAATCAGCCTCAGCAGACCAGCGGAGCCGGGACGGCCCACCCTTCAACAAGGAGGTAATGGGAGCTGCGACCTTGCCAAAGCCCCGAATAAACCTCCGATAGTAGTTGGCAAAGCCAAGAAAGCGCTGCACCTCCTTCACCGTGGTTGGAGTCGGCCAATTACGCACGGCTGAAATGCGATCTCCCTCCATCTCCACACCTGTGGTAGTAATGCGGTATCCGAGGAAGGAGACTGACTGCTGGAAAAACTCACACTTCTCTGCCTTGGCATAAAGATAATTTTCCAGCAGTCGGACCAGTACCTTGCAAACCAGGGACACATGCTCGGCGCGCATAGAGGAATACACCAGGATGTCATTGATGTAGACCACCACAACGCGACCAAGCATAGACTGGAAAATGGATGGAGCATTCATCAAACCGTAGGGCATCACCAGGTATTCATGATGCCCCGATGTTGTGCTGAATGCTGTTTTCCACTCATCCCCTTCCTGAATACGCACCAGGTTGTAGGCCCTCCTGAAGTCTAATTTGGTGAAAAAATGGGCCCCATGCATTGACTCAATCACTGAAGGAATGAGGGGAAGAGGATAACTAAATCGTACCGTCACCTTATTCATTGGTCGATAATCAATGCACGGGCGTAAACCGCCATCTTTCTTCTTTACAAAGAAGAAACTCGAGGAAGCAGGTGAAGTGGAGGGACGTATATACCCCTGGCGCAGGGACTCGGTGACGTATGTTTCCATAGCCTCCGTCTCAGCCTGCGACAGGGGAAACACATGACTCCTGGGAGGTACAGTGTCTACCCGAAGGTTTATCGCGCAATCCCCCTCCCGATGAGGTGGTAATTTAGTCGCTTGCATCTTGGAATACGCGAGCGCCAGATCATGGTATTCGGGGGGATTGCGCACGGTGGGGTTACCGTCTGGACTTTCCACCGTGGTCGCACCAACGGAAACACCTAGACACCTACCCGGACACTCACGCGACCACCCCGTAAGAACCCTCTGCGGCCATGAAAAATTGGGATTGTGAAGGACTAACCACGGAATACCTAAGACTACAGCGTAAGCAGGAGACTCAATAATCAAAAAAGTTATATACTCAACATGCGTCTCCTGTGTAATCATGGTGATGGGTACAATAACCTCCTTAACCAACCCGGACCCTAATGGTCGACTATCAAGTGCTCTGATGGGGAGTGGAATGGATAGGGGAACCAATGAAATGCCTTGACGGCATGCAAATGCCCTGTCCATAGAGTTCCCAGATGCACCTGAATCGACTAGCGCCTTACACTGGGAAACTACCAGGTGATTGGGAAAGGAGATAGATAAGGTACAGTGCGCCGCAAAGGGCTCTGATCAAGTTTGGGTGTTCGTTACCTGGGGTGATGCGTGAGTACCCTGCCTACCGCCTCCAGTCCCAAAGGAACGTTGACTGCGACGTGAGGTGGATTGTCCCTTCGTGCCACCATCGCTGTCCTCCTGCGCTCTTTCGACCGGCGGCTCCCCCCAGCTCCATCTGCTCGGGGTCAGAGTCGTTCAGAGTGGGAACGGGCAGACCCCTACCAGGACGTCCTCTGGCTGCTATCAGATTGTCCAGCCGGATGGCCATGTCCACCAGTTGGTAGAACGATAGCATGGCATCACGGCAGGCTAGCTCCCGTCGGACGTCCTCCCTTAGGTGGCACCAGAAATGGTCGATCAGGGCCCGCTCGTTCCACCCGGACCCCGCTGCCAATGCGTAGTCCTATGCGGTCCTCGTCCCCTGCCTCTGATGGACCAGTCGTTCGCCCGCCTCTGATCGAAAATGGCCCGAAAGAGGCGAGCAAACTCCCTGTAGTCCTCCAAGGCGGCACCTCCCTCGTTCCACACCGCTTGGCCCACTCCAGGGCTCTCCCACAAAGGCAGGAAACGAGGACGGATACCTTCTCCCGCTTCAGTGGCGCCTGCCTGATGCTTGAGAAATACAACTCTAGTTGGAGCAGAAATCCCTTACATCGCGCTGCCGGTGGCCGGGATATCTGGATCCCTCCAGGGGCTGGGGTGTAGGTGGCTGGATCCGGTTGACCAGCTGGTCTCGATAGACCGGGTCCTCTCCTCTCCAGGCGTTGTACTACCTGAAGAACCCGATCCATCGCTTCCCCCAAGCTGTGTGATTGACAAGACAAAACATGACAAGAGGAGTGATGAGAATGGGATCGGCAGTAGCTAGTAAGCCGGTGACGACGAACGCCGAAACCTGCCCGAACAAGGAGGGGAGGAAGCCTCGGCAGAAGTCGTGACATGAAAAGCTAACCCATGAATTTGTCACTTCTAGATTAGACTACTGCAATGCTCAACCCTCCAGCTACCCAAATAAAGCACTACATAATATCTCTCCGATTTGGTACTGCCGTACATACCTAAACATACGCTTCAGTCACAAGACGCAGGCCTCCTTATCTTCACTAGAATTTCTAAGCAAACAGCTGGAGGCAGGGCTTTCTCCTATAGAGCTCAATTTTTTTGGGATGGTCTGCCTATCCATATGAGAGACTCAGTCTCGACCTTGAAGTCTTTACTAAATACTCATCTCTTCAGTAGGTCCATGGGTGTCTGGCCCATAGGTGCGAAGGTAAACGGCAAGGCACTGGAGTGACGAACCGCCCTTTCTGTCTCTGCCTAGCCGGCTCCCCTCTCTCCATTGGGATCTTCTGCCTCCGACCCTATTACATTTTAGTCATTTAGCAGACACTCTTATCCAGAGCGACTTACAGGAGCAATTAGGTTTAAGTGCCTTGCTCAAGGGCACAGACAGATTTTGTCACTTGAGTGGGTTGAGTGGGATCTTCCTGTCCGGTTTTGCGCCCCCCCTTCCGGCTTGTGCGGTGGAGGAGATCTTCGTAGGCTATACTCAGTCTCAGGGTAGTAAGTTGGTGGTCTGTTGATATCCCTCTAGTGGTGTGGGGGCTGTGCTTTGGCAAAGTGGGTGGGGTTATATCCTGCCTGGTTGGTCCTGTCCGGGGTATCGTCAGAGGGGCGACACAGTATCCCCCTGACCCCCCCATCTCAGCCTCCATTATCTATGCTGCAATAGTCTATGTGCTGGGGGGCTAGGGTCAGTTTCTTATATCTTGGTGTAATTCTCCTGTCTTATCTGTTGTCCTGTGTGAATTTAAGTATGCTCCCTCTAATTCTCTCTTTAAATGTTTCCCCTTAAACCACTCAAGTGTTGCTTTACCAGTGTGCTTAGGGTCATTGTCGTGCTGGAACAAGCAGTTCTCTCTCTCTCTCTCTCTCTCTCTCTCTCTCTCTCTCTCTCTCTCTCTCTCTCTCTCTCTCTCTCTCTCTCTCTCTCTCTCTCTCTCTCTCTCTCTCTCTCTCTCTCTCTCTCTCTCTCTCTCTCTCTCTCTCTCTCTCTCTCTCTCTCTCTCTCTCTCTCTCTCTCTCTCTCTCTCTCTCTCTCTCTCTCTCTCTCTCTCTCTCTCTCTCTCTCTCTCTCTCTCTCTCTCTCTCTCTCTCTCTCTCTCTCTCTCTCTCTCTCTCTCTCTCTCTCTCTCTCTCTCTCTCTCTCTCTCTCTCTCTCTCTCTCTCTCTCTCTCTCTCCTCTCTCCCTTCCTTCCTTCCTTCCCGGAGGACCTGAGCCCTAGGACCATGCTTCAGGACTATCTGTCCTGATGACTCCTGCCTGTCCCCAGGCCAATTGGTCATGCTGCTGCTCCAGTTTCAACTGTTCTGCCTGCGGCTATGGAACCTTGCACTGTTCACCGGACATGCTACCTTTGCCAGCACCTGCTGTTTTCAACACTATCTCTCTCTCTCTCTCTCCCTCACTCACTCTCTCTTTTCCACACCTGCTGTCTCGACCTCTAAATGCATTTACTGACCTGTTGCACCGTCTACAATCACTGTGATTATTATTTGACCCTGCTGGTCATCTTTGAACGTTTGAACATCTTGAAGAACAATCTGGCCTTAATGGCCATTTACTCTTATAATCTCCACCCGGCACAGCCAAAAGAGGACTGGCAACCCCTCAGAGCCTGGTTCCTCTCTAGGTTTCTTCCTAGGATTCTGCCTTTCCAGGGAATTTTTCCTAGCCACTGTGCTTCTACATCTGCATTGCTTGGTATTTGGGGTTTTAGGCTGGGTTTCTGTACAACACTTTGTGGCATCTGCTGATGTATAAAGGGCTTTATAAATTAAATTTGATTTGATTTAAAGAAAAAAATATATATATATATATATATATATATATATATATACATTAAACAATAATGAGGCTATATACAAGCGTGTTCCGGTACCGAGTCAATGTGCAGGGGTACAGGTTAGTTGAGGTAATTGAGATAATATGTACATGCAGGAAGGGGTAAAGTGACTATTCATAGATAATAAACAGAGAGTAGCAGCAGCGTAAAAAAAAGGGGGGCGGTCATGGCAAACAGTCCGGGTAGCCATTTGATTAACTCCTCAGCAGTCTTATGGTTTGGGGGTAGAAGCTGTTAAGGAGGCTTTTGGACCTAGACTTGGCGCTCCAGTACCGCTTGCCGTGCGGTAGCAGAGAGAAGTCTATGACTATGGTGGCTGGAGTCTGACCATTTTTAGGGCCTTCCTCTGACATAGAGGTCCTGGATGGCAGGAAGCTTGGCCCCAGTGATGTACTGGGCCGTATGCATTACCCTCTGTAGCGCCTTGAGGTCGGATGCCGAGCACTTGCCATACCAGGCGGTGATGTAACCAGTCAGCATGCTCTCGATGGTTCAGCTGTAGAACTTTGAGGATCTGAGGACCCATGCCAAATCTTTTCAGTCTCCTGAGGGGGAATAGGCATTGTCGTGCCCTCTTCACAACTGACTTGGTGTGTTTGGACCATGATAGTTTATTGGTGATGTGGACACCAAGGGACTTGAAGCTCTCGACCTGCTCCACTACAGCTATGTCGATGTGAATGGGGGCGTGCTCGGCCCTCCTTTCCCTGTAGTCCACGATCAGCTCCTTTGTCTTGATCACGTTGAGGGAGAGGTTGTTGTCCTGGCACCACACTCCCAGGTCTCTGACCTCCCTATAGGCTGTCTCATTGTTGTCGGTGATCAGGCCTACCACCATTGTGTCGTCTCTAAACTTAATGATAGTGTTGGAGTCGTGATTGGCCACGCAGTCGTGGGTGAACAGGGAGTACAGCAGGGGTGTTAGCTTAGTGATGAGCTTTGAGGGGACTATGGTGTTGAATGCTGAGCTGTAGTCAATGAACAGCATTTACATTTACATTTTTACATTTTAGTCATTTAGCAGACGCTCTTATCCAGAGCGACTTACAGCTAGTGAATACATATCTTTTTATACTGGCCCCCCGTGGAATCGAACCCACAACCCTGGCGTTGCAAACGCCATGCTCTATCAACTGAGCTACATCCCTGCCGGCCATTCCCTCCCCTACCCTGGACGACGCTGGGCCAATTGTGCGCCGCCCATGAGTCTCCCGGTCGCGGCCGGCTGCGACAGAGCCTGGATTCGAACCAGGATCTCTAGTGGCACAGTTAGCACTGCGATGCAGTGCCTTAGACCACTGCGCCACTCAGGAGTCGTTCTCACGAGCATTCTCACGTAGGTGTTCCTTTTGCCCAGGTGGGAAAGGGCAGTGTGGAGTGCAATAGAGAATGTGTCATCTTTGGATCTGTTGGGGCGGTGTGTGAATTGGAGTAGGTCTAGGGTTTCTGGGATGATGTTTTTGATGTGAGCCATGACCAGCCTTTCAAAGCACTTCATGGCTATGTGAGTACTAGGGATTGTTAGTCATTTAGCCAGGTTACCTTGGCATTCTTGGGCACAGGGTCTATGGTGGTCTGCTTGAAACGTGTAGGTATTACAGACTCGGTCAGGGGCAGATTGAAAATGTCAGTGAAGACACTTTCCAGTTGGTCAGCGCATGCTCTGAGTACACGTCCTGGTAATCCATCTGGCCCTGCGGCCTTGTGAATGTTGACCTGTTTAAAGGTCTTACTCACATCGGCTACGGAGAGAGTGATCACACAGTCGTCCGGAACAGCTGGTGCGCTCATGCATGCTTCAGTGTTGCTTGCCTAGAAGCGCCCATAGAAGTAATTTAGCTCGTCTGGTAGGCTTGTGTCACTGGGCAGCTCGCGGCTGTGCTTTCCTTTGTAGTCCATAATAGTTTGCAAGCCCTGCCTCATCTGAGCGTTAGAACCGGTGTAGTAGGATTCAATCTTAGTCCTGTAGTGATGCTTTGCCTGTTGGATGGTTCGTCTGAGGTCGTAGCAGGATTTTTTATAAGCGTCCGGGTTAGTGTCCCACTCCTTGAAAGTGGCAGCTCTACCCTTTAGCTCAGTGCGGATGTTGCCTGTAATCCATGGCTTCTGGTTGGGGTATGTACGTACGGTCACTGTGGGGACGACGTCATCAATGCACTTTTTGATGAAGCCGGTGACTAATGCTGTGTAGTCCTCAATGCCATCGGATGAATCCCTGAACATATTCCAGTCTGTGCTAGCAAAACAGTCTTGTAGCTTAGCATCTGCGTCAGCTGACCACTTCCGTATTGAGTGAGTCACTGGTTCTTCCTACTTTAGTTATTGCTTGCAAGCAGGAATCAGGAGGATGGAATTATGGTCAGATTTGTCTAATGGAGGGCGTGGGAGAGCTTTGTACTTGTCTCTGTGTGTGGAGTAAAGGTGGTCTAGAGTTTTATTTTCTCTGATTGCACATGTGACATGCTGGTAGAAATTAGGTCAAACGGATTTATGTTTTCCTGCATTAAAGTCCCCGGACACTAGGATCATTTTCTTGTTTGTTTATTGCAGCTCATTGAGTGCGGTCTTTGTGCCACTTTGTGGTGGTAAATAGACAGCTACGAAAAATGTATAGATGAAAACTCTCTTGGTAAATAGTGTGGTCTACAGCTTATCATGAGATTCTCTACCTCAGGCAAGCAAAACCTAGAGACTTCTTTAATATTAGATTTCGCACACCAGCTGTTATTGACAAATAGACACAGACCACCCCTCGTGTTACCGGAGGTAGGTGTTCTGTCTTGCCGATGCACAGAAACCCCAGCCAACTGTATATTATCCATGTCATTGTTCAGCCACTCCTGTCTTCATCCCCTTTATCTTCAGCGGAGTTTGTGTCAGCAGCTATATTCAGCTGAACACTTACCTCCATCTAGCCCTTGTCCACAGCCTGAGGCCAACCATAGAAAAGGCTAACATAGGCCAATTAGAAGGTCAACAAAGCCACAGAGTGCACATTGGTGTGGGGGAGGATGGGGGAGGTGGGTAATGGAGTTGGGGTGGAGGATTGTAGGTAATCACTCAACACTACAACACATCCAGAGCAGTGGCGGTTAGTGCCATTCAAAATTAGGAAGGAGTTTTTTTTTTTTATGAGCATGGCCTTTCTATTACAGCAGTGGTGACTAACCTTTTCTGAGTCAAGATCACTTTCGCAGTCAAAAAGCAAGCCAAGATCTACCGCTCAGAATTTAAGACGTAAATAAAAAAATTACATTAACCTAATAAAAACTGTTCTGAGATTTGTGCAGTAGGCCTAATACATTATCACAGTATATTGGCTATATTCCTGGCCTGCCAATATTGTTCTTCTCAGACCATATTATATTTCAAAACTCGAGCTTTGATAACAAAACAGATACGTCCGTGTAGCACTGTGAGGCACCTCTGAGCATAAAAATTGAAATAATTTGCTGTTTTATTTTACTGGACTGATGGTACCTGCATCTGATGGTCAAGAAAACTGGGAACTCGGTCACAAAATCACTGGACAAGTCATGACATCAGTGAACTTCAAGTCGTAAAGTCTGAGCTCTAGAAAGATGCCAGAGTTGGATGACCATTCAAAACGATTTTTCCCAGTCGGATCTCGTTTCTTTCCAAGTTCCCAGTTGTCTTGAACTCACTGATGTCAGAAGTCTGAGATTTCCGAGTTCCGAGTTGTTTTGAACACAGCATTAGTCTCAGCGGAGGGAGGGCAAGAGCAGCAGAGGGTCCGCCTCTCACAGTCCCTGCTCTCTCCTTCTTTCCTCCGGTGAGACTGACCAGAGAGAGAGGACACAGTCTTCCACCTGGCAAACATCGAGTCGCACCGCATCTGCCTCAAGCACAAATTAATGTTATTCCTATGAGAAAGTGAAATACTCCTCGATATTAAATAGACACGAAGCGCTGCTAATAATAATAAAAATGCGGGGCTATGATACGCTTGGCTACTCATTCATTGCAGCTGCAGCGAAAGTGGAAGTAGAGAGAAGTGCGTTATTTATGTTTTGTAATAGTGTTGAATAAAAACAGTGTTGACAGTGCTGAATAAAACTTGACCACACTCATAAAAACAGCAGCTCTTTGCTGTATTCTTTGAAAGTCTCTCTCTGGTCATGGTTTTAAAAGTTATGAAATCTCACGTAGCTGATCGGGGTCATTGAAGCTGTAGGTAGGCACTGTGATTTGCGCTATCCTATTGGCCAGTGCAGTAGGCACGCTAGATTTAGCCACAGATCTCCCGGTTTGCCGGGTAGGTGGAGTTTGTCTTTTCAGACAAATTAAATGGTTCAAAATGGGAACATTTTGCCTACCTGGTGCGCAGGGCTTCTGAATCAAGTGCACCTACCGCCAACAGCACAACACACACACAAAAAAAGAGTGCAAGCCTTTATGGCTTTATCATTGGCTTTTCTACAGAAATGTTTGGTGGTCAAGTAGGAATGCCTTGAAGATCGACCGGTTGGTGACCACTACAGTGAGGGAAAAAATGTTACCACTGACAAAGACATGATCAGACTATAATTTTAATGGTAGGTTTATTTGAACAGTGAGAGACAGAATAACAACAAAAAAATCAAGAAAAACATGTCAAAAATGTTATAAATTGATTTGCATTTTTTAATGAGGGAAATAACTATTTGACCCCTCTGCAAAACATGACTTAGTACTTGGTGGCAAAACCCTTGTTGGCAATCACAGAGGTCAGACGTTTCTTGTAGTTGGCCACCAGGTTTGCACACATCTCAGGAGGGATTTTGTCCCACTCCTCTTTGCAGATCTTCTCCAAGTCATTAAGGTTTCGAGGCTGACGTTTGGCAACTCGAACCTTCAGCTCCCTCCACAGATTTTCTATGGGATTAAGGTCTGGAGACTGCCTAGGCCACTCCAGGACCTTAATGTGCCTCTTCTTGAGCCACTCCTTTGTTGCCTTGGCTGTTTGTTTTGGGTCATTGTCATGCTGGAATACCCATCCACGACCCATTTTCATTGCCCTGGCTGAGGGAAGGAGGTCGTTCACCCAAGATTTGACGATACATGGCCCCGTCCATCGTCCCTTTGATGCGGTGAAGTTGTCCTGTCCCCTTAGCAGAAAAACAGCCCCAAAGCATAATGTTTCCACCTCCATGTTTGACGGTGGGGATGGTGTTCTTGGGGTCATAGGCAGCATTCCTCCTCCTCCAAACACGGCGAGTTGAGTTGATGCCAAAGAGCTCGATTTTGGTCTCATCTGACCACAACACTTTCACCCAGTTCTCCTCTGAATCATTCAGATGTTCATTGGCAAACTTCAGACGGGCCTGTATATGTGCTTTCTTGAGCAGGGGGACCTTGCGGGCGCTGCAGGATTTCAGTCCTTCACGGCGTAGTGTGTTACCATCTGTTTTCTTGGTGACTATGGTCACAGCTGCCTTGAGATCATTGACAAGATACTCCCGTGTAGTTCTGGGCTGATTCCTCACCGTTCTCATGATCATTGCAACTCCACGAGGTGAGATCTTGCATGGAGCCCAAGGCCGAAGGAGATTGACAGTTCTTTTGTGTTTCTACCATTTGCGAATAAAAGCACCAACTGTTGTCACCTTCTCACCAAGCTGCTTGGCGATGGTCTTGTAGCCCATTCCAGCCTTGTGTAGGTCTACAGTCTTGTCCCTGACATCCTTGGAGAGCTCTTTGGTCTTGGCCATGGTGGAGAGTTTGGAATCTGATTGATTGATTGCTTCTGTGGCCAGGTGTCTTTTATACAGGTAACAAGCTGAGATTATGTCACAAGCCGGGCTAGAAACTCCGGTCTCAGATGTGGAGAGCTGGGGGCACTACCCCTTAGCCACAGAGGAGGTGTTGTAGGACCCAAATGAAACACCCAAGGCAATACTCCAGGCAAGTAGATTTAATGTTCCAAAACAGGAGGCAAAACAAAACAACTCCACGAGGGGAGAAAAACAAACTAAAGATAACTTTGAACAACTTACTAGGACTGACACGGTGGGACAAAGCAGGAGACACATAGTCAGGACGCAATAACCAAGTGAGAAACAAGGGGAAAACACACAGCTAAAATACACAAGGGGAAACAAGGCACAGGTGACCTGGATAAAGCTAATTAGGACACATGAGGAAGAACTAAGGCAGAGGGGAACACAGATGACCTCTAGAGGCCTGGAGACAAACAGGAGGCAGGAAGCTGACACACACGAGGAAGAACTAAGGCAGAGGGGGAACACAGATGACCTCTAGAGGCCCCGGAGACAAACAGGAGGCAGGAAGCTGACAGGACCCCCCTCCTCTAGGAACGACTCCTGACGTTCCTTCCAGAACACCCTGGCCCCAGGGTGCGAAAATCTCGGATCAAACCTGGGTCCAGGATGTCCCTGGCTGGAACCCAGGAGCGCTCCTCCGGCCCGTAGCCCTCCCAGTCCACCAGATACTGCAGAGAGTTCTGGACCCTCCGGGAGTCCAGTATCCGGCGGACTGTGTAGGCTGGCTGGCCGTCAATGATCCTGGGAGGTGGCGGGGGTCTGCGTGGGGGGGCAAAGGGAGAAGACAAGACAGGTTTAAGGAGTGAAACATGGAAAGTGGGGTTAACTCTAAGGGAGCGAGGGAGAACCAAACGATACGACACAGGGTTAACCTTTCTAGCAATGCGGAAAGGCCCGATGTATCTCTGGGAAAGCTTCCTGGATTCGACCCGGAGGGGCAGGTTCTTAGTGGCCAACCAAACTCTCTGACCAGCTCGGAAACTAGGGGCCGTCCGGGCGGTGGCGATTAGCCTGACTTAGGTATCTCTGGGAGGTCCGAAGGAGGGCACGCCTGGCCTTCTTCCAGGTCCGCCTACAGCGTTGGACAAAGCGCTGGGCCGAGGGAACACCAACTTGCGCCTCCTCCTCTGGAAACAATGGAGGGTTGTAACCGAACTGGCATTCGAAGGGGGACAATCCGGTGGCTGAGGACTGGAGGGTGTTGTGGGCATATTCAGCCCAAATGATATAGGTGGCCCAAGACGTGGGATTACTGGCCGCCATACACCGCAGGGTGGTCTCCAGATCCTGATTGATCCGTTCCGTTTGGCCATTAGACTCTGGATGGAACCCCGACGATAGGCTGGCTGTGGCCCCAACAAGCCTGCAGAAGGCCCCCCAAAACCGGGACGAGAATTGGGGACCTCGGTCAGAGACCACGTCCAGGGGAATACCAAATATCCGGAAGACATGGTTCATGAGGAGCTCAGCAGTCTCCTTAGCCGAGGGCAGCTTGGGCAGGGGAATAAACCGGGCAGCCTTAGAGAACCGGTCTACCACCACTAGGATGACGGTGTTGCCCTGGGATAGAGGAAGTCCCGTAACAAAGTCCAGAGAAAGGTGTGACCATGGCCTTCGAGGAACAGGTAAGGGATGGAGCAGTCCCTGGGGTCGCTGGCGTGTCGACTTTCCCTGGTTGCACACAGGGCAGGCCTCAACATAGACCTGCACGTCCTTCTTGATGGACGGCCACCAAAACCGCCGTCGGAGGAACTCCAGAGTGCGAGCACTGCCAGGATGGCATGTCAAGGGCGACTCATGACCCCACTGCAAGACGCGGCCCCGAACAGAGAGGAACGTACAGGCGACCGGCAGGACCACCGCCTGGATCGGGCTCCTGGACAAGAGCTTCTCGTCCCTCTTTCTAGTTCCCACTGAAGAGGTGCGACGATCCTAGACCTCGGAATAATCGATGCCAAGGGCTTCTCTTGTAACTCGGGAGAATAGACTCGAGACAGAGCATCCGGCTTGACGTTCTTGGTGCCAGGTCGGTAAGTCAGGAGGAACTGGAATCGATTAAAGAAAAAAGGGACCATCGTGCTTGCCGAGGGTTCATCCGCTTAGCCTGTTGGAGATATTCCAGGTTCTTGTGGTCTGTGAGAACCTGGAAAGGGTGCTGAGCCCCCTCAAGCCAATGGCGCCACTCTTCCAATGCCAGTTTTACCGCAAGCAACTCTAGATCCCCCACGTGGTAGTTGCGCTCGGCCTCAGACAGACGGCGAGACATGAAGGCACAAGGGTGTAATCTCCCATCCGCACCCCTCTGTGACAGGACGGCTCCCACCCCCACCTCTGAGGCGTCCACCTCCACCACGAAAGGTCTCTCTGGGTCAGGGGTCACCAGAATCGGAGCAGACGTGAAGCGGCGCTTGAGATCCTCGAAGGCCCCTGCTGCTTCCGGACCCCAGTGAATCTTGGTCCCTCCTCCCTTGGTAAGCGTCGTCAAAGGGGGCTACCACCGAGCTGAAATTCTTAATGAACTTCCGATAGAAGTTAGAAAAGCCAATGAACCGTTGAACCTCCTTGACCGTGGCAGGTGTGGGCCAATCGTGGACCGCCTTGACCTTCTTGGGATCCATCTCTAGGTGCCCGGGAGTGACAATAAACCCGAGAAACTGAGTCTGAGAAACATGAAATTCACACTTCTCAGGCTTAACGTAGAGGTGATTGTCAAGGAGCCTCTGGAGAACCCTGCTAACATGCCCCTCATGCTCCTTCAGTGACCTCGAGAAGATGAGGATATCGTCCAGGTAACGAAGACGAACAGATTAAGCATATCCCGGAGAACATCATTAATCAGGGCTTGGAATACTGCGGGGGCATTGGTGAGCCCGAACGGCATCACCCGATATTCATAGTGCCCCGTGGGCGTGTTGAACGCCGTCTTCCATTCGTCTCCTTGCCGGATCCGCACGAGATGGTAAGCATTGCGGAGATCCAGCTTAGTAAAAAATGGAAGCCCCCTTGAAGCAGCTCAAAAGCAGTGGCCATGAGAGGAAGGGGATATCGATTCCGAACCGTGATCTTGTTGAGTCCCCGGTAATCAATACAAGGCCTAAGACCCCGTCTTTCTTTTCAACAAAAGAAGCCCGCCCCAGCCGGGGAAGTAGAGGCATAGATGAGGCCGGCTGCCAAGGACTCCTTAATGTAGGTGTCCATAGCTGCGTGCTCGGGGGAGGACAAGGGAAAAGATCCGACCTCTAGGAGGGCAGCACCCAGGGAGTAGATCAATGGCACAGTCATACGTGCGATGAGGCGGTAAGGAAGTAGCCCGGGCCTTGCTGAACACTGCCTTGAACCGATGGTAAACACTGGGGACTCTGGAGACGTCAACAGACTCTTGAAACTGGGTACTAGGGGCTGAGGGACTCTGTAGCATGCAGGTGAGTTGGCAGGCGGGACCCCAGCTTAGAATGGTGCCCGTAGGCCAGTCGATCTGGGGATTATGTCTGCATAGCCAAGGGTGACCCAGGATAATAGGATACTCGGGAGAGTCAATGAGATAGAAGGTCTCCTCCTGCTGGTGTTGAGAGATGGTAAGTCGCAGGGACTGAGTCGCCTCGGTAACCTTTCCTGGTTCCAGAGGTCTGCCATCTAAGGCTGTAACTGCCTGGGGTTGAGGAAGTAGTTGGGTAGGGATCTTAAGTTCCTTAGCCAAGGTTACATCCAGGAAATCACCTGCGGCACCGGAATCGATCATAGCCTGGACCCGATGCTGGTGGCCCCCAGGACAGAGTGGCTGGAATAGCCAGGACAGCGTTAGTAGGAGGCGCTCTAACTCTCCCCATCACAGCCCTCCTGTAGCTGGGGCGGGGACAGGCGTTTCCCAAGCTCGGGGCAAGCGGAGCGGAAGTGGCCGGCAACCCCCGCAGTAGAGGCACCGACGTTCCCTCATGCGACGTTCCCTTTCGTTGGGAGAAAGCCTGGAACGGCCTAACTGCATGCTCTCCGGGGAATCCTGGAGCAGTTCAGGAGCCGGGGAAGCTCTGAATGACGGAGTCCAAACAGGAGAAACAGAGCTGCTCAGAGGAACTTGGGAATGAGACACCTGACGGCGAGCCGTTCTCCGCTCTCTTAGACGATTGTCCAGGCGGATGGCCAAGGCTATGAGGGACTCGAGATCACCAGCTGGTTCTCGGGTGGCTAACTCATCTTGAAGGGGCTCAGATAACCCTCCCTGAAAGCAGACCCTCAGCGCTTCATCATTCCATCCGCTCCTTGCTGCTATGGTCCGGAAATCAATGGCAAAATCTGCCGTGCTTGGGGCCCCTGACGGAGAGACAGTAGGCGCTTGGAAGCCTCCCGCCCACTGACAGGATGATCGAACACCCGCTTGAACTCTTCTACAAATGCAGCGTGGGAGTCACAACAGGCCTCCTGGGACTGCCACACCGCAGAAGCCCAGGCGAGCGCCTTGTCTGAAAGAAGGGTAATGATGTAGGCAATCTTGGAACGGTCTGTGGGAAAACTTGAGGGTTGGAGCTCGAAGGTGAGGGAGCATTGGGTGAGGAAACCCTGGCAAGAGCTTGGATCCCCAGAAAAGGGCTTGGGAGGTGGTAGTCGGGGCTCCGCCAACCGAGACGACCTGTCGTCACTGGGGGGGTGACCTGGGGAAGGGAGAGGACCAGGGAGGCGTTCAAAGAGCTGGCGGAGGGAACTCATCATTTCGGCCAGGAGTTGAGAATGACTAGCCATCAGCTCCTCTTGTCGGCTGAGAACGGCTTCATGGCGCTGGAAAGAAGCCTCATGTCGAGTGATCACCGCCAACAGGTCCGGGGAACTGAGTGTTTCTGGGTCCATGATTGACTTGGTTATTCTGTCACAAGCCGGGCTAGAAACTCCGGTCTCAGATGTGGAGAGCTGGGGGCACTACCCCTTAGCCACAGAGGAGGTGTTGTAGGACCCAAATGAAACACCCAAGGCAATACTCCAGGCAAGTAGATTTAATGTTCCAAAACAGGAGGCAAAACAAAACAACTCCACGAGGGAGAAAAACAAACTAAAGATAACTTTGAACAACTTACTAGGACTGACACGGTGGGACAAAGCAGGAGACACATAGTCAGGACGCAATAACCAAGTGAGAAACAAGGGGAAAACACACAGCTAAAATACACAAGGGGGAAACAAGGCACAGGTGACCTGGATAAAGCTAATTAGGACACATGAGGAAGAACTAAGGCAGAGGGGAACACAGATGACCTCTAGAGGCCTGGAGACAAACAGGAGGCAGGAAGCTGACACACACGAGGAAGAACTAAGGCAGAGGGGAACACAGATGACCTCTAGAGGCCCGGAGACAAACAGGAGGCAGGAAGCTGACAGATTAGGAGCACTCCCTTTAAGAGTGTGCTCCTAATCTCAGCTCGTTACCTGTATAAAAGACCCTGGGAGCCAGAAATCTTTCTGATTGAGAGGGGGTCAAATACTAATTTCCCTCATTAAAATGCAAATGAATTCATAACATTTTTGACATGTGTTTTTCTGGATTTTTTTGTTGTTATTCTGTCTCTCACTGTTCAAATAAACCTACCATTAAAATTATAGACTGATCATTTCTTTGTCAGTGGGCAAACGTACAAAATCAGCAGGGGATCAAATACTTTTTTCCCTCACTGTATATTACAGCCTATTAGATGACTGTCATTCATATTCCATTCACCCACCTCAATGTAACGTCCATAGGTTTAGGCTACTATATGATACTTGAATTTGCTCTATACCCATTGAGGTTGCTACAACCTAGCCTACAAATTAAAGTTTATAACGTAGGTGCACAGGTCGAGAGACAAATTGGAGTAATCAAGGTGACAGTAGCTATGTTTCCATTAACTTGTCCAGTGATTTTGTATCGACATTTAGAAAGTTCGCATAGACAATACATTTGACAATTGCCGGCGCGTTTCCATTCAACTATCGTGTCGATAAAAACAGCTGGACTTAATGACGTCACACACAGAAGAAAGTTACTTTTTCGCAAAAAACTAGTGTTGAATAAAAATTAAGTGGCTGAAGTGTTTCCATCACCCATCACCTACTGCAACCCTCATCCTCCATGCACAACACCCGATCTGCCAGTCACATTCTGTTGAAGGTCCCCAAAGCACACACATCCCTGGGTCGCTCCTCTTTTCAGTTCGCTGCAGCTAACGACTGGAACGAGCTGTAATCCTTCTACCTCCCCCACCCCCCCATAAAGAAAAGTGGTTGTCCCACTGGCTATCATAAGTTGAATGCACCAATTTGTAAGTCGCTCTGGATAAGAGCGTCTGCTAAATGACGTAAACATAATGATCATGATCTTTTCGTTGAAGAAGTTAATGAATTCATCACTGCTGAAGTGAAAGCATCCTCTCTTGGGGAATGCAGCTTTTTAGTCAGCTTTGCGACGATTTCAAATAGAAATGTTGCATTGTTCTCATTCTCCTCAATTAGGTTGGAAAAATAGGATGATCGAGCAGCAGTGAAGTTCTCTTCGATATTGCTCTATACTTTCTTTCCAAGCTAGTAAGAAGACTTCCAGTTTGGTGGAGCGCCATTTCCGTTCCAATTTTCTGGAGGCTTGCTTCAGGGCTTGGGTATTTTCTGTATACCAGGGAACTAGTTTCTTGTGACAAATGTTTTTTGTTTTTAGGGGTGCGACTGCATCTAAGGTATTATGCAAGGTTACATTTAGATCCTCAGTTAGGTCGTTAACAGATTTTTGTACTCCGATGTCCTTGAGTAGGTGGATGGAGTCTGGAAGGGCCTCTAGGAATCTTTGGGTTGTTCAAGAATTTATAGCACGGCTTTTGATGGTCCCTGGTTGGGGTCTGAGCAGATTATTTGTTGCGATTGCAAACGTAATAAGATGGTGGTCCGATAGTCCAGGGTTATGAGGAAAAACATTTAGATCCACAGTATTTATTCCACGGAACAAAACTAGATCCAGGGTATGACTGTGGCAATGAGTAGGTCTGGAGAAATGTTGGACAAAACCCACTGAGTCGATGATGGCTCCGAAAGCCTTTTGGAGTTGGTCTGTGGACTTTTCCATGTGAATATTAAAGTCACCAAAAATGTGAATATTGTCTGCCATGACTACAAGGTCCGATAGGAATTCAGGGAAATCAGTGAGGAACTCTGTATATGGCCCAGGAGGCCTGTAAACAGTAGCTATAAAAAGTGATTAAGTAGGCTGCATTGATTTCATGACTAGAAGCTCAAAAGACGAAAACGTAGTCATTTCTGGGGGGGGAAATTGACATTTTCTATCGTAAATGTTAGCAACACCTTGCCTTTGTGGGATGCGCGGGGGATATGGTCACTAGTGTATTCAGGAGGAGAGGGCTCACTTAACACAGTAAATTAATCAGGCTTAAGCCATGTTTCAGTCAGGCCAATCACATCAAGATTATGATCAGTGATTAGTTCATTGACCATAACTTCCTTGGAAATGAGGGATCTAACATTAAGTAGCCCTATTTTGAGATGTGAGATATCACAATCTCTTTCAATAATGACAGGAATGGAGGAGGTCTTTATTCCAGTGAGATTGCTAAGGCAAACACCGCCATGTTTAGTTTTGCTCAATCTAGATTGAGGCACAGACACGGATAGCTGAGCTGACTACACTGACTGTGCTAGTGGCAGACTCCACTAAGCTGGCAGGCTGGCTAAAAGCATGCTGCCTGGCCTGCACCCTGTCTCATTTTGGAGCTAGTGGAGTTAGAGCCCTGTCTATGTTGGTAGATAAGATGAGAGCACCCCTCCAGCTAGGATGGAGTCCGTCACTCCTCAGCAGGCCAGGCTTGGTCCTGTTTGTGGGTGAGTCCCAGAAAGAGGGCCAATTATCTACAAATTCTATATTTTGGGAGGGGCAGAAAACAGTTTTCAACCAGCGATTGAGTTGTGAGACTCTGCTGTAGAGCTCATCACTCGCCCTAACTGGGTGGGGGCCAGAGACAATTACTCGATGCCGATACATCTTTCTAGCTAATTTACACGCTGAAGCTATGTTGCTCTTGGTGACATCTGACTGTTTCATCCTAACATCAAAGGTGCCGACGTGGATAACAATATCCCTATACTCTCTACACTCACCAGTTTTTGCCTTAGCCAGCACCATCTTCAAATTAGCCTTTACGTCGGTAGCCCTGCCCTCTGGTAAACAGTGTATGATCGCTGGATGATTACTTTTAAGTCTAATATTGTGGTTAATGGAGTCGCCAATGACTAGGGTTTTCAATTTGTCTGAGCTAATGGTGGGAGGCTTCGGTGGCTCAGACTACGTAACTGTCACGACCGTCTATAAAATAGGACCAAAGCGCAGCGTTGGGAGTGAACATGACTTTAATGTTGACAAACCAAAACACGATCCGTAACGTCCTCAGTACATCGACTGAACATAGAACAAAAACCCACAAACCAACAGTGAAACACAACAGTATATATATGGCTCCCAATCAGAGATAACGAGCCGACAGCTGACACTCGTTACCTCCGATTGGGAGTCATTGACCAATTACCAAAACACAAACAAATGAAACTCACCCATACCCAACACCACCAAAAGAAATACAACCCTGGCTCTAAAATAAAAGTCCATAGAGCCAGAGTGTCACAGTACCCCCCTAAAGGTGCGAACTCCGGGCGTACCAGCATACAGTCTAGGGGAGGGTCTGGGTGGGCGTCTGTCCACGGTGGCGGTTCTGCCCCTGGTCGTGCTCCCCATCCCACCTTAGTCACCACCCGCTTCCCTAGCCTCCTCCACATTACCACCCCCAACTACACCCCACTGGGTTAATGGGCGGCACTGGACTAAGTGGCATCACCGGACTCAGGGGCAGCACCGGACTAAGGGGGCAGCACCGGGCTAAGGGGCAGCACCGGGCTAAGGGGCAGCACCGGACTAAGGGGACAGCACCGGGCTAGGGGCAGCACCGGACTGAATGGCGGATGCTGGCTGGCTGGCTCTGGCGGATCCTGGCTGGCTGGTGGATCCGGGCTGGACGGCTCTGGCGGATCCTGGCTGGACGGCTCTGGCGGATCCTGGCTGGACGGCTCTGGCGGATCCTGGCTGGACGGCTCATGGCTGGCTGACGGATCTGGCTGCTCATGGATGGCTGACGGATCTGGCTGCTCATGGCTGGCTGACGGATCTGGCTGCTCATGGCTGGCGGAAGGATCTGGCTGCTCGTGGCTGGCGGAAGGATCTGGCTGCTCATGGCTGGCGGAAGGATCTGGCTGCTCATGGCTGGCGGAAGGCTCTGGCTGATCCTGTCTGGCGGACGGCTCTGGCTGATCCTGTCTGGCGGACGGCTCTGGCTGGACAGGGCTGACGACGCACCCCGTAGGCTCGGTGCGTTGAGCAGGGACAGGCCGGGCTGGGCTGGCAAACGCACCACAGACTTGGTGCGGGGCGCAGGAACAGACAGAACCGCACTGGGGACACACACCCCTGGCCCTACACGGGGATCAGGAACGGGCCGGACCGGACTGGAAACACCCCCCAGTACCTCTCGCCGTGCCTCCACACTTTCCATCCCCTTCGTAACCAGTGGCCCCCTTAAACTGGCGGCCATCTCTGCCAACCTCTTGCACTCCTCCAGGCCGTACACCTTCTGCCCCGACGTCGTGAGCCCCCCCCTAAAAATTTTCTGGGGGTCTCTCCTCTCGGTGGACCAGGCCTCCATAGTCCTCTCCCAACCTTCGCTCTTCTGGCTGCACCACTCGTATTCCAACTGCTGCTTGGTCTCGTTGTGGTGGGTTTTCTGTCACGACCGTCTATAAAATAGGACCAAAGCGCAGCGTTGGGAGTGAACATGACTTTAATGTTGACAAACCAAAACACGATCCGTAACGTCCTCAGTACATCGACTGAACATAGAACAAAAACCCACAAACCAACAGTGAAACACAACAGTATATATATGGCTCCCAATCAGAGATAACGAGCCGACAGCTGACACTCGTTACCTCCGATTGGGAGTCATTGACCAATTACCAAAACACAAACAAATGAAACTCACCCATACCCAACACCACCAAAAGAAATACAACCCTGGCTCTAAAATAAAAGTCCATAGAGCCAGAGTGTCACAGTAACATGTGTGGGAGAGACCTGAGAAGGCTCGGCCTCTGACTCCGACTCGTTGCTTAATGGGGAGAACTGGTTGAAAGTTTATATCGGCTGAATGAGCGACACCGGTTGAGCATGCAGACAGCATTTCTTTCTGCAATTAGATGGCATAGTTGTAATGTTACTACTTAGCTTCGGCTGGTGGAGGTCCTGTAGAATCATGTCCAGATAAAACGTCTGGGGTGAAAAAGTTGAATGAAAAAAGCGAGTAAAAAATATAAAAATAACTAAGACGATGGTAAAATGTGTTAAATTAAGATAAATTAAACGGTTTAAAAAAAGTAAAAACCGTCAAGTTAGGTAGCCAAGCAGCCAAGCAGGTAGCCAAGCAGCAACAAACAGCGTAGCACGGAGACAAGTGACGTCCTCAAAACTGAAGTTTTGAAGCTGGTTGAGAGAATGCCAAGAGTGTGCAAAGCTGTGTTGTTGTCTTCATTCTCTCTTTATGTAGCGTTGTGGCGTCTCTCTTGTCATGATGTGTGTTTTGTCCTGTATTTTTATTTTTAATCCCAGCCCCCGTCCCAGCAGGAGGTCTTTTGCCTTTCGGTAGGCCATCATTGTAAATAAGAATTTGTTCTTAACTGACTTGACTAGTTAAATAAAGGTAAAACAATGTTTTATGGCAAATTGCTTTTTAATAAATTGGCGATAGACCTTATGCCCTCCCACCTACAGTGCCTTCATAAGGTATTCATACCCCTTGACTTATTCCACATTTTGTTGTGTTACAGCCTGAATTGCAAATTGATTAAATAGAATTTAAATAATAGTTCTGTATTTAATTTAATACATTTTGCAAAAATATCCATAAGCATGTTTTAGATACACAATACCCCACAATGACAAAGTGAAAATAAGTTTTTAGAAATGTTTGCTAAATGTATTGATAAGGAAATACAGAAATATCTAATTTACATAACTATTCACACCACTGAGTCAATACTTTGTAGAAACACCTTTGGCTGTGATTACAGCTTTGAGTCATCTTGGGTATGTCTGTATCAGCTTTGCACATCTGGATTTTGGGATTTTCTCCCATTCTTCCTTGCAGATTTTCTCAAGCTCTGTTAAGTTAAATGGTAGTGGCGATGAACAGCAATCTTAAGGTCTTTCCATAGATTTTCAATGAGATTCAAGTCTGGGCTGTGGCTGGGCTAGTCAAGGACGTTCACATTCTTGTTCTGAAGCCATTCCAGTGTTGCTTTGGCTGTAGGCTTTGGCTGTATGCTTGGTCATTGTCCTGTTGAAACATAAATCTCTGCCCCAGAAGCAGGTCCTCTATCCTTACTAGTCTCCCAGTCCTTGCCGCTGAAAAGCCTCCCCCATAGCATGCTGCCACCACCATGCTTTACAGTAGGGATGGTGTTAGAAGGGTGATGAGCTGTGCCCTGTTTTCACCAGACATAGCACTTTGCATTCAGGCCGAAGAGTAAAATATTTGTCTCATCAGACCACAGAATATTTTGTCTTTCACATGTCTTTTTGCAAACTCCAGGTGTGCTGTCATGTGCCTTTTTCTCAGGAGTGGCTTCCGTCTGGCCACTCTCCCATAAAGCCCAGTTTGGTGAGGTGCTGTAGAGACTGTTGTCCCTCTGGCAGGTTCTCCCATCTCCGCCAAGGAACTCTGCAGTTCTGTCAGAGTGGTCATTGGGTTATTGGTCACCTCCCTGACCAAGGTCCTTCTTGCCAAGTTGCTCAGTTTGGTCGGACGGCCAGCTCTAGGCAGAGTCTGGGTAGTTCCATATTTTTTCAATTTCCCAATGATGGAGACCACTGTGCTGTTGGAAACTTTCAACACTCTAGAAATTGTTTAATACTTTTCCCCAGATATACCACCCAGATGTGGTCCTCTGTAGCTCAATTGGTAGAGCATGGTGCTTGTAACGCCAGTGTAGTGGGTTCGATCCCCGGGACCACCCATACGTAAAAATGTATGTGCACATGACTGTAAGTCGCTTTGGATAAAAGTGTCTGCTAAATGGCATATTATATTATTATACAGTATGCCTCATCACAATTCTATCTCAGAGATCTACGGACAGTTCCTTGGACTTCAAGGTATAGTTTCTGCTCTGACATGCACTGTCAACTGTGGGACCTTATATAGACAGGTGTGTTTCTTTTAGAATCATGTCTAAACAATTGAATTGGCCACAGGTGGACTCCAATCAAAGATGTAGTGACATCTCAAGGATTATCAAAGGAAATTGGATGCACCTGAGATCAATTGGAGTGTCACGATCGTCTAATGAGGGAGACCAAAGCGCAGCGCGTTGAGCGAACATGACTTTATTAAATTAAAGTACTCACTACAAAAAACAACAAACAACGACGAATCGTGAAGTCCTCAGTTATAATGACTGACAAGGAACAAAAACCCACAACACTAAGGTGAACACTGACAGTTTAAATATGGCTCCCAATCAGAGATAACGAGCCGACAGCTGACACTCGTTACCACTGATTGGGAGTCACACGACCAAACAAGGAAACACAACACAACCAATACCAAACACAACCAAATGAACACACCCTGGCTCAAAATACACAGTCCCGGAGCCAGAGCGTGACAGTACCCCCCCCTAAAGGCGCGGACTCCGACCGCGCCTACACCCCAAATAGGGAAGGGCTGGGTGGGTATTGCTCCTCGGAGGCGGCTCCGGCTCCGGGCTTGACCACCACCCTACTACAATCCCCCCGTAGTGCCCCCAGTCCGATCTGACCCAGTTAGCTGGATCAGGACTGCCGACGCGCACCCCTGGCTTGGCGCGTGAGGCAGGAATGGACCGGACCTGGCAGACGATACGCACCCTTTGCATGGTGCGTGGAGCCGGAACAGGCCTCACCAGGCTGAAGACTCGCATCCCTGGCTTGGTGCGAGTAGCAGGAATGGGCTGAATCCGGCTGACGACTCGCACCCTTGGCTTGGTGCGAGTAGCAGGAATGGGCTGAATCCGGCTGACGACTCGCACCCTTGGCTTGGTGCGAGTAGCAGGAATGGGCTGAATCCGGCTGACGACTCGCACCCTTGACTTGGTGCGAGTGGCAGGAACAGGCTGAATCCGGCTGACGACTCGCACCCTTGTCTTGGTGCGGGGAGCAGGACTGAGCCGGACCGGGCTGACGACGCGCACCACTGACCTGGTGCGGGGAGCTTGGATGGGCCGGACTGGGCTGGCGACGCGCACCACAGACTTGGTGCGGAGAGCAGGAACGGGCCGGACAGGGCTGACGAAACGCACCATAGACTTGGTGCGGAGAGCAGGAACGGGCCGGACAGGGCTGACGACGCACACCACTGGCTTGGTGCGGGGAGCTTGGATGGGCCGGACTGTACTGGGGACACACACCACTGGCCCTACACCGGGATCTGGAACGGGCCGGACCGGACTGGCAACACACGCCAGTACCTCTCGCCGTGCCTCTACTTCCTCCATCCCCTCTTCGACCAGTGGCCCCCGTAACCCGGCGGCCTCCTCCGGCAACCCACTGGACCGCTCTATCGCGGCCTCCTGCTGGTCCGACGTCGTGAGCCCCCCCCTAAAAATTTTCTGGGGTTCTCTCCTCTTCGTGGACCAGGCCTCCATCGTTCTCGCCAGACTATCACCCCACTGCTCCAAAGTCCAACCTCTCTCCTCTTCTCTTGGCTTGGCCCAGTCGAGACTCCTACTCAACTGCTCCCAAGTCCATCCTCTCTCTTCTTCATGCTGCTTGATCTGGTTAAGGTGGGTTTTTCTGTCACGATCGTCTAATGAGGGAGACCAAAGCGCAGCGCGTTGAGCGAACATGACTTTATTAAATTAAAGTACTCACTACAAAAAACAACAAACAACGACGAATCGTGAAGTCCTCAGTTATAATGACTGACAAGGAACAAAAACCCACAACACTAAGGTGAACACTGACAGTTTAAATATGGCTCCCAATCAGAGATAACGAGCCGACAGCTGACACTCGTTACCACTGATTGGGAGTCACACGACCAAACAAGGAAACACAACACAACCAATACCAAACACAACCAAATGAACACACCCTGGCTCAAAATACACAGTCCCGGAGCCAGAGCGTGACATGGAGTGTCATAGCAAAGGGGTGTGATTAGATATGTAAATGAGATATTTATTGTATTTCATTGTCAATATATTTGCTAACATTTCAAAAAAGAGACAAAAAATCTATTGTATCCATTCTGAAATTCAGGCTATAACACAACAAAATGTGGACTAAGTCAAGGGGTATGAATACTTTCTGAAGGCACTGTATCTGTTGCATGTTTCAGGTAGACCATGAAAGCCAGCATGGATAGAATGCAATAATTGACTAACATATGTCATATTCTAATAATTATCATGTGCCAAACGTATTGTGAAACTTGCACTCCTGTAGATCTGAAATAATTGGAAGGTGAAACTTGCCAGCCAATCAGAAAAGCAAGGCGAAGCAATTTAGGCGTTCTTGAAAGTCAGGACAATCCTTATCCTGTGAATAAACATTATTTTGCTAGTTGAAATTTTTTATTTGGCTTTTTTAGTTAAGTGATGGCATCACGTGCCCTGCGTACCTTCAAAATTAATTAATTATTTGGTAATAACAATTTATTCGTAAAACAGTTTCCATCTTCATTTGTTGCAATAAAGAAATAAAAAAATCCACCCCTGTCGAACGGATAAAAATCGTTAGAAATTGTCTCCTAAATCTGCTGTTTCCATTACACGTCGCAGTGAATTTTTTTGCGACATTGCTTTTGTCGAATAAACCTGGGTCAATTGAAACCTGCCTAGTGATACATTCAATAATGCCTTGCACCTTGCACACTCTGCCTGCATCAAGCTGATCTGGGGTGTAATCATTAGTCCAAACAGTTATCAGACATTTTTCTGTTTTGTCCTCTGTTATGTGAGTGATCCTTTCAAGTTCATTCAATTAAAACAAGAGTTTCTATTGGAAAAATTCAGGTAGATCCCTCCCAGTTTCATTCCGGTTGCTTCCGTTGAACCCTTTGACACGTACCAACACACGGGTGTGATCATTCTACAGTTGTCCCTGCAGCATACGCTCAAACTGGTGTGATTAGAATGCTTATTTAGAACATCCAGTTTCGCAACAGTCAGCGTTTGATCTGGCAACACTGTGGAGGTGCTTTGGCTCCCATCCAAGAGAGAAGTTAGTCCAGTTCAGTAAAGCCTCAAACATAAATTGTCTGCAACAGTGAAAAGGGCTACTTCTATGTGAATTAATGAGGAGGCGGAACACACCTCAATTCAAACTGTTGTTGGAAAATAAAACTTGTTAGAAAATAATTTCAAATTGACAAGTTGAAATATAGCCTATAGATAATTAGCAGGCAGCGTGTGTCTTGGTTTAAGGGCAGAGCAGGTTAACTGTCCTGCTGCGTAAAGATCACATTTTGGAACAGTGAGCGTATTCTGACATCACGCGCATAAAGAAACTCACGCTGGGGTGACCAATAGAGATATTTGGAACACACACGTGAAAACATTAAGAAACATTTTGTAACAGAATCGGCGTAATGAATACACCCCAATCACCCCACACACATCACTTTCGTAGCATGCACATACAGCATCATCACTTTGCTCATTGTATACAGTGCCTTCAGAAAGTATTCACAACCCTGGACTTTTTCCAAATGTTGTTGTGTTACAGCCTGAATTAAAAATTGATTTAATTGAGATTTGGTGTCTCTGGCCTACACACAATACCCCATAATATCAAAGTAGAATTATGTTTTAAGATCATTCTTTTATTAATAAAAAATGAAAAGCCAAAATGTCTTGAGTGAATAATTATTCAACCCCTTTGTTATAACAAGCCTAAATAAGTTCAGGAGTAAAGATGTACTTAACAAGTCACATAATAAGTTACATGGACTCACTCTGTGTGCAATAATAGCATTTTACATGGTTTTTGAATGACTACCTCATCTCTGTACCCCACAAATACAATTATCTGTAAGATCCCTCAGTCAAGCAGGGAATTTCAAACAGATTTAACCACAAAGACCAGGGAGGTTTTCTAATGCCTCACAAAGAAGGAACCCTATTGGTAGATGGGTAAAAAAAAGCAGACATTGAATATCCTTTGAGCATGGTGAAGTTATTAATTATACACTTTGGATGGTGTATCAATACACCCAGTCACTACAAAGATAAAGGAGTCCTTCCTAGCTCAGTTGCCGGAGAGGGCAGAAACTGCCCAGGGATTTCACAATGAGGCCAATGGTGACTTTAAAACAGTTACATATTTGATTTGATTTTGATTTATTAGGATCCGCATTAGCCAACGCCAATTGCGACAGCTAGTCTTACTGGGGTCCAACATATAACGAAAGACAAAATACTTTACAATTTACATACATTTAAAAACATTAACATGTAGTGTGTGTGTGTGTGTGTGTGTGCACATATATCAGTTACATATACATGTCAGTACATATACACAAGAAGTAGGTGTTGTGGAAAATCGTCCTTATCCTCTTTAAAAAATAAAGCACTTTCAGAGTTTTGTACAATCAAGATAGACTTTATTACACAAGCAATAAAGCCGAGCTGGTCTGCTGAGCAACTGCCAGTCCCAGACTTGGAGCTCTCTTTTTATACAACTTCATCTTTTCATATCATTTCGGAACCCCCTCTTTATCCAAACAGCCACCCTCCCTTGACCTTGAGCCACTATGGTTTCTTTGTCTAGCCTCTTTCCTGTATATGCCCATGTCTGCTTGGTTTCCTGTCCTCTTGCCTGACTCTATTGGTGGTGTGATAAAGACAGCTCCTTTAAAAATAATATACATACGCAGCTGATGATAATTATATAGTACATTGATTACTGCAGTCACAATGTGGTTGTCCAGTCATGCATCTGGATTACAAAATATGTTGCATAATATGTTTCATACATCATATGTTTTAAAATAGACAGGTGTAGTCACTAATCCCCTTTTAAACCCAGAATGATTCTGCTTATTGTTAAATTATTTTATCATATATGTAATGGAAAAATACCTATATATTCCCCCCTTTGGGACTTTCTAAGTCCCAATCTTCATTACCTAATAAAGAATATATTCAAAATAAAACATATAATAGACATAATAATGGTTTAACCATTAGTGTAAGAACGGATGTATGCGTGTGCATAAAACTTGTTTTTTAGCCTTGCCCCTGTAGTTTCATTACATACTTTGCATAAAAGTTTGTCACTCTTTAAACTATTTCATCCATTTCTTCTCCGGATAAACCATCATGTTGAGGTTGTGGAGCCCAGTCCGGAACCTGATATAAGTCAGAAAAATCATTCTTAAGGTTTGCTCCCAATCTGTGCTTTTTAGTTTCGTAGTCATGGCAAGCCCATCCTCCCCCGGGGATAACACCCCATTCGCATTCAGGGTTGCCAAACGGACAGTCCAGCAGGCCCCCTTTGATGTTGCACGGTTTTTCTCTCTTATCAACATACTGTCCTGGAGCTCCTGGAGATGAATATACTTCCTTGGGTGATTTGTTAACAATTGTCTGTACAGTCATTTGTTTAACCGTGGTTTGAATCAAGAATGAATGTGGTCCTCTGTAGAATGTGGTCCTCTGTAGCTCAATTGGTAGAGCATGGCGCTTGTAACGCCAGGGTAGTGGGTTCGATCCCCGGGACCACCCATACGTAAAAATGTATGCACACATGACTGTAAGTCGCTTTGGATAAAAGCGTCTGCTAAATGGCATATTATTTTCATTTCAACAGAGGTAGTATGCAACACAATACTACTCCTATTACTACCAAGGCTACACCTATCATAATTGCCATCTTTGCAAACATGGCTCCCCATTTTCCCAGAGTCAAGTCCAGCCAATCCCAGGCATGCACATCATGCCCAGCATTGTCTCTGACTTCTTGTCATAGTCCTTTGAGTTTTTTCATAGCTTCAGCAAAGGATCCTTCTGGGGCTGTGTTATTAGGGATAAAGGTACCACACTGTTCCCCAAACAATACACAGACTCCACCTTTTTCTGCTAGGAGCCAATCTAAAGCCTGCCTATTCTGCCAGGTCATCCTACTTGTTGCCTGTACTTGTTCTCCCAGAGCAGTCAATGCTGAGTCAGTAGTATATTGTGCCCACTTATACCAGTCATTGCCCAGTGCCTCCTTCCATATCCTTTCTTCCACGCGTGTTGGGGCCCTAGCAGGTAAGGGGGCTGGAATGATTACTTCAGCATTGCCTCCTGGGAATGTCGTGCTTGTAATTACTACAACATATTGTTTATCTGGGTCTTGGGCTGTTGCTCTTATGTCTATGGTCCACCTTTCTCCTTCTTTAATTATTTTGATATCACAGTTATTGCTGTCCCATGTGGTTTCCCCATAATCCCGGTGATGGGCCCACCCACAAAATTCATCATCTGACCCTTCCTCCTTAATAGTGAATGCTTCCTGTATTTCCGTTGTGGTTCTTGTTTGTGCAGGAATGGACATTCTAATCCTGTCTTTGTCTTGTTTCTGTGCTTTTCACTACTGCCAGCATGCAATTTTCCTTATTCAGCTGTTTTGGTTTCCAATTCTGTTAGGGGGACCAGTAAAAGGCAGAGAAATCAATGGTGGGGAGGTCTGGTGAGTCTTGGAGTTCTGGAAAGGTCTTTCCCTCTCTGGTCTGGATGGTCTGTCCCTCTACTGAGGGAATCAGCCATAGTACGTAGCTCATCAACAGCATTCCTACTGCCATCCTCCCCCATCTCCTGATTCTGGCAACCCCCAGCAGGGAGTGGTGATTTTGCTTGAGCTTCCATCCTTTCTCCTTCTTCTTCTGTTCCTGTTTCCTCTTCTTCACTATCGGGTGTTTCAGCATCCTCAGCTTCCTCATCTCTAGGTAGTTGTTCTCCTTGTGGTACTCTGCTGCAGTGGTTTAGGTGATACCAGGTCGAGCTCGCCTCTATCCGTGTGGCCGTTGGTGTAGCCTGGGTGACGGTGTATGGTCCCTCATATCTTGGTTCATTCCACTTCCCGGACGTAGACCTTGTCTACTGGTCGTGGTGGATATTATAAAATAAGGATTTGCTGGAGTCCAAGTCAAACTAAGATTCCTTATTTTTCTGAGCTCAGAGAGAAATAAACAGAGTTACACAGCACAGTGTAGACAGTCTGAATTGGGTGATAAGCACATATCTTTATAGTTTCTGTTCTTGGGCAGAACTCTGTTCCGTTTTTATCTATATAAGGACACAGGTACAGCTGGTTTGCGACACAGGATTACACTCCCCAGAACATGAGATGATAATAGGACAATTTCACACAGTTTCACAAGGTTAGTCACATACTAAATTATGTGAACACATACAGTTAAAATTTCCCATTACACAATTTAAATGTAGCAAGCTTCTAAAGGCACAATATCCTGTAGTCCACCAATTCTTCCATGCAAGTCTCATCCGTTGTGAAACTGAGTTTAAAACCTTTAACCTTCTACACATACCATATACAGTTCTAACTTGCCAGTGCCTGCTGATGATTAGGTAAAACAAAGATAGCCAAGTGCATCCTTTCTCAGCAAAGCGTTTGCTCCCAGATTGTGGCTGCTTAGGAGAGAACACCTGGCAATCACAAAGTCTGGGCGTTCAGCCAATTTTCCACTCCCACTGAGCCGACCTTGTGAGAGCAAACCTCTGTCTACAACAGGAGCATTTCTAAGTATGCAACAGGTCAAACATCACAGTCTTCAGCAGTAAAGGGTAGCTCAGCTAATCCTTCGCAACCTGCATTCTGGCCTTGGGTCATGGCAACATTTAACATTACATTTGGCCTTGAATTTGTTGCCAGTTTTAAACACATATTGCAGCAAAACTTCAACATGAGGATGAGCAGCAAAATCAATACAATGACTAAAACAACGGTCAGACACAGTTGCATGATCCACCCTTCAAACCCGGTATTATCTGGCGTAGCAAACGGCGGTGGGCCTGTGTGGTTGTGTAATACAGAGAACGTCATGGGGTCAGGGTTACATGGTATCTCCACTAAGAATGGTACGTTTATTTGCATATTCAGATTTACCCCTATGGGAACTCCCATAAGCGGTACACCTGCTCCTACCTTAACTGGCCCCAACCCACACACCCAACACTCTATTTGTCCAGATGTAAGATTAGCAACCATTTCTGCTCTAGATAAGAACAAATTGTCCTCATTGTTGTGAGGGCCCAGCAGAGCTTTCTTTCGACGATGACCATCTACTTCTGGGCCACTACTCCGGGCCGGCATTGGTCACTTTCGCTCAGGACTCCTTCTACGATGACCATCTACCTCTGGGCCACTACTCCGGGCTTTGGCTCGGGACCATCTTCCGTCACTAGGGTCTTGGGCTCAGGCAGAGTCTTTCTAGGGTCTGTGGAATGTGTCCTTCTGGCAGCGTACCAATAGGGAAGCTGAGAGTCACTGCTGCAAAGAGACAGACACAGACAGACAAAAAATAAAACAATGATATGCAGTGGCGGGGCCATCTTCCTCTTCTGGGGTTGGAACTCTCCTACAGTGGGACACATGGATCCAGGTACAGTGCCTTGCAAAAGTATTCATAGCCCTTGGCGTTTTTCCTATTTTGTTGCATTACAACCTGTAATTTAAATTGATTTTTATTTGGATTTCATGTAATGGACATACACAAAATAGTCCAAATTGGTGAAGTGAAATAAAAAAAATAAAGTGTTTCAAAAAATTCGAACAAATAAATAATGGAAAAGTGGTGCGTGCATATGTATTCACCCCCTTTGCTATGAAGCCCCTAAATAAGATCTGGTGCAACCAATTACCTCCAGAAGTCACATAATTAGTTAAATAAAGTCCACCTGTGTGCAATCTAAGTGTCACATGATCAGTCACATGAGCTCAGTATATATACACCTGTTCTGAAAGGCCCCAGAGTCTGCAACACCACTAAGCAAGGGGCACCACCAAGCAAACGGCACCATGAAGACCAAGGAGCTCTCCAAACAGGTCAGGGACAAAGTTGTGGAGAAGTACAGATCAAGATTGGGTTATAAAAAAATATCCGAAACTTTGAACATCCCATTACATCCATTATTAAAAAATTGAAATAATATGGCACCACAACAAACCTGCCAAGAGATTGCCGCCCACCAAAACTCACGGACCAGGCAAGGAGGGAATTAATCAGAGAGGCAACAAAGAGACCAAAGATAACCCTAAAGGAGCTGTAAAGCTCCACAGTGGAGATTGGAGTATCTATCCATAGGACCACTTTAAGCCGTAAACTCCACAGAGCTGGGCTTTATGGAAGAGTGGCCATAAAAAAGCCATTGCTTAAAGAAAAAAATAAGCAAACACGTTTGGTGTTCGCCAAAAGGCATGTGGGAGACTCCCCAAACATATAGAAGAATGTACTCTGGTCAGATGAGACTAAAATTGAGCTTTTTGGCCATCAAGGAAAACACTATGTCTGGCGCAAACCCAACACCTCTCATCACCCCGAGAACACCATCCCCACAGTGAAGTATGGTGGTGGCAGCATCATGCTGTGGGGATGTTTCTCATCGGCAGGGACTGGGAAACTGGTCAGAATTGAAGGAATGATGGATGGTGCTAAATACAGGGAAATTCTTGTTTCTGTCTTCCAAGGATTTGAGACTGGGACGGAGGTTCACCTTCTAGCAGGACAATGACCCTAAGCATACTGCTAAAGCAACACTCGAGTGGTTTAAGGGGAACCATTTAAATGTCTTGGAATTGCCTAGTCAAAGTCCAGACCTCAATCCAATTGTGGGGTGAATAGTTATGCACGCTCAGGTTCTGTTTTTTTTGTCTTATTTCTTGTTTGTTTCACAATAAAAAATATTTTGCATCTTCAAAGTGGTAGGCATGTTGTGTAAATCAAGTGATACAAAACCCCCAAAAATCAATTTTAATTCCAGGTTGTAAGGCAAAAAAAATTGAAAAATGCCAAGGAGGGTGAATACTTTCACAAGCCACTGTATGTCCTTCAAGATAGGTTCACATATACAGTACGATTTCAGTCTGAGCCATAAACGTGACTGCTACTGTCACACTCTGGCTCCAGGACTGTGTGTTAGAGCCAGGGTGTATCTCATTTGGTGGTGTTGGGGTTGGGTGAGTTTCATTTTGTTTGTGTTTAGTGGTGATTGGTCAATGACTCCCAATCGGAGGTAACGAGTGTCAGCTGTCGGCTCGTTATCTCTGATTGGGAGCCATATATATACTGTTGTGTTTCACTGTTTGTTTGTGGGTTTTTGTTCCAGTGTTCCATGTTTCTGTCAGTGTTACAGAGGACTTCACTATCGTCATTTGTTGTTTTTTGGTGGTTGCTTTAATAAAATAAAGTCATCATGTTCACTCTAGCAGCTGCGCATTGGTCCGCTCCTTTAGACGATCGTGACAGAAAAACCCAACATAAAAGGACCAAGCAGCGTGTCAAGCGGCAACAGGATCCACCTACACAGGATTTATATCCACCCATAAAGGATTCATGGACATGGGAGGAGATACTGGATGGTAAGGGTCCTTGGGCACAACCCGGAGAATATCGCCTCCCTCGTGAAGAGCTGGAGGCAGCTAAAGCCGAGAGGAGGCGATATGAGGAGGCAGCACGGAGGCAAGGCTGGAAGCCCGGGAGTACAACCCAAAAAAAATTTTGGGGGGCACATGGCTTGGGCGCCTGGGCAGCAGGAGGCTGCCACAGGGAGATGTGGAGAGAAGGCTATCGGATTACGGGAGCCATTGGCGAGTAGAGGGAGGGAAGTTGTTGTCGCACGGCATGAGAGACTGAAGTGTGTTACCAGTCCGGTCCGGCCCGTTCCTGATCCCCAGTTAAGGCCAGTGGTGTGTGTTCCCGGTACGGACCGGCCTGTTCCTGCTCCTAGCACGTATCCTACGGGGTGCGTCACCAGCCCAGCCCGGCCTGTTCCTTCAGAGCCGTCCGCCAGACCCGGAGCCGCTAGAGCCTTCCGCCAGACAGAATCATACACCTGCTATGGAATCAGCAGGAGCCGACGCAGCCTATGCTGGACTGGAGGCTCGGGTTCGTGACGGGCAGGAGCGGCTCATGCGGATGGGAGCCGCCCTGCTGGAGGTGATGACTGCAATCCGAGGCTGGGGTCCGCCTCCACCGCTAGCCGCCCAGCCAGCACCATCACCCAGCCATGAGCAGCCAGATCCGTCAGCCAGCCATGAGCAGCCAGATCCGTCAGCCAGCCATGAGCAGCCAGATCCGTCAGCCAGCCACGAGCAGCCAGACCCGTCAGCCAGCCATGAGCAGCCAGATCCGTCAGCCAGCCATGAGCAGCCAGATCCGTCAGCCAGCCATGAGCAGCCAGATCCGTCAGCCAGCCATGAGCAGCCAGATCCGTCAGTCAGCCATGAGCAGCCAGATCCGTCAGCCAGCCATGAGCAGCCAGATCCGTCAGCCAGCCGCGAGCAGCCAGATCCGTCAGCCAGCCACGAGCAGCCAGATCCGTCAGCCAGCCACGAGCAGCCAGATCCGTCAGCCAGCCATGAGCAGCCAGATCCGTCAGCCAGCCATGAGCAGCCAGACCCGTCAGCCAGCCATGAGCAGCCAGATCCGTCAGCCAGCCACGAGCAGCCAGATCCGTCAGCTAGCCATGAGCAGCCAGATCCGTCAGCCAGCCGCGAGCAGCCAGATCCGTCAGCCAGCCATGAGCAGCCAGATCCGTCAGCCAGCCATGAGCAGCCAGATCCGTTAGCCAGCCATGAGCCGTCCAGCCAGGATCCGCCAGAGCCGTCCAGCCAGGATCCGCCAGAGCCGTCCAGCCGGGATCCGCCAGAGCCGTCCAGCCGGGATCCGCCAGAGCCGTCCAGCCGGGATCCGCCAGAGCCGTCCAGCCGGGGATCCGCCAGAGCCGTCCAGCCGGGATCCGCCAGAGCCGTCCAGCCGGGATCCGCCAGAGCCGTCCAGCCGGGATCCGCCAGAGCCGTCCAGCCGGGATCCGCCAGAGCCGTCCAGCCGGGATCCGCCAGAGCCGTCCCAGCCGGGATCCGCCAGAGCCGTCCAGCCGGGATCCGCCAGAGCCGTCCAGCCGGGACCCGCCAGAGCCGTCCAGCCGGGACCCGCCAGTGCCGTCCAGCCGGGACCCGCCAGAGCCGTCCAGCCGGGATCCGCCAGAGCCGTCCAGCCGGGATCCGCCAGAGCCGTCCAGCCGGGATCCGCCAGAGCCGTCCCAGCCGGGATCCGCCAGAGCCGACCAGCCGGGAGCCACCAGAGCCGTCCAGCCAGTATCCGCCATTCAGCCTGGTACTGCCCCTTAGTCCGGTACTGCCCCTTAGTCCGGTACTGCCCCTTAGTCCGGTGCTGCCCCTTAGTCCGGTGCCGCCCCTTAACCCAGTGGGGGTTTAGTTGGGGGGTGGTCATGTGGAGGAGGCTAGGGAAGCGGGTGGTGACTAAGGTGGGATGGGGACCACGACCAGGGGCAGAACCGCCACCGTGGACAGACGCCCACCCAGACCCTCCCCTAGACTGTATGCTGGTGCGCCCGGAGTTCGCACCTTTAGGGGGGGGTACTGTCACACTCTGGCTCCAGGACTGTGTGTTAGAGCCAGGGTGTATCTCATTTGGTGGTGTTGGGGTTGGGTGAGTTTCATTTTGTTTGTGTTTAGTGGTGATTGGTCAATGACTCCCAATCGGAGGTAACGAGTGTCAGCTGTCGGCTCGTTATCTCTGATTGGGAGCCATATATATACTGTTGTGTTTCACTGTTTGTTTGTGGGTTTTTGTTCCAGTGTTCCATGTTTCTGTCAGTGTTACAGAGGACTTCACTATCGTCATTTGTTGTTTTTTCGTGGTTGCTTTAATAAAATAAAGTCATCATGTTCACTCGCAACGCTGCGCATTGGTCCGCTCCTTTAGACGATCGTGACAGCTACATTGTGGTAGGAGGCTGTTGTTGTTGTTATTGTTCTGTTGTTGTGGTAAAATAGTACATTTATCTTACTTAAGACAAGGACTAAAATATTACTGTAATATATGTGCTGTAATCATCTTCGAAATTACATAAATATTTAATTTGAAGCTGAGTAGGATTTATAAGAGAGCAAGCTCGCAATGCATTTTCATTAGAGTTAGCTATACCAGCGTGAATGGGGAGTGTTCTATTGCTTTATTGCTTATTATTAACAACCTGTTAACAGTTTTTCATTACATGTAAAATGCCAACCCAATCGTATTTATTTTACTTAATGTTTATTTATTTAAATGAATTAACAATACTCCAGCATACTGTATATATGAGGGCAATTCCATGGTAACAGAATTATGCTGAGACTCTGATGTTTCAGTTTAAAATGTTAATACATGTTATCTATTTATATTCAGTATAACCATAACATATAACCAGGGCACCAGGAGTTTTTCCTCATCAGGACACATGGTCAGGAAAAACTCAGGGCCCTAGACATACTGTATATCCTCTTGTGGTCTTTGATACACATTACTCTTTGTAGCCCACTAGCGGCCCCTCACCCTGCTGTCACAGAGCAGTTTCCCAACTCTGTCGCAGTGAAACTGTGACAGGGTTGGGGCAAGCAGTCTGGCCTATGTGCCATATCCATCCTGCTGTGTTCCTTATGGAAACTCTGACACTACAGAGTGGGGAGAGGAGATGAGGGGGACGGGAATAGCAGACCATTTCGACAGTGGCAGAGAGGCCAAAAGAGTTGCTGAGAGAGAAGATATTCAAACATATACGTGGATTCAGGTATGTTTATGCATTTAGCTGACTTTATCATGATCGGATGTGTGTGTGTGACCGTTCCATGCTCAATATGGAATTGATGTGATGCCATATGTTTGTTTACATCCTGTGAATAATCATTACCAGCAGTATATTATAAACCCATATGGACTGGACACCTGTGAGTATATGTGTGTGTGTGACATATAGACACTAAAATATTTCACAAATCAATCAATCAACCAACCCCACAAACAGAATACCAAGCAGCATATGGAACTGACAGAAAACAATATACAGGGTCTTTACCTGCTATGCTTTTTAATAGAAGGATAAACACTGATAATGTTATATAGTACATAATAATTTGTCACTCCAGAGATTCTATACTCGGCAGGATTAGCCAAACTGACTGATAAAGGGCTTTAGAATTCATCACTACTTTACATTTTCACCCTCAGCACTTTTTCTGAGAAAGGTTGAAGTGGGAGTCTCTGTTGTCCCTTATGTCCAATTCAATATGAAATGCAATTGATTCGTCTCCTATTTTCCTCCCATTCTGTCACACTCTACCACCCTACTCATATATTCTCATTCTGCAGCAAAGAGCTCCACTGATATAGAGAAAGAGAGGGCGAGAGGGCATATTGGGCAATACATTAACATTACCATTCACTTAAAACACAACACTGCTTTTGAGTCGCATTACATTTTGCAGGTGAAATAGGAGTCCTTCAAGGAATACAAAATGTCACGACGAATCATCCTGAATGTAATTCCACTGCTCTATCAATCGCTACATACATTCAGTCTGAAACTGCCATCCTAGAAGTCATTTGTGCTAGTGAGGGGCGTTGTACAAAACAAATTCATCAGCTATTGGATCATCTCTAACCAATCAAAGTATCAACGCCAATGACGTGATTCATAATTTGTGTAGGCCGGCTCTGGCCCAACCCATCGGTTTCTGGGACCAAACAGAACGGTCAGAATGTGTTCGCATTCTACAAGACATCGGGGAGGAAAACAAATCCAGACTCATCGTGGAGAAGAAACGCTAGTGGGTGTGGCATTTGGCTGGAGTGATGTGGATGGGCAGTCAGACTAGCAAAATGTACAAGTACTGTACTTATTCAACTACAGAAGAAACCATGAATATTCAGAAACAACTTATTTTAGTCATAGAAGCTCAAAACTTAAAAGCAGCATTAGCAAGAAATTAATTTCCCTTTTTCAAGTTAATTCATATATACGTGCTCTGATCATCCAGTGCTGTACAGTCACCTATGTGCATACTTATAGACCTCTACTGTACAGTATATGTACTAGTTCACTGCTCAAGACACTAAAGAGTAAAAATAAAACAGCATGTATAAAATGTCCATGCATCATATACTATTTTTTTGTCTCCATTCATGCTGACCCAGCTCTTTTGCATGTTTTAATTCATCTTCCTTCCTGAAAGCATGGCAGTTCAGCCTTATCCTAGTAGATGTGCGTCTGTGTGTCCAAGATGATTCTATTAATTAATCTATGACAGATCCTGCCTTTTTTGAGCTAGAGTGAGTTAAGCGTGGATGATATAGTACTAGTTGTTTGTTGTCTATGCATTTCCTTTCCCTCTCTCTTAGATCTCTTTTTCACTCCCCAGAAATCTGCATAAATGACTTTCTCCTTCCTGAAAAGAACTGCATAAACAACCACTGTGTCTGTGGAGAAACAGAAGAAGAGTAACAACATTGGGCTAGCTGAGTATGGGAGAATGATGATAACAAATTAAGGTATGTTGGACCAGGTCACCTGGCAGTAGGGAGATGTGACTGATTATAAGCCCATTGGAAAGCAACTCTGCCCAGTCACATGGGGTGAACCTTGGGCCTGTGTATGATTTACATTTTTACATATACGTCATTTAGCAGACGCTCTTATCCAGAGCGACTTACAAATTGGTGCATTCACCTTATAGCCAGTGGGGTGTTGTCCAGGGTCACGCCAAGGCTCTTTGCACTCTGGGAGGAGGACACAACGGAGTTGTCAACCGTGATGGAGAGATCATGGAACGGGCAGTCCTTCCCCGGGAAGAAGAGCAGCTCCGTCTTGCCGAGGTTCAGCTTGAGGTGGTGATCCGTCATCCACACTGATATGTCTGCCAGACATGCAGAGATGAGATTCACCACCTGGTTATCAGAAGGGGGAAAGGAGAAGATTAGTTGTGTGTCGTCTGCATAGCAATGATAGGAGATGCCATGTGAGGATATGACAGAGCCAAGTGACTTGGTGTATAGCGAGAATAGGAGAGGGCCTAGAACTGAGCCCTGGGGGACACCAGTGGTGAGAGTACGTGGTGCGGAGACAGATTCTCGCCACGCCACCTGGTAGGAGTGATCTGTCAGGTAGGACGCAATCCAAGAGTGAGCCACGCCGGAGATGCCCAACTCGGAGAGGGTGGATAGGAGGATCTGATGGTTCACAGTATCAAAGGCAGCAGATAGGTCTAGAAGGACGAGAGCAGAGGAGAGAGAGTTAGCTTTAGCAGTGCGTAGAGCCTCCGTGACACAGAGAAGAGCAGTCTCAGTTGAATGACCAGTCTTGAAACCTGACTGGTTTGGATCAAAAAGGTCATTCTGAGAGAGATAGCAAGAGAGTTGGCTAAAGACAGCACGCTCAAGAGTTTTGGAGAGAAAAGAAAGAAGGGATGCTGGTCTGTAGTTGTTGACATCGGAGGGATCGAGTGTAGGTTTTTTGAGAAGGGGTGCAGCTCTCGCTCTATTGAAGACGGAAGGGACATGGCCAGCGGTCAAGGATGAGTTGATGAGCAAGGTGAGGTAAGGGAGAAGGTCTCCGGAAATGGTCTGGAGAAGAGAGGATAGGGTCAAGCGGGCAGGTTGTTGGGCGGCTGGCCGTCACAAGTCGCAAGATTTCATCTGGAGAGAGAGGGGAGAAAGAAGTCAAAGCATAGGGTAGGGCAGTGTGAGCAGGTCCAGCGGTGTCATTTGACTTAACAAACGAGGATCGGATGTCGTCAACCTTCTTTTCAAAATGGTTTACGAAGTCATCCACAGAGAGGGAGGAGGGGAGGGGGGAGGAGGATTCAGCAAGGAGGAGAAGGTGGCAAAGAGCTTCCTAAGGTTAGAGGCAGATGGAATTTCGTAGTATGTAGAAAGTGGCTTTAGCAGCAGAAACAGAGGAAGAAAATGTAGAGAGGAGGGAGTGAAAAGATGCCAGGTCCGCAGGGAGTCTAGTATTCCTCCATTTCCACTTGGCTGCCCGGAGCCCTGTTCTGTGAGCTCGCAATGAGTCGTCAAGCCACGGAGCAGGAGGGGAGGTCCGAGCCGGCCGGGAGGATAGGGGACATAGAGAGTCAAAGGATGCAGAAAGGGAGGAGAGGAGGGTTGAGGAGGCAGAATCAGGAGATTGGAGGGAGAAGGATTGAGCAGAGGGAAGTGATGATAGGATGGAAGAGGAGAGAGTAGCGGGAGAGAGAGAGTGAAGGTTGCTACGGCGCATTACCATCTGAATAGGGGCTGAGTGAGTAGTGTTGGAGGAGAGCGAGAGAGAAAAGGATACAAAGTAGTGGTTGCAGTGAGATTAGTAGTTGCAGTGAGATTAGTAGAAGAACAGCATCTAGTAAAGATGAGGTCAAGCGTATTGCCTGCCTTGTGAGTAGAGGGGGACGGTGAGAGGGTGGGGTCAAAATAGGAGAGGAGTGGAAAGGAGGCAGAGAGAAATGAGTCAAAGGTAGACGTAGGGAGGTTAAAGTCACCCAGAACTGTGAGGGGTGAGCCATCCTCAGCAAAGGAACTTATCAAGGCGTGACACCCATAGCTTGTTGACTATGCAGACGTTAACCTGGATAGTCAACATGTTAGTAGATAAAAACTAAACAGGATAAACCTCTTCTCATGTTATCATATTCTATGCTACTCTGTGTAATGGAAAGCTGTGTTAGCCTGAATGACAACAAACTGAGAGCGTAAGTCTTTCAGGAACAAAAACTGTGAAGTGTGCAGATAGAACCTTATAGTCCCAAGCTCTCTTCTTTTGATTGCATATATAAAAAATATTCAGATCGAAAATGTACATATTAGCCTCCTTCTGTACGCCTATATCTGTATAGCAGTACTAGGCTATCTGACAAGTAAAGGAAATCCATGTCGATGTTGGGAACATTGAGCCGGCATATCTTTCTCTCAGTCTCTCTAGGGTTAAAAACGGCCAATAACAAATTACAAAAACACTATATTGGTTTTTACTTTCCTAAAACAATAAGTGTCTACCTCACGGTTTAGCTGTCGGATATTTGAGCACTAAACGCATCAGGGCATTGCATGCATATAGGCATAGGCCTAGGGGTCCACTGTATGATATAAAAATATATACAGTGGCTTGTGAAAGTATTCACCCCCCTTGGCATTTTTCCTATTTTGTTGCCTTACAACCTGGAATTAAACTTTTTGAGTGTTTGTAACATTTTATTTACAGAACATGCCTACCACTTTGAAGATGCAAAATATTTTTTCTTGTGAAACAAACAACAAATAAGACAAAAAAACAACTTGAGTGTGCATAACTATTCAACCCACCCCCCCCAAAGTCAATACTTTGTAGAGCCACCTTTTGCAGCAATTACAGCTGCAAGTCTCTTGGGGTATGTCTCTATAAGCTTGGCACATCTAGCCACTGGGATTTTTGCCCATTCTTCAAGGCAAAACTGCTCCAGCTCCTTCAAGTTGGACGGGTTCCGCTGGTGTACAGCTATCTTTAAGTCATACCACAGATTCTCAATTGGATTGAGGTCTGGGCTTTGACTAGGCATTCTAAGACATTTAAATGTTTCCCATTAAACCACTCTAGTGTTGCTTTAGCATTATGCTTAGGGTCATTGTTCGGCTGGAAGGTGAACCTCCGTCCCAGTCTCAAATCTCTTGAAGACTGAAACAGGTTTCCCTCAAGAATTTCCCTGTATTTAGCGCCATCCATCATTCCTTCAATTTGACCAGTTTCCCAGTCCCTGCCAATGAAAAACATCCCCACAGCATGATGCTGCCACCACCATGCTTCACTGTGGGGATGGTGTTCTCGGGGTGATGAGAGGTGTTGGGTTTTCGCCAGACATAGTGCTTTCCTTGATGGCCAAAAAGCTCAATTTTAGTCTCCCACATGCCTTTTGGTGTACACCAAACATGTTTGCTTATTTTTTTCTATAAGAAATTTGTTTTTTCTGGCCACTCTTCCGTAAAGCCCAGCTCTGTGGAGTGTACATCTTAAAATGGTCCTATGGACAGCTACTCCAATCTCCGCTGTGGAGCTTTGCAGCTCCTTCAGGGTTATCTTTGGTCTCTTTGTTGCCTGTCTGATTAATGCCCTCCATGCCTGGTCTGTGAGTTTTAGTGGGCGGCCCTCTCTTGGCAGGTTTGTCGTGGTGCCATATTCATTAAATTTTTTTAATAATGGATTTAATGGTGCTCTGTGGGATGTTCAAAGTTTCGGATATTTTTTTATAACCCAACCATGATCTGTACTTCTCCACAACTTTGTCCCTGACCTGTTTGGAGAGCTCCTTGGTCTTCATGGTGCCGCTTGCTTGGTGGTGCCCCTTACTTAGTGGTGTTGCAGACTCTGGGGCCTTTCATAACAGGTGTATATATACTGAGATCATGTGACAGATCATGTGACACTTAGATTGCACACAGGTGGACTTTATTTAACTAATTATGTGACTTCTGAAGGTAATTGGTTACACCAGATCTTACACTGCTCAAAAAAAATAAAGGGAACACTTAAACAACACATCCTAGATTTGAATGAATGAAATAATCTTATTAAATATTTTTTTCTATACATAGTTGAATGTGCTGACAACAAAATCACACAAAAATTATCAATGGAAATCAAATTTATCAACCCATAGAGTTCTGGATTTGGAGTCACCCTCAAAATTAAAGTGGAAAACCACACTACAGGCTGATCCAACTTTGATGTAATGTCCTTAAAACAAGTCAAAATGAGGCTCAGTAGTGTGTGTGACCTCCACGTGCCTGTATGACCTCCCTACAATGCCTGGGCATGCTCCTGATGAGGTGACGGATGGTCTCCTGAGGGATCTTCTCCCAGACCTGGACTAAAGCATCCGCCAACTCCTGGACAGTCTGTGGTGCAATGTGGCGTTGGTGGATGGAGCGAGACATGATGTCCCAGATGTGCTCAATTGGATTCAGGTCTGGGGAACGGGCGGGCCAGTCCATAGCATCAATGCCTTCCTCTTGCAGGAACTGCTGACACACTCCAGCCACATGAGGTCTAGCATTGTCTTGCATTAGGAGGAACCCAGGGCCAACCGCACCAGCATATGGTCTCACAAGGGGTCTGAGGATCTCATCTCGGTACCTAATGGCAGTCAGGCTACCTCTGGCGAGCACATGGAGGGCTGTGCGGCCCTCCAAAGAAATGCCACCCCACACCATGACTGACCCACCGCCAAACCGGTCATGCTGGAGGATGTTGTAGGCAGCAGAACGTTCTCCACAGCGTCTCCAGACTCTGTCACGTCTGTCACATGTGCTCAGTGTGAACCTGCTTTCATCTGTGAAGAGCACAGGTCGCCTGTGGCGAATTTGCCAATCTTGGTGTTCTCTGGCAAATGCCAAACGTCCTGCACGGTATTGGGCTGTAAGCACAACCCCCACCTGTGGACGTCGGGCCCTCATACCATCCTCATGGAGTCTGTTTCTGACCGTTTGAGCAGACAAATGCACATTTGTGGCCTGCTGGAGGTCATTTTGCAGGGCTCTGGCAGTGCTCCTCCTGCTCCTCCTTGCACAAAGGCGGAGGAAGTGGTTCTGCTGCTGGGTTGTTGCCCTCCTACGGCCTCCTCCACGTCTCCTGATGTACTGGCCTGTCTCCTGGTAGCGCCTCCATGATCTGGACACTACGCTGACAGACACAGCAAACCTTCATGCCACAGCTCGCATTGATGTGCCATCCTGCATGAGCTGCTCTACTTGAGCCACTTTTGTGGGTTGTAGACTCCGTCTCATGCTACCACTAGAGTGAAAGCACCGCCAGCATTCAAAAGTGACCAAAACATCAGCCAGGAAGCATAGGAACTGAGAAGTGGTCTGTGGTCAGCACCTGCAGAACCACTCCTTTATTGGGGGTGTCTTGCTAATTGCCTATAATTTCCACCTGTTGTCTATTCCATTTGCACAACAGCATGCGCAATGTATTGTCAATCAGTGTTGCTTCCTAAATGGACAGTTTGATTTCACAGAAGTGTGGTTGACTTGGAGTTACACAGTGTTGTTTAAGTGTTCCCTTTATTTTTTTGAGCAGTGTATTTAGGGGCTTCATAGCAAAGGGGGTGATAAATATACAGTGAGGGAAACCCTTGTTGGCATTCACAGATGTCAGACGTTTCTTGTAGTTGGCCACCAGGTTTTCACACATCTCAGGAGGGATTTTGTTCCACTCCTCTTTGCAGATCTTCTCCAAGTCATTAAGGTTTCAAGGCTGACGTTTGGCAACTTGAACCTTCAGCTCCCTCCACAGATTTTCTATGGGATTAAGGTCTGGAGACTGGCTAGGCCACCCCAGGACCTTAATGTGCTTCTTCTTGAGCCAATCCTTTGTTGCCTTGGCTGTGTGTTTTGGGTCATTGTCATGCTGGAATACCCATCCACGATCCATTTTCAATGCCCTGGCTGAGGGAAGGAGGTTCTCACCCAAGATTTGACAATACATGGCCCCGTCCATCGTCCCTTTGATGCGGTGAAGTTGTCCTCTCCCCTTAGCAGAAAAACACCCCCAAAGCTTAATGTTTCCACATTAATTTTTGACGGTGGGGATGGTGTTCTTGAGGTCATAGGCAGCATTCCTCCTCCTCCAAACACGGCGAGTTGAGTTGATGCCAAAGAGCTCAATTTTGGTCTCATCTGACCACAACACTTTCACCCAGTTCTTTTCTGAATCCTTCAGATGTTCATTGGCAAACTTCAGACGGCCCTGTATATGTGCTTTCTTGAGCAGGGGGACCTTGCAGGCGTTGCAGGACTTCAGTCCTTCACGGCGTAGTGTGTTACCAATTGTTTACTTGGTGACTATGGTCCCAGCTGCTTTGAGATCATTGACAAGATCCTTCCGTGTAGTTCTGGGCTGTAGTTCACCGTTCTCATGATCATTGCAACTCCACGAGGTGAGATCTTGCATTGAGCCCCAGGCCGAGGGAGATTGACAGTTCTTTTGTGTTTCTTCCATTTGCGAATAATCGCACCAACTGTTGTCACCTTCTCACCAAGCTGCTTGGCGATGGTCTTGTAGCCCATTCCAGCCTTGTGTAGGTCTACAATCTTGTCCCTGACATCCTTGGAGAGCTCTTTGGTCTTGGCCATGGTGGAGAGTTTGGAATCTGATTGATTGATTGCTTCTGTGGACAGGTGTCTTTTATACAGGTAACAAACTGAGATTAGGAGCACTCCCTTTAAGAGTGTCCTCCTAATCTCAGATCGCTACCTGTATAAAAGACACTTGGGAGCCAGAAATCTTTCTGATAGAGAGTGGGTCAAATACTTATTTCCCTCATTAAAATGCAAATCAATTTATAACATTTTTTACATGCGTTTTTCTGGATTTTTTTGTTGTTATTCTGTCTCTCACTGTTCAAATAAACCTACCATTAAAACTGATAATTTCTTTGTCAGTGGGCAAACGTACAAAATCAGCAGGGGATCAAATACTTTTTTCCCTCACTGTATGCACGCACCACTTTAATGTTATTTATTTGTTAGAATATTTGGAAACAAGTAATTTTTTTAATTTCACTTCACCAATTTGCACTATTTTGTGAATGTCCATTACATGAAATCCAAAGAAAAATCAATTTAAATTACAGGTTGTAATGCAACAAAATAGGAAAAACGCCAAAGGGGATGAATACTTTTGCAAGGCACTGTATATTAGAGGGGCCAAGCTTAGGCTTAAGGACACGTAGCCTAAGAGCCAATTTATGCTTGATCCGAAAATGTGGTCGGAGGCGGCATATAGATGGTGTAACGCCTTTGCTGTGCTTTCGGAGACACGCAGAGGCCAAATTAAGCTCCGTACCACATCACCGTGCGCCTCTCAAATTTTAGAACAATGCGGAGGGCTCCGTATAGTTCCGCATTTGCATGATTGTTGACAGTAGGTGACAACTTCCTTCACAACAGCTCTGCACTGTTCTGTTAAGCGCAAGTGGCACAGTGGTCTAAGGCATTGCATCGCAGTGCTAGCTGTGCCACTAGAGATCCTGGTTCGAATCCAGGCTCTGCCGTAGCCGGCCGCGACTGGGAGACCCATGGGGTGGCGCACAATTGGCCCAGCGTCGTCCAGGGTAGGGGAGGGAATGGCCGCCAGGGATGTAGCTCAGTTGGTATAGCATGTCATTTGCAACGCCATGATTGTGGGTTCGATTCCAGTATAAAAAATATGCACTCACTAACTGTAAGTCGCTCTGGATAAGAGCGTCTGCTAAATGACTAAAACGTAAAAATTTAAGTATGAATACCCTGACTTCTGCAGAGACCATATCCCCGTAAATGCTGCTTGGCCAATGCAGACGTTGGATTGACCATGTAGCACCTTTAAATGTGGATCATTTGGCCAATATCGCTTGTTTACTGAAGCGCTGGCAGCGCCCAGTTGGAGGATTCTTTCTCTCTCTCGTTCTACTCTCGGATCTGAGTGGGTCTCTCGCATCCGAACCAGCATTGGTCTGTTTGGGTCTGTTTTCCACGGTCCTTTTCGGAACGGCTCTACTGTTCTCGGGTCCATTCGGAATGGGTCTCTGTGTTAAATTTGTTTGTATTTATGCATATCAGGTCAGATGGGAAAGCCACGGATCCAACTTTTTGGACCCGTGAAGACCTCTAGTCTGTAGACACAGCAGGAGTAGTGGGATGGTTTTAAAATTGCCTTTTGTTCGGCATCACGCAAAAACACTGGCCATGTCCGAAATCTGACTTGCCTACCACTTACTGTGTACTAATCGTACTACATAATATTTTGCATGTACTGTTTAGTAGAAAGTATGTGTTGTGCCACGGCCGCAACTTACTACTATTGGTGCGTTCAAGACAACTGGGAACTCGGAAACAAACAAACTCAGACTGGGAAAAATTGTGAAGTCAGTGATCTTCAGGTCAGAGAAGTCGGTGCTCTAGGATGAGTTTCCGACTTTTAATTATGAGTTGGATAACAGTACAAAATCTTTTTTCAGTGTTCCCTGTTGTCTTTAACGCACCATCAATTATGGCTTTGCATATGAACTTGAAAAGATTGTCTGTAGCCCCACCTAGTGACCTTTCACTACAGCGGAGTGTTGTTGTTTTAGGCTAATGTTAGCTGTAGTTAGCATTTTGAACAACCTAATTGGAGTAAACTTGAGTTAACCATAGGTCTAAGCATGTCTCAATTGAAGAGTCACCTAAAGATTGAGAGGAATGCAGTGCTGAAGCAGAGGCCTCATAATGAGAACGACTGGCTAGCTACTACTCTGAACTGTGTGTGGTGAGCTTTCTGGTGCCTCGCGCTGCTGAGGCATCACCCAAGTTGGTGCCATACATTATGAAGGAGAAGTCCAGTGGCTAGACGACTCAGGCTGGCTCCTAGAGTAGCTAGCAGTGTTGGGGAAGCTACTCTGAAAATGCAGTTTAACAAGCTTCCAATTACAGTTGAAGTCGGAAGTTTACATACACCTTAGCCAAATACATTTAAACTCAGTTTTTCACAATTCCTGACATTTAATCCTAGTAAAAATTCCCTGTTTTAGGTCAGTTAGGATCACCACTTTATTTTAAGAATGTGAAATGTCAGAATAATAGTAGAGAGAATGATTTCTTTCATCACATTTCCAGTGGGTCAAAAGTTTACATACACTCAATTAGTATTTGGTAGCATTGCCTTTAAATTGTATAATTTGGGTCAAACATTGCAGGTAGCCTTCCACAAGATTCCCACAATAAGTTGGGTGAATTTTGTCCCATTCCTCCTGACAGAGCTGGTGTAACTGAGTCAGGTTTGTAGGCCTCCTTGCTGCAACACACTTTTTCAGTTCTGCCCACAAATGTTCTATAGGATTGAGGTCAGGGCTTTGTGATGGCCACTCCAATACCTTGACTTTGTTGTCCTTAAGCCATTTTGGCACAACTTTGAAAGTATGCTTGGAGTCATTGTCCACTTGGAAGACCCATTTGCGACCAAGCTTTAACTTCCTGACTAATGTCTTGAGATGTTGCTTCAATATATCCACATAATTTTCCTTCCTCATGATGCCATCTATTTTGTGAAGTGCACCAGTCCCTCCCGCAGCAAAACACCCCCACAGCATGATGCTGCCACCCCCGTGCTTCACAGTTGGGATGGTTCTTCGGCTTGCAAGGAACCACCTTTATCCTCCAAACATAACAATGATCAGTATGACCAATTTGTTTAATCTGACCAGAGGATGTTTCTCCAAAAAGCACGATCTTTGTCCCCATGTGCAATTGCAAACCGTAGTCTGGCTTTTTTATGGCGGTTTTGGAGCAGTGGCTTCTTCCTTGCTGAACGGCCTTTCAGGTTCTGTCGATATAGGACTTGTTTTACTGTGGATATAGATACTTTTGTACCTGTTTCCTCCAGCATCTTCACAAGGTCCTTTGCTGCTGTTCTGGGATTTATTTGCACTTTTCGCACCAAAGTACGTTCATCTCTAGGAGACAGAACACATCTCCTTCCTGAGCGGTATGACGGCTGCATGGTCCCATGGTGTTTATACTTGCGTACTATTGTTTGTACAGATGAACGTGGTACCTTCAGGCGTTTGGAAATTACTCCCAAGGATGAACCAGACTTGAGGAGGTCTACAATTTTTTTTCTGAGGTCTTGGCTGATTTCTATTGATTTTCCCATGATGTCAAGCAAAGAGGCACTGAGTTTTAGGGTATGCCTTGAAATACATCCACAGGTAATAATAATATGCCATTTAGCAGACGCTTTTATCCAAAGCGACTTACAGTCATGCGTGCATACATTTTTTGTGTATGGGGGGTCCCGGGGATCGAACCCACTACTTTGGCATTACAAGCGCGGTGCTCTACCAGCTGAGCTACAGAGGACCACCTCCAATTGACTCAAATGATGTCAATTAGCCTATCAGAAGCTTCTAAAGCCATGACATCATTTTCTGGAATTTACCAAGCTGTTTAAAGGCACAGTCAACTTAGTGTATGTAAACGTCTGACCCACTGGAATTGTGATACAGTGAATTATAAGTGAAATAATCTGTCTGTAAACAATTGTTGGAAAAATTACTTGTGTCATGCACAAAGTAGATGTCCTAACCGACTTGCCAAAACTCTAGTTTGTTAACAGGAAATTTGTGGAGTGGTTGAAAAAAGCTTTAATGACTCCAACCTAAGTGTATGTAAACTTCCGACTTCAACTGTACTTCACACTGGAAGAAGTTAAGCTACACTAAAGCTACCCTTAAGTAAAATATAGTTTACTTAACTAAAGTTACTTTGAAAAGTAGTTCACTACATCCAAACTACTTTGTGATAAATTATTATATATACATTTGCAATTGTAAACAAAGAACACTCTGGAGTCAGATGTTAACATAATGTGTAATTTAGCCTATTTAACAAATAAATAACAATTATAGTGAGAATTAGGCCAAGTACAGCACATCAATAAATGTCAAGATAACATACAGTAGCGTACCGTGTATTTTTTCTTATGGCTCTCACACTTATTTTTCACCCATGCAGGTGACAGCTGCCACTCCAGCTCATACCCCTTCGCGTAGATCCTGAAAAGACATACAAATAAGTACAACATTAACCAGAACACGAGCAAAGTAGAGTTGTTTGAACTTTCTGTAGATAGCTAGACTGCCACATACTTTATCAAATTAGAGTGCCGTGGTGAAACAGTAACGAGTGCAGCTTTAATACCATTACTTTCACCTTAACAGATTATGTGCAATGAAACTTACTGGACCCATTCAGGCATTCAGGCTGTAACCGTTCAGGTGGAAACTAATGGTGCATAGCATGGACATTACAATGAGCTCAACGCAGATAAACCGACGTGACAAATGAGGAGAACTAAAAGAAAACAGAAGTATTGGGATCAGCACCGCTGTGGGAAATAGGAATGTAGGCTACCGCTGAAAAGCCAAAATGAGTATAACATCCTGGTGCCTCATTTATCAATCATGCGTAGGCACAAAACTGTGCGTAAACCATGCATGGCATAATTTCCATGCAAAGTGTGAGATTCATCAATATGAACGTTGGCTTGAGCGTGTGTGTAAATTTACATACAGCCATGACCATGCGTACACACAGTGCCAAGTGGTGGAATAAGGGAACTGCTTGTCAAGAGTAGATTGGGGAAAATATATGTTTAACATTTTTGCAATTTTGAGAGTAATAATACAATTATTTTTCAATTTAATTGTATTTCCATTGTGAATTCATGCAACATATCTTTGACATACTATGTATTTGACCACATCAGTGCATTTGTTACGATAATACTCAAAATAAAGTACAGTAAATTGTTAAATTAGAGTTTGTGTGAAAGTGAAGCCATTTTTGAAATCCTATAAAAGACAAAATGGGAAATGAAAGATTTGGCACACGCTGCATTTCGCAAAGAGCGAGTTTCTAGAGACAGGTGGGACTTTTTCTGCAGAGAGTACAAATTTGCTTATCAGATATCGTTTTCCAAAACCAATGTTATAGGATTTTTATGAGGATTTAAGACCAACTTTGAAAAGGCAAACACATGCCATTCCGGTACACATCCGTGCTATCCACCCTCAGGTTTTTGGTAACAGGCACTCTTCAGCTCGGAGCTTGCTGATCGGCAGCTCACAGCCCTCTATGAGCCAATGATTTGGATGCAATCATCAGCAAAATGAACAGTAAAACATACAATTTCCTTACACCATCTTACAACAAGTGAAGTCCAGAGGGGTTTCTTTGCCATGATGGCATCAATGGGTTCCCAAATACAAACAGAGCACATTGCCATAAAATCACAGTCTCAAAATGATATCAATTATGTGAACAGAAAAGGCTTCCACTCTTTATGTGCAGGTGATAGGTTATGTGATGCGCAAAAGAACAGCAATGTTGGCCTACATACCTACAGGAGGGAGCTGTTGAGGATGGATGGCTTATTGGTGAGTGTTGACTACTCATTTGAAGTATATTTGCCATTGATAAAGCGGCTTAATTGTCCTATTGGTCCTCTCTCTGTAGCTATGTTTAAATGGATACTGGTGAAGCCACAACTGAGCGAGCAAAATATAACCTTTTGACCGTTCTAAATATGTCCGTAAGTAGTATTTTAGAATAGTTTCTACGCAATATTGATAATATGATGCCCCTGGCATTTATGGCGTACTTGATTTTCAAAAATGCACATACTATAAAACTTTATATTTTTGCATATTGAGATTGCGTTGTTTCCCCCTATTCGTTGATTTCGGTCATGCACGCCAATATCTAATTGATCAGCTGTTGTCAAAGCCGAAATTAGTCTGACATCCAGGCATTTAAAGTGTACTTGATTTTCGAAATTCCATTTTACATTTTAGTCATTTAGCAGACGCTCTTATCCAGAGCAACTTACAGTTAGTGAGTGCATACATTTTTCATACTGGCCCCCCGTGGGAATCGAACCCACAACCCTGGCATTGCAAGTGCCATGCTCTACCAACTGAGCTACAGGAGGCTGGAGCAAATGTCACATACTATACAACTACATTTTTTCGCATACTCAAACGTCCTACTATTTAGGACGCAAGTATGGGTATTCGGACACAGCCACCATCAGCAGCATCTGTAGTTGCCTACTTGAGCTGACTCAGAGCTAGGGTATTTTGTTTCACGTCTCAGGCCCTCAGCCTGTGCCGCAAGAGGGCGGAGTTAGCCGTTTGAGAGAGTAATGAATGTGCTGCTAAAACAGCAAATCCGGGGGACGCAGGCGAACATACCGAACAAACAAACCACTGTTCATGATTCCAATAATTCGCAAAGAGGCAGGTGCGATTAGAACTGATTCAGATCAAGAATATAAGCATTCTGAGCTTTGATCAACGCTGGGCGCAATATTTAGATGTAAACCCGTAGTTGATGTTCTTTATTGTGTACAAAATAAAATATGTTTTTATTATTATAATTTTCTATTCTACAAAATAGGGCTTGAAATGACTGAAATGCTTTCCGAATATAGTAACAATCAAATTATAAACGAGTTAATATACGATTTTTCACCTTTCTTATAACTGTAAAATCAATATGATCATTCTCAGTGACAGTACAATATTGGCACCATTTCATTTAAATGACGACAGAGACATTTCTACCAAACGTCCACTGAGCGGCACAGAGACATCATTCAAATGTGCGCAGACTCATTACAACTTCAGCTTTAAGCACAAAGTGATTTCATCTTCTGTGACCAAGAGAAAGTGGTCTTGTTTCAATTCTACAATATGATTTTGTATATAAATCAACCCGAGAACATCACAGCGAGATGAAACTGCTGTTGTTGCAAGCGTAGCTACGAGGTTCACAGGTACATTAAATTGTTCCTTTGTCTGGATAGGCCAGAAACTGTGACGTGTTGCTCCTGTGTCTGTGAACCTCACAGCTGCGCTTGCAATAGCGCATATGATTTGGGACAACCAGCGCTTTTAGGGAGTGTAAAGCAATTATTGTTGCGCCGTTCACAGAGTGCGCTGTACACATAAATATCGGTCGGAACCAGCCCATAACCACTCAAACTTCCCTATATAGGGAACTTAACATACATTAGGTTTTTAAGGGCTGTTTAAAGGCTGCTATCTACAGAGGATGGCATCTTTATGGAACCAAAGACCTCGGAGCAACCCAACCTAATCATGTAGCATATACATAGCATCCTCTCATCAACAAGCCACGATTGGCTTCTGCATTATTCTCCAACAGGAGAGGGAAAACGCATCATGAGGACAGTCTGACACTGATATCAACTGGCTACCATGGAGAAAACAAGTCACACTACGCAACCAGAGGATAGAAAGGTCTTCCCACAGTGGAAAGGCATGAGAAGTTTCACAAACTTTCAGAACACCAACATGAAGGAAGCGCGCACACACACACACAAGCACACACCATTCTCTCCTGCTAAACAACTTTCAGCGGTGCTCTGGAAGGTCACATCCCTGATAAAGATTTTGTGAGTGCTAATTTGGGCTGACAGCTCATGTCATCGGTAATGTTATTTTTTTTTCCAGGACCTGATTATCATCAGAGCTGCCCATGCAAATGACAGGGAGACCTTAAGGGATATCATTTTCTATTAAAATATGGAAGAGTCTAATTATAGATAAATGTCATATTAGCTGTGTGTGTGTGAGAGGGAGACCTGGAGTGGATTGGTTGGCATACTAAGGGGGAGGAAGGATGGACTTGCGCTACAGGGAAGGAGGGCAAGGAGTCCTGCAGGGGTCTTTTTTTTTTTTTTGCTACAACCGCCCAACGCCGGCATTATCAATTCCGAGCCCCACTGATACCGACATCAGGACAGATTTTTCTCCGCAACCCAACCCACTCGCATAGAATTGTTCCGAGAGCCGATCAGTGACCCGCCAATAACAACCTCCTTGGTTTGTAAAAAATCTATATTTTAAAAGATTCTAACCCGCAATATAATTGTTCTGAACTGCAAAATATATTTGTTATTACACCCGCAAGCTGATTTTTTTTTTCAGGTCTCCTGCTGGGAACCGTGGGTATCTGACCCGATGCAGGACTCTACATTGAGAAGTGAGTTAGGGGTGTACTGGACTAAAATCACCCAACAACACCTTCGGCAAGAAATGTCAAACTGATTATTTAAATGAATAATCAATTAACTTTATGTGCATGTGTGTGTGTGTGTGTGTGTGGTTGCCAGTTATTAAGTAACAGCAGTCTAGTAAGTAAGAATGTATAGAGGACACTGTATGTTTGAATCATTTCAATAATAATTTCCATCCAAATACTCTTAAGTATGCAGCCTTTTCCGGCAAACTCACACTATTTAGACAGTGGCACTATTTGAACCAGGAAGCAACAGCAACAGGGGCCATCACTGACACTGTGATAGCATCACACACAGTTCCACATCTCAGTTTGTCCATTTCATACGGTTCCCTGATCTGCTTTAAAAGTGCAGTGCTAATCTCCTAGGAAAATGTTCAAGTTTTAATTAACAAACTCATTAAAACAGTGTTTATTTCCAGAGAGATCCCGGTTGGTTTCCATGCACCAGATTAAGCACGTTCAATTACACACAGCTCCAAAAAGGCCCAGGGCTTTCATGGCCTCTTCTGAAACCACATCATTAAAACCAGACTCAGGCCAGACCAACCAAACCCCTGGACGGACGGAGACACTCGGCTAGTCCCCACGCCCCTACCCCCCTCCAACCACTCACCTCAAAGGCCACCCCCAAAACACCCAGCTACCATGGATAGATGTTATGTCTGCTGCTCCTCCATCCCTCCCTCCCTTCCATCTCCAGATGTGCAATGCCCACATTAACCAATTATGTCTAGCACATTAGCAAATACCCTTAATTTCCAAATACTGGTCTGGTATTTAATTTGAGAAATCCTCAAACAAGATTCCCAAATGTGATAATTAGGATAAAAGTGAAAATAATGTCTACCATTTCGACAGGTATCCCCACGTTATACAGTTGTCTAAAATGATTTCCGTACTTTAGTCATGCATGGTTCCCACCCTTACCCCCACCACCCCTACCACAGATGGGCAGTTGGAGTTGAGAAAAATTGAGTGTTCCTCTCTCTCTTTCCAAGGCCCTGAGAGAAAGAGAGACTGGCTCAGGAATGACAGCCTGGAACTACTGGAACTACTGCTGCTCCCTAAGAGGACAAGAAAGAGAGGGATAAGGTAGTTTATTTAAAGGACAGAAGGAACGAGGAGAGCGAGCGAGTGCATAAACAACAGGAAAGAGAGAGTAGAGAAAACACATCCTGGACACGGTGGTCCGGGTGCCACCCAGGCCACACACCCGGTATGACAGCTGGATGTCGGGGTATGGCCATCTACAGTACAAGCTGTCAATGCCCTCTCTCATCCCTCTCTCTTCTACTCCCTCCGCTCCTCTCACATCGCAGAGACAGAAATCAAGGCCATAGTGATGAGATTTCCTCTGGTTTATCTGGTTCAGCATGTCCATTCACCAGGGGCTTCTGATACACAGCACAAGAGGTTTGATTATCCACTGTGTTTGAAAATGAAACTTATTCTAGACCCATTTGATTAGAGAGGGTCATAATGTCATAATAACTTAAGGCCTAACATTTCTTATGACTTGTGAGAAATAGGCCTTTGTTATAGCCTAATAGTTAATTCTGTTTCTCAGGAATTATACACATGATGTGGCCCAAGTTGACTAAATCATTTTGAAAAGATTGCTCAACTTGTTATGGGGAAATATTGGGTTAAATGACACCATCGTTCCATTTTCTTTATCTCGTTTGGACCTCTTTTCAAAACACGCAATAATGAATTGATTCAATATTTCAAATGCGCCTTAAAACTTGGGTACATGTGCATTTGAGTGAATAGCCCACTAGATGGGATAGAAATTACAAGTAACAGAGAAGTGTCAAAAAATTGTTGGAAAAATGTCTGAGACATTCTGCAGGCATAATTCCAGAAGAGTGTCATTAAATATTTAAGCGTAGCCATGACAGAAAGGGGAACGGAAAGACACAGCTGTCCTCCTACTAAGAAAAGACAGAAGGTGAATAAAAGAAGGATGGAAGTGTTGGCTGGGCTCAGTGGAGAGAAACAGAAAGCAGACACAATGACCAGAGTGCCCCTCCGAGATGGTTACTAAGAATTTAAGGTGAAGAGAGATTTGTAACATGTCTGCTCAGTGTTTGTTGCTCCCAAATGTGATCTTTAAGGAAGCTTAGTGATGCAACAGTTACAACTGACATTGAAGATATAGTTTTTTCCTTCTTATCATAAGATCATTTATCTTATTGATGCATAAGATTTACATTTGTGGTTTAATAATGTCAATTCATTGTCTTTCTATGTATTCATCTCACATACAGCATTATCCTTCGGTGTTGAATTGATCCATGTTGCTGACGACTGTCTAGACAGATGTTAAAGGGCAGAATTATCCTCCACATTGCGATATAGAGAAGAGGGAATGATGAATCGCCCCTAGAGGTCCCATCACTGCTTTCACAAGTGTCCTCTCAGCTGGCAAGAGCATGTGCACTGTCAGCACTTTCATGTTTGATGTCTCTCTCTCTCTCTCTCACTCTCTCTCTCTCTCTCTCTCTCTCTCGCTCACACACACACTCACACGCTTTCTCTCAGTCTCTCTCTGTCTTTCTTTACTCCTTCTCTCTCTTCCTCCCTCCATCCTACCCTCTCTTTCTCTCTGAACATCTCTGCTCAAGCAACCATGAACTGAGGAGGAGGAAGAGAAGCAACACATTTAGCGTCTTTGTCTCTGCAGCATACTGTTGGATTATGAAATTATGGTGCTGTAACCTAAATGAAGGTCTGTGTAGTGTGTTGTTGATGTTGCTTTGCAGAGACTCAGCAGCCTACTATCAAAGGAAGGCCAAATGAGCCGTTGGTTTTAATTGGCACTTCAGATGCCAGTATGGTAATGGGAGGGCTGCAGACTACAATCCAAACGGCTGGGCTGTACAAAGCAAATCAAAGTACAATTCTAGTTGTTTGACACAAAAATTATGGATCTTTTTTCAAATAAAGCCCTTTGTTCTGTTCAATGTGAAGCTACAATAAGCTATCAACAGTCCCACTCTCTACTGTATTGTAACTGCAAAGCAGTAGCAATGCTCACATTCATTATGTTAATATTGCATCATTTGTAATACAAAAGCCTACAATCATGAGTGCTATAGAGCTTTTTGTGATCAAAAATATAACATTACTTGAAGATCTTGCATTGCTATCCCCTTGGCAACTGCACTTTGATATGCAACACTTATTGTATAGATTCATTGTTATGCATCTTTTGAAACATTTTGCAGGTCCTGTGTGGTCCATTATCCTTGCATTTACAGTGAAGGCCCTCCAAAACATCTGCATTTATCTGACTATTTGTATCTGACTACATTTCATACATATACAGTTGAGGCAAAAAATATTAGAACCTTGCACCTTTCTTAAATACAGTTGAAGTCGGAAGTTTACATACACTTAGGTTGGAGTCATTAAAACTCGTTTTTCAACCACTTCACACATTTCTTGTTAACAAACTATAGTTGTGGCAAGTCGGTTAGGACTTCTACTTTGTGCATGACACAAGTAATTTGTTCATCAACTATTTACAGACAGATTAATTCACTGTATCACAATTCCAGTGGGTCAGAAGTTTATATACACTAAGTTGACTGTGCTTTTAAACAGCTTGGAAAAATCCAGAAAATGATGTCATGGCTTTAGAAGCTTCTGATAGGCTAATTGACATCATTTGAGTCAATTGGAGGTGTACCTGTGGATGTATTTCAAGGCCTAACTTCAAACTCAGTGCCTCTTTGCTTGAAATCATGGGAAAATCAAAATAAATCAGCCAAGACCACAGAAAAAAAGTTGTAGACCTCCACAAGTCTGGTTCATCCTTGGGAGCAATTTCCAAATGCCTGAAGGTACCACGTTCATCTGTACAAACAATAGTATGCAAGTATAAACAACATGGGACCAAGCAGCCGTCATACCGCTCAGCAAGGAGACGCGTTCTGTCTCCTAGAGATGAATGTATTTTGGTGCGAAAAGTGCAAATCAATCCCAGAACAACAGCAAAGGACCTTGTGAAGATGCTGGAGGAAACAGGTACAAAAATATCTATATCCACAGTAAAACGAGTCCTATATTGACATAACCTGAAAGGCCGCTCAGTAAGGAAGAAGCCACTGCTCCAAAACCGCCATAAAAAAGCCAGACTACGGTTTGCAACTGACATGGGGACAAAGATCATACTTTTTGGAGAAATGTCCTCTGGTCTGATGAAACAAGAATAGGACTGTTTGGCCATAATGCCCATCGTTATGTTTGGAGGAAAAAGGGGGTAGGCTTGCAAGCCGAAGAACACCATCCCAACCGTGAAGCATGGGGGTGGCAGCATCATGCTGTTGGGGTGCTTTGCTGCAGGAGGGACTGGTGCACTTCACAAAATAGATGGCATCATGAGGAAGGAAAATTATGTGGATATATTGAAGCAACATCTCAAGACATCAGTCAGGAAGTTAAAGCTTGGTCGCAAATGGGTCTTCCAAATGAACAATGACCCCAAGCATACTTCCAAAGTTGTGGCAAAATGGCTTAAGGACAACAAAGTCAAGGTATTGGAGTGGCCATCACAAAGCCCTGACTCAATCCTATAGAACATTTGTGGGCAGAACTGAAAAAGCGTGTGCAGCAAGGAGGACTACAAACCTGACTCCGTTACACCAGCTCTGTCAGGAGGAATGGGCCAAATTTCACCCAACTTATTGTGGGAAGCTTGTGGAAGGCTCCCCGAAACGTTTGACCCAAGTTAAACAATTTGAAGGCAATGCTACCAAATACTAATTGAGTGTATGTAAACTTCTGACCCACTGGGAATGTGATGAAATAAATAAAAGCTGAAATAAATCATTCTCTCTACTATTATTCTGACATTTCAAATTCTTAAAATAAAGTGGTGATCCTAACTGACCTAAGACAGGGCATTTTTACTAGGATTAAATGTCAGGAATTCTGAAAAACTGCGTTTAAATGTATTTGGCTAAGGTGTATGTAAACTTCCGACTTCAACTGTAATTCTCTATTTCTTCTAAAATAAAAATAAAAAATAAAAAGGTCTCCACATGTTATTTGATTTTCAACATTGCAGAACCAATTTTATTTTTGTAAACTTAAGTTTACAATTTTAATTGAGAAAATAAAGACAAATGGCATGGACAAAATTATCGGCATCCCAGAGCTAGTACTTGTTTGCACCAACTGCCAACAAATGCTTCTTGTAGCCATCAATGAGCTTGCTGCACCTTACTACTGGCAATTTGGCCCACTCTTCAGTAGCAAACTGCTCTAATTCTTCAATGTTTCAGGGGTGCCCTCCAACAACTGCTGTTTTCAGCTCTAACCATTAATTATGGATGTGATTCAGATCGCTGGCCACTCCAAAACAGTCCAGCATTTATTTTTTATCCATTCCAGGGTGCTTTTGATTTGTGTTTGGGTTGTTGTCCTGCTGGAACACCCACAACCTTCAACAGACACAAAGGTTTTGGACACTGGGTTGAACATTGCATTCCAAAACACTTTGATAATCTGCTGATTTCATGTTGTCTGGGTTGAACATTCAAGGCCCCCAGTACCCGAGCCAGTAAAGCAACATCACAGCCTTGTCAAACCTCCTCTATTTTTGATTGTAGGTAGGGGGTTATTTTCTTCGAATACGTCATTTGATAGTTGGTAAACCAGTGGAGGCTCCTCATAGGAGGAAGGGGAGGATCATCCTCCTCAGTGAAATTTCATAAAAATGAAGAAACACTAAAAAAGGTATCCTTTTTTAGATAAAACTATACTACATATATTCATATATCACCAAATAATTGATTAAAACACACAGTTTTGCAATAATGGTCTATAGTAACTTCAACAGCACTCTCTGGGGTAGCACCATGGTGTAGCCAGAGGACAGCTAGCTTCTGTCCTCCTCTGGGTACATGACTTCAATACAAAACCTAGGAGGCTCGTAGGCCTCACCCCCTTCCATAGACCTACATGGTAATTATGACCACTTCCGGAGGACGACCTCCAACCAATCAAAGCTTTTGCAGTATGAACTGACATGTTGTCCATCCAATCATAGGATTAGAATCAGATAATGAACTTAGTGTGTTGTATTGGGGTTGTGTCGCAGAGCATTATGGGGGGATACTATGTTTTGAGAAGCTTGGTGAGTTGGTGACATTATTGGATAGAGATTGAAAAGTGATAGTTGAGCATTTTTGGGATATTATTCAAATCAAATTAGTTTCTTCAAATTACAGGAGATGGAGGAGGTAGATTATTAACTGTTTTCTTGGTTTTAGAACTTTATTTTTTTGTCCAAACTTCAGTAGCAAGTAGCAGTAGCTACCAGCTCGAGTGTGCAGTTTTCGCAGCCAACGCTACCGAAAATGTTGTTGACTTTTTGTTGAAGAACCCCTTTCATTCTCTGGGGTACGCGGAAAAGGTGAAAATTAAAACTGAGGGTCGACCTCTGCCTGAGATCATTTTCATGAAGAAGGGTGAAAAGGTGAGGGCGTTTAATACCAATTGGTATCAAAAGTATAGCTGGTTAACTGGTAGCCTTTCATCAAGCCGCGTGTATTGCTGGCCTTGCCTGCTTTTTGGAAAGTCTGAACCTTGGGCGAAAGAGGGGTACAGTGACCTGAAGAACATTGATCGTTCAGCTAAACAGCAAAACAAAAGCAGGGAGCATATAAATGCCCACATCAGATTCAAGCTTCTGCGAAAAAGTCTCTGTGTCTGGGTAGAGGAAATCCCCCTCCTAATCTAGTCTAAATATAATTAATATGAAGAAGTATAAGGTTGCTGCAGTTTGATAGGGTTTTCATCCCCCCAAGGGCCAGGAGTTTTTTTCAGGAGTTTTTTAAAACCATGTGACCTGATTAGGAAAAACTGGTCCCATCATAGCCCTTATAAAACTTGAAAAAGAAAAGGAGAGCCACACACTCTAGGAGCTCAGATGCACTCATTTAATAACCTAATAACCAACGTTTCGACAGACAAGCGGTCTTCATCAGGGTATAATGACAAACACTGCGGGTCACTAGTTTATATAGTGTCAAAGGACACACACAGGTGTCTGTAATCATGGCCGGGTGTGGCTTGATATCATTGGTTAATTTATAAATAGAACATATAAAAAACATAAATGGATAGCATACGATCATAGATACCATTTGGCTAAGTAGGCCTACAAACATTTACAATGAATAGTAAAATCACAATAATCACAAGGATCAAATCAAATCAAATCAAGGATGGCTTCAGATCAAAGTCTACGTTGAGAACAAAGGGAGCAAGAGTCTTTAAATTAAAGATCCAGGCAGCCTGCTGTTTTAACAATAAATTGTCGAGGTCACCCCCTCTCCTAGGGAGGGTGACGTGTTCGATGCCGATATAACGTAGGAACGAAATCGAGTGGTTCGCTTCCAAAAAGTGGGCTGCAACTGGGTACGTCGAGTTTTTGCACCTAATTGTCTTCCCAGTCAAATCCTGTCCTGCACTGAAGTCAAGCCTCTGAATACCTCAACTCATGCCTCATACCCTCATTCAATCACTGTTGTGATCCCTTCCCAACACTGTGTACGTATCCCTCTCATTCCCATTCCCCATGATATTGTACTATTAAATGCTTTAGGTCTTTGACGATTTTTAAAATACACTTTGTTGTCTCCGTGCGTTCCCCACCTATACCGTGGATCTCCCATCCTCCTCAATCTTTCAGGTCACCAGCCTCCACTGTGCTGAACGTAGGAAGACCCAAATGCTGTAGGAGACCCATTAAACAAGTCTAAATCCTGGAGAAAATGTTCTGTGGACCAATGAAACAAAATAAGAGCTCTTTGGCAATACAGATCAGTGCTGTGTTCACTGACGACCAAATGAAGCATGCAATGAAAATAACACCCTCCCTATAATCAAATATGAGGGAGGTTTGATAATGCTGTGGGTTTGCTTTGCTGCCTCTGGTACTGGGGGCCTTGAACGTGTGGAAGGCATCATGAAATCAGCAGATTATCAGGTGTTTTGGAGTCCAATGTTCAACCTAACGTACAAAAACTGTGTCTCCATTGAAGGTTGTGGGTCTTCCAACAGTACAACGACACCAAACACACATCAAAAACACCCAGGAATGGTTCAAGAAGCGATGCTGGACTGTTCTGGAATGTCCAGATAAGAGTCCAGATCTGAATCATATCCAAAACCTATCGCGAGATCTAAAAACAGCAGCAGGTGGAGGGCACCCCTCAAACATTAAAGAATTAGGACAGTTTGCTGCTGACAAGTTGGTCAAATTGCCAGTAGAAAAGGGGCAGCAAGCTCTACAAGAAGAGTCTGCAGTTATCTTGGCCAAGGGCTGTGCAACCAAGTCTCCGGGGTGCCAATACTTTTGTCCATGCCATTTGTCTTTATTTTCTAAATTAAAATGGTCAACTTAAGTTTACAAAAATAAAATTGGGTCTGCAATGTAGAAAATCCAATAACAAGGTGTGGTGACCAAAAGTTTTATTAAAATTTCCCAAAAAATTTTTGGGGGAAATAGATAATAATTTTTTTTAAGTGCAAGGGTGCCAATATATTTGGCCGCAAATGTAACTGCATTTCTAATGTAGATCCACAAGGATGGAGAAAAGGAGAATCAACACTGTCACCCACCTTTATTTTTTCAGCCCACTCAGCCACTCGTGGGAGAGATGGATTGCAGGGTTTAGAAAGTTAATGTAAATTTTACACCTGTGATAATCTGTTTGGGCTAATGAGAATGCTCTGTAATTAGCTTGTTTTGCAGTTGATCAGTTGCGTTGTTTTCCAAACCTTTAAAAGGTGTTTTCAGTCTGGAGCTCTGAGAGGTAATGAGAGAGATTACAGGTCTGGCTGGAGTTTGTTAGATTGGTTTGATAAATAGAAAGTGCTCAGGTGAGACTGGTTATTTTCCAGGAGTAGACCATAATGGAGGTTAACATTATCTTTTAGACTGTCTGCTTAGCGTGATACTGTTTTACTAGGTTTGGCTTATACACATTGTACAAAACATTAGGAACACCTGCTCTTTCCATGACATAGACTGACCAGGTGAATCCAGGTGAAAGCTATGATCCCTTATTGATGTCACCTGTTAAATCCACTTCAATCAGTGTAGATGAAGGGGAGGAGACATATTTTTAAGCCTTGAGACAATTGAGACGGATTGTGGATTGTGTATGTGTGCCATTCAAAGGGTGAATGGGCAAGACAAAAGATGGAAGTGCCTATGAAAGGGGTATGGTAGTAGGTGCCAGGCGCACCGGTTTAAGTGTGTCAAGAACTGCAACGCTGCTGTGTTTTTCATGCTCAACAGTTTCCCGTGTGTATCAAGAATGGTCCACCACCCAAAGGACATCCAGCCAACTTGACACAACTTTGGGAGGCATTGGAGTCAACATGGGCCCTTTTGACACCTTGTAGAGTCCATTCCCCTATGAATTGAGCCTATTCTGAGGGCAAAAAGGGGTGCATGTCAATATTAGGAAGGTGTTGCTAATGAGTTGTACACTCAATGCACAGTATATCACTTAAGGTAAGTAAGTCTGCAGATTCCTGTGAATCTGGAGTGAAGAGGACATTCAGCAACCCTTGGAGGACAGTAGAAGTTGATAAAGTTGCTTCTTCATTGTTAAAACCAACACATTTCGGCACATAACCTTCATCAGGGTTTTACAGATAATTAAGGACGTTTTTATATTTCAAAAGGCCTCCTAGGTTCAGGGGCCAATCACAATGGGAATACAAAACATGATGTGATTGGTAAATGAGTTGCACAAATCGGACCAATTGTTTTTAGATGTGGTTACATGTTTTAAATGAATTGGGGATTCATCTAATAGAAAGACACATCAGTAAAACATAATTTCAGCGAAATGCATGCACAATAATTTGGGGGGTGGTTATATACACAAGTGTGCATGGAAATGTGTTTTTTGCATATCCTCACTCCCCCTGAGACACCCGCAGGGAGTGGGGTCAAAGCCAGCCAGGGTTGCCATTGTACAGTGCCCCTGGAGCAATTAGGGTTAAGTGCCTTGCTCAAGAGCACAGGGAGAGATTTTTCACCTTGTCGGCTCCTGTATTCAAACCAGTGACCTTTGCGTTAGATGCCCAACGTTTTAACTTCGAGGCAAGGCTACCTGCCGCCCCATTGATGCACCCCCACTTTCCCTATTGTAGTGTTTACACAATGCCTTATGATGATAAATGTCTGTTCTTGGTTAGAAAAAGTATCCCTTTGCTTAATTCTAACCCTATTTTAACCATCCATATCCACTGAGGTGCATTCTCAGCTCTTAAAAACCTCTTAGATGTAAGGTTTAGGGGATCTGCATGGTTCTGGTACCGGTTCAGACTGACATTTTCGCTTATAAATTGATCTGTGGACATCGTAGATCGAAATGGCTTGTGGGGGGGGGCTTACTACTAAGTTATATGGAATTGTTTTAAGAAGGTCATACCAAGGATAATTTTGCTATTTGATTTTCAGTTTTAAGACCCCTTGAAGTATAAAATAATATATACAGTGCCAGTCAAAAGTTTGGACACACTATACATTGTAGAATAATAGTGAAGACATCAAAACTATGAAATAACACATATGGAATCATGTAATAACCAGAAAAGTGTTAAACAAATCAAAATATATTTTACCCACCCTTTGCCTTGATGACAGCTTTGCACACACTTGGCATTCTCTCAACCAGCTTCATGAGGTAGTCACCTGGAAAGCATTTTTACCTGGAATTTATTTCCTCCTTAATGCGTTTGAGAACTAGGGGTGGTATACATAAGATAGCCCTATTTGGTAAAAGACCAAGTAAATATTATGGCAAGAACAGCTCAAATAAGCAAAGAGAAACGACAGTCCGTCATTACTTTAAGACATGAAGGTCAGTCAATCCGGAAAATTTCAAAAACTTTGAAAGTTTCTTCAAGTGCAGTCGCAAAAACAATCAAGCGCTATGATGAAACTGGCTCACATGAGGACCGCCACAGGAATGGAAGACCCAGAGTTACCAGTTCAATGATAAGTTCATTAGAGTTACCAGCCTCAGAAATTGCAGCCCAAATAAATGCTTCACAGAGTTCAAGTAACAGACACACCTCAACATCAACTGTTCAGAGGAGACTGCATGAATCAGGCCTTCATGGTCAAATTGCTGCAAAGGAACCACTACTAAAGGACACAGATAAGAAGAAGAGACTTGCTTGGACCAAGAAACACGAGCAATGGACATTAGACCGGTGGGAATCTGTCCTTTGGTCTGAAGTCCACATGTGAGATTTTTGGTTCCAACTGCCGTGTCTTTGTAAGACGCAGAGTAGGTGAACAGATGATCTCCGCATGTGTGGTTCCCACCATGAATCATGGAGGAGGAGGTGTGATGGTGTGGGGGTGCTTTGCTGGTGACACAGTCAGTGATTTATTTAGAATTCAAGGCACACTTAACCAACATGGCTACCACAGCATTCTGCAGCGATACACTATCCCAACTGGTTTGCACTTAGTGGGACTATCATTTGTTTATCAACAGGACAATGACCCAACACACCGCCAGGCTGTGTAAGGGCTATTTGACCAAGAAGGAGAGTGATGGAGTGCTGCATCAGATGACCTGGCCTCCACAATCACCCGACCTCAACCCAATTGAGATGGATTGGGATGAGTTAGACCGCAGAGTGAAGGAAAAGCAGCCAACAAGTGCTCAGCATATGTGGTAACTCCTTCAAGACTGTTGGAAAAGCATTCCAGGTGAAGCTGGTTGAGAGAATGCCAAGAGTGTGCAAAGCTGTCATTAACGCAAAGCGTGGCTACTCAAATATAAAATATATTTTGATTTGAAAACCTACTGTCTTATTATGTCCGAGTTTATGGACTGCTTATCCTTTATCATCATGCTGTGTGTGACTGCTGTCTTTCCATCGGCCCTATGCAGTGGTGTAGTGGTGACTGGAGAAGATGGTATAGTCTAATTTTGTCAGAAAGTTCCCAATTGGCCCAGCGAAGGAAACGCACCCTGTGTGAAAAATCCAATGTTTTCCTATGTTTTTTAAATGAGTTTTCCTATAGATTTTTCAGTTTTTCACTCTCAAAATCACACTTTTGTTTATAGAAGGGAAAAAAATGTGATGGTCTAAGTCCACAACAATGCTTAAACCACATCATTCTGATTGGGAGGGCCTGTCAGGGCCTGGATCCCCAGTGGGTGGGTCTGTGTCCACCACATCCCTGTATACACCCCTGATGAAAACAGCACATGATGACAATTGTGTATCACAAATACCCTACTAACCAACACTTCCGACTAAACTTTTTCAATACCAGGTTTGCATACCCATTGTTGCCTTAGTTAGCATTTACTGGTAAATATCATAAATCGAAACGTCTTTCCTACCCTACCATGCCAAAACCAGTTGAGAGCTGCACACTCTTGCTGCCTGCAGATGATATTCCGGTGAAACTAGGCTATGTGTGCGGTGCACATGTGAATATATTTCATGGGCTTTGCGATTGTGTAGGCTACTTTGTGCACGGGTTCTCTGTTGTACTACATAATTGATAAATTGTATACCTCCACTACACTACTTTGATACGCACCAGTAGGGATTAAGAAGTGACTACACGCATTGCCTACTGAAAAATAAGTGGGTACACGGCGTATACCTGCGTATACCCTCCACTACACCACCAGCCCTACATGAGTGCGCTGGTAATACGGTTGCTGTCCTTTCATAATCACGAACCTGACACACACTGAAGGCCTATAGGTTCGCCACTGCGCGAACATGTTTTTAATACACATAAAGACTGTTAAGATATTCATGTTTCAAGAAAGGAGTGTATATAAACTCAGCAAAAAAAGAAACGTCCCTTTTTCAGGACCCTGTCTTTCAAAGATTCATTCGTAAAAATCCAAATAACTTCACAGATCTTCATTGTAAAGGGTTTAAACACTGTTTCCCATGCTTGTTCAATGAACCATAAACAATTAATGAACATGCACCTGTGGAACGGTCGTTAAGACACTAACAGCTTACAGATGGTAGGCAATTAAGGTCAGAGTTATGAAAACTTAGGACACTAAAGAGGCCTTTCTACTGACTCTGTTAAACACCAAAAGAAAGATGCCCAGGGTCCCTGCTCATCTGCGTAAATGTGCCTTAGGCATTCTGCAAGGAGGCATGAGGACTGCAGATGTGGCCAGGGCAATAAATTGCAATGTCCGTACTGTGAGATGCCTAAGACAGCGCTACAAGGAGACAGGACGGACAGCTGATCGTCCTCGCAGTGGCAGACCACGTGTAACAACACCTGCACAGGATCGGTACATCCGAACATCACACCTGCAGTACAGGTACAGGATGGCAACAAGAACTGCCCGAGTTACACCAGGAACACACAATCCCTCCATCAGAACTCAGACTGTCCGCAATAGACTGAGAGAGGCTGGACTGAGGGCTTGTAGGCCTGTTGTAAGGCAGGTCCTCACCAGACATCACTGGCAACAACGTCACCTATGGGCACAAACCCACCGTCGCTGGACCAGACGGGACTGGCAAAAAGTGCTCTTCACTGACGAGTCGTGGTTTTGTCTCACCAGGGGTGATGGTCGGATTCGCGTTAATCGTCGAAGGAATGAGCATTACACCGAGGCCTGTACTCTGGAGCGGGATCGATTTGGAGGTGGAGGGTCCGTCATGGTCTGGGGCGGTGTGTCACAGCATCACTGGACTGAGCTTGTTGTAATTGCAGGCAATCTCAACACTGTGCGTTACAGGGAAGACATCCTCCTCCCTCATGTGGTACCCTTTCTGCAGGCTCATCCTGACATGACCCTCCAGCATGACGATGCCACCAGCCATACTGCCCGTTCTGTGTGTGATTTCCTGCAAGACAGGAATGTCAGTGTTCTGCCATGGCCAGCGAAGAGCCCGGATCTAAATCCCATTGAGCATGTCTGGGACCTGTTGGATCGGAGGGTGAGGGTTAGGGCCATTCCCCCCAGAAATGTCTGGGAACTTGCAGGTGCCTTGGTGGAAGAGTGGGGTAACATCTTACAGCAAGAACTGGCAAATCTGGTGCAGTCCATGAGGACGAGATGCACTGCAGTACTTAATGCAGCTGGTGGCCACACCAGATACTGACTGCTACTTTTAATTTTGACCCCCCCTTTGTTCAGGGAGACATTATTCAATTTCTGTTAGTCACATGTCTGTGGAACTTGTTCAGTTTATGTCTCAGTTGTTGAATCTTGTTATGTTCATACAAATATTTACACATGTTAAGTTTGCTGAAAATAAACGCAGTTGACAGTGAGAGGACGTTTCTTTTTTTGCTGAGTTTATTTGGCCTGGTGAAGCTGTTTTATGCTGTGACTGAATGGAAGCTGATAATGATGAGTGTTTTACTCTGCTGGTCTCGGGAAGAAATTAGGAGTACAAATTTGTCCGACACCGAGACAAGAATGAGACACTCAATATGTCCCTTACAGAAAAAGATTGCAGTCAGAGTGCAGTATAACTAAGGTGCACCAATACTGCGTCCAAAATAGTCTCATCTTTCAATAGAGTGGTCATTATACTGAAGGCCAAACTGTTCAGATGCTACAGAACTTTTTCTCATGGTCTGACCAACACTGCTCTGCCACCTTTCACCGCAGATGCGGAAGGGCGATATCAGTGGAAGCTGTGGAAAAAAAACAGATATTTCTAGCTTAAACACACAGATTGTTTTTCAAATTATTTGTATTATGTTCATTAGATTTCCGCGGGGGCGCGAAAATTGTAGGCTAAGTGTTAAATGTTGATGTTCCAAAGGCACGCATCAGTGACTTGTATGCAGCTTGTAGGACTATTTGTGGAGGCCTGGAGATGCTAAATGTGTTTATGTTATTGATGGTAATTTACCTTGAGACCGGCAGGAACATAGACTTGGCGCCGACGAAGATGGCGGCCTCGCGACTAGCTCTTAGGAAACTCTGCGGTATTTTGTTTTTTTATGTATTATTTTTTACATTATTAGCTCAGAAAGTGTTTTGTATCATTACGTAGAGCCGGGAAAAACTATTGGATATCAGAGCGGCGGTAACTCACCAGCATTACGACCAGGAATACAACTTTCCCGAAGCAGATCCTTTGTTTGCTCTCCCCAGGGCAATTGATCTGATTCCAGAGGCTGACCCAAAATGGAGGAGAGGCACACGGAGCGGCCTGCTGGTTCGACTTAGGAAGCACGCACACCAACCACCGCTTCCAAGTATATTACTCGCTAATGTTCAGTCTTTGGATAACGAAGTCGACGAGCTGAGGGCAAGGATTTCTTTCCATACTTTGTTTCACGGAAACATGGCTCTCTGGGGATATTCTGTCAAAATCGGTCCAGCCAGATGGGTTCTCAGTTCATCGCGCAGACAGAAATAAATATCTCTCTGGGAAGCAGAAGGGCGGAGGTGTGTGTTTCATGATCAACAACTCATGATGTAATTATAGTAACATACAGTAACTCAAGTCCTTTTGTTCACCCGACATAGAATACCTCACAATCAAATGCAGACTGTATTATCTCCCAAGATAATTTTCTTCGGTTATAGTCACGGCCGTGTATATTCCCCCTCAAGCCGATACCATGACGGCCCTCAAAAAAGGGATTTTAACAAAGCAAATTTGAGGACTAGGCTGCCGAAGTTCTATCAACATATCGACTGTTGTACTCGGGCTGCTAAAATCCTTGACCATTGCTATTTGACTTCCGGGATGGTTATAAGGCCCTCCCACGCCCTCCTTTCGGCAAATCTGACCACAACTCCATTTTGCTCCTCCCTTCCTATAGGCAGAAACTCAAACAGGAAGTACCTGTGCTAAGGACTATTCAACGCTGGTCTGACCAATCGGAATGCACGTTTCAAGATTATTTTGATCACGTGGACTGGGATACGTTCCGGGTAGCTTGCGAAAATAATTTATATGAATACACTGAAATGGTGACTAAGTTAATCAGGAAGTGTATAGGAGATGTTGTGCCCTCTGTGACTATTAAAACCTACCCTAACCAGAAACTGTGGATGGATGGCAGCATTCGCTCAAAACTGAAAGTGCGAACCATCGCATTTAACCATGGCAAGGTGACTGGAAATATGGCAGAATACAAACATTGTAGCTACTCACTCCGCAAGGCAATTAAACTGGCAAAACATCAGTATAAAGACAAAGTGGAGTTGCAATTCAATGGCTCAGACATGAGACGTACGTGGCAGGGTCTACAGACAATCACGGACTACAAAAGAAAAACCAGCCACATCGCTGACACCGACGTCTCGCTTCCAGATAAGCTAAGCACCTTCTTCGCCCGCTTTGAGGATAACACAGTGCCACCGACGCGGCCCACTACCAAGGACTTTGGGCTCTCCTTCTCCGTGGCCGACGTGAGTAAGACATTGAAGCATGTTAACCCCCACAAGGCTGCCGGCCTAGACAGCATCCCTAGCCGCGTCCTCAGAGCATACGGACATATTAAATCTCTCCCTATCCCAGTCTGCTGTCCCCACATGCTTCAAGATGGCCACCATTATTCCTGTATCCAAGAAAGCAAAGGTAACTGAACTAAATGACTATCGCCCCGTAGCACTCACCTCTGTCATCATGAAGTGCTTTGAGAGACTAGTCATGGATCATATCACCTCTACCTTACCTGTCACCCTAGACCCACTTCAATTTGCTTACTGCCCCAATAGATCCACAGCGATGCAATCGCCATCACACTGCACACTGCCCTATCCCATCTGGACAAGAGGAATACCTATGTAAGAATGCTGTTCATTGACTATAGCTCAGCATTCAACACCATAGTACCCTCCAAGCTCATCATTTAGCTCGAGGCCCTGGGTCTGAACCCAGCCCTGTGCAACTGGGTCCTGGACTTCCTGACGGGCCGCCCCCAGGTGGTGAAGGTAGGAAACAACATCTCCACTTCGCTGATCCTCAACACTGGTAGGTAGCTTAGTGGCTCCTGTAAGTCGCACTGGATAAGAGCGTCTGCTAAATGACAAAATTAATAATAATAATATATTTTTTTAAAGACACTGGGGCCCCACTAGGGTGCGTGCTCAGCCCCCTCCTGTACCTCTTGTTCATCCATGACTGCGTGGCCAAGCATGCCTCCAACTCAATCATCAAGTTTGCAGATGACACAGCAGTAGTAGGCTTGATTACCAACAATGACGAGACAGCCTACAGGGAGGAGGTGAGGGCTCTGGGAGTGTGGTGCCAGAAAAATTACCTCTCACTCAACGTCAACAAAACAAAGGAAATTATTGTGGACTTCAGGAAACAGCAGAGGGTGCACCCCCCTATCCACATCGACGGGACCGCAGTGGAGAAGGTGGAAAGCTTCAAGTTCCTTGGCGTACACATCACTGACAAACTGAAATGGTCCACCCATGCAGACAGTGTGGTGAAGAAGGCGCAACAGAGCCTCTTCAACCTCAGGAGGCTGAAGAAATTTGGCTTGGCACCTAAAACCCTCACAGACTTTTACAGATGCACAATTGAGACTATCCTGTCGGGCTGTATCACTGCCTGGTACGGCAACTGCACTGCCCGCAACTGCAGGGCTCTCCAGAGGGTGGTGCGGTCTGCCGACCGCATTACCGCAGGCAAACTACCCGCCCTCCAGGACACCTACAGCACCCGATGTCACAGGAAGGCCAAAAAGATCATCAAGGACATCATCCACCTGAGCCACTGCCTGTTCACCCCACTATCACCCAGAAGGCGAGGTCAGTACAGGTGCATCAAAGCTGGGACCAAAATAATGAAAAACTGCTTCTATCTTAAGGCCATCAGACTGTTAAATAGCCATCACTAGCACATTAGAGGCTGCTGCTGCCTATTGAAATCACTGGCCACTTTAAGAAATTGTAACGATCCCGGCTGTCTAAGTCGGGTCCTGTCTGGTGACTAGTGTTTCTGTTCGTGATCTCCAGTTTCCCGAGGGTTCGGGAACGCTCCGGGGAGCGCTCTTGATTTCCGCACCTGCATCCCATCAGCAATCTGCACACCTGGTCCTGATCATCACCCTTCTTAGGCTCTGGCCTAACATCCAGTTCCTGCCGGATCGTTAGCCATGAACAGTATGTTTGTCAGCGTATCAGCCTCTGAGCTACTAGTGTTAGTTTTGTTGTTTTGCACCTTGTTGGCTTGCCGTGTACTGACCTCCGTTTGTTTCTATCTGCAGTCTCTCACCCGGAACCTTCTCCCAACCTCTGCCTGATGGTCGGCGGCTGCCGAGCCATTACCGGACCAACCACTGCACCCTCAACAACCCATCCACGCCACCCGCTCTGTTCCCTGGATTATTCAGCCTCACTCGGGAATCTATTAAATAAACACTCACCTTTGTCTCAACGTACCTTGTCCTGGTCTGCTTCTGGGTTCTGGCTTAGTAAACCGTGACAGAACGATCCGGCCAGTAATGAACCCAGCGGACCTGGACTCTGTTCGCCATGCCATTACCCAGCAGGAGAAGATGTTGGGCCATCATAGCACGGTACTACAGGAGATCGCGTTGTCAGTTCGGAACCTTTCTACCGGTCTGACGGAGGTCCAGAACCAACGCAAGTGTCCGGTGGAGGATCCACTACCGGTTTCACCCATCTCGCCTGCCGCTTCTGAAGTTGTGTCCCTCCGTGAGCCCAAGGTTCCGACGCCGGATAAATATGAGGGGGAGCTGGGAAGATGCCGTTCCTTCCTTATGCAGTGTGGATTAGTGTTCGATCTACAGCCCTACTCTTATGCCACAGACAAGGCTAGGATAGCCTTTGTGATTGAGTTGCTGCGTGGTCGAGCGCTGGAGTGGGCTTCAGCCGTTTGGGAACGACAGGATCCCTGCATGGCTTCATACCAGGGGTTCACGGCCGAGATGAGGAAGCTCTTCGACCATTCCGTCCGAGGGAGGGACGCAGCTAGGCGCCTGTTTTCACTTCACCAAGGAACTCGCAGCGTGGCCGACTTCGTGATCGAGTTCAAGACGTTGGCTGTGGAGAGTGGGTGGAACGAGGAGTCTCTGCAAGCGGCCTTTTACCAGGGTCTGTCGGAGCAGCTCAAGGATGAGTTGATCTCCTATCCGGAGCCTAGTGACCTGGACAGCTTGGTAGCCTTGTCTATTCGGGTGGATAATCGAGTCCGAGAGCGAAGGAGGGAGAAGCAATGGGGTCCGTCCAATCGATCCGCTTCTCAGTTCCCAGTCGGGTCGGGTGGTGGACCAGAACACGTCGATCATTCTCCACCACAAAGGATTAGTGGAAAGGACCTCTCCCGATTCTGAACCCATGCAAGTGGGGCGGCACGGGTTAACCAAGGAGGAGCGTCAACATAGACGTAAGACCAACTGCTGCCTCTACTGTGGTCGCTCGGGACATTACATCTCCACTTGTTCCCGGCGGTCGTCAAACTGCCCGGCTCGCTAAAGTTGGGAGGACTTTTAGCGAGCCAGTTTCAACCTCTCAGTACCTCTGTCAGACCCCGTTTCCCGGCTACCCTTGTGAACAGGAATCAAAGCTTAGCGATTAACGCTTTTATCGATTCAGGTGCCGATGGAAGCTTTCTTGATGCCGAGTTGGTGGAACAGCTGGGGCTTTCCAAGGAGCAATTGCCGGAAGCCATTGAAGCGACCACTCTGAATGGCAGTAGTCTGGCACGTATCACGATGAGGACTGAACCGGTTAAGATGCGGTTGTCGGGGAATCATTCTGAGATGATTTCATTCTTCATTCTGCCGTCTTCCCATGTTCCTCTGGTCCTTGGATACCCCTGGCTGAAGGAACACAATCCCACGTTCGATTGGGTGACGGGCAAGGTAACGAGTTGGAGCCTTGATTGTCATGCTAACTGTCTCAAGACTGCCTGCCCCCATTCGGTTCCCAGTCAGGTGATTGAGGCTAAACCCCCCGATTTGTCCCTGGTTCCCGAGACATATCACGATTTGGGGGAGGTTTTCAGTAAGCAGAAGGCTCTGTCACTCCCTCCCCACCGACCATATGATTGTGCCATCAACCTGTTCCCGGGAGCTGTCTACCCCAAGGGAAGGTTATACAGTATCTCCCGACCTGAACGTGAGGCGTTGGAGACCTACATCAAGGAGTCCCTAGCGGCTGGTCTCGTTCGTCCCTCGTCATCACCCCTGGGGGCAGGATTCTTCTTTGTGGGTAAGAAGGATGGCTCTCTTCGACCGTGTATTGATTATCGGGGGTTGAATGCCATCACGGTCAAGAACAAGTATCCCCTGCCCTTGATGAGTTCTGCCTTCGACTCCTTACAGGGTGCTACGGTATTCACCAAGCTAGACCTACGCAATGCGTATCACATGGTCCGGATCAGAGAGGGGGACGAGTGGTTGACGGGTTTCAATACACCGATGGGTCACTCGAGTATCAGGTGATGCCGTTTGGACTGACCAATGCTCCAGCGGTATTCCAGAGTATGGTGAACGACGTCCCTGAGAGATATGATCGGTCTCTTTGTGTTTGTTTACCTGGATGACATTCTGATCTTCTCGAAGGAACCTTCCGACCACGTCCAGCATGTCCGGCAGGTTCTGCAGCGATTGTTGGAGAATCGCCTGTTCGTGAAGGCCGAGAAGTGCGAGTTTCACGCCCACACGACATCCTTTCTCGGGTACATCATCTCCAGGGGAGAGATTAGGATGGACCAGGAGAAGGTTAGAGCGGTTCTGGAATGGGCCCAGCCCGGTGCGAGATTGCAGCTCCAGAGATTTTTGGGGTTTGCGAATTTCTACCGCAGATTCATCCGGGATTACAGCCGTGTGGCCGCTCCGTTAACTGCCTTGACTTCCAGTATCAGGACCTTCAAGTGGAATCCGGAGGCGGATCGAGCGTTTCTGGATTTGAAGAGGCGATTCACCAACGCACCGATTCTCTCTCAACCGGACACGGCCCGTCAGTTCGTCGTTGAAGTGGACGCGCGTCTGATGTGGGAGTTGGCGCCATCCTGTCGCAGCGATGCTCCACGGACAGTAAACTCCATCCCTGCGCCTACTACTCTCGTCGCCTTTCGCCTGCGGAGAGGAATTACGATGTGGGTAACCGGGAGCTTCTCGCGGTGAAACTTGCCTTGGAGGAGTGGCGCCACTGGTTGGAGGGCGGAGCAACCGTTTATTGTCTGGACTGACCACAAGAATCTTGCTTACGTGCAATCGGCTAAACGTCTCAACTCCCGTCCAGGCCAGGTGGGCGTTGTTTTTCGGACGATTCAAGTTTTCCCTGACGTTCCGACCTGGATCTAAGAACGGCAAGGCGGACGCCTTGTCCCGGATGTTCTCCAAGACGGAGGAGAGTGGGTCCAAGACCGAGACAATTCTCCCCGGAACTGCGTCGTGGGAGCAGTTATGTGGAAGATTGAGGAGGAGGTGCTGGCGGCCCTTCGGACTCAGCCCGGTCCCGGTAACGGTCCACCCGGTCGGTTGTTTGTGCCTGAGTCGGTTCGTCCTGCTGTCCTCAAATGGTCCCACGCCAGCAAGATGGCTTGTCACCCTGGCGTGGCTCGGACAATGGCGTTTCTTCGCAGACGTTTTTGGTGGCCTGCCATGGCCGAGGATACTCGGGGTTTTGTTGCTGCCTGTCCAGTGTGTGCGCAGAATAAGAGTACCAATCGGCCCAGCTCTGGACTACTTCACCCCCTTCCTATTCCCCGGCGACCATGGTCGCATCTGGCCCTGGACTTCGTCACTGGGTTGCCCGCTTCTGAGGGGAACACGGTCGTTCTGACTATCGTGGACAGATTCAGCAAGTTCGCCCACTTTGTGCCAATTGCCAAGCTTCCCTCTGCCTCGGAGACGTCCGAGATCCTGGTTAGGGAGGTTTTCAGGGTCCACGGTTTGCCCAGTGATATCGTTTCCGACCGTGGCCCGCAGTTTACCTCTGCTGTCTGGAAGTCCTTCTGTTTGGCCATTGGAGCTACAGTCAGTCTCACATCTGGTTTTCACCCCCAATCCAATGGTCAGGCGGAGAGAGCCAACCAGAAGATGGAATCCACGCTACGCTGTCTGGTCTCTTCCAACCCCACCTCCTGGGTCTCTCAGTTGCCGTGGGTTGAGTATGCCCACAATACTCTCCCTACATCTGCCACTGGGATGTCTCCCCTTCCAGTGCCTGTATGGCTACCAACCTCCCCTGTTCCCTTCTCAGGAGAAGGAGCTCTCAGTGCCCTCTGTTCAGGCCCATATTCGTCGTTGCCACCGGACCTGGCATCGGGCCAGAAAGGCACTCCTTAGAGTTTCGGACCGGTATCAGCTCCAGGCGAATCGTCGCCGGATCCCCGCTCCCACCTATACCATCGGAGATAGGGTCTGGTTGGCCACACGGGATCTTCCTTTACGGACTGAGTCTAGGAAGTTGTTACCGAAGTTCATTGGTCCGTTTGTGGTGGAGAAGGTGATCAATCCGGTGGCAGTTCGACTCAAACTACCGAGGACGCTCAGAGTCCATCCCACCTTTCATGTCTCCTGCCTCAAGCCTGTTTTCCTCAGTCCTCTGTTGCCTCCTCCGCCTCCTCCTCCTCCTCCTCGGATGATCGGAGGTGGTCCTGCCTACACGGTGCGACGCATCATGGATTCCAGACGGCGGGGCCGGGGTTTCCAGTATCTCGTGGACTGGGAGGGGTATGGCCCGGAAGAGAGGAGTTGGATTCCGCGGCGACAGGTCCTAGATGCTGACCTTATCAGTGACTTCTACCGCCTCCATCCTGGCGCTCCGGGGAGTCCGCCCGGTGGCGTTCGTCGGAGGGGGGGTACTGTAACGATCCCGGCTGTCTAAGTCGGGTCCTGTCTGGTGACTAGTGTTTCTGTTCGTGATCTCCAGTTTCCCGAGGGTTCGGGAACGCTCCGGGGAGCGCTCTTGATTTCCGCACCTGCATCCCATCAGCAATCTGCACACCTGGTCCTGATCATCACCCTTCTTAGGCTCTGGCCTAACATCCAGTTCCTGCCGGATCGTTAGCCATGAACAGTATGTTTGTCAGCGTATCAGCCTCTGAGCTACTAGTGTTAGTTTTGTTGTTTTGCACCTTGTTGGCTTGCCGTGTACTGACCTCCGTTTGTTTCTATCTGCAGTCTCTCACCCGGAACCTTCTCCCAACCTCTGCCTGATGGTCGGCGGCTGCCGAGCCATTACCGGACCAACCACTGCACCCTCAACAACCCATCCACGCCACCCGCTCTGTTCCCTGGATTATTCAGCCTCACTCGGGAATCTATTAAATAAACACTCACCTTTGTCTCAACGTACCTTGTCCTGGTCTGCTTCTGGGTTCTGGCTTAGTAAACCGTGACAGAAATGGAACACTAGTCACTTTAATGTTTACATATCTTGCACTACTCATCTCATATGTATATACTGTATTCTATAATATTCTACTGTATCGTAGTCCATGCAGCTCTGTCATTGCTTGTCCATTTATGTATATATTCTTGAATTCCATTCCTTACTTAGATTTGTGTGTATTGGGTATATGTTGTGAAATTGTTAGATATTACTGCACTGTCAGAGCTAGAAGCACAAGCATTTCGCTACAACCGCAATAACATATGCTAAACACGTGTATGTGACGAATACAATTTAATTAGATTTGATTTGTATGACAATAACCAGCTGACAAAATGTCATGACTGCCACAGCCCTAGCAAGGACAACAATATACTGGAGAACTGGACTTTCAATCATCTATATTTCATAAGGAGCATCTTTTTCTACCAGCTAATATTAATTAATTCAAACAACACCTATTGAATATTTTCTTCCCATATCAGGGAGGGGGTCTGCTCTCTTAGGTGGATATGTCTAGAATGTTCCCATGCCCCTGTTACGCTCATAGACCACTGAATAAACTATTTCCTGTTACTGAGCTGTGTCTTGTTTTCCCCAGCTCTCCAGGCTCCCAGCTGTCATTACTGACATGCCCTCCAAAGACAGGCCCTCCAGATCATTCTACTTAACGTCTCACTCAGGGGTAGGAACATCAAGTTTCACAATGCCTGCTTCTGGGTAAAGGGAGAACATATGTGACTTGACTGCTAACATATCCATAGCCATTATAAGCAATGGGGATTTTTACATGCTTGACAAAGCCAGATACTCATGCTTTTAATACATGTCTAGATGCATCAGCATCGGACCCACCACACACCCAGTTGCACCACTATCACGGAGGAGTTTAAAAAGTTATGAGTGCTGGCATGACAATGTGCTACAAGGGTGTTTTAAGAGCCAAAGGCTCGTGTGAGTTACAGCGTCACAAAGAGTGGCAGCCCAAAAAGCCCAGACAACAGACTATAAGCAATTTATTAGACAAGCAAAGCCATAAAAAATGCAGGATATAAAGGATTGAATTATGAATACATTCATGTCTAACTAGAGGCAGGCAAGGCAATCAATGGCAATTATCTCACCCACAGATAAATCTGGTTGACATGAGTGTGTTTGTACTTTGACAGATGTGTGTGTGTGTGTGTGTGCGAGTGTGTGTGAGTGTGTCAGCTAGCGGAAGATCAACCACAGGCACAAACAGCCTTGTAACCCATTTCAAAACTCAACTAGCTCTCACAGTCTCACGTCAGAATTAGACGTTCATCCATGTTTCTCAAATGTCAAATTTCGAAGTTGTTGCAAACGTCAATTTTCTAAATGTTAAAGGTTATGTTTAGGCATTAACTCCATATTTTTAAGGTTAGGGTTAAGGTTAGGCATTAACTCCGAATGGTTAAGGTAAGGGTTAAGGTTTGGGATATGCTTAAAATAACAATCTAAAAAACTACTTTCTATCGTTGGATTCAAACTTGCAACCTTTGAAATCAGAGGCAGATGCTTACACCCATCCACCATTCCCGTCCACAATTCCATAGCAAAACCGAATCATACTTGAAGGTAACAACGCTCACTGTTGTCCGTAGTGGCCAGTTTCCACATCATCTCCCAAAGTCCTCAGACATGGATGGACGTCGAATACTGACTTGTATCACGGGTGACCTGGCTGTAAAAATGTGTGGTGTAGAGCAGAGATGTCTTTAAGTGGCCAGTCCATTGGGCTTTTAAACTTGTTTCAGAAGTTTAAATGTTTTTTCTCTGAGCAATTTAGTTATGGCTGAGAAAAATACAATCATTCTACTTTCCAACTTTCTTCAAATGCCATGTGATTGTGACATTTGAATGTATTTGTTGTTTAGGAACAAATAAACACAATTTCATCCAGAGGCTATTATCTTCAAGTGTTCACATTGGAAATGTAATGGAAATGTTTGATCTCGTTCAATCCACCACCTGTGCCACTGTGCTCTCTGATCTGTCTTTCACAAGAGTCATGGCCAGGTCCTAAAACTTGTGGTCCATGATTTATGGTTGTTTCACTAACCGCATGGTCCATTACTCTGCAAAAGCACCAGAGTTATTCTTGTGTTTCACTGATCTAGCTCAATGGTATACTCCAGTGGCCTCATTTATCAATATTGCATAGAAACTATTCTAAAATACTACTTACGAACAGAATGCACAGAAAAACTGTGATTAATCAAACAATACTACGAGCCTTTCCTCCTGTAGGAGTACAGACCAACTTTGCTGTTCTGCAGCATTCAGCAGCGTTTTTTGTGCATCGCATAACTTATTACAGTTTTAGGTTTTTAATATCATGTGCACAAGTACAGTGAAATGCCTTTCTTGCAAGCTCTAAACCCCACTATGCAGTGATCAATATCAATGTAGTACAAAACAATTTAATAGGGTAAAACAAACACACCATAAATAAAAATGAGATAAAATAAAAAGAAGAACACGAGAAATTAGAAGCTCTATGCAGGGTCAGTTCAATTAGCATATTTACAATGTGCAGGGATACTGGAGTGATATAGGTATAGGGATAAGGTTACAAGGAATCAGGATGTATGATAAACAGAGTAGCAGCAGCGTATATGATGATTGTGTGTGCGTGTGTGTGCGTGTGTGTAGAGTCAGTATAAATGTGGAGTGTCAGTGTGCCTGAGTGTGTGGAGTCCTGTGAGTGTGCATAGAGAGTGCAAAAATAAAATACAAATACAAGGGTCAATTCAGTCTGTGTAGCCATTTTGTTAGCTATTTAGAAATCGTATGGCTTGCAGATCGAAGCTGTTCAGGAGCCTGTTGGTATCAGACTTATGCACCGGTACTGTTTTTCATGCAGAAGCAGAGAGAACAGTCTTTGGCTTGGGTGGCTGGAGTCTTTAACAATTTTCTGGGCCTTCCTTTCACACCGTCTGATATAGAGAACCTGGATGGCACTTAGCTTAGCCCCAGTGAGGTACTGGGCTATCCGCACCACCCGTTGTAGCACCATGCGATCGAGGGGCGGTGCTGTTGGCATAGCAAACAGTAATGCAGCCAGTCAAGATGCTCTCAAAAGTGCAGCTGAATGAACCTTTTGAGGATTTGAGGGCCCATGCCAAACTTTTTAAACCTCCTGAGGGGGAAAAGGCACTGTCGCGGCTTCTTCACGACTGTATGCATGTGTGTGGACCATTTTAAATACTTAGTGATTTGGACCCCGAGGAACTTGAAACTCTCGGCCAGCTCCACTGCAGCTCCGTCAATGTGGATGGAGGCGTGGATGGGGGCGTGCTCTCTTCCCCCCCATTTCCTGTAGTCCACTATCAACTCCTTGGTCTTACTGACGTTGAGGGAGAAGTTGTTGTCCCGGCACCACACTGCCAGGTCACTGACCTCCTACCTGTAGGCCGTCTCATCGTTGCCGGTGATCATGTCTACCACCGTTGTGTCGTCAGCAAACTTGATGATGGTTTTTGAGTTGTGCGTGGCCACACAGTCATGGGTAAACAGGGAGTACAGGAGTTAACTAAGCAGACGCCCCTGTGGGGCCCCCGTGTTGAGGGTCAGCGTGGCAGAGGTGTTGCCTACCCTCACTACCTGGGGTCGGCCCGTCAGGAAGTTCAAGATCCAGTTGCAGAGGGAGGTGTTCTGTCCTAGGGTCCTAAGCTTGGTGACGAGCTTGGAGGGGACAATGGTGTTGAACGCTGAGCTGCATTCAATGAACAGCATTAAATGAACAGCATTCTCACATACACAACATTACCAAAAGTATGTGGACACCTGCTTGTCGAACATCCAAAATCATGGGCATTAATATGGAGTTGGTCCCTACTTTGCTGCTATAACAGCCTCCACTCTTCTGGGAATGCTTTCCACTAGATGTTGGAACATTGCTGTCAGCCACAAAAGCATTTGTGAGGTCGGGCACTGATGTTGGGCGATTAGGCCTTGCTTACAGTCGGCATTCCAATTCATCCCAAAGGTGTTTGATGGGGTTGAGGTCAGGGCTCTGGCCATGTAGCGTTTTCCTGGCATCAACCAAACCCAGATTTGTCCGTCGGACTGCCAGATGGTAAAGTGTGATTCAACACTACAGATAACTAGTTTCCACTGCTCCAGAGTCCAATGGCGGCGAGCTTTACACCACTCCAGCCGACGCTTGGCATTGCGCATGGTGATCTTAGGCTTGTGTGCAGCTGCTAGGCCATGGAACCCCATTTCATGAAGCTCCAGACGAACAGTTCTTGTGCTGACTTTGCTTCCAGAGGCAGTTTGGAACTTGGTAGTGAGTATTGCAACCAAGGAAATACTATTTTGAAGAGCTACGCGCATCAGCACTCGGCGGTCGCATTCTGTGAGCTTGTGTGGCCTACCACTTTGCGGCTGAGCCGTTGTTGCTCCTAGACGTTTCCACTTCAATATAATAGCATTTACAGTTGACCGGGTCAGCTCCAGTAGGGCAGAAATTTTACGAACTGACTTGTTGGTAAGGTGGCATCCTATGACGGTGCCACATTGAAAGTCACTGAGCTCTTCAGTGAGGCCATTCTACTGCCAATGTTTGTCTATGGAGATTGCATGGCTGTGTGCTCGATTTTATACACCTGTCAGCATCGGGTGTGGCTGAAATAGCCGAATCCACTAATTTGAAGGGGTTAGGGCTCATTCCTCCTGACAGAGCTGGTGTAACTGAGTCAGGTTTGTAGGCCTCCTTGCTCACACACGCTTTTTCAGTTCTGCCCACACATTTTCTATAGGATTGAGGTCAGGGCTTTGTGATGGCCTCTCCAATACCTTGACTTTGTTGTCCTTAAGCCATTTTGACACAATTTTGGAAGTATGCTTGGGGTCATTGTTCATTTGGAAGACCCATTTGCGACCAAACTTTAACTTCCTGACTGATGTCTTGAAATGTTGCTTCAATATATCCACATAATTTTCCTTCCTCATGACGCCATCTATTTTGTGAAGTGCACCAGTCCCTCCTGCAGCAAAGCACCCCAACAGCATGATGCTGCCACCACTGTGCTTCATGGTAGGGATGGTGTTCTTCAGCTTGCAAGTCCCCCTTTTTCCTCCAAACATAACGATGGTCATTATGGCCAAACAGTTCTATTTTTGTTTCATCAGACCAGAGGATATTTCTCCAAAAAGTACAATCTTTGTCCCCATGTGCAGTTGCAAACTGTAGTCTGGCTTTTTTATGGTGGTTTTCGAGCAGTGGCTTCTTCCTTGCTGAGCGGCCTTTCAGCTTATGTCGATATAGGACTCGTTTTACTGTGGATATAGATCATTTTGTACCTGTTTCCTCCAGCATCTTCACAAGGTCCTTTGCTGTTGTTCTGGGATTGATTTGCACTTTTTGCACCAAAGTACATTCATCTCTAGGAGACAGAATGCGTCTCCTTCCTGAGCGGTATGACAGCTGCATGGTCCCATGGTGTTTTATACTTGCATACTATTGTTTGTACAAATGAACGTGGTACCTTCAGTCGTTTGGAAATTGCTCACAAGGATGAAACAGACTTTTTTTCTGAGGTCTTGGCTGATTTATTTTGATTTTCCCATGATGTCAAGCAAAGAGACACTGAGTTTGAAGGTAGGCCTTGAAATACATCCACAGGTACACCTCCAATTGACTCAAATGATGTCATTTCCTGGAATTTTCCAAGCTGTTTAAAGGCACAGCCAACTTAGTGTATGTAAACTTCTGACCCACTGGAATTGTGATACAGTGAATTATAAGTCAAATAATCTGCCTGTAAACAATTGTTGGAAAAATTACTTGTGTCATGCACAAAGTAGATATCCTAACCGACTTGCCAAAACTATAGTTTGTTAACAAGAAATTGGTTGAAAAACAAGTTTTAATGACTCCAACCTAAGTGTATGTAAACTTCCGACTTCAACTGTATATAGTGTACATATTCCTCTTATCTAGCTGGGTGAGGGCAGTGTGGAATACAATTGACATAGTGTTGTCTATGGATCTGTTGGGGCGGTATGCAAATTGTAGTGGGTCTAGGGTGTCTGGGATGATGGAGTTGATGCGTGCCATAACCGTGCCATAACCAGTGCTACAGGGCGGTAGTCATTGTGGCATGAAGCCTTAGATTTCTTGGGAGCAGGAATGATGGTAGTCATTTTAAAACGTGGGGATTACATGCTGGGACCTGCACATTAAGAGCAGAAGCCTTTTCTCTTCGCGTAGTTGAATTTTGGGATGGTGCTTTTATGACGATGTGGGTTCTGTCTATTGCTCTCTTTCGTATTTGGGAACCCATTGATGGCAAATCAAATCAAATTTTATTTGTCACATTCGCCAAATACAACAGGTGAACACCTTACAGAGAAATGCTTACTTACAACCCCTTAACCAACTATGCAATCTTAAGAAAAATAAGAGTTAAGAAAATATTGACTAAACAAACTGAAGCTAAAAAAAGTAACACAATAAAATAACAATAACGAGGCTATATACAGGGGGTACCGGTGCCGAGTCAGTGTGCGGGGGTACAGGTTAGTCAAGGTAATTGAGGTAATATGTTAATGTAGGTGGGGATAAAGTGACTATGCATAGATAATAAACAGCGAGTAGCAGCAGCATAAAAAAAGTGGGGGTCAATGCAAATAGTCCAGGTAGCCATTTGATTAACTGTTCAGCAGTCTTATGGCTTGGGGGTAGAAACTGTTAAGGAGCGTTTTTTACCTAGATTTGGCAATCAAGTATCGCTTGCCATGCGGTAGCAGAGAGAACAGTCAATGACCTGGTTGGCTGGAGTCTTTGATAATTTTTAGGGCCTTCCTCTGATGCCGGCTGGTATAGAGGTCCTGGATGGCAGGAAGCTTGGCCTCAGTGATGTACTGGGCCGTTTGCACTACCCTCTGTAGCGCCTTGCGGTCGGATGCCGAGCAGTTGCCATACTAGGCGGTGATGCAACCAGTCAGGAAGCTCTTGATGGTGCAGCTGTATAATTTTGGAGGATCTGAGGACCCATGCCAAATCTTTTCAGTCTCCTGAGGGGTAATACGCGTTGTCGTGCCCTCTTCATGACTGTCTTGGTGTGTTTGGACCATGATAGTTTGTTGGTGATGTGGACACCAATGAACTTGAAGCACTCGACCAGCTCCACTACAGCCCCATCGATGTGAATGGAGGCGTGCTCAGCCCTCCTTTTCCTGTAGTCCACAATCATCTCCTTTGTCTTGATCACATTGAGGGAGACTTTGTTTTCCTGGCACCACACTGTCAGGTCTCTGACCTCCTCCCTATAGGCGGTCTAATCGTTGTCGGTAATCAGGCCTACCACCGTTGTGTCGTCTACAAACTTAATGATGGTGTTGGAGTGCTTGGCCACGCAGTTGTGGGTGAACAGGGAGTACAGGAGGAGACAAAGCACGCACCCCTGAGGGGCCCACGTGTTGAGGATCAATGTGGCATATGTGTTGTTGCCTACCCTTACCACCTGGGGGCGGCCTGTCAGGAAGTCAAGGATGCAGTTGCAGAGGGAGGTGTTTAATCCCAGGGTCCTTTGCTTAGTGATGAGCTTTGAGGACACTATGGTGTTGCACGCTGAGCTGTAGTCAATGAACAGCACTCTGGCCAATAGGACGGATGGTAGAGGTGGGTTACACACTCGCAGACAAATTCTCACAAGGTACCCGGTTCTGTGTCCCCTGTATTTGCGTCTCCTCTTCATGTGAATGACGGCCTGGTCCGGTAGCAGAAACCCCTCTTGACTACAACCTGTTGTGCGATGGTGTATGGAAGTTGTATGTTACAGTTAATTTAGCTGATTATTGCATCCAAGATATTGGCTCATAGACGGACGTGAGATGCCTATCAGCAAACTCCCTCTGAAGTGCCCATTGCCAAAAAACAGAGGGTGGATAGCATTATGATGTCGACCGTAATGGCATGTGTTTGCCTTTCTAAAGTACACTATCAGTCAAAAGTTTGGACACACATACTCATTCAAGGGTTTTTCTTTATTTTTACTATTTTTTACATTGTAGAATAATAGTGAAGACATCAAAACTATGATATAACACATATGGAATCATTTAGTAAACAAAACAGTGTTAAACAAATCAAAGTATATTTTATATTTGAGAATCTTCAAATAGCCAGCCTTTGCCTTGATATGCCCCATGTAGCTCAGTTGGTAGAGCATTGCGTTTGCAACGCCAGGGTTGTGGGTTCGAATCCCACGGGGGCCAGTATGAAAAAATGTATGCACTCACTACCTGTTAATCGCTCTGGATAAGAGTGTCTGCTAAATGACTGAAATGTAAAATGAAAGCTTTGTACACTCTTGGCATTCTCTCCACCAGCTTCACCTGGAATGCTTTTCCAACAGTCTTGAAGGAGTTCCCACATATGCTGAGCACTTGTTGGCTGCTTTTCCTTCACTCTGCGGTCCGACTCATTCCAAACAATCTCTATTTGGTTGAGGTCGGGGGATTGTGGAGGCCAGGTCATCTGATGCAGTACATCACTCTCCTTCTTGGTAAAATAGCCCCTTCACAGCCTGGAGGTGTGTTGGGTCATTGTCCTGTTGAAAAACAAATGATAGTCCCACTAAGACCAAACCAGATGGGATGGCGTATCGCTGTAGAATGATATGGTAGCCATGCTGGTTAAGTGTGCTTTGATTTCTAAATAAATCACAGACAGTGTCACCAGCAAAGCACCCCCACACCATAACACCTCCTCTTCCATGCTTCACGGTGGGCACTACACATGCGGAGATCATCCGTTCACCCACACCCGTCTCACAAAGACACAGAGGTTGGAACCCAAAATCTCAAATGTGGACTCCAGACCAAAGGACACATTTCCACTGGTCTAATGTCCATTGCTCGTGTTTCTTGGCCCAAGCAGGTCTCTTCTTCTTATTGGTGTCCGTTAGTAGTGGTTTCTTTGCAGCAATTTGACCATGAAGGCCTGATTCACACAGTCCCCTCTGAACAGTTGATGATGAGATGTGTCTGTTACTTGAACTCTGTGAAGCATTTATTTGGGCTGCATTTTCTGTATCTGGTACCTCTAATGAATTTATACTCTGCAGCAGAGTTAACTCTGGGTCTTCCATTCCTGTCGCGGTCCTCATGAGAGCCAGTTTCATCATAGCGCTTGATGGGTTTTTGCGACTGCACTTCAAGAAACGTTCAAGTTCTTGAAATGTTCCATATTGACTGACCTTCATGTCTTAAAGTAGTGATGGACTGTCATTTCTCTTTGCTTATTTGAGCTGTTCTTGCCATACACAGGGAATTTTTACTAGGATTAAATGTCAGGAATTGTGAAAAACTGAGTTTAAATGTATTTGGCTAAGGTGTATGTAAACTTCCGACTTCAACTGTATATATAAAATACTTGGTATTTTACCAAATAGGGCTATCTTCTGTATACCCCCCCTACCTTGTCACAACACAACTGATTGGCTCAAACGCATTAAGAAGGAAGGTAGTTCCACAAATTAACTTTTAAGAAGGCACACCTGTTAAAAATGCATTCCAGGGGACTACCTCATGAAGCTGGTTGAGAGAATGCCAAGAGTGTGCAAAGCTATCATCAAGGCAAATGATGGCTATTTGAAGAATCTCAAATATAAAAAATATATTTTGATTTGTTTAACACTTTTTGGTTACTACATGATTCCATATGTGTAAACTCATAGTTTTGATGTCCTCACTATTATTCTACAATGTAGAAAATAGTCAACATAAAGAAATACCCTGGAATGAGTAGGTGTGTGTCACGGATCCCCCCGGTACTGCTGCTCATTCTGTTCACCAGCTCCGGAGGTCTACGTCACCGGCCTTCTAGGCGTCACTGACCTGGTTCATTAACACCAACCCGGACTGTCTTGTCTCATTATGCACACCTGGTTCCCATTCCCCCTGATTAGTATGTGTGTATATGTGCCCTCTGTTCCCCATTGTCCTTGTCGATTATTGTCCCATGTCCGTTGGTCTCATGAGTACCATGTATTGTGCTCTTGTTAATACGGGTCTCGTCCCGTGTATTTGTTTGGAGGTTTACACCTCGCTCTTTTGTTTGGGTTACATCCCAGTGTTATATATATGTACAGTGAGGGAAAAAAGTATTTGATCCCCTGCTGATTTTGTACGTTTGTCCACTGACAAAGAAATGATCAGTCTATACTTTTAATGGTAGGTTTATTTGTACAGTGAAAGACAGAATAACAACAAAGAAATCCAGAAAAACACATGTCAAAAATGTTATAAATTTATTTGCATTTTAATGAGGGAAATAAGTATTTGACCCCTCTGCAAAAAATAAATTAGTACTTGGTGGCAAAACCCTTGTTGGCAATCACAGAGGTCAGACGTTTCTTGTAGTTGGCCACCAGGTTTGCACACATCTCAGGAGGAATTTTGTCCCACTCCTCTTTGCAGATATTCTCCAAGTCATTAAGGTTTCGAGGCTGACGTTTGGCAACTTGAACCTTCAGCTCCCTCCACAGATTTTCTATGGGATTAAGGTCTGGAGACTGGCTAGGCCACTCCAGGACCTTAATGTGCTTCTTCTTGAGGCAATCCTTTGTTGCCTTGGCCGTGTGTTTTGGGTCATTGTCATGCTGGAATACCCATCCACAACCCATTTTCAATGCCCTGGCTGAGGGAAGGAGGTTCTCACCCAAGATTTGACAATACATGGCCCCGTCCATCGTCCCTTTGATGCAGTGAAGTTGTCCTGTCCCCTTAGCAGAAAAACACCCCCAAAGCATAATGTTTCCACCTACATATTTGACGGTGGGGATGGTGTTCTTGGGGTCATAGTTAGCATTCCTCCTCCTCCAAACACGGCGAGTTGAGTTGATGCCAAAGAGCTCGATTTTGGTCTCATCTGACCACAACACTTTCCCCCAGTTCTCCTCTGAATCATTCAGATGTTCATTGGCAAACTTCAGACGGGCCTGTATATGTCCTTTCTTGAGCAGGGGGACCTTGCGGGCGCTGCAGGATTTCAGTCCTTCACGGCGTAGTGTGTTACCAATTGTTTTCTTGGTGACTATGGACCCAGCTGCCTTGAGATCATTGACAAGATCCTTCCGTGTAGTTCTGGGCTGATTCCTCACCGTTCTCATGATCATTGCAACTCCACGAGGTGAGATCTTGCTTGGAGCCCCAGGCCGATGGAGATTGACAGTTCTTTTGTGTTTCTTCCATTTGCGAATAATCACACCAACTGTTGTCACCTTCTCACCAAGCTGCTTGGATATGGTCTTGTAGCACATTTCAGCCTTGTGTAGGTCTACAATCTTGTCCCTGACATCCTTGGAGAGCTCTTTGGTCTTGGCCATGGTGGAGAGTTTGGAATCAGAATGATTGATTACTTCTGTGGATAGATGTCTTTTATACAGGTAACAAGCTGTCACGGTTTACTAAGCCAGAACCCAGAAGCAGACCAGGACAAGGTAAATTGAAACAAAGGTGAGTGTTTATTTAATAGATCCACGAGTGAGGCTGAATAATCCAGGGAACAGAGCGGGTGGCGTGGATGGGTTGTTGAGGGTGCAGTGGTAGGTCCAGTAATGGCTCGGCAGCCGCCGACCATCAGGCAGAGGTTGGGTGAAGGTTCCGGGTGAGTGACTGCAGATAGAACAAAACGGAGGTAAGTATACAGCAAGTCAAAAAGGTGCAAAACAACAAAACTAACGCTAGAAGTTCCAAGGCTGATACACGGACAAACATACTGTTCATGGCTAACGATCCGGCAGGGAATGGATGTTAGGACAGAGCCTAAGAAGGGTGATGATCAGGACCAGGTGTGCAGATTGCTGATGGGATGCAGGTGCGGAAATCAAGAGAGCTCCCGCCTAGCAACGTTGCCCGGCAACCAGGCAGGGAGCGTTCCAGAACCCTCGGGAAACTGGAGATCCCGAGCAGAAAAACTAATACCCAGACAGAAACCGACTCAGACTGCAGGGATCGTTACAGTACCCCCCCTCCGACCAACGCCACCGGGCGGACTCCCGGAGCGCCAGGATGGAGGCGGTAGAAGTCACGAATGAGGTCAGCATCTAGGATCTGTCGCCGCGGAATCCAACTCCTCTCTTCAGGACCATACCCTCCCAGTCCACGAGATACTGGAAACCCCGGCCCCGCCGTCTGGAATCCATGATGCGTCGCACCGTGTAGGCAGGACCACCTCCGATCATCCGAGGAGGAGGAGGAGGAGGCGGAGGAGGCAACAGAGGACTGAGGAGAACAGGCTTGAGGCAGGAGACATGAAAGGTGGGATGGACTCTGAGTGTCCTCGGTAGTTTGAGTCGAACTGCCACCGGATTGATCACCTTCTCCACCACAAACGGACCAATGAACTTCGGTAACAACTTCCTAGACACAGTCCGTAAAGGAAGATCCCGTGTGGCCAACCAGACCCTATCTCCGATGGTATAGGTGGGAGCGGGGATCCGGCGACGATTTGCCTGGAGCTGATACCGGTCCGAAACTCTAAGGAGTGCCTTTCTGGCCCGATGCCAGGTCCGGTGGCAACGACGAATATGGGCCTGAACAGAGGGCACTGAGAGCTCCTTCTCCTGAGAAGGGAACAAGGGAGGTTGGTAGCCATACAGGCACTGGAAGGGAGACATCCCAGTGGCAGATGTAGGGAGAGTATTGTGGGCATACTCAACCCAAGGCAACTGAGAGACCCAGGAGGTGGGGTTGGAGGAGACAAGGCAGCGTAGCGTGGATTCCATCTTCTGGTTGGCTCTCTCCGCCTGACCATTAGATTGGGGGTGAAAACCAGATGTGAGGCTGACTGTAGCTCCAATGGCCAAACAGAAGGACTTCCAGACAGCAGAGGTAAACTGAGGGCCACGGTCGGAAAGCGATATCACTGGGCAAACCGTGGACCCTGAAAACCTCCCTAACCAGGATCTCGGACGTCTCCGAGGCAGAGGGAAGCTTGGCAATAGGCACAAAGTGGGCGAACTTGCTGAATCTGTCCACGATAGTCAGAACGACCGTGTTTCCCTCAGAAGCGGGCAACCCAGTGACAAAGTCCAGGGCCAGATGCGACCATGGTCGCCGGGGAATAGGAAGGGGGTGAAGTAGTCCAGAGCTGGGCCGATTGGTACTCTTATTCTGCGCACACACTGGACAGGCAGCAACATAACCCCGAGTATCCTCGGCCATGGCAGGCCACCAAAAACGTCTGCGAAGAAACGCCATCGTCCGAGCCACGCCAGGGTGACAAGCCATCTTGCTGGCGTGGGACCATTTGAGGACAGCAGGACGAACCGACTCAGGCACAAACAACCGACCGGGTGGACCGTTACCGGGACCGGGCTGCGTCCGAAGGGCCGCCATCACCTCCTCCTCAATCTTCCACCTAACAGCTCCCACGACGCAGTTCGGGGGAGAATTGTCTCGGTCTTGGACCCACTCTCCTCCGTCTTGGAGAACATCCGGGACAAGGCGTCCGCCTTGCCGTTCTTAGATCCAGGTCGGAACGTCAGGGAAAAATTGAATCGTCCGAAAAACAACGCCCACCTGGCCTGACGGGAGTTGAGACGTCTAGCCGATTGCACGTAAGCAAGATTCTTGTGGTCAGTCCAGACAATAAACGGTTGCTCCGCCCCCTCCAACCAGTGGCGCCACTCCTCCAAGGCAAGTTTCACCGCGAGAAGCTCCCGGTTACCCACATCGTAATTCCTCTCCGCAGGCGAAAGGCGACGAGAGTAGTAGGCGCAGGGATGGAGTTTACTGTCCGTGGAGCATCGCTGCGACAGGATGGCGCCAACTCCCACATCAGACGCTTCCACTTCAACGACGAACTGACGGGCCGTGTCCGGTTGAGAGAGAATCGGTGCGTTGGTGAATCGCCTCTTCAAATCCAGAAACGCTCGATCCGCCTCCGGATTCCACTTGAAGATCCTGATACTGGAAGTCAAGGCAGTTAACGGAGCGGCCACACGGCTGTAATCCCGGATGAATCTGCGGTAGAAATTCGCAAACCCCAAAAATCTCTGGAGCTGCAATCTCGTACCGGGCTGGGCCCATTCCAGAACCGCTCTAACCTTCTCCTGGTCCATCCTAATCTCTCCCCTGGAGATGATGTACCCGAGAAAGGATGTCGTGTGGGCGTGAAACTCGCACTTCTCGGCCTTCACGAACAGGCGATTCTCCAACAATCGCTGCAGAACCTGCCGGACATGCTGGACGTGGTCGGAAGGTTCCTTCGAGAAGATCAGAATGTCATCCAGGTAAACAAACACAAAGAGACCGATCATATCTCTCAGGACGTCGTTCACCATACTCTGGAATACCGCTGGAGCATTGGTCAGTCCAAACGGCATCACCTGATACTCGAAGTGACCCATCGGTGTATTGAAACCCGTCAACCACTCGTCCCCCTCTCTGATCCGGACCATGTGATACGCATTGCGTAGGTCTAGCTTGGTGAACACCGTAGCACCCTGTAAGGAGTCGAAGGCAGAACTCATCAAGGGCAGGGGATACTTGTTCTTGACCGTGATGTCATTCAACCCCCGATAATCAATACACGGTCGAAGAGAGCCATCCTTCTTACCCACAAAGAAGAATCCTGCCCCCAGGGGTGATGACGAGGGACGAACGAGACCAGCAGCTAGGGACTCCTTGATGTAGGTCTCCAAAGCCTCACGTTCAGGTCGGGAGATACTGTATAACCTTCCCTTGGGGTAGACAGCTCCAGGGAACAGGTTGATGGCACAATCATATGGTCGGTGGGGAGGGAGTGACAGAGCCTTCTGCTTACTGAACACTTCCCCAAATCGTGATATGTCTCGGGAACCAGGGACAAATCTGGGGGGTTTAGCCTCAATCACCTGACTGGGAACCGAATGGGGACAGGCAGTCTTGAGACAGTTAGCATGACAATCAAGGCTCCAACTCGTTACCTTGCCCGTCACCCAATCGAACGTGGGATTGTGTTCCTTCAGCCAGGGGTATCCAAGGACCAGAGGAACATGGGAAGACGGCAGAATGAAGAATGAAATCATCTCCGAATGATTCCCCGACAACAGCATCTTAACCGGTTCAGTCCTCATCGTGATACGTGCCAGACTACTGCCGTTCAGAGTGGTCGCTTCAATGGCTTCCGGCAATTGCTCCTTGGAAAGCCCCAGCTGTTCCACCAACTCGGCATCAAGAAAGCTTCCATCGGCACCTGAATCGATAAAGCGTTAATCGCTAAGCTCTGATTCCTGTTCATAAGGGTAGCCGGAAACGGGGTCTGACAGAGGTATTGAGAGGTCGAAACTGGCTCGCTAAAAGTCCTCCCAACTTTAGCGAGCCGCGCAGTTTGACGACCGCCGGGAACAGGTGGCGAGGTAATGTCCCGAACCACCACAGTAGAGGCAACAGTTAGTCCTACGTCTGAGTTGGCGTTCCTCCTTGGTTAACCCGTGCCGCCCTACTTGCATTGGTTCAGAATCGGGAGACAGGACCTCTCCACTAATCCTGTGTGGTGGACGATGATCGACGTATTCTGGTCCAATCCCCGACCCGACTGGAACCTGAGAAGCTGATCGATTGGACGGACCCCATTGCTTCTCCCTCCTTCGCTCTCGGACTCGATTATCCACCCGAATAGACAAGGCTACCAAGCTGTCCAGGTCACTAGGCTCCGGATAGGAGATCAACTCATCCTTGAGCTGCTCCGACAGACCCTGGTAAAAGGCCGCTTGCAGAGACTCCTCATTCCACCCACTCTCCACAGCCAACGTCTTGAACTCGATCACGAAGTCGGCCACGCTGCGAGTTCCTTGGTGAAGCGAAAACAGGCGCCTAGCTGCGTCCCTCCCTCGGACGGAATGGTCGAAGAGCTTCCTCATCTCGGCCGTGAACCCCTGGTATGAAGCCATGCAGGGGTCTTGTCGTTCCCAAACGGCTGAAGCCCACTCCAGCGCTCGACCACGCAGCAACTCAATCACAAAGGCTATCCTAGCCTTGTCTGTGGCATAAGAGTAGGGCTGTAGATCGAACACTAACCCACACTGCATAAGGAAAGAACGGCATCTTCCCAGCTCCCCCTCATATTTATCCGGCGTCGGAACCTTGGGCTCACGGAAGGACACAGCTCCAGAAGCGGCAGGCGAGATGGGTGAAACCGGTAGTGGATCCTCCACCGGAAACTTGCGCTGGTTCTGGACCTCCGTCAGACCGGTAGAAAGGTTCCGAACTGCCAACGCGATCTCCTGTAGCTCCGTGCTATGATGGCCCAACATCTTCTCCTGATGGGTAATGGCATGGCGAACAGAGTCCAGGTCCGCTGGGTTCATTACTGGCCGGATCGTTCTGTCACGGTTTACTAAGCCAGAACCCAGAAGCAGACCAGGACAAGGTAAATTGAAACAAAGGTGAGTGTTTATTTAATAGATCCACGAGTGAGGCTGAATAATCCAGGGAACAGAGCGGGTGGCGTGGATGGGTTGTTGAGGGTGCAGTGGTAGGTCCAGTAATGGCTCGGCAGCCGCCGACCATCAGGCAGAGGTTGGGTGAAGGTTCCGGGTGAGTGACTGCAGATAGAACAAAACGGAGGTAAGTATACAGCAAGTCAAAAAGGTGCAAAACAACAAAACTAACGCTAGAAGTTCCAAGGCTGATACACGGACAAACATACTGTTCATGGCTAACGATCCGGCAGGGAATGGATGTTAGGACAGAGCCTAAGAAGGGTGATGATCAGGACCAGGTGTGCAGATTGCTGATGGGATGCAGGTGCGGAAATCAAGAGAGCTCCCGCCTAGCAACGTTGCCCGGCAACCAGGCAGGGAGCGTTCCAGAACCCTCGGGAAACTGGAGATCCCGAGCAGAAAAACTAATACCCAGACAGAAACCGACTCAGACTGCAGGGATCGTTACACAAGCTGTGATTAGGAGCGCTCCCTTTAAGAGTGTGCTCCTAATGTCAGCTCGTTACCTGTATAAAAGTCACCTGGGAGCCAGAAACCTTTCTGATTGAGAGGGGGTCAAATACTTACTTCCCTCATTAAAATGCAAATCAATTTATAAAATTTTTGACATGCGTTTTTCTTGATTTTTTTGTTGTTATTCTGTCTCTCACTGTTCAAATACACCTACCATTAAAATTATAGACTGATCATTTCTTTGTCAGTGGGCAAACGTACAAAATCAGCAGGGATCAAATACTTTTTTCCTTCACTGTATATATATGTGTTTGTTTTGGGCTTCTTCCCGTTGTTTTTTCATGACGTACCTTGTGTTGGGTGGAGTAATAAAAACAACTAATACTGTACGTATTCCTGCGCCTGTCTTCTAATCATTATACAACGTGACAGTGTGTCCAAACTTTTGACTGGTGCTGTAGGTCTTAAATCTTTGCAAAGATCCTATAAGATTGGTTTTGGGAAACAATATCTGATGAGCCAATCTGTACTTTCTGCAAAAAATGTATTACCTGTTCGAAATGCAGCGTGTGCTGAATCTTCCAACTAAGCAAGATCAGCCATCTCTAATTGGATTTCACACTATCTCAGTCTTTTATAGTATTTCAACAATGGTTTCACTTTCACTCGTACCTCTGATTAAAAAAAAATATGGTACTTTATATGAATTATTATTGTAACAAGTGCACTGATGTGGACAAATTATATATATATACAGTTGAAGTCGGAAGTTTACATACAATTTAGCCAAATACATTTATACTCAGTTTTTCACAATTCCTGACATTTAATCCTAGTAAAAATTCCCTGTTTTAGGTCAGTTAGGATCACAACTTTATTTTAAGAATGTGAAATGTCAGAATAATAGTAGAGAGAAGGATTTATTTCAGCTTTTATTTCTTTCATCACATTCCCAGTGGGTCAGAAGTTTACATACACTCAATTCGTATTTGGTAGCATTGCCTTTAAATTGTTTAACTTGGGTCAAACGTTTCGGGTAGCCTTCCACAAGCTTCCCACAATAAGTTGGGTGAATTTTGGCCCATTCCTCCTGACAAAGCTGGTGTAACTGAGTCAGGTTTGTAGGCCTCCTTGCTCGCACACGCTTTTTCAGTTCTGCCCACAAATTTTCTATAGGATTGAGGTCAGGGCTTTGTGATGGCCAATCCAATACCTTGACTTTGTTGTCCTTAAGCCATTTTGCCACAACTTTGGAAGTATTCTTGGGGTCAATGTCCATTTGGAAGACCCATTTGCGACCAAGCTTTAACTTCCTGACTGATGTCTTGAGATGTTGCTTCAATATATCAACGTAATTTTCCTTCCTCATGATGCCATATATTTTGTGAAGTGCACCAGTCCCTCCTGCAGGAAAGCACCCCCACAGCATGATGCTGCCACCCCCGTGCTTCACGGTTGGGATGGTGTTCTTCGGCTTGCAAGCAATCCCCTTTTTCCTCCAAACATAACGCTGGTCATTATGGCCAAACAGTTCTATTTTCATTTCATCAGACCAGAGGACATTTCTCCAAAAAGTACGATATTTGTCCCAATGTGCAGTTGGAAACCGTAGTGTGGCTTTTATATGGCGGTTTTGGAGCAGTGGCTTCTTCCTTGCTGAGCGGCCTTTCAAGTTATGTCGATATAGGACTTGTTTTAATGTGGATATAGATACTTTTGTACATGATTTTCCCATGATGTCAAACAAAGAGGCACTGAGTTTGAAGGTAGGCCTTGAAATACATCCACAGGTACACCTCCAATTGACTCAAATGATGTCAATTAGCCTATCAGTAGCTTCTAAAGCCATGACATCAATTTCTGGATTTGTCCAAGCTGTTTAAAGGCACAGTCATCTTAGTGTATGTAAACTTCTGAACCACTGGAATTGTGATACAGTGAATTATAAGTGAAATAATCTGTCTGTAAACAATTGTTGGAAAAATTACTTGTGTCTTGCAGAAAGTAGATGTCCTAACCGACTTGCCAAAACTATAGTTTGTTAAAAAGAAATGTGTGAAGTGGTTGAAAAACTAGTTTTATTGACTCCAACCTAAGAGTATATAAACTTCCGACTTCAACTGTATATACAGGATACAGTGCATTCAGAAAGTATTCAGACACCTTGACTTTTTGCACATTTTGTTACATTACAGCCTTATTCAAAACATTTTTTTTTTAAATAATTCTCATCAATCTACACACAATACGCCATAATATCAAAGCAAAAACAGGTTTTTAGAAATGTTTGCATACTTAATAACTGAAATATCAAATTTACAGACCCTTTACTCCGTACTTTGTTGAAGCACCTTTGGCAGCGATTACAGCCTCAAGTCTTCTTGTGTATGATGCTATAAGATCGGCACACCTGTATTTGGGGAGTTTCTCCCATTCTTCTCTGCAGATCCTCTCAAGCTCTTTCAGGTTGAATGGGGAGGGTCAAGTCCGGGCTCTGGCTGGGCCACTCAAGGACATTCAGAGACTTGTCCCGAAGCCACTTCTGCATTGTCTTGGCTGTGTGCTTAGGGTTGTTGTCCTGTTGGAAGGTGAACCTTCGCCACAATCTGAGGTCCTGTGCACTCTGGAGCAGGTTTTCATCAAGGATCTCTCTGTACTTTGCTCAGTTCATCTTTCCTTTGATCCTGACTAGTCTCCCAGTCCCTTCCGCTGAAAAACATCCCCACAGCATGATGCTGCCACCACCATGCTTCACCGTAGGGATGGTGCCAGGTTTCCTCCAGACGTGACGCTTGGCATTCAGGCCAAAGAGTTCAATCTTTGTTTCATCAGACTAGAGAATCTTGTTTACTCTCACAATTTCACACATTTTCAAGATATATTTTCCCCATTTTACATTTGACAAGCAGTTCCCTTATTCCACCACTTGGCACTGTGAATGGTTTACGCACATATTGGTGCTTACGCATGATTGATAAATGAGGCCCCAGGCCTTTATGCATTACAGGAATAATATGTTTTGCACTGTCATGAGTAGACACATCTTGAAACTAGTTGATGAGAATGAATTATGTAGTGATACTGTAGATCACCCCTTCAAAAAAAATGCAAAGAGTAAAAAAAAAAAAAAACTAATTAACTATTGTTTAGAATAAAGAATATGTTATTGTCTCAATAGCGCCTAACAGGCTAAACTCAAAAGTCATTGTTATTATTTTCAATGTTGTATGTACTATGACTGAGATAATTGTACTCCCGAGTGGCGCAGTGGTCTAAGGCACTGCATCGCAGTGCTAGCTGTGCCACTAGAGATCCTGGTTTGAATCCAGGCTCTGTCGTAGCCGGCCGCGACCGGAAGACCCATGGGGCGGCGCACAATTGGCCCAGCGTCGTCTAGGGTAGGGGAGGTAATGGCCGGCAGGGGATGTAGCTCAGTTCATAGTTGTGGGTTCGTTTCCCACGGGGGGTATGAAAAAAATAAAAATGCATGCACTAACTGTAAGTAGCTCTGGATAAGAGCGTCTGCTAAATGTAATACAGTGGGGAGAACAAGTATTTGATACACTGCCGATTTTGCAGGTTTTCCTACTTACAAAGCATGTAGAGGTCTGTAATTTTTATCATAGGTACACTTCAACTGTGAGAGACGGAATCTAAAACAAAAATCCAGAAAATCACATTGTATGATTTTTAAGTAATTAATTTGCATTTTATTGCATGACATAAGTATTTGATCACCGACCAACCAGTAAGAATTCCGGCTCTCACAGACCTGTTAGTTTTTCTTTAAGAAGCCCTCCTGTTCTCCACTCATTACCTTTATTAACTGCACCTGTTTGAACTCGTTACCTGTATAAAAGTCACCTGTCCACACACTCAATCAAACAGACTCCAACCTCTCCACAATGGCCAAGACCAGAGAGCTGTGAAAGGACATCAGGGATAAAATTGTAGACCTGCACAAGGCTGGGAAAGGGCTACAGGACAATAGGCAAGCAGCTTGGTGAGAAGGCAACAACTGTAGGCGCAATTATTAGAAAATGGAAGAAGTTCAAGATGACTGTCAATCACCCTCGGTCTGGGGCTCCATGCAAGATCTCACCTCGTGGGGCATCAATGATCATGAGGAAGGTGAGGGATCAGCCCAGAACTACACGGCAGGACCTGGTCAATGACCTGAAGAGAGCTGGGACCACAGTCTCAAAGAAAACCATTAGTAACACACTACGCCGTCATGGATTAAAATCCTGCAGCGCACGCAAGGTCCCCCTGCTCAAGCCAGCGCATGTCCATGCCCATCTTAAGTTTGCCAATGACCATCTGGATGATCCAGAGGAGGAATGGGAGGTCATGTGGTCTGATGAGACAAAAATAGAGCTTTTTGGTCTAAACTCCACTCGCCGTGTTTGGGGGAAGAAGAAGGATGAGTACAACCCCAAGAACACCATCCCAACCGTGAAGCATGGAGGTGGAAACAGCCTCCTTCCCTCAGTAAGAGCATTGAAGATGGGTCATGGCTGGGTCTTCCAGCATGACAACAACCCGAAACACACAGCCAGGGCAACTAAGGAGTGGCTCCGTAAGAAGCATGTCAAGGTCCTGGAGTGGCCTAGCCAGTCTCCAGACCTGAACCCAATAGAACATCTTTGGAGGGAGCTGAAAGTCTGTATTGCCCAGCGACAGCCCCGAAACCTGAAGGATCTGGAGAAGGTCTGTATGGAGGAGTGGGCCAAAATCCCTGCTGCAGTGTGTGCAAACCTGGTCAAGACCTACAGGAAACGTATGATCTCTGTAATTGCAAACAAAGGTTTCTGTACCAAATATTAAGTTCTGCTTTTCTGATGTATCAAATACTTATGTCATGCAATAAAATGCAAATTAATTACTTAAAAATCATACAATGTGATTTTCTGGATTTTTGTTTTAGATTCCGTCTCTCACAGTTGAAGTGTACCTATGATATAAATTACAGACCTCTAAATGCTTTGTAAGTAGGAAAACCTGCAAAATCGGCAGTGTATCAAATACTTGTTCTCCCCACTCCCCACTGGTTGTCCCACCTAGCTATTTTAAGATGAATGCATTAACTGTAAGTTGCTCTGGATAAGAGCATCTGCTAAATGACTACAACGTAAAATGTAAAAAAATAAGGAGAAGGAGACATGATGGTGGCGGGAACTCATCTCTTTGACGTCATTTAATTTGGTAACACTGTATTTGGATAGTCCATCTCTAGATGCTGTACAGACTATCAGTAACATTTCTATCTACTAATCCTAGCTCTAACCCTAACCTTGACTCTTATCCTAATCCTAAAGTAAACCCTTTCCATTATTCTAAACCTAACCCTAACAGTAACCTTATCAAGCAGTTGCTTATCAACAGATAGTTTGTTGGTAGTATGACCATCTGTATCTACAGATGGAAAATCTGGACTATCCAAATAAAGTGTGACGCATTTAATTACGCATTGAATTACTCAATAGTCAAACTCAATTATTTATCTGTTCACTCAGTGTCAATGATGTTACCACACCTCCTTGTAACATCTCTAAAAGCACAGCCTGAAAAACCCACTAAGCAGGCCAGGGCTCCCCTCACATCCGACCTATTAGGCCCCCTTTAAAAGCAAAGTAGTGAGACACAAATTGGTCCAGGTTGCATCTCCAGCCCAAAGCAGAGTCCAATGAAGATTGGCAGTGTAACAGAGGAGTGTTTGAACTGGAACGTGGAGAGGCTGCAGCTGCTACCTCTCTCCTATCCCACTTTTCTTCAAGCCTGTTCCCATTTTAGTTACCCCCAAATTGCCTCTTTTGAACTTTAATCTGATGCAATACAAGAGTGGGCGACATGGCATTTCCATAACTGACCCCTCGGATTACCCTGACTCACACACAGACTTTATAATTTTTTTACAATCTTGTGTTCTTTCATAATTGTATTCCCTCTATGCATGAGAGAGAGAGACTTATTGTAAAATTGATTAAAAAATAAATAAATCCAAATCAATCTACACCCAATAGCCCGTAATGACAAAGTGAAAACAGGTTTTTTAGAAATTTTAGAAATGTTTGCGAATGTCCCAAAAAAAACAAAAAAACGTATTTACATAACTACTCAGACCCTTTGCTATGAGACTCAAAATTGATTCAATTGAAAGGCACACACCTGTCTAAGTAAGGTCTCACAGTTGACAGTGCATGTCAGAGCAAAAACCAAGCCATGAGGTCGAAGGAATTGTCCGTAGAGCTCAGAGACAGGATTGTGTTAAGGCACAGATCTGGGGAAGGGTACCAAACCATTTCTGCAGCATTGAAGGTCCCCAAGAACACAGTGTCCTCCATCATTCTTAAATGGAAGAAGTTTGGAACCACCAAGACTCTTCCTAGAGCTGGCCGCCCGACCAAACTGAGGAATCGTGGGAGAAGGGCCTTCGTCAGGAAGGTGACAAAGAATGCAATGATTACTCTGACAGAGCTCCAGAGTTCCTCTGTGGAGATGGGAGAACCTTTCAGAAGGACAACCATCTCTGCAGCACTCCACCAATCAGACCTTTATGGTAGAGTGGCCAGACGGAAGCCACTCCTCAGTAAAAGGCACATGACAGCCTGCTTGGAGTTTGCCAAAAGGCACCTAAAGACTCTCAGACCATGAGAAACAAGATTCTCTGATCTGATGAAACAAAGATCAACTCTTTGGCCTGAATGCCAAGCATCACGTCTGGAGGAAACCTAGCACCATCCCTACGGTGAAGCATGGGGGTGGCAGTATTATGCTATGGGGATGTTTTTCAGCAGCAGGGACTGGGAGACTAGTCAGGATCGAGGCAAAGATGAACGGAGCAAAGTACAGAGAGATCCTTGATGAAAACCTGCTCCAGAGCGCTCAGGACCTCAGACTGGGGCGAAGATTCACCTTCCAACAGGACAACAACCCTAAGCACACAGCCAAGACAACGCAGGAGTGGCTTCGGGACAAGTCTCAATGTCCTTGAGTGGCCCAGCCAGAGCCCGGACTTGAACCCAATCGAACATCTCTGGAGAGACCCGAAAATAGCTGGACAACGACGCTCCCATTCCAACCTGACAGAGCTTGAGAGGGTCTGCAGAGAAGAATGGGAGAAACTCCCCAAATACAGGTGTGCCAAGCTTGTAGGGTCATACCCAAGAAGACTCGATGCTGTAATCGCTGCCAAAGGTGCCTCAACAAAGTACTGAGTAAAGAGTCTGAATACTTATGTAAATGTAACATTTCTGTTGTTATATTTTAGAAATTTGCAAAACTTTCTAATAACCTGTTTTCGCTTTGTCATCATGGGGCATTGTGTGTAGATTGATGAGGGAAAAAAACAATATAATCCGTTTTAGAAGAAGGCTGTAATGTAACAGAATGTGGAAAAAGTCAACGTGTCTGAATACTTTCCGAATGCACTGTATACAAAGACAAATGCACATATACGCACGTGCGTAGACACAAATGCACACACACACAAATACAGACACACAAATGCTTGTACACACACACACTACATTCCCCTCCAGGGGATGTCAGTTGGCTCAGATAGCCCATAAGACCCAGGTTTATCGCTCAACGCGGCATCCTGCGTCCCACAGCCTCCCTATCCTCCTACCCATCTTACAGCTCACTGATAATCAACTGCCTGTTTAAATTGAGGGCTGCCTGGATACCCTTGGGAATGGGAGATATGAGATTCAAACACAGGGGCATTAATGTCTCAATGTGCAGATACAGTACAGTGAGGGTGATGGATGAACGGATACAGTATGTTTCCACTGTGGCCCATGCAGCATTTGGGTAATGTTTTCCCTAGGAAACAAAAGCGGTGCTGCAGTTGTTTACTGTTAAGCTAATGAGTGGCTTTGGACCTAATACGAAACTAAGAGGCCCCGGCTCAGAGATCACAGACAGACCGGCTATCATTTGTCTTGGTCTAACATAACATGCTGGCTCGCTCCAGTAGCCTAGGCTGCCTCTTGTGAAAAATCAAAGGAGAGTGGGGGAAGAAGAGAAAATAAGAGAAAAAACGTTGGAGGGTGGGGGAAAATAGAGGATGGGGTAAGAAAATGGAAAAATAAGCCACATGAGGTCCTGGCTTATCCCAACAGCCTTCCCTAATTGAGGGTGCTAATATGCTACAAAGACAGTGTAATCCTAGGTGTCAGAAAGCAATTATGTGGCTAATTACAAAATAATTAATGCAAATAGTTCATCCGGAATGACCTATCTGTCAAGTTGCCTGGATCTGTGGGTTTCATATTTGTCTCCGTTTAGAGGTTAAGTCTGAGCCCTTAGGCCTCTTGACACTCCTAGATCCCCTAATTGTCTCTGTAACGCTAGTGTGAATGCATAGTTGATGTAAGGGCTTATTTAATATTCACCAGCCAGCTCAGTAGAAGATAGGCCTGTCTCTAATGAGTGGGATCACACTGTCCCTAGACAAAAATGAATGTCAATCCCACAAAGATAACTGGTACCTAGAAATCATTACTATGTGAGCCATTACGTGACGGACAGCTATTTGTCCAATTTCAGAGCCACAGTTCAGCTCCATGTTATTCTCCTTTTGTTGCCTCCCAGGCACTTCAATACATGTGCTACTCACAGCACCATGCAGGCTTTAACTTTGTGTCAAGGAGGAAAAGCCCTGGCCTGGGTTTAAAAACAGCAATTTGAATTTAACAATTTTGCCCAGAACAAGCTCCAATTTACAGCTGCAAACCTGCAGCTGAAAGTTAATTCAGTATGACGCCTTGAAAGGCAACTTCTGGCTTGAAGTGTAGAGAATGTTTCTGAGGAAAAATATTAATGACATCCTAGCGACCTAGTCAACCAAGGGACATTTTTCTAATGGAAGCCTTCCTCAAAGTCATAAGCTTATAAAATATACATTTTTGAAATCGCTGACAGGGCAAGGAGGAATTGAAGCAAAATAATAGTTTGAACATGGTTAGGATGTTAGAGCAGACTGGCTGTGACCCCAGGATTAATTTAACTACACAACATTAATCGAACTAGAGTGTGGTCAGTGTTAAGACTTCGACCCACGCATAATAATAGCTCTCAGACTAAGTTCCTTCCACTCCGAATGGCCGACTGAGCTACTCCGATAAATATATGTAATTTGTGTGATCTGTCCAACCTTTCTCTCGACCCCTTCCTCCTCTTTAGACTGAGATGAGGGAAGAATATGTCCTGTGGAACGTACCCCTAGTTGCACCTCTCCACGTTCATATTACTGGAACAATCATCCCCTTACTCCACAGTTCAAGGAAAATATTTGATCACCTAATATATTTATTTATCTAAATAATAGTTTTTTTCTCTCCATTTTAAAGTTGCACTATGCATAAATTGCTCCGCCATTTCCTGTTTGCTAAAACTCTAATAGTTAGTTTCAGTTAATGTGACAAAATAAGCTAGTAAAGAGTAGAGAATCATTGTACCATCTAAACCGCTGGGAAATATATTTTCCATAACCAAAAATACTGTTGTTTCAGCTGTTTGAAGCTGGGGTACAAAACCAACAGTAAAAGACGCAAAAACAAAACCTAAGATTGGGAAGCATGGAAATAGCGCACATAGAACATATCTACTGCTTCTTATACTTGTTTCAAGTAGAATGATACATCTAAAACTCACATTTCTATGTGAATTTGGTTGGGTTGCCCAAAAAGTTACATATTGCCACTTTAATTCTCGTCTTCCCCCGGATGTCTCTCCATTTAGGTGAAGGGTACAGGAAGGAAGCAAGTTGCTTTGACTACTCCTAGCAGCTCAAGTCCACAGGTTGAGTGTACAAATGGCTCTAATTACACTATAACTATTCTACATCTTTCAGCTATTTTAAGATAAAATCAATTCATGCATACCTACTGTATAAGCTTAAGTTTCTTAGAATAAGTTTGTACAGTACGGTATGTTCCTGTTGTCATCTGCTGTTGGTTAGTGATTGGTAAACTGCCTTTATCTTTCAGTATCACTTTGGGCCAAATCGAATGGAATGCATTGGAATTAGCTAGTTGAATACCTTCTACAGAGATATACTGACAGATAAGATAAAAAGTAGAACTGGAGACCATCTAGAGCCTTGGTATTGTGGGAACATACTAGTGCCTGTGGATTATTACTGTATGCATAACTGCGCACACATCAAAGACCTACTCAGAAGCCCATAGCTGTGTTGTGTTGATGCCCACACCAAATGTATCTGACATTAACGGCTTCAGATCAGCCAGTAATGCTATTCATGGTATCTGTGGGTCCCTTTTCTGTATGATATTTTTAAGAAAATGTTTATTCGTGATATCTCCCCTCAAATTGTCCTTGGGAGGGCTGGGAGATTACGGCGGACCTCTGATCCGTGGGTTGTGAATAAACATGAAAAACAATCAGCGTTCCATTTAAAGGCGGAATGGCGTTGATGCCTCAGCCTCCAGGGGTCTCACCGACGAATAATGAACTTGTTACAAATGTATTGAAATACAAATAAATGACATTGTCCTCTAACACTCCATCCTGTTATGTAACTCACTCCTCACTCCCTAGTTTCTATAGTGTGAGTGTACATAGGCTACTGTATGTTCCCATACTGTGAACACCAAAGGGGGCCTACATACAACATAGTATGGAAAGTACGCTACTCCTCTAGCCTCAAAGAGTTTCCTACGCATGTGGGTAGACACCTGCATCATTTAAATTTTCTCTATGGTATATTCATTATTAAAATGGATGTTGTTGTTTTTTTATTATGCATTGTACTTGAGCTAAATATGTAATTAGGAGCTAATGCAGTGTTTTTTCTTGCATCTGTCCATAGTTCTCTTTTTCCTGTATTAATAAAAGTAGCAAAGTAGCTACTTTGTCTGTGGATGAAAAAGGATAGATCAAGCAAGAGAGGTCAAATCGATCTAACTCTATAGTAATCATCAATAGTTCAAGTAGCTACAGTAATGGCAAATATAATGATCTAGTGGGCCAAGGCAGACAGAAGGAGAGAGAGATGGAAAGACAGAGAGGAATACTGTGACTGAGTGAGAGAGAGACACAGAGACAGAGACAGATAGACAATGAATGAGACAGAGGGAAACAGTGAGAGAGAGAGATATGGGCTCTAATGTCAGTCTTCTGACAGTAGTTAACTCCCCAGCCTGCTGCCAGACAGACATCTCAGAGAGAGAGAGAGACTCCACAGACATTGAGGGAGTCCAGACTGATTAGGGCCCTTCTCAAAAGGTCACGCCTTCTAAATGTTTGAAACCTACATTTTCCTTAACTATCCTGAAATCTAAACTTTCCTTGCCTTGCAGTGGATGAACCATATTACTTTTTACTCTTGTTATGCTATACAATGGGCACTGAAGAGCGAATATTTTCAATTATATTGGAGAGGGAACATATTAACGGAAAACCCATAGAGAATATGAGTAATACGAGGGGTCAAACAAAACTGGGGGGAAAAATTCACTCACAGTATGAGAATATGTCCATCACATAATATCAATCCAATGGGGCATTTCTAAAAGGCATGGCTACTAATAATGACCAACTGGAAAATGGCAAATGCCCAACTCAGCTTTTATTGTCACGCCCTAACATAGAGTTCGCTAGTTGGTTTGGTCAGGGTGTGAGTATTCTATGTAATGTGTATATCTATGTGGAGATCTAGTATGTTTAGATCTATGTTGGCCGGGTGTGGTTCCCAATCAGAGGCAGCTGTCGATCGTTGTCTCTGATTGGGGATCATACTTAGGCAGCCATTTTGCCTACCTTAGTTGTGGGATCTTGACTCTTGTTTGGCTTGTGTGTGTGTGTGTGTGTGTGTGTGTGTGTGTGTGTGTGTGTGTGTGTGTGTGTGTGTGTGTGTGTGTGTGTGTGTGTGTGTGTGTGTGTGTGTGTGTGTGTGTGTGTGTGTGTGTGTGTGTGTGTGTGTGTGTGTGTGTGTGTGTGTGTGTGTGTGTGTGTGTGTGTGTGTGTGTGTGTGTGTGTGTGTGTGTGTGTGTGTGTGTGTGTGTGTGTGTGTGTGTGTGTGTGTGTGTGTGTGTGTGTGTGTGTGTGTGTGTGTGTGTGTGTGTGTGTGTGTGTGTGTGTGTGTGTGTGTGTGTGTGTGTGTGTGTGTGTGTGTGTGTGTGTGGCCATTGTGAGCTTCACGTTACATTTGTTGTTTTGTCGTGTGTTTACTTTATAAATAAACATGTATGCATTCCACGCTGCACCTTGGTCCAATCCTGTACTGAACAAACGTGACAGAAGATCCCACCACCAACAGACCAAGCAGCGTGGCCAGGAAAAGCAAACCTGGACATGGGAGGAGATACTGGAAGGAAAAGGATCATGGATATGGGAGGAGATCCAGGAAGGCATGGATCGCCTTCCTTGGGAGCAAACAGAGGCAGCGAGGGAAGACGGCGACTCCAAAATGCGAATCGACGAAGCAGACCCGAGAGGCAACCCCAATAAAACATTTTTGGGGGGCACACGGGGTGGTCGACGAAGCAGCAGGAGGCCGTGAAAGTGGGCATCCAGCCAGGACGGGTTGTGCCAGCTGTACACTCCAGACCTCCAGTACGCCTCCACGGTCCAGTATATCCTGCTCCGGTTCTACGCACTGTGTCACCAGTGCGCCTCCCCAGCCTGGTACGGCCCGTACCTGCTCCCTGCACCAAACCAGTGGTGCGTGTTGCAAGCCTGGTACGCCCCGTACCTGCTCCCCGCACCAAACCATCAGGGTGTGAGTATTCTATGTAATGTGCATGTCTATGTGGAGATCTAGTATGTTTAGATCTACGTTGGCCGGATGTGGTTCCCAATCAGAGGCAGCTGTCGATCGTTGTCTCTGATTGGGGATCAGACTTAGGCAGCCATTTTGCCTACCTTAGTTGTTGGATCTTGACTCTTGTTTGGCTTGTGTGTGTGTAGCCATTGTGAGCTTCACGTTACGTTGCTTTTGTTGTTTTGTCGTGTGTTTACTTTATAAATAAACATGTATGCATTCCACGCTGCACCTTGGTCCAATCCTGTACTGAACGAACGTGACATGTATGGTGGTGTGTGTGTGCTTGAGTGTGTTTTACTTGATATTCCAATATTTAAATGCAACATGCAACAATTTCAAAGATTTTACTGAGTTACAGTTCATATAAGGAAATCAATCGATTGAAATACATGAATTAGGCCCTACTCTATGGATTTCACATGACTGGGAATACAGATATGAATCTGTTGGTCACAGATACCTTTTAAAAAAAGGTAGGGACGTGGATCAGATAACCAGTCAGTATCTGGTGTGACCACCATTTGCCTCATGCAGTGTAGCACATCTCCTTTGCATAGAGTTGATCAGGCTGTTGATTGTGGCCTGTGAAAAGTGGTCCCACTACTCTTCAATGGCTGTGTGAAGTTGCTGGAAATTGGTGGGAACTGGAACATGCTGTCGTACAATATCGATTCAGAGCATCTCAAACCTGCTCACTGGATGAGATGTCTGGTGAGTATGCAGGCCATGGAAGAATTGGGACATTTTCAACTTCCAGGAATTGTGTACAGATCCTTGCGACTTGGGGCCGTGCATTATCATGCTGAAACATTAGGTGATGGCGGCGGATGAATGGCACGACAATGGGCCTCAGGATCTCGCCACAGCATATCTGTGCATTCAAATTGCCATCGATAAAATGCAATTGTGTTCGTTGTCCGTAGCTTATGCCTGTTCATACCATAACCCCACTGCCACCATGGGGCACTCTGTTCACAATGTTGACATCAGCAAACCGCTCACCCACACAACGCCATACACGTACCGGGCAGATGTCTGCCATCTGCCCGGTACAGTTGAAACCGGAATTCATCCGTGAAGAGCACACTTCTCCAGCGTGCCACTGGCCATCGAAGGTGAGCATTTTCCCATTGAATTCGGTTACGACGCCGAACTGCAGTCAGGTCAAGACCCTGGTGAGGAGGACGAGCACGCAGAAAAGCTTCCCTGAGACGATTACTGACAGTTTGTGCAGAAATTCTTTGCTTGTGGAAACCCGCAGTTTCATCAGCTGTCCGGGTGGCTGGTCTCAGACGATCCCGCAGGTGAAGAAGCCGGATGTGGAGGTCCTGGGCTGGGGTGGTTACATGTGGTCTGCAGTTGTGAGGCCGGTTGGACATATTGCCAAATTCTCTAAAACAACGTTGGAGGCGGTTTATGGTAGAGAAAGAAACATTCAATTCCCTGGCAACAGCTCTGGTGGACATTCTGGCAGTCAGCAAGCCAATTGCACACTCCCTCAAAAATGGACACATCTTTGGCATTGTGTTGTGTGATAAAACTGCACACAAAACTGCAGGTGCACCTGTGTAATGGTCATGCTGTTTAATGAGCTTCTTGATATGCCACACCTGTCAGGTGGATGGATTATCTTGGCAAAGGAGAAATGCTCACCAACAGGGATTACACAAAATGTGTGCACAAAATCTGAGATACATTTTTGGGGATCTTTTATTTCAGCTCATGAAACATGGGACCAACACTTTACATGTTGCGTTTATATTTTTGTTCAGTAAAGATTTTCTTTCAGGATACATTGCTGTTTTGGCCCAGACACAAAACCAATCCACCTACTTCATTGGCCATTGCATATCACAATATAATTAACGTGGCACAGTGTAATAGCAAACATATGAAGCCTAAAACAGATTTATAATCCAGTCCATTGAGTCAAGCACACTGCCATGACTTGCACTAGGGGTATAATGCAAGTCAAATAAGACTAGAGTTAAACATTTAAGTAGTCAGAGAGATGGATTGGCCTGTATTTTGTTTATGTAAGGAATAAATCACTGTGCAGCTCCAAGTCAGCCCTGCGGCACCCCACTACTCCACGCCAGCACACTTTTAGATTTTGATGTGAGAGAAGCTCTACCTAATGACGATCTTTAGGAGGCCTAACAAAATGAGAAGAAGAGGAGAAAATGAGTCTGGCTGCTGTGTCGACAGCAAAAGGCAGAGTAAGAGTGCAAGAGACAAGGAGAGAGAGACAGAGAGAGATAGAGAGGGTGAAACAGAGAGAGATAGAGAGGGTGAGACAGAGAGAGAGAGAGAGAGAGAGAGAGAGAGAGAGAGAGAGAGAGAGAGAGAGAGAGAGAGAGAGAGAGAGAGAGAGAGAGAGAGAGAGAGAGAGAGAGAGAGAGAGAGAGAGAGAGAGAGAGAGAGAGAGAGAGAGAGAGAGAGAGAGAGAGGGTGACACAGAGTGCAAGAGACAAGGGGAGAAAGAGATAGGGAGACAGACAGAGAATGGAGCGGAATAGAGCAGTGGGAGCAAGGAGGGCAGGCAGGTAACTCTCAGATGGTTTGAATGGATGGCTTTTTGTCTTTTAGATCTTGATAGTCTAGTTAAGAGACCAAGCTGAGGCCAGAAAGGTGGCAGTCCCCATGTCGGAATGTCGGTGGGCTAGGGGTGTTAGATATTCCCAATCAGTACCCTCCAATAACAGGGCCGAGACTAACGGGGCCAGGGTGTCAGAGGAGATGTAGAGGATAGCTGCTGAGGGCCCTCAGGCTCCAACCAATCATTGATAAAGAGAAGCTCTGCCTGCCTGTGCACCAACCATACAAAGCAGGTCCACTCAGCCAATTAACTCTTCATTCACCACATACTTGATTAGGGAAAGCCTCGACTCCAGGCTGGATTGTGTTTGACATATTGGACGTGGTCAGTTAACCTTTGTGTCTATCAGCACCTCTCCATTGGTTAGCAGGTTTGACAGGGTCAGCATCATTCAGTACCAGGGGAGGGCAGAGGTCAGGGCTGTTTGATTATAGGGGATTGCCTCTGTGCAGCCATCCACATGCACCTAGTGAGAACATGCACTTCCATGGTAATCTTATTCTGAGAATACTCTAAATTCACCCACACAGTTCAAACCAGCAAACAAATGTGATGAACCTCAAAATGAGTAGCTTAGTCGTTAGTGTGTTGAGAGATTGCATTACAGGTTCATATTACAAATGTGATTAAAATAGAATGAAATTGGTCTAATATCTAAGCACAGAAGAGAGAGAGAGAGAGAGAGAGAGAGAGAGGTATCATATTTGTCACTCCGAGCTCCGTCTATTAAACATTTTGCAATATTTTTCAGGCAGGCATTTTTTTCTCCGTCACTGCAACACCTGCTTCCATAGTATACTATCAATCAGGTCTAGCTGAAATCCTCACACTCTTGTATGATTCTGAGGTGGATGTTTCTGATGGGAATTGCAAGAGAGGGTGTGGGGCTACAGAGACTTTTTCAAACGTCTGAGCCCCATGGAAACATGTGCAATCAATGATAAAACTGTTTTTACATAAACACAATTGCAATATTCATTTGAACGAGCACCTTCTACCTGCTCTGCATTTACAAACACCCCTTTGGGAATGAGCCATTTAAGCATGTGTATGTGTGTTCATGTATTTTTTCGGAACGTATGTATCTGTAACAGAGATGCTTTTTTTCTGCATATTCATGTGTTCATACACTGACATAGACTGACCAGGGGAATCCAGGTGAAAGCTAGGATCACGTATTGATGTCACCTGTGAAATCCACTTCAATCAGTATAGATGAAGGGGAGGAGACAGGTTAAAGAAGGATTTTTAAGCCTTGAGACAATTGAGACATGGATTGTGTATGTGTGCCATTCACAGGGTGAATGGACAAGACAAAAGATTGAAGTGCCTATGAACAGGGTATGGTAGTAGGTGCCAGGCGCACCGGTTTGAGTGTGTCAGGAACTGCAACTCTGCTGGGTTATTCACGCTCAACAGTTTCCCGTATGTATCAAGAATGGTCCACCACTCAAAGGACATCCAGCCAAGTTGACACAATTATGGGATGCATTGGAATCAAAATGGGCCAGCATCCCTGTGGAACACTTTCGACACTGTGTAGAGCCCATGCCCCGACAAATTGAGGCTGTTCAATAGGGCAAAAGGGGGTGCAACTCAATATTAGGAAGGTATTACTAATGTTTTGTACACTGTGTATATTCCTGTACCCCTAATGTGTGCATGCATTCCCTATTTTGCCTCTCCCTCTCTGTCCCTGCTTGTAGTGTGAGAAAAAGGACAGTTTGGGGCTGTGATTAGACTGAATCTGGTGTTAATGAGCTGCCGACAGATAAACGCTGCTCCTCCATGCCTGCTAATTGACATGTCTGCCCTGTTCTCTGCAGCGCCAATTACCTGGGTCAATCGGAAGGCGACTTCCCGCAAGTCAAGGAGACTTCCCCCTGTCAAAGCCATTTGTCCGAGCCACCATCTCCTCTCCAGGGCTCTGCCTCCATTGTCATTTCTTCTTCAAGTGCTATTTCATTTTTCATATCATATTCTTCCATGATTTTAATTTATATTTGTGGTTAACTAATGCACTTGCTTTATTGTGCTCAACACTGGAGAGCCCAGCGATTGGAAAGTAATTATCAGGGGCAGGGGTATTAGATACACTATTTTCCTTTCACAGAGACCTGGGTCTGTCTGTGCTTTGACCTAAATTCACTTAAATCACTGTCTTGTCTATCTAATTGTCAATAAAATCAGCTTTATGTCTTATCACAAGTGGTCCTAGGAGCTGGGGTTATTAATGACTCATTCCTGAGTTCCTCTGGTTTGTTTATCCAAACAAAACAACATGTATTATCTTGGTTTAATTGTTAGCTATTAAACAAGGAGATGGATTAGCAGACACCATATTGGCAGTTTTTCTATTTGTGTTCTCCTGCAGTGTTGATAAAACAAATTTAGCTTCCACTCAAGACCATTTGGGGGGATTTGGCCATAATAAAATCCCCAAGATTGGTTCTGGAGGGTGACTATCTCTGTGGGCTGTGACCCATGAAATGCCTGCGCAGAATCCTATATTATCATACATTACTCATTATTTCACATAAATGCCCTCTGCTGACGCTCAGCTTCTTGCCACAGTGACCTTAACATTCAGGATGGCTTCTCAGTGAGAGCCCGTGTGTGTGTGTGTGTGTGTGTGTGTGTGTGTGTGTGTGTGCGTATGCACAAGAAGTGCCTGTGACAAGGACTGCCTGTGACTATGATTTTATGGACAGAACAAGTCAAGTGTGTAAAGTTCAACAGAAACATCACTGAAAATGAACAGAGGCGATTACATTTTAATTGAAATGGGCCCCCCATGTAAAAATAGCATTGTAGACACAGACATAGAATTTATTTTGTGAATTTTTTTCTTTCTCATTTTTCCCCCAACCACTCATTGTTGCAAAGCATAATGATTTCTGCTTGTTTTAGATCAGTGGTTCCCAAACTTTCCATCATTGGGGAACATCCCCGGGAAAATCTATTTCACACCCCTCTTGTTGGTGGAGAGAAAATGTTGCAGGTTTAAATAGCTCTATAATGTCTGCAATGACAAAAGGAAAACTGCTGATGCACTACCCAATTTTGAAATAAGGACAGCTACACATACTATTACACATTAAGAGTAAGTTGAAAGCCCAACTGAGTTCCTTAAACCCCCCTGAAGGTCAAATAAGGTAGGCATGGGGAGGAACTGTGGCGTTGTGTGCATTTCTTGGAATTGGTCCATTTTCTTTTATTCCTTCAGATTGTCTTACATTATGTATAAATATAAATAGGAATTTGTTTTAATGGTTTTCAATATTTGCTCTGTAATAGCTACTCATAGCCACTACTAATATCTACATTGAAAGTATTTTTATATCTCAAATATAAAAAAAATCCTGTTCCCAGTGATGATGAAAGGCTTAAATCAAATGATTACCAACATTATGTGCAAAGCTACATTGAGCACGCCAGGACCAAGCACTTTTGGAGATGATTGAATCATAAAATAGAGTAGAAACTGAAACGTGAGATACCAGGCATTGGTGGTTATTTTATTTATTTCTCGGCGTACCAGATGAATACAAGAGAGATCAGAGTGAAGTAGAGTAGGCTATCTGAAAGATCCCAAATGATTATTTCACATCTTACAAATATCACATGCATATTTGGCTGAAGAGAGGAAGAGCCCCCCTGGCTGTCAGGGCAAGTTGCCCATTTTGGACCGTTCTTAGAACATCAATCACTGGACTCACAGTGGGGGTAGTGGGCCTGCTCCCTCAATCACTCACCAACTCTCGGCTATCCTCAACGCTCCGGAGTAGGACATTTTAAACCACTATCAATGTCAGATAGCTTACATCTGATGAGAGGAAAGGAGGGGAGTGGTGAGGAGGGGGGAGAAAGTGAGAGAGAGAGAGAGAGAGAGAGAGAGAGAGAGAGAGAGAGAGAGAGAGAGAGAGAGAGAGAGAGAGAGAGAGAGAGAGAGAGAGAGAGAGAGAGATGTATAGAATGCGTACAAAAAGGTCACCAAACTGCATACACACAAGCGCTACAAGATCAGTGGTGATCAATGCTTCTTAAATTTTTCTGGAGGCATTGGCGTGCTAAATCTAAACAGATTCTGAAGAAGTGCGAGAGAGAGAGGTGGAGGATGTCCATCAGTCTGCCCATGTGGCAGAGACAGATCAGCTTAGAGATGGATGGTGCTGAGAGGGAGAATGTCTCAGTCATAACGGCTCATCTGATGTCCCTGACAGTAGATGCTGAGATACACTACCGGTCAAAAGTTTTAGAACACCTACTCATTGAAGGGTTTTTCTTTATTTTTACTATTTTCTACATTGTATAATAATAGTGAAGACATCAAAACTATGAAATGACACATATGGAATCATTTAGTAACCAAAAAAGTGTTAAACAAATCAAAATGTATATGTTATATTTGAGATTCTTCAAATAGCCACCCTTTGCCTTGATGACAGCTTTGCACACTCTTGGCATTCTCTCAACCACCTTCATGAGGTAGTCACCTGGAATGCATTTCAATTAACAGGTGTGCCTTCTTAAAAGTTAATTTGTGGAATTTAGTTCCTTCTTAATGCGTTTGAGCCAAGTAGTTGTGTTGTGACAAGGTAGAGGGGTTATACAGAAGATAGCCCTATTTGATAAAAGACCAAGCCCATATTATGGCAAGAACAGCTCAAATAAGCAAAGAAAGGTCAGTCAATCTGGAAAATATCAAGAACTTTGAAAGTTTTTTCAAGTGCAGTCGCAAAAACCATTAAGCGCTATGAGGAAACTGGCTCTCATGAGGACCGCCACAGGAATGGAAGACCCAGAGTTAACTCTGCTGCAGAGGATAAGTTCATTAGAGTTACCAGCCTCAGAAATTGCAGCCCAAATAAATGCTTCACAGACTTCAAGTAACAGACACATCTCAACATCAACTGTTCAGAGGAGACTGTGTGAATCAGGCCTTTATGGTTGAATTGCTGCAAAGAAACAACTACTAAAGGACACCAATAAGAAGAAGAGACTTGCTTGGGCCAAGAAACACGAGCAATGGACATTAGACCGGTGGAAATGTGTCCTTTGGTCTGGAATCCAAATTGGAGATTTTTGGTTCTAACCGCTGTGTCTTTGTGAGACGCGGTGTGGGTGAACGGATGATCTCCAAATGTGTAGTTCCCACCGTAAAGCATGGAGGAGGAGGTGTTATGTTGTGGGGGTGTTTTGCTGGTGCACAATCGGAGCAGGAGAAGGTGTCCGCCCTCGTCTCCTGCCTCTTGGGGAATGCCCTGGAGTGGGCCAACGCGGTCTGGAACGAAGGAGGAGCCGCGTTGGACAACTACGGGGAGTTCGCTCGCCACTTTCGGGCTGTCTACGATCACCCGTCCGAAGGTCGAGAGGCGGGCGAGCAGCTGGTCCACTTGAGGCAGGGGACGAGCATTGCGCAGCACTTCGCCTTGGAGTTTCGGACTCTAGCAGCTGGGTCCGGGTGGAACGAGCGAGCCCTTATCGACCACTTCCGGTGCCATCTGCGGGAGGACATCCGAAGGGAGCTAGCCTGCCGGGACACCATGTTGTCCTTCACGAACTGGTGGACATGGCCATCCGTTTGGACAACCTGCTGGCAGCCAGAGGACGTCCTGGAGGGGGTCTGCCCGTTCCCACCCCGGCCGACTCGGATCCCGAGCTGATGGAGCAGTGTGGAACCACTATCCGAGAGAGCGGAGGACAACAGCGCCAGTGTCACTCTGGTGGCACGAAGGGACATTACACTGCACGTTGTCGTCAGCGTTCTTTTGGGTCTGGAGGCAGCAGGCAGGGCACTCTCGCATCACCCCAGGTATTGAACACCCACACTTGTTCAGAGACCTCTGCTGCGCACTGTACCCTACCCATCTACTTTCCTGATCACATGGTAGTTGCCCAGTGTAAGGCGCTAGATGATTCAGGCAGAGCTGGGAACTTTATGGACAGGGCATTCTCACACAGTCTAGGCATTTCATTGGTTCCCCTATCCATTCCACTCCCCATCAGAGCACTTGATAGTCGACCATTAGGGTCCGGGTTTGTTAGGGATGTTACAGCATCAGTCACCACGATTACCCACGAGACTCATTGCGAGCAAGTCACTTTTTTTATTATTGAGCCTCCTGCTTTCCCTGCGGTATTAGGTATCCTTTGGTTAGCACTCCACAACCCCACCTTCTCATGGCCACAGAGGGTTCTCACGGGGTGGTCGCGAGTGTGTCAGGGTAGGTGTCTAGGTGTTTCCGTTGGTGCAACCACGGTGGAAAGTCCAGACAGTACCTCCACCATGTGCTTTCAAATCAAATCAAATCTTATTGGCCTCATGCGCCGAATACAACAGGTGCAGACATTACAGTGAAATGCTTACTTACAGCCCTTAACCAACAGTGCATTTATTTTTTATAAAGAGAAGGCGGAGGGACCTCCCGCACCTCAGACTCCTGGAGCGGACCAGCCACCACCGGTCTGAGGAGAGACACATGAAACAAGTGGTTATTACGGTAATCAGGGAGGAGTAATAACCTATAGGTAACCTTGTTGATTCTCCTCAGGACTTTGAACGGCCCCACAAACCGCAGGCTCAGCTTCCGGCAGCTTCCGGTCGATAATCAGTGGAAGGGCGCAGAACGCCGTCTTTGTTCTTCACAAAAAAGAAACTAGAAGAAGCGGGTGAAGTGGAGGGACGTATATACCCTTGGCGCAGGGACTCGGTGACGTATGTTTCCATAGCCTCTGTTTCAGCCTGTGACAGGGCATACACATGACTCAAATCAAATCAAATCAAATTGTATTAGGCCACATGCGCCAAATACAACAGGTGCAGACATTACAGTGAAATGCTTACTTACAGCCCTTAACCAACAGTGCATTAATTGTTTATACAAAAGTAAAGTTAAACAACAACAAAAAAGTGTTGAGAAAAAAAGAGCAGAAGTAAAATAAAATAACAGTAGGAAGGCTATATATACAGGGGGGTACCGGTGCAGAGTCGATGTGCGGGGGAACCGGCTAGTTGAGGTAGTTGAAGTAATATGTACATGTGGGTAGATTTAAAGTGACTATGCATGAATTATTAACAGAGTAGCAGCAGCGTAAAAAGATAGGGTGGGGGTGGGGGGGGCAGTGCAAATAGTCCGGGTAGCCATAATTAGCTGTTCAGGAGTCTTATGGCGTGGGGGTAGAAGCTGTTGAGAAGTCATTTGGACCTAGACTTGGCACTCCGGTACCGCTTGCTGTGCGTTAGCAGAGAGAACAGTCTATGACTAGGGTGGCTGGAGTCTTTGACAATTTTGAGGGCCTTCCTCTGACACCGCCTGATATAGAGGTCCTGGATGGCAGGAAGCTTGGCCCCAGTGATGTACTGGGCCGTACGCACTACCCTCTGTAGTGACTTGCAGTCGGAGGCCAAGCAGTTGCCATACCAGGCGGTGATGCAACCAGACAGGATGCTCTCGATGGTGCAGTTGTAGAATTTTTGGAGGATCTGAGGACCCATGCCAAATCTTTTCAGTCTCCTGAGGGGGAATAGGCTTTATTGTGCCCTCTTCATGACTGTCTTGGTGTGTTTGGACCATGACAGTTCGTTGGTGATGTGGACACCAAGGAACTTGAAGCTCTCAACCTGTTCCACTACAGCCCCATCGATGAGAATGGGGGCGTGCTCAGTGCTCTTTTTTTTCCTGTAGTCTACAATCATCTCCTTTGTCTTGGTCACGTTGAGGGAGAGGTTGTTATCCTGGCACCACACGGACAGTTCTCTGACCTCCTCCCTATGGGCTGTCTAATCATTGACGGTGATCAGGCCTACCACTGTTGTGTCATCGGCAAACTTAATGATGGTGTTGGAGTCGTGCCTGGCCATGCAGTCATGGGTGAACAGGGAGTACAGGAGGGGACTGAGCACGCACCCCTGAGGGGCCCCCGTGTTGAGGATCAGTGTGGCAGATGTGTTGTTACCTACCCTTACCACCTGGGGGCGGCCCGTCAAGAAGTCCAGGATCCAGTTGCAGAGGGAGGTGTTTAGTCCCAGGATCCTTAGCTTAGTGATGAACTTTGAGGGCACTATGGTGTTGAATGCTGAGCTGTAGTCAATGAATAGCATTCTCACGTAGGTGTTCCTCTTGTCCATGTGGGGAAGGGCAGTGTGGAGTGCAATAGAGATTGCATCATCTGTGGATCTTTTGGGGCGGTATGCAAATTGGAGTGGGTCTAGGGTTTCTGGGATAATGGTGTTGATGTGAGCCATGACCAGCCTTTCAAAGCACTTCATGGCTACAGACGTCAGTGCTACGGGTCGGTAGTCATTTAGGCAGGTTATCTTAGAGTCCTTGGCACGGGGACTATGGTGGTCTGCTTGAAACATGTTGGTATTACAGACTCAGTCAGGGGAAAACAGTCCTGTAGCTTAGCATCTGCGTCATCTGACCACTTTTTCATTAACCGAGTCACTGGTGCTTCCTGCTTTAGCGTTTGCTTATAAGCAGGACTCAGGAGGATAGAGTTATGGTCAGATTTGCCAAATGGAGGGCGAGGGAGAGATTTTTATGCGTCTCTGTGTGTGGAGTAAAGGTGGTCTAGAGTTTTTTTTCCTCTGGTTGCACATTTAACATGCTGGTAGAAATTAGGTAGAACGGATTTAAGTTTCCCTGCATTAAAGTCCCCGGCCACTAGGAGCGCTGCCTCTGGATGAGCGTTTTTCTGTTGACTTATGGCCTTATACAGCTCATTCAGTGCAATCTTAATGCCAGCATTGGTTTGTGGTGGTAAATAGACAGCTATGAAAAATATAGATGAAAACTCTCTTGGTAAATAGTGTGGTCTACAGCTTATCATAATATACTCTACCTCAGGCGAGCAAAACCTCGAGACTTCCTTAGTATTTGATTTTGTGCACCAGCTGTTGTTTACAAATATACACAGACCGCCACCCCTTGTCTTACCGGAGTCAGCCGTTCTATCCTGCCGATGTAGCGTATAGCCAGACACCCGACAAGGCCCATATCCCCGTCATTCGCATGAGGAAGAGACGGAGATATCGTGGACGTAGGTCGGGGTGCCTTGTAAGGATCCGACGGCGAGCGAGTAAACTGCCGCTCCCATCAATCCTATTAGCCAATCTTCAAATCATTTGAGAATAAATTGGATGACTTAAGATTACGGTTATCCTACCAAAGGAACATTAAAAACTGTAATATCTTATGTTTCACCGAGTCGTGGCTGAACGACGACATGGACAACGTACAGCTAGCGGGCTATACGCTACATCAGCAGGATAGAACGGCTGACTCCGGTAAGACAAGGGGTGGCTGTCTGTGTATATTTGTAAACAACAGCTGGTGCACAAAATCAAATACTAAGGAAGTCTCAAGGTTTTGCTTACCTGAGGTAGAGTATCTTATGATAAGCTGTAGACCACACTATTTACCAAGAGAGATTTCATCTATATTTTTCATAGCTGTCTATTTACCACCACAAACCAATGCTGGCATTAAGATTGCACTGAATGAGCTGTTTAAGGCCATAAGTCAACAGGAAAACGCTCATCCAGAGGCAGCGCTCCTAGTGGCCGGGGACTTTAATGCAGGGAAACTTAAATCAGTTCAACCTAATTTCTACCAGCATGTGAAATGTGCAACCAGAGGAAAAAAAAACTCTAGACCACCTTTACTCCACACACAGAGACACATACAAAGCTCTCCCTCGTCCTCCATTTGGCAAATCTGACTATAACTCTATCCTCCTGAATCCTGCTTATAAGCAAAAACTAAAACAGGAAGCACCAGTGACTCGGTTGATAAAAAAGTGGTCAGATGACGCAGATGCTAAGCTACAGGACTGTTTTGCTGGCAAAGACTGGAACATGTTCCGGGTTTCTTCAGATAGCATTGAGGAGTACACCACATCAGTTACTGGCTTCATCAATAAGTGCATCGATGATGTCGTCCCCACAGTGACCGTACGTACATACCCCAACCAGAAGCCATGGATTACAGGAAACATCCGCACTGAGCTAAAGGGTAGAGCTGCCGCTTTCAAGGAGCGGGACTCTAATCCGGACGCTTATAAGAAATCCCGCTATGCCCTCCGACGAACCATCAAAGAGGCAAAGAGTCAATACAGGACTAAGATTGAATCGTACTACACCGGCTCTGACGCTCGTCGGATGTGGCAGAGCTTGAAAGCTATTACAGACTACAAAGGGAAGCACAGCCGCGAGCTGCCCAGTGACACAATACTTCCAGACGAGCTAAACCACTTCTATGCTCGCTTCGAGGCAAGCAACACTGAAGCATGCATGAGAGCACCAGCTGTTCCGGATGACTATGTGATCACGCTCTCCGTAGCCGATGTGAGTAAGACTTTTAAGCAGGTCAAAATTCACAAGGCCGCAGGGCTTGTGCTGACCAACTGGCAAGTGTCTTCACTGACATTTTCAACATGTACCTGTCTGAGTCTGTAATACCAACATGTTTCAAGCAGACCACCATAGTCCCCGTACCCAAGGACTCTAAGATAACCTGCCTAAATGACTACCGACCCGCAGCACTGACGTCTGTAGCCATGAATTGCTTTGAAAGGCTGGTCATGGCTCAAATCAACACCATTATCCCAGAAACCCTAGACCCACTCCAATTTGCATACCGCCCCAACAGATCCACAGATGATGCAATCTCTATTGCACTCCACACTGCCCTTTCCCACCTGGACAAGAGGAACACCTATGTGAGAATGCTATTCATTGACTACAGCTCAGTATTCAACACCATAGTGCCCTCAAAGCTCATCACTAAGCTAAGGATCTTGGGACTGAACACCTCCCTCTGCAACTGGATCCTGGATTTCCTGACGGGCCGCCCCCAGGTGGTAAGGGTAGGTAACAACTCATCTGCCACACTGATCCTCAACACGGGGGCCCCTCAGGGGTGCGTGCTCAGTCCCCTCCTGTACTCCCTGTTCACCCATGACTGCATGGCCAGGCACGACTCCAACACCATCATTAAGTTTGCCGACGACACAACAGTGGTAGGCCTGATCACCGTCAACGATGAGACAGCCTATAGGGAGGAGGTCAGAGAACTGGCCGTGTGGTGCCAGGATAACAACCTCTCCCTTAACGTGACCAAGACAAAGGAGATGATTGTGGACTACAGGAAAAATAAGAGGACTGAGCACACCCCCATTCTCATCGACGGGGCTGTAGTGGAACAGGTTGAGAGCTTCAAGTTCCTTGCTGTCCACATCACCAACGAACTATCATGGTCCAAACACACCAAGACAGTCGTGAAGAGGGCACGACAAAGCCTATTCCCCCTCAGGAGACTGAAAAAATTTGGCGTGGGTACTCAGATGCTCAAAAAATTCTACAGCTGCACCATCGAGAGCATCCTGACTGGTTGCATCACCGCCTGGTATGGCAACTGCTTGGCCTCCGACGGCCCAGTACATCACTGGGGCCAAGCTTCCTGCCATCCAGGACCTCTATACCAGGCGGTGTCAGAGGAAGGCCCTCAAAATTGTCAAAGACTCCATTCACCCTAGTCATAGACTGTTCTCTCTGCTACCGCATGGCAAGCGGTACCGGAGTGCCAAGTCTAGGTCCAAAAGACTTCTCAACAGCTTCTACCCCCAAGCCATAAGACTCCTGAACAGCTCATCATGGCTACCCGGACTATTTGCACTGCGTCCCCACCCCCACCCTATCTTTTTACGCTGCTGCTACTCTGTTAATTATGTACAGTGGGGCAAAAAAGTATTTAGTCAGCCACCAATTGTGCAAGTTCTCCCACTTAAAAAGATGAGAGAGGCCTGTAATTTTCATCATAGGTACACGTCAACTATGACAGACAAAATGAGAAATAAAAATCCAGAAAATCACATTGTAGGATTTTTAATGAATTTATTTGCAAATTATGGTGGAAAATAAGTATTTGGTCAATAACAAAAGTTTCTCAATACTTTGTTATATACCCTTTGTTGGCAATGACACAGGTCAAACGTTTTCTGTAAGTCTTCACAAGGTTTTCACACACTGTTGCTGGTATTTTGGCCCATTCCTCCATGCAGATCTCCTCTAGAGCAGTGATGTTTTGGGGCTGTCGCTGGGCAACACAGACTTTCAACTCCCTCCAAAGATTTTCTATGGGGTTGAGATCTGGAGACTGGCTAGGCCACTCCTGGACCTTGAAATGCTTCTTACGAAGCCACTCCTTCATTGCCCGGGCGGTGTGTTTGGGATCATTGTCATGCTGAAAGACACAGCCACGTTTCATATTCAATGCCCTTGCTGATGGAAGGAGGTTTTCACTCAAAATCTCACGATACATGGCCCCATTCATTCTTTCCTTTACACGGATCAGTCGACCTGGTCCCTTTGCAGAAAAACAGCCACAAAGCATGATGTTTCCACCCCCATGCTTCACAGTAGGTATGGTGTTCTTTGTCCTCCAAACACGACGAGTTGAGTTTTTACCAAAAAGTTATATTTTGGTTTCATCTGACCATATGACATTCTCCCAATCCTCTTCTGGATCATCCAAATGCACTCTAGCAAACTTCAGACGGGCCTGGACATGTACTGGCTTAAGCAGGGGGACACGTCTGGCACAGCAGGATTTGAGTCCCTGGCGGCGTAGTGTTTTACTGATGGTAGGCTTTGTTACTTTGGTCCCAGCTCTCTGCAGGTCATTCACTAGGTCCCCCCGTGTGGTTCTGGGATTTTTGCTCACCGTTCTTGTGATCATTTTGACCCCACGGGGTGAGATCTTGCGTGGAGCCCCAGATCAAGGGAGATTATCAGTGGTCTTGTATGTCTTCCATTTCCTAATAATTGCTCCCACAGTTGATTTCTTCAAACCAAGCTGCTTACCTATTGCAGATTCAGTCTTCCCAGCCTGGTGCAGGTCTACAATTTTGTTTCTGGTGTCCTTTGACAGCTCTTTGGTCTTGGCCATAGTGGAGTTTGGAGTGTGACTGTTTGAGGTTGTGGACAGGTGTCTTTTATACTGATAACAAGTTCAAACAGGTGCCATTAATACAGGTAACGAGTGGAGGACAGAGGAGCCTCTTAAAGAAGAAGTTACAGGTCTGTGAGAGCCAGAAATCTTGCTTGTTTGTAGGTGACCAAATACTTATTTTCCACCATAATTTGCTAATAAATTCATTAAAAATCCTACAATGTGATTTTCTGGATTGTTCTTTCTCAATTTGTCGGTCATAGTTGACGTGTACCTATGATGAAAATTACAGTCCTCTCTCATCATTTTAAGTGAGAGAACTTGCACAATTGGTGGCTGACTAAATACTTTTTTCCCCCACTGTATACATAGTCACTTTAAATCTACCCACATGTACATATTACTTCAACTACCTCAACTAGGCGGTGCCCCCGCACATTGACTCTGCACCGGTACCCCCCTGTATATATAGCCTCCCTACTGTTATTTTATTTTACTTCTGCTCTTTTTTTCCTCAACACTTTTTTACTGTCACGACTTCCTCCGAAGCTGCCTCCCCTTCTTGTTCGGGCAGGCTTCGACGTTCGTCGTCACCGGCCTTCTGGCCACTGCCGCTCCATATCTCATCATTCCATTTGTCTTGTCTTGTCAATTACACACACCTGGTTCATATTCCCCTCATTAGTACATTTACATTTTAGTCATTTAGCAGACGCTCTTATCCAGAGCGACTTACAGTTAGTGAGTGCATACATTTTTCATACTGGCCCCCCGTGGGAAACGAACCCACAACCCTGGCGTTGCAAGTGCCATGCTCTACCAACTCTGCCCCCTTGTCCTTGTGGGTGATTGTTTCATGTGAGATGAGTGTAGCTCGGTGGAGCTACCTGTACTTTGTATTGCCGGGGCATATTTTCCCAGTTTGCCTGTATTTGTTCCAGTGCGCCTGTTTTGCGCACTGGACTGTTGACGCTATCCAGTATAACTGTGTACTACGGAATAAACTCGTATTCTGTGATTTACCCTCTTGCGCCTGACTCCTTCCAATCACACTCTCACAGTGTGTTTACATGTGCCTGTGTGTGTGTTTTTCCATGCTACACATTCCCATGTGTCTCTCTTTATGTGTGTCCGTTAAGGGTGGAGAAACCCGCTCAGCCATAGCTGTCACTCAGGGGCAACATTTAAAACTAGAGAAATACAATATACAATGATTTCTTTAATATATTTTAGATGAGGGGTTAATCAATGTGAAACATCACATCTTTTATTTCCTCTGTAGCGTTCTGGGGGAGCAGACTAACTCTGGTGTGGTACATTTAGCTGTCACCCAAGCAAATAGAATCACCTCTCTCTGTTATTGAGTGCCCTCTTCTATGAGTGCCAGGGTGATAATGATCAAATCAACTCACACAAGATTATCATGGCTTTAAAATGAAACATGTCTATCAGAAAACATGATAATGCAAACAGAGGGCGAAACATCACTGATGTACAAAGGCAATTCTCACATGCATCTAATGATATTACCCATACGTACACATTCAAGTATACAGATGTAGAATCTCATTTGAGCCAGTTTGCTACAGCAGGAAAATAATCCCACAGCAACAGGAAATGTGAATTATTATGTGGATTGTAATTCATGGATATTTGTTGTAAGGGTTGATACATTTTACGTTAGGGCAAATCAAGTCTGACATTTTTAAGTGGAAGTCCTCTTTCAATCTTGATTACACTACAAGTTTGCAGTTCCTGCTGTGCAGGAAAATTCTCATCAACAAAAGAGTGATCAAATTAAGATCCTACATCTGTAATGAACACTGTTTGGGGTATTAATGCAATGGTATAATGGACCATTTCAATATATCTGTCACGAGTTGCTAAGCCAGAACCCAGAAGCAGACCAGGACAAGGTAAGTTGAAACGAAGGTGAGTGTTTATTTACAAATTCAAGAGTGATGCTGAATAATCCAGGGAACAGAGCGGGCGGCGTTGATTAGTTGTTGGGGGTGCAGTGGTTGATCCCATCCTGGGTCGGCAGCCGCCGACCACCAGGCAGAGGTTGGATGAAGGTTCCGGACGGGTGACTGCAGATGGAACAAAACGGGGGTAAGTAAGCAACAAACCAACAAGGTGCAAAAACAACAAAACTAACGCTAGGCTCTAAGACTGATACTCTGGTAAACCTACTGTTCATGGCTAACGATCCGGCAGGGAATGGATGTTAGGCCAGAGCCTAAGAAGGGTGATGATCAGGACCAGGTGTGCAGATTGCTGATGGGATGCAGGTGCGGAAATCAAGAGAGCTCCCCGGAGCGTTCCAGAACCCTCGGGAAACTGGAGATCCCGAGCAGAAAAACTAGTCCACAGACAGGACCCGACTCAGACTGCCGGGATCGTTACAGTACCCCCCCCTCCGACGAACGCCACCGGGCGGACTCCCGGAGCGCCAGGATGGAGGCGGTAGAAGTCACGGATGAGGTCAGCATCTAGGATCTGTCGCCGCGGAATCCAACTCCTCTCTTCAGGACCATACCCCTCCCAGTCCACGAGATACTGGAAACCCCGGCCCCGCCGTCTGGAATCCATGATGCGTCGCACCGTGTAGGCAGGACCACCTCCGATCATCCGAGGAGGAGGAGGAGGAGGCGGAGGAGGCAACAGAGGACTGAGGAAAACCGGCTTGAGGCAGGAGACATGAAAGGTGGGATGGACTCTGAGCGTCCTCGGGAGTTTGAGTCGAACTGCCACCGGATTGATCACCTTCTCCACCACAAACGGACCAATGAACTTCGGTAACAACTTCCTAGACTCAGTCCGTAAAGGAAGATCCCGTGTGGCCAACCAGACCCTATCTCCGATGGTGTAGGTGGGAGCGGGGATCCGGCGACGATTCGCCTGGAGCTGATACCGGTCCGAAACTCTAAGGAGTGCCTTTCTGGCCCGATGCCAGGTCCGGTGGCAACGACGAATATGGGCCTGAACAGAAGGCACTGAGAGCTCCTTCTCCTGAGAAGGGAACAAGGGAGGTTGGTAGCCATACAGGCACTGGAAGGGGAGACATCCCAGTGGCCGATGTAGGGAGAGTATTGTGGGCATACTCAACCCAAGGCAACTGAGAGACCCAGGAGGTGGGGTTGGAAGAGGCCAGGCAGCGTAGCGTGGATTCCATCTTCTGGTTGGCTCTCTCCGCCTGACCATTAGATTGGGGGTGAAAACCAGATGTGAGACTGACTGTAGCTCCAATGGCCAAACAGAAGGACTTCCAGACAGCAGAGGTAAACTGAGGGCCACGGTCGGAAACGATATCACTGGGCAACCCGTGGACCCTGAAAACCTCCCTAACCAGGATCTCGGACGTCTCCGAGGCAGAGGGAAGCTTGGCAATTGGCACAAAGTGGGCGAACTTGCTGAATCTGTCCACGATAGTCAGAACGACCGTGTTCCCCTCAGAAGCGGGCAACCCAGTGACAAAGTCCAGGGCCAGATGCGACCATGGTCGCGGGGAATAGGAAGGGGGTGAAGTAGTCCAGAGCTGGGCCGATTGGTACCCTTATTCTGCGCACACACTGGACAGGCAGCAACATAACCCCGAGTATCCTCGGCCATGGCAGGCCACCAAAAACGTCTGCGAAGAAACGCCATCGTCCGAGCCACGCCAGGGTGACAAGCCATCTTGCTGGCGTGGGACCATTTGAGGACCGCAGGACGAACCGACTCAGGCACAAACAACCGACCGGGTGGACCGTTACGGGACCGGGCTGCGTCCGAAGAGCGCCATCACCTCCTCCTCAATCTTCCACCTAACAGCTCCCACGACGCAGTTCCGGGGGAGAATTGTCTCGGTCTTGGACCCACTCTCCTCCGTCTTGGAGAACATCCGAGACAAGGCGTCCGCCTTGCCGTTCTTAGATCCAGGTCGGAACGTCAGGGAAAACTTGAATCGTCCGAAAAACAACGCCCACCTGGCCTGGACGGGGAGTTGAGACGTTTAGCCGATTGCACGTAAGCAAGATTCTTGTGGTCAGTCCAGACAATAAACGGTTGCTCCGCCCCTCCAACCAGTGGCGCCACTCCTCCAAGGCAAGTTTCACCGCGAGAAGCTCCCGGTTACCCACATCGTAATTCCTCTCCGCAGGCGAAAGGCGACGAGAGTAGTAGGCGCAGGGATGGAGTTTACTGTCCGTGGAGCATCGCTGCGACAGGATGGCGCCAACTCCCACATCAGACGCGTCCCACTTCAACGACGAACTGACGGGCCGTGTCCGGTTGAGAGAGAATCGGTGCGTTGGTGAATCGCCTCTTCAAATCCAGAAACGCTCGATCCGCCTCCGGATTCCACTTGAAGGTCCTGATACTGGAAGTCAAGGCAGTTAACGGAGCGGCCACACGGCTGTAATCCCGGATGAATCTGCGGTAGAAATTCGCAAAACCCCCAAAAATCTCTGGAGCTGCAATCTCGTACCGGGCTGGGCCCATTCCAGAACCGCTCTAACCTTCTCCTGGTCCATCCTAATCTCTCCCCTGGAGATGATGTACCCGAGAAAGGATGTCGTGTGGGCGTGAAACTCGCACTTCTCGGCCTTCACGAACAGGCGATTCTCCAACAATCGCTGCAGAACCTGCCGGACATGCTGGACGTGGTCGGAAGGTTCCTTCGAGAAGATCAGAATGTCATCCAGGTAAACAAACACAAAGAGACCGATCATATCTCTCAGGACGTCGTTCACCATACTCTGGAATACCGCTGGAGCATTGGTCAGTCCAAACGGCATCACCTGATACTCGAAGTGACCCATCGGTGTATTGAAACCCGTCAACCACTCGTCCCCCTCTCTGATCCGGACCATGTGATACGCATTGCGTAGGTCTAGCTTGGTGAACACCGTAGCACCCTGTAAGGAGTCGAAGGCAGAACTCATCAAGGGCAGGGGATACTTGTTCTTGACCGTGATGTCATTCAACCCCGATAATCAATACACGGTCGAAGAGAGCCATCCTTCTTACCCACAAAGAAGAATCCTGCCCCCAGGGGGTGATGACGAGGGACGAACGAGACCAGCAGCTAGGGACTCCTTGATGTAGGTCTCCAAAGCCTCACGTTCAGGTCGGGAGATACTGTATAACCTTCCCTTGGGGTAGACAGCTCCAGGGAACAGGTTGATGGCACAATCATATGGTCGGTGGGGAGGGAGTGACAGAGCCTTCTGCTTACTGAAAACTTCCCCCAAATCGTGATATGTCTCGGGAACCAGGGACAAATCTGGGGGTTTAGCCTCAATCACCTGACTGGGAACCGAATGGGGGCAGGCAGTCTTGAGACAGTTAGCATGACAATCAAGGCTCCAACTCGTTACCTTGCCCGTCACCCAATCGAACGTGGGATTGTGTTCCTTCAGCCAGGGGTATCCAAGGACCAGAGGAACATGGGAAGACGGCAGAATGAAGAATGAAATCATCTCAGAATGATTCCCCGACAACAGCATCTTAACCGGTTCAGTCCTCATCGTGATACGTGCCAGACTACTGCCGTCCAGAGTGGTAGCTTCAATGGCTTCCGGCAATTGCTCCTTGGAAAGCCCCAGCTGTTCCACCAACTCGGCATCTAGAAAGCTTCCATCGGCACCTGAATCGACAAAAGCGTTAATCGCTAAGCTCTGATTCCTGTTCATAAGGGTAGCCGGGAAACGGGGTCTGACAGAGGTATTGAGAGGTCGAAACTGGCTCGCTAAAAAGTCCTCCCAACTTTAGCGAGCCGCGCAGTTTGACGACCCGACTGGAACCTGAGAAGCTGATCGGTTGGACGGAACCCATTGCTTCTCCCTCCTTCGCTCTCGGACTCGATTATCCACCCGAATAGACAAGGCTACCAAGCTGTCCAGGTCACTAGGCTCCGGATAGGAGATCAACTCATCCTTGAGCTGCTCCGACAGACCCTGGTAAAAGGCCGCTTGCAGAGCCTCCTCATTCCACCCACTCTCCACAGCCAACGTCTTGAACTCGATCACGAAGTCGGCCACGCTGCGAGTTCCTTGGCGAAGCGAAAACAGGCGCCTAGCTGCGTCCCTCCCTCGGACGGAATGGTCGAAGAGCTTCCTCATCTCGGCCGTGAACCCCTGGTATGAAGCCATGCAGGGATCCTGTCGTTCCCAAACGGCTGAAGCCCACTCCAGCGCTCGACCACGCAGCAACTCAATCACAAAGGCTATCCTAGCCTTGTCTGTGGCATAAGAGTAGGGCTGTAGATCGAACACTAATCCACACTGCATAAGGAAGGAACGGCATCTTCCCAGCTCCCCCTCATATTTATCCGGCGTCGGAACCTTGGGCTCACGGAAGGACACAGCTTCAGAAGCGGCAGGCGAGACGGGTGAAACCGGTAGTGGATCCTCCACCGGAAACTTGCGTTGGTTCTGGACCTCCGTCAGACCGGTAGAAAGGTTCCGAACTGCCAACGCGATCTCCTGTAGCTCCGTGCTATGATGGCCCAACATCTTCTCCTGCTGGGTAATGGCATGGCGAACAGAGTCCAGGTCCGCTGGGTTCATTACTGGCCGGATCGTTCTGTCACGAGTTGCTAAGCCAGAACCCAGAAGCAGACCAGGACAAGGTAAGTTGAAACGAAGGTGAGTGTTTATTTACAAATTCAAGAGTGATGCTGAATAATCCAGGGAACAGAGCGGGCGGCGTTGATTAGTTGTTGGGGGTGCAGTGGTTGATCCCATCCTGGGTCGGCAGCCGCCGACCACCAGGCAGAGGTTGGATGAAGGTTCCGGACGGGTGACTGCAGATGGAACAAAACGGGGTAAGTAAGCAACAAACCAACAAGGTGCAAAAACAACAAAACTAACGCTAGGCTCTAAGACTGATACTCTGGTAAACCTACTGTTCATGGCTAACGATCCGGCAGGGAATGGATGTTAGGCCAGAGCCTAAGAAGGGTGATGATCAGGACCAGGTGTGCAGATTGCTGATGGGATGCAGGTGCGGAAATCAAGAGAGCTCCCCGGAGCGTTCCAGAACCCTCGGGAAACTGGAGATCCCGAGCAGAAAAACTAGTCCACAGACAGGACCCGACTCAGACTGCCGGGATCGTTACAATATCAAGCCATAGTGACTACAATGTCACTGTTATCCATCAAGCTAATAATATTACTTACATGTGGAGTAATTACTTGAATAGGAAAACATCACATGATATCATTACGCTCATCCAAGTATGTTGTAATTTCATGTTGATATCGAAATGATGAGGTGTTAAATTGATCTGCCAATGATTTACCCGAACACACTTAAGGTGAAGCTTATGTTAACACACGTTAACACCTTCCATGCATCATCATATCACGTCATCCTCATATCAAATACCTACGGAATTAAGATCTAGCAAGAGATGCAATAGTTCACTGAAACAATAAAGATTCTTAAATGGTTCTTCCTCAGCTCTTAAGGTTCCTTGGAGAACTCTTGCCCCATAAACAGGCACTTTCCCCACTGCACTAAAAACTGCTATGGTGAAACCCCTTCTGAAGAAAAGTAATCTAGATTCTTCAGCTCTTAGCAATTTCCAACCTTCCATTCTTAAGCAAAATTCTGGAGAAATTGGTTTTCAAAAAGCTAAATTATTGACAAATTCCTATCTGGTTTTCCTGCCCACCACAGCACAGAGACAGCTTTAGTTAAAGTAGTAAATTATCTTAGAGCCAACACAGATAACAAACAGCTCGCTGTCCTTGTACTCTTGGATTTAAGTGCTGCATTCCGACACTGTTGACCATGATGTCTTTCTGGGCAGACTGGAAAGGTGGGTTGGCCTCTGCGGTCCAATTCTAAATGGTGAACATAACTCAGAGAAAATAGATATCACATGTGGTGTTCCACAAGGTTAGATTTTGGGTCCAGTACTGTTCAGTTTATACAGTGAGGGAAAAAAGTATTTGATCCCTTGCTGATTTTGTATGTTTGCCCCCTGACAAAGAAATGATCAGTCTATAATTTTAATGGTAGGTTTATTTGAACAGTGAGAGACAAAATAACAACAAAATAATCCAGAAAAACACATGTCAAAAATTTTATAGATTGATTTGCATTTTAATGAGGGAAATAAGTATTTGACCCCCTCTCAATCAGAGAGATTATTTCTGGCTCCCAGGTGTCTTTTATACAGATAACGAGCTGAGATTAGGAGCACACTCTTAAAGGGAGTGCTCCTAATCTCAGCTTGTTACCTGTATAAAAGACACATGTCCATAGAAGCAATCAATCAATCAGATTCCAAACTCTCCACCATGGCCAAGACAAAAGAGCTCTCCAAGGATGTCAGGGACAAGATTGTAGACCTACACAAGGCTGGAATGGGCTACAAGACCATTGCCAAGCAGCTTGGTGAGAAGGTGACAACAGTTGGTGTGATTATTCGCAAATGGAAGAAACACAAAATAACTGTCAATCTCCCTAGGCCTGGGGCTCCATGCAAGATCTCACCTTGTGGAGTTGCAATGATCATGAGAACAGTGAGGAATCAACCCAGAACTACACGGGAGGATCTTGTCAATGATCTCAAGGCAGCTGGGACCATAGTCACCAAGAAAACAATTGGTAACACACTACGCCGTGAAGGACTGAAATCATGCAGCGCCCGCAAGGTCCCCCTGATCAAGAAAGCACATATACATATCTGAAGTTTGCCAATAAACATCTGAATGATTCAGAGGAGAACTGGGTGAAAGTGCTGTGGTCAGATTAGACCAAAATCGAGCTCTTTGGCATCAACTCAACTCGCCATATTTGGAGGAGGAGGAGGAATGCTGCCTATGACCCCAAGAATACCATCCCCACCGTCAAACATGGAGGTGGAAACATTATGCTTTGGGGGTGTTTTTCTGCTAAGGGGACAGGACAACTTCACCGCATCAAAGGGACGATGGATGGGACCATGTACCGTCAAATCTTGGGTGAGAACCATCTTCCCTCAGCCAGAGCATTGAAAATGGGTCGTGGATGAGTATTCCAGCATGACAATGACCCAAAATACACGGCCAAGGCAACAAAGGAGTGACTCAAGAAGAAGCACATTAAGGTCCTTGAGTGGCCTAGCCAGTCTCCAGACCTTAATCCCATAGAAAATCTGTGGAGGGAGCTGAAGGTTCGAGTTGCCAAACCTCAGCCTCGAAACCTTAATGACTTGGAGAAGATCTGTAAAGAGGAGTGGGACAAAATCCCTCCTGAGATGTGTGCAAACCTGGTGGCCAACTACAAGAAACGTCTGACCTCTGTGATTGCCAACAAGGGTTTAGCCACCAAGTACTAAGTCATGTTTTGCAGAGGGGTCAAATACTTATTTCCCTCATTAAAATGCAAATCAATTTATAACATTTTTGACATGTGTTTGTTGTTGTTATTCTGTCTCTCACTGTTCAAATAAACCTACCATTAAAATGATAGACTGATCATGTCTTTGTCAGTGGGCAAACGTACAAAATCAGCAGGGGATCAAATACTTTTGTGTTATCAGAAAGCACGCCATTGATTTTCACTTCTACGCAGATGATACACAACTTTACATTTCTGTGTCACCAAAGGATTTTAGCTCCACAGATAAATTATTAGACTGTATTTGTTATTTAAATACTTGGAATGCACAACTTCCTCCAGCTAAATCAAGACAAGACAGAGGTACTCATTGTTGGAGCCAAAGCACAGAGAAAATCTGGCTGCACATTTTAATTCACTGGCAATAAAGATAAAACACCAGGTAAAAAAACTAGGTGTCAATTTAGATTCTGAACTCAATTTCTAACCACACATTAGGAATGTGACCAGAATAGCTTTTTACCACCTGAGGAACATTGCCAAGTTGCAGCTGTTTCTACCTCAGGTTGAGAGACTCATCCATGCTTTTATTACAAGCAGGCTTGACTACTGTAATGCTCTCCTGTCTGGTCTACCCAAGAAAGCCATTGATCAACTGCAAAACATACAGAATGCTGCAGCACGGCTACTGACCAAGACCAGAAAGAGAGCACACATTACAGTCTCTGCACTGGCTGCCTGTGAGTTTTACAATTAATTTTAAGATTCTTCTATTGGTTTTTAAATAAATCCACACTTGGATTGTGCACCCCAATACATATCAGACATGCTTTTGAGTGTTGTACACAGTAGGTCCCTCAGGTACTCTGGCACTGGCCTTTTAACTATCCCAAAGCCTAGGACCAAGAGGCATCGAGAGGCAACCTTTAGTTACTATGCCCCCTGCCTCTGGAATAGCCTGCCAGATAACCTGAGGGGGGCCTAAACTGTGGACATATTTAAAACACACCTTTTTAGCTTTGCTTTTCCTTAAGGTGCTATTTTAGTCATTCAGTTTTTATTGTTATTCATTTGTTTTCTTATCCTATGTTTGTTGTCTAGTAAATATTTCTGTTTTTATTTCTGTTTTTTTCCTGTGAAGCACATTGCATTGCATCCATGTCTGAAATGTGCTATATAAATAAAGCTTGATTTGATTTGATAAATCACCTTTGAGTTAAGTGTGGGGTTCTTGATGGCGCATCTACGGTTCCTCAGAATTCGAAAAGGTTCTTGAAATCAAATCAAATTAAATTGTATTGGTCACATACACATATTTAGAAGATGTTATTAAGGGTGTAGTGAAATGCTTGTGTTCCTAGCTCCAACAGTGCAGTAGTATCTAACAATTCACAAAAATACACAAATCTGAAAGTAAAACAATATATAAATATTAGGACGAGCAATGTTAGAGTGGCATTGACTAAAATATAGTAGAATAGAATACAATATATACATATTGTCAGAGCTGGCGTAGGTGTGGTGTGGGAATCAGATGCAGGATGCAGAAGTAGTCCCAAATACTTTAATAGAGTCCACAGAATGAACGGCTATAAACAGAGCCGGAGGCACAAGAAAAATAACGCACTCAGCGTAATAAACAAACACGCACAATAGTGCGGACTCTCTACAGAAAAATGAGCACAACCTTGACATGGAAACACCTGCTGACAAAGAACAACTACACACAAACACAAGACAGAAACAACGAGAACTTAAAGGACACATAATCAAGACAAAATGAGAAACAGGTGTACCAAAACAGACCAAACCAAACGAACACAGAAACAACGAATGGTGGCAGCTAGTACTCCGGGGACGACGACCGCCGAAGCCTGCCCGAACAAGGAGAAGGAGCAGCCTCGGCAAAAACCGTGACACATATGAGATGAGTAAAGCAGTATGTAAATGTTATTAAAGTGACTAGTGTTCCATTATTAAAGTGGCTATTGATTCCATGTCTATCTACAGGGCCTTCGGAAAATATTCAGACCCCTTGACTTTTGCAACATTTTGTTATGTTACAGCCTTATTCTAAAATGGATAAATAAATAAAAATCCTCAGCAATCTACACACAATACCCCATAATGACAAAGCAAAAACAGGTTTATTTGAAATGTTTGCAAATGCATAAAAAACTGAAATATTTACATAAGTACTCAGACCTTTTGATATGAGACTCGAAATTGAGCTCAGGTGCATCCTGTTTCCATTGATCATCCTTGAGATGTTTCTAAAACTTGATTTGAGTCCACCTGTGGTAAATTCAATTGATTGGACATAATTTGGAAAGATACACACCTGTCTATATAATGTTCCACATTTGACAGTGCATGTCAGAGCAAAAATCCAGCTATGAGCTCGAAGGAATTGTCTGTAAAGCTCTGCGACAGGATTGTGTCGAGGCAGAAATCTGGGGAACGGTACCAAAAAAATGTATGCAGCATTGAAGGTCCCCAAGAACACAGTGGCCTCCATCATTCTTAAATGGAAGAAGATTGGAAGCACCAAGACTCTAACTAGAGCTAGCCACCTGGCCAAACTGAGCAATCGGGAGAGAAGGGCCTTGGTCAGGGAGGTGACCAAGAACCCAATGGTCACTCTGACAGAGCTCTAGAATTACTCTGTGGAGATGGGAGAACCTTCCAGAAGGACGGACACATCTGCAGCACTCCACCAATCAGACCTTTATGGTAGAGTGGCCAGACGGAAGCCACTCCTCAGTAAAAGGCACATGACAGTCCACTTGGAGTTTGCCAAAAGGCACCTAAAGACTCTCAGACCATGAGAAACAAGATCATCTGATCTGATTAAACCAAGATCAACTCTTTGGCCTGAATGCCAAGCATCACATCTGGAGGAAACCTGGCACCATCCCTATGGTGAAGCATGGTGGTGGCAGCATTATGCTATGGGAATCTTTTTCAGTGGCAGGGACTGGGAGACTAGTCAGGATCGAGGCAAAGATGAACGGAGCAAAGTACAGAGAGATCCTTAATGAAAACCTGCTCCAGAGCGCTCAGGACATCAGACTGGGGTGAAGGTTCAACTTCCAACAGGACAACTACCCTAAGCACACAGCCAAGACAATGCAGGAGTGGCTTCGGGACAAGTCTCTGAATGTCCTTGAGTGGCCCAGGCAGAGCCCAGACTTGAACCCGATCGAACATTTCCATTTTGTTATTTTATATAAATGAGCAAAAATGTCTAAAAACTGGTTTTTGCTTTGTCATTATGGGGTATTGTGTTTAGATTGATGCAGGATTATAAAAAAACAAACATTTTTAGAATAAAGCTGTGACGAACAAATTGGAAAAAAACGAATGGAGTCTGAATACTTTCCGAAGGTGCAGGGTTGATTAACTGGGTGGTAGCCGGCTAGTGATGGCTATTTAACAGTCTGATAGATGATAGCGGGGTGAACAGGTTGTGGCTCGGGTGGTTGATGTCCTTCAATATCTTTTTGGCCTTCCTATGACATCGGGTGCTGTAGGTGTCCTGGAGGGCAGGCAGTGTGTCCCCGGTGATGTACTGGGCAGCCCTGAGGTTGCAGGCAGTGCAGTTGCCGTACCAGGCGGTGATACAGCCCGACAGGATGCTCTTAATTGTGCATCTGTAAAAGTTTGAGGGTCTTAGGGGCCAAGCCGAATTTCTTCAGCCTCCTGAGGTTGAAGAGGCGCTGTTGAGCCTTCTTCACCACACTGTCTGTGTGGGTGGATGTTACGCACGCCTCTCGGAAGAGGGAACGCAACACCTTGCTACAACTCAACTCTCCGTAGTGTGAAAGAGGTATGGGACTGTAGGTGTGAGTAAGGATGACAAAAGGCAGAGAATACCGTTAACAGGGAATTTATTCCTTTGCACAGTAAGTTTGGGGAAAAGGGGCTGGACGGAACCAAAGCAAAGAAAGGAAATATCAAAGCCCCCTCTCCTACCTTACCTGCCTACCTACTACTTACTTAACTAGCACCACCGCCCAGGTCTTTCCTAGTGTGCATAGACAGTCAACTTCTACGGGTAATGTATGCCCGCGGGCCTCTTGCCTAAGCACTCCCTAGGTGCTTTCCCCTTCCCCCCTTGGGAACAAATGAAACAAAAATAGCACAAACTGGTTCACAACAAAACCTGAGAAAAAAACTAACTCAGGACATTAAAGAAACTCTGAGCCACAAACTAACACAAAACATTACAATTTGTTCTCAGAACAACACAGTACATACCAAACTCTCAGCATACAACCAACATGCTGTAACTCTCAGCAATTCTGGTTCCCCTTTACTGAGCAACTGGGGCTTATATAGCTTCAGGAGGAGTTGGTAAATTTGAGACAGCTGCGTCCTGACGAGGGCGCGGTGTCAGCTCTCCAATCATCAATGTTTGTCAAATCAATCAGCTGCTTGTTGGGGAATTTCAGGAACCCATTTCCTGAAATACCTACATGAAAATACACAAACCACAACATAGAAACTGGGGAACGTAACAGTGGACCATTTCAGATTGTCAGTGATGTGTATGCCTAGGAACTTGAAGCTTTCCACCTTCTCCACTGCGGAGAAGATGGCATCCCGGCGATGTGGATAGGGGCATGCTCCCTCTTCTGTTTGCTGAAGTCCACGATCAGCTCCTTCGTTTAGTTGATGTTGAGGGAGAGGTTATTTTCCTGTCACCACTCCCCCAGGGACCTCACCTGCTCCCTGTAGGCTGTCTCGTCATTGTTGGTAATCAGGCCTACTACTGTTGTGTCGTCTGCAAACTTGATGATTGAGTTGGAGGCGTGCGTGCCCACGCTGCCATGGGTGAACAGGGAGTACAGGAGGCGGCTGAGCACGCACCCTTGTGGGGCCCCTGTGTTGATGATCAGCGAAGTGGAGGTGTTGTTTCCTACCTTCACCACCTGGGGGCGGCCTGTCAGGAAGTCCAGGACCCAGTTGCACAAGGTGGGGTTCAGACCCAGGGCCCCGAGCTTAATGATGAGCTTGTAGGTACTATGGTATTGAAGACTGAGCTATTGTCAATGAACAGCATTCTGATGTAGGTATTCCTCTTGTCCAGATGGGATAGGGCATTGTGCAGTGCGATGGTGATTGCATCATCTGTGGATCTATTGGGTCTGTAAGCAAATTGAAGGGGGTCTATGGTGTCAGGTAAGGTAGAAGTGACATTATCCTTAACTACCCTCTCAAAGCACTTCATTATGACAGAAGTGAGTGCTACGGGGCGATAGTCATTTAATTCAGTTACTTGGGTACAGGAACAATGGTGGACATCTTGAAGCAAGTGGGGACAGCAGAGTGGGATAGGGAGAGATTGAATATGTCCGTAAACACTCCAGCCAGCTGGTCTGCGCATACTCTGAGGACGCGGCTAGGGATGCCATCTGGGCCGGCAGTCGTGCGAGGGTTAACACGCTTAAACGTCTTACTCACGTCGGCCACGGAGAATGAGAGCCCACAGTCCTTGGGAGTGGGAAGCGTCGGTGGCACTGTGTTATTCTCAAAGCGGACGAAGAAGGTGTTTAGCTTGTCTGGGAGCAAGACGTCGGTGTCCGCGATGTGGCTGTTTTTCCCTTTGTAATCGGTGATTGTCTGTAGACCCTGCCACATACGTCTCGTGTCTGAGCCATTGAATTGCGACTCCACTTTGTCTCTGTACTGACGTTTTGCCTGTTTGATTGCCTTTACAGAGGGTATAACTACACTGTTTGTTTTCAACCATATTCCCAGTCACCTTACCATGGTAAATTGTGGTGGTTCACGCTTTTAGTTTTGCGCAAATGCGGTGACATGCAACATCCATGCTTTTGTATGGATCACCATGATATTGTGATACACTGAAACCAGTGGTAACCTTCCCTAGACACAACCAAAAATCGTAAATAGATACACCTCCACACACACGCCGCTTTTTTCAAGCATCACTTTTGCGAGAAAACAGGTTGATGAGCCTTAAAGGATCTTATGTTATCCTAGTACCTAAACGGAGTGCGAAGGACTAAACACTCTTATTTGTAACCTTTTAACAATGTCTCTAATGTCTGCCTTGGAAGATCACCATTTTGATCCAATGAAGAAAGGGCTGGGGAGGCACAGTAATTTGGTTTCCCCGGATTTATTCGGTTTCGGGATCTGCAATTTTCCTCTAAATGGTAAAGGTCTCTGGTATTAAGGCAGAATGGGTGATAAACACACGACTGGAGAGAAAAACCATGCTATCAGCAGGGCTGAAGGGTGACACTGGCTGCTCTGCTGCAAGCTATCACAGGTGCAAGTGAACTATTGTTCTTTATGAGAACTGGCTTGTTTGCCAAAAGGAGCCTGCAGATGCTCGATGTGCTAAAGCAGAGAAAACAGAGAGATGCTAATCCATCTATACCCAGTGTGTTAGCATCAATAGCACTTGATGAATTTATACATTTATTTTCCCCCCTTCAATCCCTCACCCCCCGTTTTCTGTTTCTCCCTCTGGATGTGGTTGTATTTATCTAGGCGGAGTAGCAGTGGCGGAGTGATTGAGAGGCTGTCCTGTAGATCAGGGTGGTTTGTGGGGCCTGTCCGTGCTCTAATCCATCTTCACGACGCAGACAGAATATCAAACAGGCCACCACAGAAGCAGAGAGCGAGAGAGAGAGAGAGAAGAGAGAGAGAGAGAGAGAGAGAGAGAACGAACGAACGAACGGGGGTTTGGCCAATGCAGCAACAGGTGGGAAGAAAATAGGCAATTCCTGCAGTCTCACTCCACTACTTTTTTTTTCATTTGACTCTGATTAGCTCTGATAGTGTGTCTCTGCCATTATGTGACTAAGAAAAAGAGGCAGGTAGTAGAGAGGGCGCAGGGGTAATGGCGTCCTGCTCCTCTGTCTAAATGAACTCAGTGGTGACAAGCTCTCAAGGGGGCATGAAGAGTGACGTGCCCTGAGCATCACCGCCATGGAGGTACTGTAAACACAACAACCACGACGACAACAGTCCCTCCCCAGCACCCTCCCCAAGTCACAGAGGTCAGGACACAATACACCTGGGCCATTACTGATGGAATTGAATTGTTTGAGATGTTTTCCAAACAGCAATATTTCGGGGGACTAAGGAAGCGGATCTAGTTTTGGCCCCTGGGGAGGTGGAATCATGGATGCCATGTCACTGAATTTACTATTGGATCATCCTCATTTGTTTCTCTTTTCACTTCCTGAGGCTGCAGCCTTCACTACTCCTGTGGGTTCAGGTGAAGCATGAGCCCGTTGTGGCGCTGTATGCTTTGAGATAATGCCTATACCTTCCACAGTCATTCAGAAACCATGGAATAGATGGATTCTGACCTCCGGCGCCCCAATGAGTTACAGCTTATGTCCTACCTGTGGGTTTACACATCTAGAAACAATATAGCACTCCAATACTTCAGAACTGACACTCCCGGGTCACTTCAAATCGCCTTCTCCATCACACATCAGTGAAGTAGTTCTCTGCTCCGCAATACACTCCCCGTCCCGCAGCAGCAACTTTATAAAGGACAACACAACAATGGAGGGAAGATGCTTCTTTTCCGGGTTCATGCTTTTAACAGAAAGGGCCGATGCATTCCATTTCTCCTCTGTTTGTCTGCTCTCTCTCTCTCTTATCCAATATCTACAGTACTGTACCGCACCCGAATAACAACAACAAATAAAGGTTGGGGTGGGGTTGGCTGGAGTGCTGACAGGTTTATAAATATATTTGTTATTTGATGTATGTTCACTGATCTCGAGGGCAGCTTTGTTTTGGGCCATGTATCAGACTGGCCAATAAAAATAAAAGATTAAGATGGGCAAAAGAACACAGACACTGGACTTTTTCTTTGCAACTGTGCCTAGAAGGTCAGCATCCCGGAGTCGCCTCTTCACTGTTGACGTTGAGACTGGGGTTTTGCGGGTACTATTTAATGAAGCTGCCAGTTCTGTGAAGGGAATAGTACACAGCGTTGTATGAGATCTTCAGTTTCTTGGCAATTTCTCGCATGGAATAGCCTTCATTTCTCAGAACAAGAATAGACTGACGAGTTTCAGAAGAAAGTTATTTGTTTCTGGCCATTTTGCGCCTGTAATCGAACCCACAATTGCTGATGCTCCAGATACTCAACTAGTCTCAAGGCCAGTTTTATTGCTTCTTTAATCAGCACAACAGTTTTCAGCTGTGCTAACATAATTGCAAAATGGTTTTCTAATGATCAATTAGCCTTTTAAAATGACAAACTTGGATTAGCAAACACAACGTGCCATTGGAACACAGGACTGTGTCACGGTTTCGGCCGAGGCTGCCTCTCTCCCTTGTTCGGGCAGGCTTCGGCGTTCGTTGTCTCCGGAATACTAGCTGCCACCGTTGTATGTTTCATGTTCGTTTGCTTTTGTCTGTTTGTTGTGACACCTGTTCTCGTTTAGCGTAATTAGTGTCCTATAAGTTTCTCGTTGTGTTTGTCTAGTGTTGTGTGTTATTGATTTTGGTCTGTCGTGTGTTGGGCTTATTTTCGCTATTTGCTCGGTTGCGCTTTCCTCCACTGCGTTGGAGTGTTACGCACCTGTTAGTGCGCTTTTTGTTTATTCGCCTTCGTGCGTAATTTTTGCCTTCGGGCAAGTCGTGTCATATTTTCCTGTTTGGAGATTGACTAAAGTCTGTTGGACTATCCTTCGGTGTTCTGCGTTTGATTCCACCACTACACCCACCTACAGCACGCGTGACAGAATAACACACCATAAATGGAATCAGCAGGAGCCGCAGCAGCCCAGACGACGCTGGAGGACCAGGTCCGGGAACAACGGGACCAGATCCTGCAGATGGGGACCGCACTGCAGGAGGTGATCACCACCATCCGAGGCTGGGGAACGCCTCCACCGCCACCCTCCCTGCCAGCACCATCGGCCAGTCCGCCCATTCCCGCACCGGAACCCCGAGGAGTCCGACTCTCGCTCCCGAGGGCCTACGATGGGACCGCGGCCGGGTGTCAGGGATTCCTTCTCCAGGTGGAGCTGTACCTGGCCACCGTGCACCCGGCGCCCTCGGGACATGAGAGCGTGTCCGCCCTGATCTCCTGCCTTTCCGGGAAGGCATTGGAATGGGCCAACGCGGGAGTGGAGGAGGATCGACGCGGACACCATCACGTATGACGAGTTCTCCCGCCGCTTCAGGGCGGTGTTTGACCATCCCCCGGAGGGGAAAGCGGCGGGGGAGCGTCTGGTCTTCCTCCGGCAGGGGAGGAGGAGTGCCCAGGAGTTCGCCCTCGAATTCCGTGACTCTAGCGGCAGATGCAGGGTGGAATGATCGGGCTCTCGTCGATCACTACAGATGTAGTCTACGAGAGGGACGTCCGTCGGGAGCTGGCCTGTAGGGACACCAGCCTCTCGTTCGACCAGTTGGTCGACATGTCCATCAGGCTGGATAACCTGCTAGCTACCCGCGGACGTCCCGAGGGGGTCCGTCCATTTCACCCTCCAGCGCCTCCGAGCCGTGCCCCATGGAGCTCGGGGCGCTGGCGCTAGAGAGGAGGGTCGGCTTACTAGGGGTCCATCTCCTGCACCAACTGTGGTCGGGGGAGGACACACCGCGGCTAGGTGCTGGGGATGGCCTCCTAGGGGAGAGGACGACAGGTCCCGCACTGGGGATTCCTTCCAGGTGAGTAGGCGCCCCACTCACCCAGAGCTCTCTGTTGCACATTTCTGTATACCTGTGAGTTTTCCACAGGTAGCACCTCATTCCCAGCATAAGGCGCTGGTAGATTCAGGCGCGGCTGGGAATTTTGTTGATAAGAAGTTTTGTTTAGCCTTAGGGATTCCCCTTCTTCCTGTTGATGTCCCTTTCCCCGTTCATGCCCTAGATAGCCGTCCGTTGGGTGCGGGCTTGATCAGGGAGGTCACTGCGCCACTTAGGATGTGTGCGCAGGGGGGTCATCAGGAGATGATTCAGCTATTTCTGATTGACTCGCCTGCGTATCCGGTGGTGCTGGGCATGCCCTGGTTGAGTACCCATAACCCATTTATTTCGTGGCAGGAGAGGGCTCTGATGGAGTGGTCGGCCCAGTGTGTGGGTCGATGTTTGAGCGTTTCCGTGGGGGCTACCTCGGTGGAGAGTCCAAACCAGGTGCCACGCATTGCACGTTCCCCCTGAGTATGGGGATTTGGCCATCGTGTTTAGTAAGTCGAGGGCGACGCGGTTGCCACCCCATAGGCAGGGAGATTGTGCGATAGACCTCCAGGCAGGAGCTGCGCTCCCACGGAGCCATGTGTATCCTCTGTCTCAGGAGGAGAAGAAAGCTATGGAGACTTACATAGACGAATCTCTGAGACAAGGATACATACGGCCTTCCACTTCCCCTGCGTCCTCGAGTTTCTTTTTTGTGAAGAAGAAGGATGGGGGTTTACGCCCGTGCATCGATTACCGTGGTCTCAATCAGATCACGGTGAAGTACAGTTATCCACTCCCGCTGATTGCGACCATGACTGAGTCCTTGCATGGGGCGCGTTTCTTCACTAAATTAGATCTCAGGAGCGCGTACAACTTGGTGCGCATCAGGGAGGGCGATGAATGGAAGACAGCCTTTAGTACCACCTCGGGCCATTACGAGTATCTTGTCATGCCATACGGGTTGATGAACGCTCCGTCAGTTTTCCAATCATTCGTGGATGAGATCTTCAGGGACATGCAGGGGAGGGGGGTCGTTGTGTACATAGATGACATTCTCGTGTACTCGCCTACCCGTGTCGAGCATGTGGCCCTGGTGCGCAGAGTGTTGCGGAGGCTGGTGGAGCACGACCTGTATGTTAAGGCAGAGAAGTGTCTGTTTTTCCAGGAGTCGGTCTCCTTTTTGGGGTATCAGTTGTCTGCGTCAGGGGGGAAGATGGAGGTAGACCGGGTGTCAGCCGTGCGTAATTGGCAAACACCAACCACTGTGAAGGAGGTGCAGCAGTTTTAGGGGTTTGCGAATTACTACCGGAGGTTTATCCGGGGTTTTGGACAGGTGGCAGCTCCCATCACGTCTCTCTTGAAGGGGGGTCCGGTGCGTCTGCAGTGGTCTGCCGAGGCGGACAGGGCGTTTGGGAGGCTGAAGGACCTGTTTACCTCGGCTCCAGTGCTGGCGCATCCGGATCCCTCTTTACCATTTCAGGTAGAGGTGGACGCGTCTGAGGCCGGTATAGGAGCCGTGCTTTCACAACGGTCAGGCGCGCCACCTAAACTCCGCCCCTGTGCCTTTTATTCCAAGAAGCTCAGTCCGGCGGAGCGAAACTATGACGTAGGGGACAGGGAGCTGTTAGCCGTGGTACAGGCCCTAAAGGTGTGGAGGCACTGGCTTGAGGGGCTCAACACCCTTTCCTCATTTTGACGGACCACCGTAACCTGGAGTACATCCGGGCAGCGAGGAGGCTAAACCTCGGCAGGCTAGATGGAATATGTTTTTGACCCGGTTTACATTTAAGATCACGTACATCCCTGGGTCACAGAACGGTAAGGCAGATGCGCTGTCTCGGCGGTATGACACGGAGGAGAGGTCCGTGGAGCCCACTCCCATACTGCCGGAGTCGTGTCTGGTGGCACCGGTAGTGTGGGAGGTCGATGCTGAGCTCGAGCGGGCGTTACGCACCGACCCTAGTCCACCACAATGCCCGGAGGGTTGGAAGTACGTTCCGCTCGAGGTTCGGGATCGATTGATCTATTGGGCTCACACGTCACCCTCCTCTGGACACCCGGGTATTGGCCGGACAGTGCACTGTCTTAGTGCCAAGTACTGGTGGCCCACGTTGGCAAAGGATGTGAGGGTTTATGTTTCCTCCTGCTCGGTGTGCGCCCAGTGTAAGGCGCCTAGACATCTGCCTAGGGGTAAGTTACTACCCCTGCCCGTTCCACAACGACCATGGTCCCACCTCTCGGTGGATTTCCTTACTGACCTTCCTCCTTCACAGGGGAATACCACTATACTGGTCGTTGTGGACCGGTTTTCTAAGGCCTGTCGTTTGCTCCCCATGCCGGGCCTTCCTACCGCCCTGCAAACTGCCGAAGCACTATTCACCCATGTGTTCCGGCACTACGGGGTACCCGAGGATATTGTGTCTGATCGAGGTCCCCAATTTACCTCCAGAGTCTGGAGAGCTTTTATGGAGCGGTTGGGGGTCTCAGTGAGCCTCACCTCGGGTTACCACCCGGAGAGTAATGGGCAGGTGGAACGTGTGAACCAGGATGTGGGTAGGTTTCTTAGAACATACTGCCAGGACCGGCCGGAGGAGTGGGCAAGGTACGTTCCCTGGGCCGAAATGGCCCAGAATTCCCTACGCCATTCCTCCACTAACCTAACCCCTTTCCAATGTGTGTTAGGTTACCAGCCGGTTCTGGCACCTTGGCAGCAGAGCCAGATCGAGGCTCCTGCGGTGGATGAGTGGGCGCGGCGCTCGGAGGAGACATGGGACGCTGCACACGTCCACCTGCAGCGGGCCCTCCGACGTCATAAGGCGAGCGTCGATCTCCACCGCAGTGAGGGACCGGTGTACGCACCTGGTGATCGAGTCTGGCTCTCTACCAGAAACCTGCCCCTCCGCCTGCCCTGTCGGAAACTGGGTTGGCGGTTTGTAGGGCCATTTAAAGTCCTGGGAAGGTTGAACGAGGTGTGTTACAAATTACAACTACCTGTTGAATATACAAGTATTAACCCCTCGTTCCATGTGTCCCTTCTCAGGTCGGTGGTAGCTGGCCCACTCCAAGAAAGTGAGATCAGGGAGACTCCTCCGCCCCCATTGGACATCGAGGGGGCACCGGCGTACTCCGTGAGGTCCATCTTGGATTCGAGACGTTGGATGGGGGGTCTCCAATATCTAGTGGAGTGGGAGGGGTACGGTCCGGAGGAGCGGTGCTGGGTGCCGAGGAGAGACATTTTGGACCCGTCTCTCCTGACGGAATTCCATCGTGGGCACCCGACGCACCCTGCTCCGCGTCCTCCGGGTCGTCCCTGAGGCCGGAGTCGGCGCACGTCTGGAGCCGCGCGTCAAGGGGGGGGTACTGTCACGGTTTCGGCCGAGGCTGCCTCTCTCCCTTGTTCGGGCAGGCTTCGGCGTTCGTTGTCTCCGGAATACTAGCTGCCACCGTTGTATGTTTCATGTTCGTTTGCTTTTGTCTGTTTGTTGTGACACCTGTTCTCGTTTAGCGTAATTAGTGTCCTATAGGTTTCTCGTTGTGTTTGTCTAGTGTTGTGTGTTATTGATTTTGGTCTGTCGTGTGTTGGGCTTATTTTCGCTATTTCGCTCGGTTGAGCTTTCCTCCACTGCGTTGGAGTGTTACGCACCTGTTAGTGCGCTTTTTGTTTATTCGCCTTCGTGCGTAATTTTTGCCTTCGGGCAAGTCGTGTCATATTTTCCTGTTTGGAGATTGACTAAATTCTGTTGGACTATCCTTCGGTGTTCTGCGTTTGATTCCACCACTACACCCACCTACAGCACGCGTGACAGACTGATGGTTGCTGATAATGGGCCTCTGTATGCCTATGTAGATATTCCAATAAAAATCAGCCATTTCCAGCTACAATAGACATTTGCAACATTAACAATGTCTACACTGGATTTCTGATCAATTTGATGTCATTTTAATGGACAATCATTTGAATTTTCTTTCGAAAACAAGGACATTTCTAAATGACCCCAAACTTTTGAACGGTAGTGTACATTTTGAATACATTTCAAAGATAAGAAAGGTCTTAGCTGAGAATTAATCAAGAATTCTAATATTTTAGCTAGACAAGGAAGTTTAGAAATAGGGCAATAATTATTTAGGTCACAAGGGTCACCACCTTTGTGAAGGAGGAGGACATGGGCCACCTTCCAAAACTTGGGGATAGTACCATATACAGTGCCTTCGGAAAGAATTCAGACCCCTTGACATTCTCAACATTTTGTTATGTTACAGCCTTATTCTAAATTTGATGAAATGTTTTTTTCCCCCTCATCAATCTACACACAATACCCCATAATGACAAAGCAAAAACGGGTTTTTCGATTTTTTTGCTAATTTATTAAAAAATCTAAACTGAAATATCACATTTACATAAGTATTCAGTATCCCTTTACTCAGTACTTTGTAGAAGCACCTTTTGGTAGCGGTTACAGCCTTGAGTCTTCTTGGGTATGACGCTACAAGCTTGGCACACCTGTTTTTGGGGAGTTTCTCCCATTCTTCTCTGCAGATCCTCTCAACCTCAATCAGGTTGGATGGGGAGCGTTACTGCACAGATATTTTCAGGTCTCTCCAGAGATGTTCGATCGGGTTCAAGTCCGGGCTCTGGCTGGGCCACTCAAGAACATTCAGAGACTTGTCCCGAAGCCACTCCTGCACTGTCTTGGCTGTGTGCTTACGGTTGTTGTCCTGTTGGAAGGTGAACCTTCTCCCCAGTCTGATGTCCTGAACACACTGAAGCAGGTTTTCATCAAGGATCTCTCTGTACTTTGCTCCGTTCATCTTTCCCTTGATCCTGACTATCAATCAATCAATCAATTTTATTTTATATAGCCCTTCTTACATCAGCTAATATCTCGAAGTGCTGTACAGAAACCCAGCCTAAAACCCCAAACAGCTAGTAATGCAGGTGTAGAAGCACGGTGACTAGTCTCCAAGTCCCTGCCACTGAAAAACATCCAAACAGCATGTTGCTACCACTACCGTGCTTCACCATATCGATGGTGCCAGGTTTCCTCCAGACGTGGCGCTTGGCATTCAGGCCAAAGAGTTCAAACTCATCAGATCAAAGAATCTTGTTTCTCATGGTCTGAGAGTCTTTAGGTGTCTATTGACAAACTCCAAGCGGGCTGTCATGTGCCTTTTACTGAGGAGTGGCTTCCGTCTGGCCACTCGACCATAAAGGCCTGATTGATGGAGTGCTGCAGAGATGGTTGTCCTTCTGGAAGGTTCTCCCATCTCCACAGAGGAACTCTGGAGCTCTGTCAGAGTGACCATCGGGTTCTTGGTCACCTCCCTGACCAAGGCCCTTCTCCCCCGATTGCTCAGTTGGCCGGGTGGCCAGCTCTAGGAAGAGTCTTGGTGGTTCCAAACTTCTTCCAGGCCACTAGAAGCCACTGTGTTCTTGGGGACCTTCAATGCTACAGAAATCAAGTCTTAGAAACGTCTCAAGGATGATCAATGGAAACAGGATGCACCTGAGCTGAATTTCGAGTCTCATAGGAAATTGTCTGAATACTTATGCTCCAAACTTCTTCCATTGAAGAATGATGGAGGCCAATGTGTGCTTGGAGACCTTCAATGCTGCAGAAATTTTTTTGTACCCTTCCCCAGATCTGTGCCTCGACACAATCCTGTCTCGGAGCTCTACGGACAATTCCTTCGACCTCATGGCTTGGTTTTTGCTCTGACCTGCACTGTCAAATATGGGACTTTATATAGAAAGGTGTGTGCCTTTCCAAATCATGTCCAATCAATTGAATTTACCACAGGTGGACTCCAATGAAGTTGTAGAAACATTGAGGATGACCAATGGAAACAGGATGCACCTGAGCTCAATTTCAAGTCTCATAGCGAAGGCTCTGAATACTTATGTAAATTAGGTATTTCTGTAAAAATTGCAACAACAAAAAAATGTCATCCATTTTAGAATAAGGCTGTAACGTAACAAAATGTGGAAAAAGTCAATGAATACTTTCCGAAAGCACTGTATAATTATCAGGTTAAAAACATGGGTTAATGATTCAGCAATCAGGGGGCAGAAAGCTGCAGCAAAATGGATCAAGTATATCAGTCCCAGTGGATTTATTTACATCAATCTTAAGCAAGGCATCTACAGTGAGGGAAAAAAGTATTTGATCCCCTGCTGATTTTGTACGTTTGCCCACTGACAAAGAAATGATCAGTCTATAATTTTAATGGTAGGTTTATTTGAACAGTGAGAGACAGCATAACAACAAAATAATCCAGAAAAACACATATCAAAAATGTTATGAATTGATTTGCATTTTAATGAGGGAAATAAGTATTTTACCCCCTCTGAATCAGAGATTTCTGGCTCCCAGGTGTCTTTTATACAGGTAACGAGCTGAGATTAGGAGCACAGTCTTAAAGGGAGTGCTCCTAATCTCAGTTTGTTACCTGTATAAAAGACACCTGTCCATAGAAGCAATCAATCAATCAGATTCCAAACTCTCCGCCATGGGCAAGACCAAATAGCTCTCCAAGGATGTCAGGGACAAGATTGTAGACCTACACAAGGCTGGAATGGGATACAAGACCATCGCCAAGCAGCTTGGTGAGAAGGTGACAACAGTTGGTGCGATTATTCGCAAATGGAAGAAACACAAAATAACTGTCAATCTCCCTAGGCCTGGGGCTCCATGCAAGATCTCACCTCGTGGAGTTGCAATGATCATGAGAACAGTGAGGAATAAGCCCAGAACTACACGGGAGGATATTGTCAATGATCTCAAGGCAGCTGGGACCATAGTCACCAAGAAAACAATTGGTAACACACTACGCCGTGAAGGACTGAAATCCTGCAGCGTCCGCAAGGTCCCCCTGCTCAAGAAAGCACATATACAGTGGGGGGAAAAAAGTATTTAGTCAGCCACCAATTGTGCAAGTTCTCCCACTTAAAAAGATGAGAGAGGCCTGTAATCTTCATCATAGGTAAACGTCAACTATGACAGACTAAATGAGGAAAAAAATTCCAGAAAATCACATTGTAGGATTTTTTATGAATTTTTTAGCAAATTGTGGTGGAAAATAAGTATTTGGTCACCTACAAACAAGCAAGATTTCTGGCTCTCACAGACCTGTAACTTCTTCTTTAATAGGCTCCTCTGTCCTCCACTCGTTACCTGTATTAATGGCACCTGTTTGAACTTGTTATCAGTATAAAAGACACCTGTCCACTACCTCAAACAGTCACACTCCAAACTCCACTATGGCCAAGACCAAAGAGCTGTCAAAGGACACCAGAAACAAAATTGTAGACCTGCACCAGGCTGGGAAGTCTGAATCTGCAATAGGTAAGCAGCTTGGTTTGAAGAAATCAACTGTGGGAGCAATTATTAGGAAATGGAAGACATACAAGACCACTGATAATCTCCCTTGATCTGGGGCTCCACCTAAGATCTCACCCCATGGGGTCAAAATGATCACAAGAACGGTGAGCAAAAATCCCAGAACCACACGGGGGGACCTAGTGAATGACCTGCAGAGAGCTGGGACCAAAGTAACAAAGCCTACCATCAGTAACACACCACGCCGCCAGGGACTCAAATCCTGCAGTGCCAGACGTGTCCCCCTGCTTAAGCCAGTACATGTCCAGGCCCGTCTGAAGTTTGCTAGAGTGCATTTGGATGATCCAGAAGAGGATTGGGAGAATGTCATATGGTCAGATGAAACCAGAATATAACTTTTTGGTAAAAACTCAACTCGTCGTGTTTGGAGGACAAAGAATGCTGAGTTGCATCCAAAGAACACCATACCTACTGTGAAGCATGGGGGTGGAAACATCATGCTTTGGGGCTGTTTTTCTGCAAAGGGACCAGGACGATTGATCCGTGTAAAGGAAAGAATGAATGGGGCCATGTATCGTGAGATTTTGAGTGAAAACCTCATTCCATCAGCAAGGGCATTGAAGATGAAACGTGGCTGGGTCTTTCAGCATGACACTGATCCCAAACACACTGCCCGGGCAACGAAGGAGTGGCTTCGTAAGAAGCATTTCAAGGTCCTGGAGTGGCCTAGCCAGTCTCCAGATCTCAAACCCATAGAAAGTCTTTGGAGGGAGTTGAAAGTCCGTGTTGCCCAGCGACAGCCCCAAAACATCACTGCTCTAGAGGAGATCTGCATGGAGGAATGGGCCATTTGCTCAGTTGATAGAGCATGGCGTTTGCAACGCCAGGGTTGTGGGTTCGATTCCCACGGGGGGCCAGTATAAAAAAAATATGTATTCACTAACTGTAAGTCGCTCTGGATAAGAGCGTCTGCTAAATGACTAAAATGTAAAATGTAAATGTAAAATATCAGCAACAGTGTGTGAAAACCTTGTGAAGACTTACAGGAAACGTTTGACCTGTGTCATTGCCAACAAAGGGTATATAACAAAGTATTGAGAAACTTTTGTTATTGACCAAATACTTATTTTCCACCATAATTTGCAAATAAATTCATTAAAAATCCTACAATGTGATTTTCTGGAATTTCTTTCTCATTTTGTCTGTCATAGTTGCCGTGTACCTATGATGAAAATTACAGGCCTCTCATCTTTTTAAGTGGGAGAACTTGCACAATTGGTGGCTGACTAAATACTTTTTTTCCCCCACTGTACAGGCCCGTCTGAAGTTTGCCAATAAACATCTGAATGATTCGGAGGAGAACTGGGTGAAAGTGCTGTGATCAGATTAGACCAAAATCGAGCTCTTTGGCATCAACTCAATTCGCCATGTTTGAAGGAGGAGGAATGCTGCATATGACCCCAAGAACACCATCCCCACCGTCAAACATGGAGGTGGAAACATTATGCTTTGGGGGTGTTTTTCTGCTATGGGGACAGGACAACTTCACCGCATCAAAGGGACGATGGATGGGGCCATGTACCGTCAAATCTTGGGTGAGAACCTCCTTCCCTCAGCCAGAACATTGAAAATGGGTCGTGGATGGGTATTCCAGCATGACAATGACCCAAAATACCAGGCCAAGGCAACAAAGGAGTGACTCAAGAAGAAGCACATTAAGGTCCTGGAGTGGCCTAGCCAGTCTCCAGACCCTAATCCCATAGAACATCTGTGGAGGGAGCTGAAGGTTCGAGTTGCCAAACGTCAGCCTCGAAACCTTAATGACTTGGAGAAGATCTGTAAAGAGGAGTGGGGCAAAACCCCTCCTGAGATGTGTGCAAACCTGGTGGCCAACTATAAGAAACGTCTGACCTCTGTGATTGCCAACAAGGGTTTTGCCACCAAGTACTAAGTCATGTTTTGCAGAGGGGTCAAATACTTATTTCCCTCATTAAAATGCAAATCAATATATAACATTTTTGACCTGCGTTTTTCTGGATTTTGTTGTTGTTATGAAAAAGTTATCTTAATTAAACAAGGATTAGTATTGTGCTGTTTCGTATCGCTAATACATACTATGGGACAATGATCACTGAGATCATATGCAAATACTCCACTAGACAAATATTTATGGGGGTTATTAGAAATAATGAAATCAATTAATGAGGAGTTAACAGGGTTTTTCACATTTAGCTGTGTGGTTTTGAGATCATTTGAGTCAGAATAAAGTCAGTGCATATACTCTTAAATTGATCTAAGGCCGGGGATACCCAATCCAGATTCAAACCGTCTAAAATGACCAACTCCGAGGACAGAAAAGGTGTTAAACACTCAGATACAACACCAATAGCATCCGCCATGGCAGCAGTGGGGCGGTAAATCCCAGCAACAAATAAATATGTATTCTGGTTTATGGACACATCTACAACCAGGAGCTAAAATGTATTTGGAAAAGAAATATTTAAAGATTGGGATGCCATGAAATTGGAATTTACATATATGGCCACTCTTCCCCCTTTCTGTAATCTGTCTCATCTAAATACATTGTAATAATTTACTTCAATGAAAATATCAGAGACGAAACATTTAACCATGTTTCTGAGAGAACCAGAATGTCAGGACACGAGTCTTGTACCCAAATGTCAATTGTGTCAATTCTTTAAATCAGACTTTGCACATTTAGGTGCATTTGCCCAAGCCCCATATGAGATTTAAAGTCAGAGGAGGTATTTAGCTCATTCCAATAAGAGTTAACAGGCATGGGGTCATCTACAGCTATTTGTTGAGTGAGCTGAGACTTTACCAAGGTCCCTGGCCAACCATGTGAGAGCAGAGCAGACTGGGCATTTGACAGACCTCCCTCAAGTCACTGGATGCAGGGGCTGGGGTGGGAAGTGGAGAGGTACTCCCGAGTGGTGCAGTGGTCTAAAGCACTGCATCGCAGTGCTAGCTGTGCCACTAGAGATCCTGGTGCCACTAGAGATCCACTAGAGTCCAGGCTCTGTCGTAGCCGGCCGTGACCGGGAGACCCATGGGGCGCACAATTGGTCCAGCATCGTCCAAGGTAGGGGAGGGTTTGGCCGGCAGGGATGTGGGTTCTTTTCCCACGAGGGGCCAGTATGAAAAAATACATAATAATAATAATAACTATAATAATAATAAAATAATAATAATAATATATAAAAATATATATATATTGTCACGTTCGCTTACAGACGGGACGGACCAAGGGGCAGCGTGATATGCGTACATGTTTATTAAATATTAAACACAACGACAAAACAACAAACAAAACGAAACGTGAAGTCCAAGGCAACTCAACACAACATACCTTAACTGGAACAAGATCCCACAACCCACTAGTGCCAATAGGCTGCATAAGTATGGACCCCAATCAGAGACAACGAGCTACAGCTGCCAACATAGAAATACACATAATAGAACACCAACTTAGAAATACCCAACATAGAACATACACACCCTGACTCAACATTTAAGCGTCCCCTGAGTCAGGACGTGACAGTACCCCCCCCCCAAAGGTGCGGACTCTGACCGCACAACATAAACATAACAGGGTAGGGGCCGGGTGGGCATTCCGCCTCGGAGGTGGATCCGGCTCCGAGCGTGACAACCACCGATTCTCCGCCTCCCTGTTGCGCCCCTGGTCTGGTCTGGACCTCGGCGCGCTGCTTGCCCTCTCCTTCCTCCCACGAAGTACCAATCCCTATCTGGACCCTGGTGTGGGAGACCCCGAACCTGGAGAGGGGCTGACTTCTGGGTCTGGACTGGAACCACTGACTGGAGCTGGTACCGGTGGAACAGGCACGGGCCGTGCCGGACTGGACACCCGCACCACTGGTCTGGTGCGAGGAGCAGGCACGGGCCGGACCGGACTAGGAACACGTACCACCAGCTTGATGCGAGGAGCAGGAACGGGCCGGGCCGGGCTGGCGACGCGCACCACTGGCTTGATGCGAGGAGCAGGAACGGGCCGGGCCGGACTGGACTGGCGACGCGCACCACTGGCTTGGTGCGAGGGGCAGGAACAGGCCGGGCCTGACTGGCGACGCGCACCACTGGCTTGGTGCAAGGGGAAGGAACAGGACGGGCCGGACTGGCGACGCGCACCACTGGCTTGGTGCGAGGGGAAGGAACAGGCCGGGCCGGGCTGGCGACGCGCACCACTGGCTTGATGCGAGGGGCCGGAGCAGGCCGGACCGGGCTGGCGACGCGCACCACTGGCTTGGTGCGAGGAGCAGGAACAGGCCGGACCGGGCTGGGAACACGCACCACTGGTTTGGTGCGAGGAGCAGGAACAGGCTGGACCGGGCTGGCGACGTGCACCACTGGCCTGGTGCGAGGAGCAGGAACGGGCCGGGCCGGACCGGACTGCGAAGGCGGACTGGAGGTCTGGAGCGGAGAGCTGGCACAACCCGTCCTTGCTGGCTGCCCACTTTCGCACTACACGTGCGGGGCGCTGGCACAGGACGCACTGGGCTGTGCACGCGCACTGGCGATACAGCTCGTAAAACCGGCGCAGGATATGCGGGACCGAGGAGGCGTACTGGAGACCAGGAGCGTTGAGCCGGCACACCCCGTCCTGGCTGGATGCCCATCTTCGCACGGCACGTGCGTGGTGCTAGCACAGGATGTACAGGACTGTGCCGGCACGCTGGCGACACAGTACGTAGCTCCGCATAACACGGAGCCTGCCCAGTCACACGCCTCCTCGCGTGAGTACGGGGAGTTGGCTCTGCTCTAACGCTAGGCTCCGCCAACCACCCTTTTAGCCCCCCCCAAAAAAATGTTATTGGGGCTGTCTCTCGGGCTTCCTCCTCGACCGGCATCCTCTGTGTTGCCGTTGCTCCTCTCCTGCCTGGGCATCTACCTTGGCCCATGGCCCTTTCCCCGCGAATATCTCTTCCCATGACCACAATTTGCCCACCTGGGACATGGCTATTCGCTCTTCCTGGGCACGCTGCTTGGTCCTCGTTTGGTGGGATCTTCTGTCACGTTTGCTTATAGACGGGACGGACCAAGGTGCAGCGTGATATGCGTACATGTTTATTAAATATTAAACACAACAACAAAACAACAAACAAAACGAAACATCCAAGGCAGCACAATACAACATACCTTAACTGGAACAAGATCCCACAACCCACTAGTGCCAATAGGCTGCCTAAGTATTTTCCCCAATCAGAGACAACGAGCTACAGCTGCCTCTGATTGGGAACCACACCGGCCAACATAGAAATACACATAATAGAACACCAACATAGAAATACCCAACATAGAACATACACACCCTAACTCAACATTTAAGCGTCCCCTGAGTCAGGGCGTGACATATATATATATATATATATTTACAATGATAAAACATTTAAATAAAAAATTAACGTATGCATTCACTAACTGTAAGTCGCTCTGGATAAGAGCGTCTGCTAAATGACTAAAACATTTTACAAAAATAAATAAATGAGAGCAGTGTTGGCATAGCTCAGTCCACTCGGATGAAGCTCCCGCCAAAGGACCAGAGTAGCTGCCAATGCTCGTTTCTGGGTGTGCACAGGAGGCCTTGGTGTGGCTCCTGTTGCAGGGTTGGGGTTGCCATTGGGTGCAAGAGTGTCCCAGGCCTGTCCTTGGGATGGGAGTAGGGAGGGTAACCAAAACTAGCCTGGGAGAGAGGGTGTGGGGGGAATTGAGGAGGGCAGTGTGGCTGGCAAAGCTCCAACCTCTCAGCATATGAGGGCTGATGGTGTGAATGATACATGGTGTGGACTGCATCATGTGGTGTACTACCCTTGACAGTGTTTTGCAAGAAAATACGGTAGTGGTCGGTGCTGTGTAGAACTTGGCTGAGTTGAGGTGGGCCTGGTCTGGTACAGCTGTATTGTGATGGGCCAGGTCTGGTAGAGATGTGCTGTGATGGACCGGGTCTGGTTAAGCTGTTTTGTGATGGGCCGGGTCTGGTAGAGCTGTGCTGAGGTGGGCCTGGTCCGTTTGAGCTGTGCTGTGATAGGCCGGGTCTGGTTGAGGTGTGCTGAGTCAGGCCTGGTCTGGTAGAGCTGTGCTGAGGCGGGCCTGGTCTGGTAGAATGGGAGGGAGGTTTTAATGGGAACTGAAGAGTGTGGTGTGGAGGGCAGTGTGGCCGTCGATGCTCCAAACTCTGCGTGGGGCCTCTTTGACAACATACGGCTTGGGCATAGCTCAGTGTATCTGCATGCAGTTCCTGGGATGGTGGAAGGTGGTGTCTTGCTGGCTGTTCTCCAGTCTCTGTGAGGCGCCACCAGATGTAGGTCTAAAGGAGCGTCTGATTTGTCTCAGGGAGTTGGTGGCTGGTCTGCTGCTCCTGTGGGGTGAGGTGGACTGGCCACCCAGAGCAACATCCTTTAACGTCCTGGCGAAGGTGGGGACTGTCTCTTTGTACAAGTGTACATTATCGTAAAGACAGTCCAGGCTGAGGGTGGGATGGTGTGCCAGGTGTACGTTGGGCCATGGCACACAATCCCGAGAGAGGCTGGCATTTACCCTGTGGATGGTGACAGGTTGAAAATGTCTCCTCTGGAGCAGGGTAGATATGACAATCTTCACAAGGGGGAAGATGGTGGAGGCCCTCTCTATCACTGCCCTTAGTGAAGTGGCCACCCTCTCCTGTTGGGCACACAGGTCATTGATCCCCGTGTGAATGATGATATGGCTGAGGGAGCCAAGCTGGCCCACAGTCAAGAGCTCCATAGCTCTCTCCCATAACTTTGCCACCTTTTTATATTTTGGAAAAATGTATTCTCTGATATAAACTTTCCATTGGAGTCCATCATTCATATAATGTTTGGTTTCTCGTCAGATCTGTGTAGGATGGCAGGAGTGATGGGAGTAATTACAGGCTGTGAGATGGGGATGGAGGGTGTCAGCTGGGTTGGTGCATTGGTTGGCTGGGTTGGTTGGGTTGGTTGGTGGGTTCTGATTCAGCTGTTGGCTTGGTCCTGGGTTTTTGTGGGACTCTTTGTAGAGTGGATGGTGGTGGCTGAGAAATTCCTGCCTTAGCTCATGTATCTCCTTCTGCAGGTCCTGGATGTGGCTGGTGTTGACTGTGCTGGACAGTTCCTCTCTAAGTCTGCACTCTTCCATCCTGAGAGCTTGGTTGTCCATCTCAACATTTTTCATTGCACAATGCAGCTCCCGGATCTCATCCCTATGCTGGCACTGTGGTATCCGGGACACTCAAATTAGTATGATAAGTTACATTTGGCATGGTTACATAAGACAGATGGTTTCTTAACATCTACGGGATCGGTGTCGCGTAAACGGGACAGTTGAGCTAGCGTGCGCTAATGTGATTAGCATGACTGTTGTAAGTAACAGCAAACTTTCCAGGACATAGACATGTCTGATATGGGAAGAAAGCTTACAAAAAAATAAAAAATAAAAAATAGTAATAATTGTATTGTTCATCTAACTGCACTGTCCAATTTACAGTAGCTATTACAGTGAAACAATACCATGCTATTGTTTGAGGAGAGTGCACAACACCAAAAAAAACGTATCACGGCAACTGGTTTGATACATTCACCTCTGAAGGTAAATCATGTACTTACATTTAGTAATCTTGCTCTGATTTGTCATCCTAAGGGTCCCAGAGATAAAATAGCATAGCATAGTTTTGTTTGATAAAATCAATTTTTATATTCAAATGTAGGAACTGGGTTATACAATTTGAACCCCTGCTGTCTCTGGCTCCACACCCACCCTGCCCGGCCATCTAGACGAGTGAATGTTAATGTATAACCTAATGATCCATCGTGTATGACATTCCTGGGAGTGTGTAAACTTATATTTTGTATTACCATATTGTTTTGTATGTTCTCTATAGCTATGTACTTGAAAATGTATCAATTGACCAATTCGGCACATTTGGGCAGACTTGATACAACATTGTCCAGGTTTGCAACGCTTCACTGGATCATTCTGAAACTTTGCACACACATAATCTGAATTGTGCTTAAACTGCAATATTATATTGTGGCCTTTCTCTTGCATTTCAAAGATGATTGAACCAAAAAATTAATAGAAAACGCATGTTTTTTAAATTTTTTTATTATCTTTTACCAGATCTAATGTGTTATTCTCCTACATTAATTTCACATTTCCACAAACTTCAAAGTGGTTCCTTTTAAATGGTTTCATGAATATGCATCTCCTATTTGTATTTGTATTTTTTTAATCATAGTTTTTCAAATTTGTTTTAGTGTTTTTTTTTAATCTTTTTTTGACCGCATCACTTCCAATCCCCCATGTTTTTTTTTCTCTCGCAAATATACACACACACACACACACACACACACACAGTGGGGAGAACAAGTATTTGATACACTGCCGATTTTGCAGGTTTTCCTACTTACAAAGCATGTAGAGGTCTGTAATTTTTATCACAGGAACACTTCAACTGTGAGAGACGGAATCTAAAACAAAAATCCAGAAAATCACATTGTATGATTTCTAAGTAATTAATTAGCATTTTATTGCATGACATAAGTATTTGATACATCAGAAAAGCAGAACTTAATATTTGGTACAGAAATCTTTGTTTGCAATTACAAAGATCATATGTTTCCTGTAGGTCTTGACCAGGTTTGCACACACTGCAGCAGGGATTTTGGCCCACTCCTCCATACAGACCTTCTCCAGATCCTTCAGGTTTCGGGGCTGTCGCTGGGCAATACGGACTTTCAGCTCCCTCCAAAGATTTTCTATTGGGTTCAGGTCTGGAGACTGGCTAGGCCACTCCAGGACCTTGAGATGCTTCTTACGGAGCCACTCCTTAGTTGCCCTGGCTGTGTGTTTCGGGTCGTTGTCATGCTGGAAGACCCAGCCACGACTCATCTTCAATGCTCTTACTGAGGGAAGGAGATTGTTGGCCAAGATCTCGCGATATATGGCCCCATCCATCCTCCCCTCAATACGGTGCAGTCGTCCTGTCCCCTTTGCAGAAAAGCATCCCCAAAGAATGATGTTTCCACCTTCATGCTTCACTGTTGGGATGGTGTTCTTGGGGTTGTCCTCATCCTTCTTCTTCCTCCAAACACGGCGAGTGGAGTTTAGACCAAAAAGCTCTATTTTTGTCTCATCAGACCACATGACCTTCTCCCATTCCTCCTCTGGATCATCCAGATGGTCATTGGCAAACTTCAGATGGGCCTGGACGTGCGCTGGCTTGAGCAGGGGGACCTTGCATGCGCTGCAGGATTTTAATCCATGACGGCGTAGTGTGTTACTAATGGTTTTCTTTGAGACTGTGGTCCCAGCTCTCTTCAGGTCATTGACCAGGTCCTGCCGTGTAGTTCTGGGCTGATCCCTCACCTTCCTCATGATCATTGATACCCCACGAGGTGAGATCTTGCATGGAGCCCCAGACCAAGGGTGATTGACCGTCATCTTGAACTTCTTCCATTTTCTAATAATTGCGCCAACAGTTGTTGCCTTCTCACCAAGCTGCTTGCCTATTGTCCTGTAGCCCATCCCAGCCTTGTGCAGGTCTACAATGTTATCCCTGATGTCCTTACACAGCTCTCTGGTCTTGGCCATTATGGAGAGGTTGGAGTCTGTTTGATTGAGTTTGTGGACAGGTGTCTTTTATACAGGTAACGAGTTCAAACAGGTGCAGTTAATACAGGTAATGAGTGGAGAACAGGAGGGCTTCTTAAAGAAAAACTAACAGGTCTGTGAGAGACAGAATTCTAAATGGTTGGTAGGTGATCAAATACGTATGTCATGCAATAAAATGCAAATTAATTACTTAAAAATCATACAATGTGATTTTCTGGATCTTTGTTTAAGATTCCGTCTCTCACAGTTGAAGTGTACATATGATAAAAATTACAGACCTCTACATGCTTTGTAAGTAGGAAAACCTGCAAAATTGGCAGTGTATCAAATACGTGTTCTCCCACTGTACATACATACATATAAATACACTTTTTAAAATATATTTCCCTTTATTACTTTCCAACCCCACCACCCCTTCCCTAATTGGAGTAAACTAGTGAACAACAACGCTTAGGCCTCTACTTTCAGCCCATACATACTACATACATCTTATGGACACCCTACCCTACAATAATTATATTTTGTTTGTTTTTATTCCTGAACTTCCTCTACCCTCAACCTCTCTGATCATTTTCATGATGTCCATCCGGTTTGCTTCTATATGCCATATCTTTCTAATTGTGCTCTTTCACAAAAGCTCCCAACCTATAACCTATATACTTATTATAGACACAGTATGCTTTACATTAGTTATCTAGTTGTTATTGGTCCCATCCTTCAGCTCCATTCAACACCTCCCATCTATCTCTTAACACCATCCATATTGGATTTCTATTTGCCATATATTTTTCAACTGTACTGTGATGTTTCACAAAAGTTCTGAACCCTTCTATTCTCATAGTTTCTACAGATTGTACATTGAAAAAAAAAATGTTTTGCTAAAAGTATCATTATAGTAGTGCTATCTGTAATGTTAGCTCCAGGTAAATATTGCAATCCTTCAGCCATTCCTGGACCTGTGACCAAAAACAAGCTACAAATGGACAGTACCAAAACAAATGATTCTGTCTCTTCGCAGCAACATCTGCAGAGCTGGGAAGATTGTATCCCCCATATAAATAACATTCTATTGGTAGCAAGAATTTTGTATAATAATTTAAATAGAAAAATTCTATGTTTTGAATCCGACGTCGTTTTGCGTATCAGTTCATAAACACTGTGCCATGGAATCGGTACGTCAAAAATCTCTTCCCAACTATTTTGCAATCTATATGGGACGGCTGTCAAATGTTTGGTCCTTAAATTAATGTAACGATCCCTGCAGTCTGAGTCGGTTTCTGTCTGGGTATTAGTTTTTCTGCTCGGGATCTCCAGTTTCCCGAGGGTTCTGGAACGCTCCCTGCCTGGTTGCCGGGCAACGTTGCTAGGGCGGGAGCTCTCTTGATTTCCGCACCTGCATCCCATCAGCAATCTGCACACCTGGTCCTGATCATCACCCTTCTTAGGCTCTGTCCTAACATCCATTCCCTGCCGGATCGTTAGCCATGAACAGTATGTTTGTCCGTGTATCAGCCTTGGAACTTCTAGCGTTAGTTTTGTTGTTTTGCACCTTTTTGACTTGCTGTATACTTACCTCCGTTTTGTTCTATCTGCAGTCACTCACCCGGAACCTTCACCCAACCTCTGCCTGATGGTCGGCGGCTGCCGAGCCATTACTGGACCTACCACTGCACCCTCAACAACCCATCCACGCCACCCGCTCTGTTCCCTGGATTATTCAGCCTCACTCGTGGATCTATTAAATAAACACTCACCTTTGTTTCAATTTACCTTGTCCTGGTCTGCTTCTGGGTTCTGGCTTAGTAAACCGTGACAGAACGATCCGGCCAGTAATGAACCCAGCGGACCTGGACTCTGTTCGCCATGCCATTACCCATCAGGAGAAGATGTTGGGCCATCATAGCACGGAGCTACAGGAGATCGCGTTGGCAGTTCGGAACCTTTCTACCGGTCTGACGGAGGTCCAGAACCAGCGCAAGTTTCCGGTGGAGGATCCACTACCGGTTTCACCCATCTCGCCTGCCGCTTCTGGAGCTGTGTCCTTCCGTGAGCCCAAGGTTCCGACGCCGGATAAATATGAGGGGGAGCTGGGAAGATGCCGTTCTTTCCTTATGCAGTGTGGGTTAGTGTTCGATCTACAGCCCTACTCTTATGCCACAGACAAGGCTAGGATAGCCTTTGTGATTGAGTTGCTGCGTGGTCGAGCGCTGGAGTGGGCTTCAGCCGTTTGGGAACGACAAGACCCCTGCATGGCTTCATACCAGGGGTTCACGGCCGAGATGAGGAAGCTCTTCGACCATTCCGTCCGAGGGGGGGACGCAGCTAGGCGCCTGTTTTCGCTTCACCAAGGAACTCGCAGCGTGGCCGACTTCGTGATCGAGTTCAAGACGTTGGCTGTGGAGAGTGGGTGGAATGAGGAGTCTCTGCAAGCGGCCTTTTACCAGGGTCTGTCGGAGCAGCTCAAGGATGAGTTGATCTCCTATCCGGAGCCTAGTGACCTGGACAGCTTGGTAGCCTTGTCTATTCGGGTGGATAATCGAGTCCGAGAGCGAAGGAGGGAGAAGCAATGGGTTCCGTCCAATCGATCAGCTTCTCAGGTTCCAGTCGGGTCGGGGATTGGACCAGAATACGTCGATCATCGTCCACCACACAGGATTAGTGGAGAGGTCCTGTCTCCCGATTCTGAACCAATGCAAGTAGGGCGGCACGGGTTAACCAAGGAGGAACGCCAACTCAGACGTAGGACTAACTGTTGCCTCTACTGTGGTGGTTCGGGACATTACCTCGCCACCTGTTCCCGGCGGTCGTCAAACTGCGCGGCTCGCTAAAGTTGGGAGGACTTTTAGCGAGCCAGTTTCGACCTCTCAATACCTCTGTCAGACCCCGTTTCCCGGCTACCCTTATGAACAGGAATCAGAGCTTAGCGATTAACGCTTTATCGATTCAGGTGCCGATGGAAGCTTTCTTGATGCCGAGTTGGTGGAACAGCTGGGGCTTTCCAAGGAGCAATTGCCGGAAGCCATTGAAGCGACCACTCTGAACGGCAGTAGTCTGGCACGTATCACGATGAGGACTGAACCGGTTAAGATGCTGTTGTCGGGGAATCATTCGGAGATGATTTCATTCTTCATTCTGCCGTCTTCCCATGTTCCTCTGGTCCTTGGATACCCCTGGCTGAAGGAACACAATCCCACGTTCGATTGGGTGACGGGCAAGGTAACGAGTTGGAGCCTTGATTGTCATGCTAACTGTCTCAAGACTGCCTGTCCCCATTCGGTTCCCAGTCAGGTGATTGAGGCTAAACCCCCAGATTTGTCCCTGGTTCCCGAGACATATCACGATTTGGGGGAAGTGTTCAGTAAGCAGAAGGCTCTGTCACTCCCTCCCCACCGACCATATGATTGTGCCATCAACCTGTTCCCTGGAGCTGTCTACCCCAAGGGAAGGTTATACAGTATCTCCCGACCTGAACGTGAGGCTTTGGAGACCTACATCAAGGAGTCCCTAGCTGCTGGTCTCGTTCGTCCCTCGTCATCACCCCTGGGGGGCAGGATTCTTCTTTGTGGGTAAGAAGGATGGCTCTCTTCGACCGTGTATTGATTATCGGGGGTTGAATGACATCACGGTCAAGAACAAGTATCCCCTGCCCTTGATGAGTTCTGCCTTCGACTCCTTACAGGGTGCTACGGTGTTCACCAAGCTAGACCTACGCAATGCGTATCACATGGTCCGGATCAGAGAGGGGGACGAGTGGTTGACGGGTTTCAATACACCGATGGGTCACTTCGAGTATCAGGTGATGCCGTTTGGACTGACCAATGCTCCAGCGGTATTCCAGAGTATGGTGAACGACGTCCTGAGAGATATGATCGGTCTCTTTGTGTTTGTTTACCTGGATGACATTCTGATCTTCTCGAAGGAACCTTCCGACCACGTCCAGCATGTCCGGCAGGTTCTGCAGCGATTGTTGGAGAATCGCCTGTTCGTGAAGGCCGAGAAGTGCGAGTTTCACGCCCACACGACATCCTTTCTCGGGTACATCATCTCCAGGGGAGAGATTAGGATGGACCAGGAGAAGGTTAGAGCGGTTCTGGAATGGGCCCAGCCCGGTACGAGATTGCAGCTCCAGAGATTTTTGGGGTTTGCGAATTTCTACCGCAGATTCATCCGGGATTACAGCCGTGTGGCCGCTCCGTTAACTGCCTTGACTTCCAGTATCAGGACCTTCAAGTGGAATCCGGAGGCGGATCGAGCGTTTCTGGATTTGAAGAGGCGATTCACCAACGCACCGATTCTCTCTCAGCCGGACACGGCCCGTCAGTTCGTCGTTGAAGTGGGACGCGTCTGATGTGGGAGTTGGCGCCATCCTGTCGCAGCGATGCTCCACGGACAGTAAACTCCATCCCTGCGCCTACTACTCTCGTCGCCTTTCGCCTGCGGAGAGGAATTACGATGTGGGTAACCGGGAGCTTCTCGCGGTGAAACTTGCCTTGGAGGAGTGGCGCCACTGGTTGGAGGGGGCGGAGCAACCGTTTATTGTCTGGACTGACCACAAGAATCTTGCTTACGTGCAATCGGCTAGACGTCTCAACTCCCGTCAGGCCAGGTGGGCGTTGTTTTTCGGACGATTCAATTTTTTCCCTGACGTTCCGACCTGGATCTAAGAACGGCAAGGCGGACGCCTTGTCCCGGATGTTCTCCAAGACGGAGGAGAGTGGGTCCAAGACCGAGACAATTCTCCCCCGGAACTGCGTCGTGGGAGCTGTTAGGTGGAAGATTGAGGAGGAGGTGATGGCGGCCCTTCGGGACGCAGCCCGGTCCCGGTAACGGTCCACCCGGTCGGTTGTTTGTGCCTGAGTCGGTTCGTCCTGCTGTCCTCAAATGGTCCCACGCCAGCAAGATGGCTTGTCACCCTGGCGTGGCTCGGACGATGGCGTTTCTTCGCAGACGTTTTGGTGGCCTGCCATGGCCGAGGATACTCGGGGTTATGTTGCTGCCTGTCCAGTGTGTGCGCAGAATAAGAGTACCAATCGGCCCAGCTCTGGACTACTTCACCCCCTTCCTATTCCCCGGCGACCATGGTCGCATCTGGCCCTGGACTTTGTCACTGGGTTGCCCGTTTCTGAGGGAAACACGGTCGTTCTGACTATCGTGGACAGATTCAGCAAGTTCGCCCACTTTGTGCCTATTGCCAAGCTTCCCTCTGCCTCGGAGACGTCCGAGATCCTGGTTAGGGAGGTTTTCAGGGTCCACGGTTTGCCCAGTGATATCGTTTCCGACCGTGGCCCTCAGTTTACCTCTGCTGTCTGGAAGTCCTTCTGTTTGGCCATTGGAGCTACAGTCAGCCTCACATCTGGTTTTCACCCCCAATCTAATGGTCAGGCGGAGAGAGCCAACCAGAAGATGGAATCCACGCTACGCTGCCTTGTCTCCTCCAACCCCACCTCCTGGGTCTCTCAGTTGCCTTGGGTTGAGTATGCCCACAATACTCTCCCTACATCTGCCACTGGGATGTCTCCCTTCCAGTGCCTGTATGGCTACCAACCTCCCTTGTTCCCTTCTCAGGAGAAGGAGCTCTCAGTGCCCTCTGTTCAGGCCCATATTCGTCGTTGCCACCGGACCTGGCATCGGGCCAGAAAGGCACTCCTTAGAGTTTCGGACCGGTATCAGCTCCAGGCGAATCGTCGCCGGGTCCCCGCTCCCACCTATACCATCGGAGATAGGGTCTGGTTGGCCACACGGGATCTTCCTTTACGGACTGAGTCTAGGAAGTTGTTACCGAAGTTCATTGGTCCGTTTGTGGTGGAGAAGGTGATCAATCCGGTGGCAGTTCGACTCAAACTACCGAGGACGCTCAGAGTCCATCCCACCTTTCATGTCTCCTGCCTCAAGCCTGTTCTCCTCAGTCCTCTGTTGCCTCCTCCGCCTCCTCCTCCTCCTCCTCGGATGATCGGAGGTGGTCCTGCCTACACGGTGCGACGCATCATGGATTCCAGACGGCGGGGCCGGGGTTTCCAGTATCTCGTGGACTGGGAGGGGTATGGTCCTGAGGAGAGGAGTTGGATTCCGCGGCGACAGATCCTAGATGCTGACCTCATTCGTGACTTCTACCGCCTCCATCCTGGCGCTCCGGGAGTCCGCCCGGTGGCGTTCGTCGGAGGGGGGGTACTGTAACGATCCCTGCAGTCTGAGTCGGTTTCTGTCTGGGTATTAGTTTTTCTGCTCGGGATCTCCAGTTTCCCGAGGGTTCTGGAACGCTCCCTGCCTGGTTGCCGGGCAACGCGTTGCTAGGCGGGAGCTCTCTTGATTTCCGCACCTGCATCCCATCAGCAATCTGCACACCTGGTCCTGATCATCACCCTTCTTAGGCTCTGTCCTAACATCCATTCCCTGCCGGATCGTTAGCCATGAACAGTATGTTTGTCCGTGTATCAGCCTTGGAACTTCTAGCGTTAGTTTTGTTGTTTTGCACCTTTTTGACTTGCTGTATACTTACCTCCGTTTTGTTCTATCTGCAGTCACTCACCCGAACCTTCACCCAACCTCTGCCTGATGGTCGGCGGCTGCCGAGCCATTACTGGACCTACCACTGCACCCTCAACAACCCATCCACGCCACCCGCTCTGTTCCCTGGATTATTCAGCCTCACTCGTGGATCTATTAAATAAACACTCACCTTTGTTTCAATTTACCTTGTCCTGGTCTGCTTCTGGGTTCTGGCTTAGTAAACCGTGACAATTAAACTGGTATACATTTTTATTTATCACAATTTTCTTTAACCAATTATGTTCTTTAATGCAGGGCCGACAGACAAGTTCTTTACTTTTTCCCCCTTCCACTTTCCTCTTCCATTTTTGCGGTAATGCTGCAATTATTTGGTTGTAATTTTGGGTAGAGCAGACATTTCCATATGTTTTTGTTAGCTGCATGTGTGACATAACTCCACCAGTCCTACCTATGATATTATTTACGAAGATTATACCTTTTTTAAACATTTTTTCTAAAAGTAATGCTTTTTTATTAATGAGTATATTTGAGTTTAAACACAATATTTGTTGCAATATTTGTTCTGTCATTTCTGGAGGATTAAATTGAAATTGCAACCAACTTTCTATGGCTTGTTTTAGAAATGATGATATTTGGGAGATGATTTCCTTTTCAAAAAACTAAAAGTGAGAGGTTGTAATCTGAATAAAGGGAAAAAGGCCATTCTTGAACATGGGGTGAGACAATCTTACTAATTTGCTAGAGAACCATTCCGGATTTAAGTATAACTTTTGTATGACTGAAGCTTTTAGTGACAGGTCTAATGCTTTAATATTTTATAATTTCTGTCGTCATATTCATTATATGAATAGGCCTGTTTAATTTTGTCTGGCTTGCCGTTCCAAATAAAATTGAATATGTTTTGCTCATATAATAAAATCAACTGTTTGCTAGGCGTAGGCAAGACCATATGCAAATAGGTAAACTGGGATAATACTAAAGAGTTAATCAGGGTGATTTTTCCACAAATTGACAGGTATTTACGTTTCTATGGTAGCAAGATCTTATCTATTTTTGCTAATTTTCTATTCAAATGTATTGGAGTGAGATCATTTATTTCATTTGGGATATGTATTCTGAGTATATCCACATCACCAATCAGACCGTTTTATTGGTAAACTACATGGTAATGTAAAATTTATATTTTTTAGTGATCCAATCCTTTGGTTGTAATCCAGAGCGGTTAGACAATGTATCTAGATCCTCTATGAGGCTGTGGAGGGATTCAAGTTGTGGATTTAAAAGAAAACATGACTCATCAGCGTACAATGACACCTTTGTTTTAAGCCCTAGATTTCTTGATATTATTGTTGGATCTGATTTTAACAGCTAACATTTCTATGGCCATAATAATTAGATATGCCAATAACGGACAACTTGGTTTTACTCCCCTTGACAGTTTAAAACTTTCTGAGAAATAACCATTATTTACTATTTTACACCTAGGGTTACTATACATGATTTTAACCCATTTTATAAGAGATTCTCCAAAATTGAAATGCTTCAGGCATTTATATATAAACTCCAGTCATACTTTATCAAAAGCAGGCCTGGTTTCCCACATTTTTCATAGTGTTCTATTGTTTCAAGTACTTGCCTTATATTATCTCCAACGTATCGTCCATGTAAAAAACCTGTCTGATTCGAATGAATGATGTCCGACAATACCTTTTTAATTCTATGCGCTATACATTTTGCTAGAATTTTTGAATCACAACACTGAAGTGTAAGGGGCCTCCATTTTTTTTATGGACTGGATCTTTATATTTCCCACTTGTATCCTGTTTCAGTAATAATGAAATCAGACCTTCTACTTGAGTGTCTGATAATCTACCATTTACATAGGAGTGGTTAAAACATGCTAATAACGGTCCTCTAAGTATATCAAAAAAATGTTTGGTATACCTCGACTGGTATGCCATCCAACCCTGGAGTTTTCCCAGACTTAAAGTCTTTAATTGCATCCAGAAGTTCCTCCTTTGTAATTTCACCTTCACAATAGTCTTTCTGTATGGCTATTCATTTTACATTATCAATTTTAAAAAATCTGTACAATTAGCTTCAGTTAGAGGAGATGGAGACGACTGAAGCGAAAACATATGCTTAAAGTACTTTGCTTCCTCCTTCAGTGACTCCATCATTTGTAACCAGTTTCAGTAAATTATTTTTGCATATCCTTGCTTCAGGTCCTGAGCTACAGGGAGTTAGATTTGGGTACGTCATTTTAGGCGAATATTTAAAAAAAGGGTCCGATCCTTAAGAGGTTAAACCAAAAACGAAAGAGGGTGGGCGTATAGCGCGAACGTCTAGCAACCCAAAGATTGCTAGTTCGAATCTCATCATGGACAATTTAAGGTTTTAAGCAACTTTTCAACTACTTACTACTTTTTAGCTACTTGGCAACTACTTAGCATGTTAGCTAACCCTTTCCCTAACCCTAACCTTAACACTTTTAGATAACCCTTCCCCTAACCTTAACCCTTTAACCTAACTACTAAACTTAACCCTAACCTTAACCCTAACCCCTAGCCTAGCTAATGTTTGCGAGCTAGCTAACGTTAGGCACCTAGCCACCTAGCTAGAATTCATTATTTCCTTGTTCGCTTTTAGGATGAAGTCTGCCCTTTTTGAATGTCTTTTTTCCTGACTCACTTCTTAAATTTTCAGGATACGTGATGGCAAGGTCTCTAAAACAATGCTTAGAGAATGCATCCATCTTCATCGCCATGGTGACCTCTTTAAACAATGCCGCTCTAGAATGAATCAATTAAGATACTCTCTCAATGTTGAGAATGTTCCCACCGGCTTTCCAAGTGCTCTTTTGCTTGTTTGTTTGCTTGTCTGAATGCTTTTTCCCTATCAAGGCCTTAACTATCCTCTAGAAATCCCTCATAAATCCTTCCTCTTTCTTCCTGTGCTTCCTTGGTTTTGTGTTTATTTTATGTACTAATTATTTTTGTTGTCCTTGTTGAGATAAGTCACCCAATCCCATTCCTTCCTTGTGTTGCCTGATGATTCAGCAGATGAGCCTTGCAAGAACCATGTCGATCAATATCTCAAAATCTCTACAAACTATTTCCACAAATTAAAAGTTTCTTCCAATTCCTCTAGATGTGCAGAACACAGCAATGCACTAAAATAACTAAACTGTTTACATATAATAAAATAATTTAACAAAAAATGTCAATGTAAAGAGGAGCTCTTCTGAACCGCAGAGTGAAGGAAAAGCAGCCAACAAGTGCTCAGCATATGTGGGAACTCCTTCAAGACTGTTGGAAAAGCGTTCCAGGTGAAGCTGGTTTAGAGAATGCCAAGAGTGTGCAAAGCTGTCATCAAATATAAAATAGATTTTGATTTGTTTAACACTTTTATGGCTACTACATGATTATATATGTGTTATTTCATAGTTTTAATGTCTTCACTATTATTCTACAATGTAGAAAATAGTAAAACATTAATAAAAACCCTTGAATGAGTAGGTGTTTCCAAACTTTTGACTGGTACTGTACACCCCCAGGAACAATATTAAATTATTATTATTTTTTTTTACATTTTCTGACAAGCGATCACTTAGATATGGTCATTTTCATGTAAAAAAAATGTTTTATGCTCCATTTTCAATGGCACTTTGAAGTCAACCCAGGTTGGGCTGGCCTCGGTGGGCTAGCTCAAATTGCATTTCCACTGCCTCCAGAAATGCGAAATTATGTAATGTTGCTAGGTAGCCAATATGTGACTGCAGCTGGCTTCTCTAATGTTGTTAGCTAGCTAGATAGAAATATGTTGAAGAATTTAATTCACCCTCACCATGTTGTAACTAATGTTACCCCATACCCCTGCCAGTGCCAGCCAGACATAGAGACATGTATTTAGTTTGCTGAAATTAGCTAGCTAGCTAAACAGTTAGCGTCATCCCTAGCATAACAACCTAGCTAGCTAGTTTGATTCCTACCTTGCTTGCCCTGGCATTGGCTATTAGCTAGCTAGCTAACCAAGCAAATTAGCTCACGTTAGCTAGCTAGCTAGCTTGTTTCAACTCTGATTTGCTAGCTAACGTTAGGTAGCTAGCATTCGAGGGCTGACTGTTCTTATAAACGTTTATTGTGTAGTGCAAAAATGAATGAAGGATCTAGCTATGGTGGTAATTCGTGTCATGTCTGACTACTGCAGTAATGCTTGTCCATGTGCTAGCTAACAGCAACAAGCCCAGACGAGCTATCTAAATGTTGTGTCAGCATCCAGCAGTGATCAGCTTGATGGTTGCATAGTAACGGCGTCCAAGCATGAATTCTAATTGAGCTGACACCAGTTGTGAAACTGGGCTGCGCTGGCCGGGGTTTCCCTCAACCCAGCTCGAATTTGAGAATTCCATTCGAGTCAGCTCGATTTTTGGCCCTAATTTTATGTGCCAGTGGAAACAGGGCTTTAGAATCTTTGGAAATTAGTAGATATTGCAGTAAATAAAACCTGATAAAAACATATGTCTTGGCCAGGACCGGAGTCTACACAGACCTGCCAATTAGAGCTACAGTATGCCTTTATGCAAAACAAGCCATTTGCCAAAAGGGCCTGCCATCATTCACTTTGAACTGGACTGTGTGTTTACAGGCAGTTGCAATAGCGTAACTTTAGATCAGAACGCATTCAGCAAAAGTCACAAAATTCACCTGAATGGATTTCTGCAAATATGTAAATACCACGGAAGTCCTCTTACATTTGGGAACCTTACAGTCCTATTGATCAAACAACCATAAAAAGGTAGGCTATCTTTCCCTATATGCACATCAACAACAACAAGATCAATAACTAATGCTAGCCAGAGCAAGATGAGCTAAAATCTAACGAAGGATCATTAGATAATAATATGCCATTTAGCAGACGCTTTTATCCAAAGCGACTTACAGTCATGCGTGCATAATTTTTTTATTTTTTTTGTGTATGGGTGGTCCCGGGGATCGAACCCACTACCTTGGCGTTACAAGCGCCGTGCTCTACCAGCTGAGCTACAGAGGACCATATTTGATACCATTCCACTGATTCCCCTCCAGGAATAATAAACCCTCTCAAAACTTTTCAGCTAGTTGGCCGTCGAAATTGCACTGTTAAATGATGGGTAATAGTACGTAGCCTGTTCTTCCATCTGCAGCTTGCCTGCCAATGCATGCTTGTCCTAAAGTTGGCTAGCTTGCATGCTAGATACTTCCAAATACAAATGAGAGAACACCTCTCTGACCATTTTACTCGCCCTAGCAGAGCTGGTTAGGCTGTTTACATGTTCTCTAGAGCGTTCGTGACTAACTATAACTTTTTTTGCCTACTTTTACTGACACTGGTCATATTCAGCAGGTGTTGCGCATTCAGTTATTCAGTTATTCTGCGCTCAGGCACACTCAGACAAGAGTGCTCTGAATTCGGAGTACATAGCCAGAGTGAATTTACGAACACAAGAAATATGCTAACTGGATAAGAGTCATTCAAGTTCAGCACAGCTAGCTAGGTAGCTAGCAAAGCCATTCACGTCTTGCTAGCTAACCAAATATCACCTGCATCTCTAGCTGTGTATCCACCGAAAAACGATATGAGGGGGAAAAGTCAGTGATTCACCCGCTCCTCCAATGACAGCTATGTAGCTAACGTTAGGCTCCGTGTTTTTAGCTTGCTACATCAATAGATACGCTAGCCTATTAGCCACGTTATGACTAACTTGTGATCATTGCCCTTGCTTGATTGCATTGACATTCACAGCCTTACTTACATTCGTCTGTTTTTGTTCAAAATATTGAGTCATTGAAACTGAAACAGTGCATCCCGAATGGAGGCAGCAAACAATGTAGTGGGCAGGCCAGCTGTGATTTTTAACCTGATAGCAATATATTTTTGACTACCAAGAAATGTATTGGTGAATTATATGAATCATGCATTGAACTGCATCCAGCTGTTCTGCCAACAATGCCTTACTGTATGTCAAAAGTTGGTTTTGTAGCATAAACTGGCAATTTCATATTTTTTACAGATATTATGACTGTCTGTTTGTTTGATATCTGCGAAGTAGTTAAAACGTTTTCAATTCCACTTTAAGTGCTGCTGTTCATGGAATTGGTTGCTAGGAGATGATATAATATCTCCTTGCCCCCCAGAAGGCAAATAGAATGCTCTGCACCTTATTGTGACGTTTTATTGATAATGACCTATTCAAACAGTCCAAACAGTCTAATTCCAATTCCATTCCAAATGTCATACCTCAAAGATTGTTTAAATTTCTAATTGAATTGAACATAAACTCCCATTTCATGAGTGAATTCAATAATTGTTTATTAGAATTTCAAATTCATTGGAATTGACCCTGGGTAATATTATCAACATTTTGCTTTTAACAACCATCTAGGTGATTCAGTGCAATATGCCTATCACATTTTTTAAAATATCAGAATTGGTTAAAAAAAAGGATGTCAACATATAGTATTATGCATGTCAACATATAGTATTAGGCAATAATTTAGAATAGGCAAAGTGATCGTGTCATGCGAAAATGATATCAAACCTTTTACCATTGCAACATTTGATGTACAGTCACATTCACCGTGGTTGTCTGAAGTGTGCTATACAGTTCACAGCTGGCAATGCCTCATGCCGCAATTGTTTCAAATGATGGAGAATAAGTAATGTCAATGAGTGTCATCACAAGGGTTGTGTTCCCCTGCTCAGACGTTTCTGATGCATGCTAGATTTTACAACACCTGTATTTTACGTATCTGCTAACAACATCATCATAGCAATCTGGTGCCCGACATCACAGTCGAAGACTTGGCACGCAACCATTGGTCTGAGCAGGGGGACACGACCAATGTTCCCTCTAAGCTGTGCACCCGCAGTAGCCCGAGACAGCCGCACAGCTCCCCCAGGACTACCTCCAGAAATATCAGCCCACACTGAGAAGCACGAGATTGAAATTCACTCAACTTTCTAGAGCAGTGGTCACATCGATCTCCAAGGCATTCCTAGTCGATCGCCAAACATTTCTGTAAAAAACCCAAAGATAAAGCCTTGTGTTCCTATTTATTTTTTGTCTCGGATGTTGCTAATGGGTGCACCTGATTCAGCTGCACTGCGCGCCGGGTAGGCGAACTGTTGCCATTTTGAACCATTTCATGTGTCTGAAGGTACAAACTCTGTCACGCCCTGACTCTAGGACTCGTATTTGTTGAGTCAGGGTGTGTATTTTCGGTGTCGTGTTGTGCTATGTTTATTGTCTATGGTTAGATCTAGTATGTATAGATCTATGTTGGCCTGAGTGGTTCCCAATCAGAGGCAGCTGTTGCTCGTTGTCTCTGATTGGGGACCATACTTAGGCAGCCTTTTGGCACCTGTTAGTGGTGGGATCTTGTTCCGTGTAAGGTATGTTGTGTGTATGCTACCTTGGACTTCACGTTTCATTTGTTGTTTTGTCATGGTGTTTATTCGTTAAATAAACATGTATGCTTATCACGCTGCGCCTTGGTCCTTCTCGTTCGTAAACGATCGTGACAGAAGATCCCACCATACGAGGACCAAGCAGCGTGTCCAGGAGCAGACAGCCTGGACATGGGAGGAGATCCTGGATGGGAAGGGATCCTGGACTTGGGGGGAGATTCAGGCTGGGATGGATCTGCGTCCTTGGGAGGAGACAATGGAGGCGCGATATAGAGAGGAGCAGCGGCAACGCGGACGGCGCCAACAGTGCCGACGACGGAGACCCGAGAGGCAACCCCAATAATTTTTTTTTGGGGGGGGCACACGGTGTGGACGACGAGGCAGCGACAGGGCGGATCTGCAGGTTAGGAGGCCACCTGGTTACGGGGGCTATTGGTCTAGAGGGAGCAGGAGTTATTTGGTCAGAGGGAGGAGCTACAGGAGGCTATAAGGGAGAAGGAGAGTGTAGAGGCACGGCGAGAGGAGCTGGTTAGGCAGCAGAAGGAGCGGGGGTTTATAAAGGAACCCAGTCCCGCTCCTAGCACCAAGCAAGTGGTGCGTGTCGCCAGTCCGGTCCGGCCTGTTCCTGATCCACGCACTAAGCCAGTGGTGCGTGTTCCCAGTACGGCCCGACCCATTACTGCTCCCCGCACAAGGCCAGTGGTGTGTGTTCCCAGTACGGCCCGACCCATTCCTGCTCCCCGCACTAAGCCAGTGGTGCGCGTCGCCAGCCCGGTCCGGCCTGTTCCTGTCCCTCGCATCAAGCCAGTGGTGCGCGTCGCCAGCCCGGTCCGGCCTGTTCCTGCTCCCCGCACCAAGCCAGTGGTGCGCATCGCCAGCCCGGTACGGTCTGTTCCTCGCACCAAGCCAGTGGTGCGCGTCGCCAGCCCGGTCCGGCTTGTTCCTGCTCCCCGCCAGTGGTGCGCGTCGTCAGCCCGGTTCGGCCCGTTCCTGCTCCCCGCACGAAGCCAGTGGTGCGCGTGTCCAGTCCGGCAAGGCCCGTGCCTGTTCCACCGGTGCCTGGTCCGGCACCGGTCAGCTGCTCCACTCCGGAGCCAGAGCAATCCGCTCCACTGGGGTCCAGTCCAGCTCCGGTCAGCGGCTCCACTCCGGAGCCAGAGCAATCCGCTGCACCGGGGTCCGGTCCAGCTCCTGTCAGCTGCTCCACTCCAGAGCCAGAGTGATCCGCTCCACCGGTGCCTGATCCAGCTCCGGTCAGCGGCTCCACTCCGGAGCCAGAGCAGTTCGATCCACCGTCGTCGGGTCCAGCTCCAGTCAGCGGTTCCAGTCCAGACTCAGACGTCAGCCCCTCTCCAGGTTCGGGGTCTCCCACACCAGGGTCCAGACAGGGCTTGGTACGTCGTGGGAGGAAGGCGAGGGGAAGCAGTGCGCCGAGGTCCAGACCAGACCAGGGGCGCCACAGGGAGGTGGAGAGTAAATGGTGGTCACGCCCGGAGCCGGATCCGCCTCCGAGGCGGAATGCCCACCCGGCCCCTACCCTGTTATGTTTATGTGGCGCGGTCGGAGTCCGCACCTTTGGGGGGGGTACTGTCACGCCCTGACTCTAGGACTCGTATTTGTTGAGTCAGGGTGTGTATTTTCGGTGTCGTGTTGTGCTATGTTTATTGTCTATGGTTAGATCTAGTATGTATAGATCTATGTTGGCCTGAGTGGTTCCCAATCAGAGGCAGCTGTTGCTCGTTGTCTCTGATTGGAGACCATACTTAGGCAGCCTTTTGGCACCTGTTAGTGGTGGGATCTTGTTCCGTGTAAGTTATGTTGTGTGTATGCTACCTTGGACTTCACGTTTCGTTTGTTGTTTTGTCATGGTGTTTATTCGTTAAATAAACATGTATGCTCATCACGCTGCGCCTTGGTCCTTCTCGTTCGTAAATGATCGTGACAAACTCTGCCTTCCCAGCGGGCCCAGAGAGCAAATCAAGTGCACTATATGTCTACCATTTAAAACCATGACTAGAGAGAGACTGTCAACGAATACAGCAAAAGCTGCTGATTTTTATTTATTTAATGTTTAACTTCTTACTCAGCACTGTCAACACTTATATACACCATAAAATGCACGTTCTTTCTATTTCCACTCAGCACTGCAGCAGTAATGAATGAGTAGGAAAGTGTATAGGCTTGCGTTGTTATTATTAGCGGCTTGGGTCTTTTTTAATATCGAGGAATATTTATATTTTCTCATAGGAGTAATACAATGAATTTGTGCATGAGGCAGAAATAATGCGGTGCGAATCATGTTGTTTCGCCATCAGCTTGAAGACGGTGTCCCTTTTTGGTCAGTGTCAGTGGAGGAAAGGGAGAGCGGAGGGATTGTCACGATCGTTTATGGAAGATACGGACCAAGGCGCAGCGTGATAAGCGTACATTTTATTAAGTACTTAACTCACGACAAAACAACAAACAAACAAAACGTGAAGTCCTAGGTTACACAAAACAAACCTTAACGGAACAAGATCCCACCCAGACTAGTGCCAAACAGGCTGCCTAAGTATGGTCCCCAATCAGAGACAACGAGATACAGCTGCCTCTGATTGGGAACCACCCTGGCCAACATAGATCTAAACGATCTAGAACATCAACATAGAAAATAACATAGAAACTCCACACTCTGGCTCAACATTTAAGAGTCCCCAGAGCCAGGGCGTGACAGGGATGTTGAGAGGCAGACCCTCAGTCTGCTGCTCTCTCCCTCCGAGGAGACTGACCATCAGATGCAGGCACCATCAGCCCAGTAAAATAAAAATAAAAAGCTAATTATGTAAATGTATGCTCACTCAGCTGTGCCTCACAAGTAATACAACAACAGATCTATTACCAGTGTGATCATGTCGCCTACCTCAAATTTTGAAACATTTTTTTAAAAAATGGCCGAACAACAATACATTGGCAGGGCAATTCAAGCAAAGCTAATTTGCGGTGATAATTGTCAGGGGTGCTGAAGGTGGGTGTGGTGCAGGAATCAAGCACAGGACGCAGAAGCTAAGTCCAAAAGACTTTAGTGAATTATTCACGTAGTACCCGAGAACAATAAGCCCGGAGGCGAAATAAAGGCGCACACAGGCGTCAAACAAAAGGCGCACTAACATGTGCGAAAACCTCTCCAAACAACGGAGGGAAGATACGTAGCTCAGAACACCAAACAGAGGAGCAATCACACACAACACCAAACAGACACAACGAGAACTAAATAGGACACTAATGAGGACTAACTAGACACAGGTGTACAACATCAAGACAAAACCAAACGAACATGAAACATAGATCGGTGGCAGCTAGTACTCCGGGGACGACGACCGCCGAAACCAGCCCGAACAAGGAGGAGGAGCAGCCTCGGCCGAAACAGTACCCCCCCCTTGACGCGCGGCTCCAGCCGTGCGCTGACCCCGACCTCGGGGACGACCAGGAGGGCGCGGAGCAGGGCGCGCGGGATGGTCCCGGTGGAACTCCGACAGGAGAGATGGGTCTAGGATGTCCCTCCGTGGCACCCAGCACCGCTCCTCCGGGCCGTACCCCTCCCACTCCACGAGATACTGGAGACCCCCCATCCGGCGTCTTGAGTCCAAGATGGACCGAACGGTGTACGCCGGAGCCCCCTCAATGTCCAGTGGGGGCGGAGGAGTCTCTCCTATCTTACCTTCCTGGAGTGGACCAGCTACCACCGGCCTGAGAAGAGACACATGGAATGAGGGGTTAATATTATTATATTCCACAGGCAGATATAACCTATAACACACCTCGTTCAATCTTCTCAGAACTTTGAAAGGCCCCACAAACCGCCGACCCAGCTTCCGGCAGGGCAGGCGGAGGGGTAGGTTTCTGGTAGAGAGCCAGACTCGATCTCCGGGTGCGTACACCGGCCCCTCACTGCGGTGGAGATCGGCGCTCGCCTTGTGACGACGGATGGCCCGCTACAGGTGGACGTGTGCAGCGTTCCACGTCTCCTCCGAGCGCCTCATCCAATCATCCACCGCAGGGGCCTCGATCTGGCTCTGCTGCCAAGGTGCCAGAACCGGCTGGTAACCTAACACACATTGGAAGGGGGTTAGGTTAGTAGAGGAGTGGCGGAGAGAGTTCTGGGCCATCTCGGCCCAGGGAATGTACTGAGCCCACTCCTCAGGCCGGCCCTGGCAATACGACCTCAGAAACCTACCCACATCCTGGTTGACTCGTTCTACCTGCCCGTTACTCTCCGGGTGGTACCCCGAGGTAAGGCTCACCGAGACCCCCAAACGCTCCATGAACGCTCTCCATACTCGGGTGGTAAACTGGGGGCCTCGATCAGACACTATATCCTCGGGTACCCCGTAATACCGGAAGACGTGGGTAAATAGTGCCTCTGCGGTTTGTAGGGCAGTAGGAAGACCCGACATAGGGAGAAGACGACAGGCCTTAGAGAACCAGTCCACAACGACCAGGATGGTGGTATTCCCCTGAGAGAGGGGAAGGTCTGTCACAAAATCCACCGAGAGGTGGGACCATGGTCGTTGTGGAACGGGCAGGGGTTGTAACTAACCCCTGGGCAGGTGTCTGGGCGCCTTACACTGGGCGCACACCGAGCAGGAGGAGACATAAACCCTCACATCCCTGGCTAACGTGGGCCACCAGTATTTAGTGCTAAGACAATGCACTGTCCGGCCAATACCCGGATGTCCAGAGGAGGGTGACGTGTGAGCCCAGTAAATGAGTCGATCCCGAATCTCGAGCGGAACGTACTTCCGACCCTCAGGACACTGTGGAGGGCTGGGGTCGGTACGCAACGCTCGCTCGATTTCAGCATCGACCTCCCACACCACCGGTGCCACAAGACAAGACTCCGGTAGTATGGGAGTAGGCTCAACGGACCTCTCCTCCGTGTCATACCGCCGGGACAGCGCATCTGCCTTACCATTCTGGGACCCAGGGATGTACGTGATTTTAAATACGAACCTGGTGAGAAACATACTCCATCGAGCCTGGCGAGGGTTCAGTCTCCTCGCTGCCCGGATGTACTCTAAGTGTAAGCTAAGCTAAGTCCAAAAGACTTTGGTGAATTATTCACGTAGTACACGAGAACAATAAGCCCGGAGGCGAAATAAAGGCGCACACAGACGTCAAACAAAAGGAGCACTAACATGTGCGAAAACCTCTCCAAACAACGGAGGGAAGATACGTAGCTCAGAACACCAAACAGAGGAGCAATCACACACAACACCAAACAGACACAACGAGAACTAAATAGGACACTAATGAGGACTAACTAGACACAGGTGTACAACATCAAGACAAAACCAAACGAACATGAAACATAGATCGGTGGCAGCTAGTACTCCGGGGACGACGACCGCCGAAACCTGCCCGAACAAGGAGGAGGAGCAGCCTCGGCCGAAACCGTGACAATAATGTATTGGGCCAATAGCTTACTGCTCAAACCTTATTGCTACAGTGCTGCTTTGAATTGGTTAATGTTGCATAGGCTTACGTTTTTTAAGTCATGTCAAAAAACAACAATCTGAGCGGTAGATCTCGGTTTGCATTTTGACTCAGAAAGTGATCTTAACTCAGATAAGGTTGGTGACCACTGTTGTAGAGTTTTCCCTGTTAACACTATCAACGTTTCCCTTTACTGTGGCAATTGTGATCCAATCAACGCAATATTAGCCACTTTCAATGCAACATACCGAAACAAAACAAACTATACAAGATATTTTGTTGTAGGCAGAAAGCATTCGAGTAGGATTCTATTGCATTGACACGCACTACTCTGTCGCCTGTACTCTACACAGACCGGTGCGGCATAAACAATCAGAGCTGCAGTAGGCCTATATGCAAATAGACCATTGCCATATATGGATCTGTGCCATTTACTTTTAACTGGATTGTGTTTACAGCATGAGCAGTTTTGAGTAGACGTGCTTGTTTTGAGATCAAAGTGAGAGCTGCATGTAGCCACGTGTGCACATTTTGTTCATGTCCTTTTCTAGTTAGTGAGTTATTAGCCCAGTTATAGATCATTTGTAGTCAGCAATAGGGGAGTGATTGCTTCCTACAAGAGCACAAAACGTGTACATTTCTAGAGATCTTTGAAAAGCGAGTTAGGTAAAGATGTTTATTTTTGTCTTAAATGGGCAGTGTTGTATATTGAGACAGGCTTGAATAAGTTAGGCAGAGGGTAGCATAATTTGTCTGATTCTCTGTAATAACGGTATGAGAATAATAATGCATTTTATTTTGTAAAGTGGTCTCTTGCGTCAAAAAACACAACATAATTTTCATTCACCTCCTTGTCTGAAGGACAAATGGATAAACAGGTTAATGTCAAGCCCTGCATGTTTTTTCTTCAAAAGTCTCATGGAATGTAGGCCTACATTGAACACCACACATTGGCTGCTACTGTAAGCTGAAAGATAGAACAGCTATTTCCATGTAAAACATTTTAAACTGTAACTTAAAGGGGGTACAGCCTGTGTTCACAATAAACGCACGCTGGAAGTTGCACAGCACGCTGGAAGTTGCACAGAATTTTCACAACGGTCAAGTTTGCGCTCAGCAGACTTGAAATTTGCTCAGTGCCGGAATAAATTGGGATTATTGACAGACCCATCTTTTCTTTGTGGTATCTCAAGCTGACGTGATTACCAGTTTGTCTGAGCTGTGTCTTACAGTTTTTTTGGATTGCTTACACACTAAAATTAAAAGTAGTACACTATTAGCAAAACCTTACACTCAAGAAGCAAAACATCAGCCCATATTTGCACAACTATAAGCACATTGTCAACCTTACACTTGTTGCAAAACTCTACACACAGTGATTTGCAAAACACTAAACACACTTAACATACATTACACACAAAAATCTATCATGAAGTCACGTCCTTGCAATACCAAAGCACTGACTGTCAAATTACCACACCGTCCAACCAATTGGTTCAACACAGTCATCAGGTGTGCAAACACTCGTTTGCTTAATTGTAGACACACCAATCAGGTTTATAAGCACTATAAAAAGCAGCAGGTGAGTTCATCGGTCTTCAAGCACAATGGAAAGAGTCAGAGAAAGAGTAAGACGAGGAGGAGGAGGAGGAGGAGGAGGAGGAGGAGGACGACGAGGAGGAGGAGGAGGAGGAGGACGACGAGGAGAACGAGGAGGACGAGGAGGACGAGGAGGAGGACGAGGAGGACGAGGAGGAGAACGAGGAGAACGAGGAGGACGAGGAGGACGAGGAGAACGAGGAGGACGAGGAGGACGAGGAGAACGAGGAGGACGAGGAGGAGAACGAGGAGGAGGAGGAGGAAGGGGAGGAAGAGGAAGACAAGAAGGTGCTCAAAGAGGACCGAATCTGACAAATGAGATCCGCGCAACACTGGTTGACCACATTGTCAACCACGGCCTGACGCTGAGGGAGGCTGGACTGCGAGTACAGCCAAATCTAAGCCGATATACAGTGGCAAGTGTGATGAGAACATTTCGACTGGAAAATAGGTATTGTAAAAATATCATCATATCAAAAACATCTGCACGGTTTCAGTAACTGCTTACAGTACTATATTCTATGCACTATCAGCACTTCTGTTACCTTTTCCTGTGAAATTACTGTACTATTGTATACTGTTTTTTTTTCTACATAGGATTGAGGGTCAGGGACGACAAGGGGGAAGGCCTCCTATGTTCACAGAACAGCAAGAGAGGGAGATAGTAAACATGGTTTTGGCCAACAATGCTATAACACTCAAGCAGCTCCAAGCTAACATTGTCAATAACCACGCCATTTTCAACGATATCCATCAGGTCTCAACATCAACACTGGCACGCATCCTAAAAAAAAACATATTCAAATGAAGCAAATTTATCGAGTGCCTTTCGAGCGCAATTCCGAAAGGGTGAAACGACTGCGGCATGATTATGCAGAGGTATGTATTCACTTTAGCAGTGTGATCTTGCATACTGTCTCATAATCTTTTACTGTACTGTAATATGTATACTAGATCTACACTGAACTACACAATTTTGCCTGACACTGTTTTTCAGAGAGTTTTACGAATGGATGGAGAGGAGATCCAGCATGAGTTCATTTACGTAGATGAGGCTGGGTTCAACCTGACGAGAACACGAAGGAGGGGAAGAAACATCATTGGCCACAGGGCTATAGTCAATGTCCCAGGGCAACGTGGGGGTAATATAACACTCTGTGCAGCCATTACACAGAATGGGGTCCTCCACCGCCATGCCCATATGGGCCCCTTACAACACAGCACTCATACTTACATTCTTGGACCAATTGCACAACATAACAGCAGCAAATCAAATCGATCATATGCAATACATTGTTGTCTGGGACAATGTGTCTTTCCACCGCTCTGCTCTGGTTCAGAACTGGTTTCAGCAACATCCACATTTCACCGTCCTATATCTTCCACCATACTCTCCATTCCTCAACCCTATAGAAGAGTTTTTCTCGGCATGGCGGTGGAAGGTATATGATCTCCGTCTCCAGGCTGAGGTACCCCTCATCCAAGCCATGGAGGAGGCCTGTGACCAGATGGAGGTAGCAGCAATGCAAGGATGGATTCGTCATTCAAGACGTTTCTTTCCAAGGTGTCTTGCTAATGACAACATTGCCTGCGATGTTGATGCAATTCTCTGGCCAGATCCAGCTAGGCGAAGAGACAATGTTTAGTTATTTAAAAAAAAAAAAATTGAACTTACAATACGTAAAGTGACGTTTGGTTACAGTATTATGAATCTCCATGTCAACATTTTGGGCGTGTTGAGAAATAAATGAGTTTCTTCAGTCTGCAACATTGGTCTTGTGTAGTGTTTGGTGAATTTACATTATATTTGTACTTTGTTGAGAGTAGCCTACTCTAATCATAGGGAAGTAGAAGTGCTAAAAGTGTTTTAGGTTCATCACAGCAGAGTGTAACTCGTGCAAACAGAGTATAGTAATGTAAAACGTGTGTGTTTCATATGGTAACAAAGTGTGGTTTTTAAAAAGAAGTGTATAGTTTTTACAAGAGTGTTTAATTTTGCAAAGGATCTGTAGTGTTTTGCTAATTGGGTGTGTGGTTGTGCTAATTGTGTGTAGTGTTTTGAAAACACGGGCCCTGTTTTGAAAATCGTGCTTAAGCAATCAAAAAAAACTGTAACATCATCCTAAAACCTACTCTGAGCTGGGAGTCTTTGTTGCTGTTTTAAAACAGGTTTTAGCAGGATTCCTAGGACCTTTTCTGAGACGCTTTGTGGATATGGGGTCAGATGTGCCATGTTTGCCATGTGACACACACACGCACATGCACACTCACACAAACAAAGGTGTGAATATTACAAGTATTTTGAGAGCTCCCTTTCAAAGCTACTGTTTCCTGTACTTAATTAAAAAGCGGCTGAGGCAATGGCCCTCAACGCCACTCCAACACAAAAAGTGTTTTCCTAACAAAATCAATTACACCCGCCTGCCTTTCTCTGTATGAACGGAGATTTGATTTTAATGCGAATTCTGTGAACCAGCTCAAACACTTCACAATGATGCCCACCTCAGTCCCCTCGCTCTGCTCTCATACAGCTGAACAGGCTGTGAACCACCATGAGGGGCATTTTGTGTGGCTGTCATGCGAGAAGTGCATATCACAATGTCAACACTCTTTCTGTCTTATTCATTCCGTCCCACATGAAATCCACTCCAGCAATTGACGTGTTTGGTTTTACAAACTCCGACACTCGACGGGCCTCTGACAGTTGCAAGATGTAATATTCACATCTGAGTGCTTTGCAGTTGTAACTCGGAGCTGTGCCACGTCAACAAAGAAGACGGCACTGGAATTGAGGCTCCCTGGATGTGCCTGGGTAACAAATATAGCTGTAGGGGAAATGGATAAATTGCTGTGAAGACGACCCACTGCTTCTGCTGAAGCAGCAGATGATTGAGGAGCCCTCCCTCCAAGCTTATAAGCCACATGGCACCCTGAAATTCCTGGGTTTACGTGATCATTTAGACTACCCATCATGACACGACTGCATTTCAACATAACAAACATTCCCCATTCCTAATCAAGACGTTTCTGTGGACTTTCAGTAGTGTATTTGGTCAATATTTCAATACAACGTACACATAAGTCACAGGCTGGGACAAGGGGGGAAAAGGGGGGAAATCCTTGGACACCATATGTCATCTGGAAGATCTCTTCTTTTTTTTGTTGCACTGACTGTATGGACACTTACTGGACTCTACCCACACACTCACACATAATAAACTGACACTCCAACACACACACACACACACACGCATATTGACGCCACACACACACACACACACAGACACACTCTTCACATTCGCTGCTGCTACTCTGTTTATTATCTATCCCGATTGCCTAGTCATTTTTACCCATACACGTACTGTACTTATTACCTCAACTACCTCGTACCCCTGCACATTGGTACCAGTACTCCTTGTATATACCATTGTTATTTTATTGTGTTACTACATTATTTTTCTTTTGCTAACCTTTCTTACTTTTTATCTCTGCATTGTTGGGAAAGGGCTCGTAAGCATGTCAAGGTAAAGTCTACACCTGATATATTCGGCGCATAAGACAAATACAATTTCATTTCATTTCATTTTTATCCATAATAAAAAATAAAGGGCCATGGAAATGCCAGCAACAGATGCTAAATATTGTTACCTCTCTTCCGAATATTAAATGAGATATAGTAACTATAGAAATAATACTAGATGTCTTACATTTGACACTTTATTTTCAGATTATTAAACCATGCAGAGAAACTGGAAATACAGTGGGGGAAAAAAGTATTTAGTCAGCCACCAATTTTGCAAGTTCTCCCACTTAAAAAGATGAGAGAGGCCTGTAATTTTCATCATAGGTACACGTCAACTATGACAGACAAATTGAGGTAAAAAAATCCAGAAAATCACATTGTAGAATTTTTTATGAATTTATTTGCAAATTATGGTGGAAAATAAGTATTTGGTCACCTACAAACAAGCAAGATTTCTGGCTCTCACAGACCTGTAACTTCTTCTTTAAGAGGCTCCTTTGTCCTACACTCGTTACCTGTATTAATGGCACCTGTTTGAACTTGTTATCAGTATAAAAGACACCTGTCCACAACCTCAAACAGTCACACTCCAAACTCCACTATGGCCAAGACCAAATAGCTGTCAAAGGACACCAGAAACAAAATTGTAGACCTGCACCAGGCTGGGAAGACTGAATCTGCAATAGGTAAGCAGCTTGGTTTGAAGAAATCAACTGTGGGAGCAATTATTAGGAAATGGAAGACATACAAGACCACTGATAATCTCCCTCGATCTGGGGCTCCACGCAAGATCTCACCCCGTGGGGTCAAAATGATCACAAGAACGGTGAGCAAAAATCCCAGAACCACACGGGGGGACCTAGTGAATGACCTGCAGAGAGCTGGGACCAAAGTAACAAACCCTACCATCAGTAACACACTACGCTGCCAGGGACTCAAATCCTGCAGTGCTAGACGTGTCCCCCTGCTTAAGCCAGTACATGTCCAGGCCCGTCTGAAGTTTGCTAGAGTGCATTTGGATGATCCAGAAGAGGATTGGGAGAATGTCATATGGTCAGATGAAACCAAAATAGAACTTTTTGGTAAAAACTCAACTCGTCGTGTTTGGAGGACAAAGAATGCTGAGTTGCATCCAAAGAACACCATACCTACTGTGAAGCATGGGGGTGGAAACATCATGCTTTGGGGCTGTTTTTCTGCAAAGGGACCAGGACGACTGATCCGTGTAAAGGAAAGAATGAATGGGGCCATGTATCGTGAGATTTTGAGTGAAAACCTCCTTCCATCAGCAAGGGCATTGAAGATTAAATGTGGCTGGGTCTTTCAGCATGACAATGATCCCAAACACACCACCCGGGCAACGAAGGAGTGGCTTCGTAAGAAGCATTTCAAGGTCCTGGAGTGGACTAGCCAGTCTCCAGATCTCAACCCCATAGAATATCTTTGGAGGGAGTTGAAAGTCCGTATTGCCCAGCGACAGCCCCAAAACATCACTGCTCTAGAGGAGATCTGCATGGAGGAATGGGCCAAAATACCAGCAACAGTGTGTGAAAACCTTGTGAAGACTTACAGAAAACGTTTGACCTGTGTCATTGCCAACAAAGGGTATATAACAAAGTATTGAGAAACTTTTGTTATTGACCAAATACTTATTTTCCACCATAATTTGCAAATAAATTCATAACAAATCCTACAATGTGATTTTCTGGATATTTTTTTCTCATTTTGTCTGTCATAGTTGACGTGTACCTATGATGAAAATTACAGGCCTCTCTCATCTTTTTAAGTGGGAGAACTTGCTTAATTGGTGGCTGACTAAATACTTTTTTTCCCCACTGTATTGTCAATAGAGATGGCACAGACATATACATAAATATACGTATGTTTGATGAACGATCAGATCTTTTGATTTCTGACACAATGTTATAAATGGTTTTCACAGCCTTCCCTCTATACATCTATTGCATGTTGGTTCAACGTAATTTCATTGATTCAACCAGCGTGTGCCCAGTGGGTTGTTACATCATCAGACTACTGTCATCATATTGAGTACAAGGAAGGATAGCAAAGTGAGCAAGTGGCAAATACAGCTAGCAACCACACATGGAATAGAAATCAATGGACGAGCGTTGAAATCAATCTATGGGTGCTTTTCATTGTCTCCCACAATGCAGTTTGGCCCATTAGTGTTCCCTAAGAGGGCCCTGGCCTCACATAGTGTTTTGTCCAGTCTACAGTGATGAAGGAGCTCTAGTCTGTAGTTTTGTTTTCCTGGCGACCAAGCAACAACAGGTAATCCTCAGAGATCTCAACATAATAAAGCTCATTGATTTGTTCCAGGAGGTTAGTAACAAGGTTTGTGGTGGAAAAACCACTCAGAAGGCAGTCCAATCTCAATATACAAAAGTAACATAAATGATTTGTTCTCGCAGACATTTATACAAGACCTGGGGAGGGGTGCGGGGGGTGTCACATGCCACTTGGATGAGTCAGTTACTTCTGCTTATCTCTTGATAGTAGCCTCCTAGGCGGTAGACTAACCATAAATCACCAAGGACATGTTCCACTCTTCCAAAATCCCCCATTGTATGCTATCTCAGCATAACTAGTCCTGGTACTGGAGCTCTGTTGGTGCCCGGGGTTTCAGACTTCCTTGTCTGGGGGAAAGGGCAATTCAGTCATTAGAATGTTATGTCCCTCCTCTTCCAGAGGGGGAGCGGAGGGGACAGACCACTGGGTGAGAATCCGTTTGACACAAAGGCACACACAAGTGACCAACCAAAGAAAAGGTACATAACAGAATAACACAAAGGAACATATTTTTACAGTATTGATAAGCGCACCATTTAGCCAGGAGAAAATGCTATCCCAGAATCATTCAGTCACAATTGCTGATACAACCAATTTTCCTGACTTAGATTATTTTACACTCTTAGAAAAAAAGGTGCTATCTAGAACCTAAAAGGGTTCTTCGGCTGTCCCCATAAGAGAACCCTTTGAAGAATAATTTTTGTTCCAGGTAGAAGAACCCTTTTGAGTTCCATGTAGAACCCTTTCACAGAGGGTTCTACATGGAACCCAAAATAGTTCTACCTGTAACCAAAAAGGGTTCTACCTGGAACCAAAAAGGGTTCTCCTATGGGGACAGCCTTGGAACCCTTTTTTCTAAAAGTGTTCCATCAATTTGTCAGACGCTATCACCATATCACCCTATACTATGAAACAAAGATAAATGCTATAAAGAATTATAGTAAAATGCTTTTGAGCACCTTAAATGAAATTGTGGGCAAAAAGACAAACTCCGCTCCATCATTAATTGAATCAGATGGTTCCTCACAAAACCCACTGATATTGCCAACTACTTTAATGATTTTTGAATTGGCCCCATGTAGCTCAGTTGGTAGAGCATGGCGCTTGCAACGCCAGGGTTGTGGGTTCGATTCACATGGGGGGTCAGTATGGAAAAAATATATATATAAGGCTAAGATAAGAGCATCTGCTAAATGACTAAAATGTAAATGTAAAAATATACCAAGTATATCTGACCAAATTATGAAAGAGAAGCATTGTCATCTTGAATTCTATAAAGTGAGCGTGGAAGATGTGACATTTTTTGTTGTTGTCTATCAACAAGGACAAGCCACCAGGGACTGAACTTGTATGGAACATTATTGAGGATAATAGCGAACGATATTGCCACTCCTATTTGCCAGCAAAAGTCATTCCACTACCTAAGAATAGTAAAGCCCCCTTTACTGGCTCAAATAGCAGACCAATTCGCCTATTACCCTTAGTAAACTTTTGGAAAAAATGGTGTTTGACCAGATACAATGCTATTTTACAGTAAACAAATTGACAACAGACTTTCAGCATGCTTATAGGGAAGGACAATCAACAATCACAGCACTTACACAAATGACTGATGATTGGCTGGTAGTAATTGATGATAAAATGATTGTAGGGGCTGTTTTGTTGGACTTCAGTGTGGCTTTTGACATTATCGATCATAGTCTGCTGCTGGAAAAACGTATGTGTTATGGCTTTACACCCCCTGCTATATTGTGGATAAAGAGTTACCTGTCTAACAAAACACAGAGAGTGTTCTCCCATCTTAATGTGAGATTTTAACATTAATTATGAAGACAAGTGTTGTAGGAAAACCCTCAAACGGATCACTAATACCTTTGACCTTACACAGCTAGTTAAAGGGCCAACCAGGGTGACTTGTTGCTCTAAAACACAGATTGATTTGGTGTTCAGTAATAAACCAGAGAGAGTGACTAAATCATTCAATATGGTTACTGGGCTGTCTGATCATAATCTGACACTTATAGCCAGAAAGCTGTCTAAGAGCAGGTTTAACCTCTCTACTGTTAGAAAGCCTGATCAACTAAGAATACCTAAGAGTGAATTAAGCTATTTTGAAAATGCAATTAAGGGAATTAACTGGAATGATCTCTTGTCCTATGCAGACGTGGAAGCTGATAGTCAAGTTTTTCTATCCACAATCCAGACTACATTAAATGGTTTCCTAAAGAAAATCAAATCCAAACCTGGCCAAAAGAGCACTCTTCCTTGGCTAAATGGAGAAATCTGGAAATTGATGAAAGAACGAGATTATTATCTAAAAATAGCCCTAAGATCCAAATTAGAGCATGACAGACGTAGGTTTACCATGTTGAGAAATAAGGTGATGAAAGAAATCAGACAGGCCAAGGCAAACTTTTTTATTAACATAATTGGTAAAGCAAAGGGAAATTCTAAACTGATCTGGGAGAATCTAAAAAAGTTAACAGGGAAAGACCATAGTAACACTGCAAAAAGACTAGAAATCATGGTGAATAACAATCTAACACAGGATGCAGTCGAAATAGCAATAGCCTTCAATTCCTACTTTATTGACTCTGTCAGGGTACTGACACAGAACCCCTCCACTGGTTTCTTGGGCTCAGTGCTAGTAAATGATGCTCAACCTGTCTTCATCATAAGGGAGGTTTCTGAGTCAAAGGTAGACAAGGTGATTAGCTCACTAAAGAACTCTAAAGCCAAAGATGTGTTTGGGATGGACTCTACCTTTCTTAAAAACTACAAAGAGTCACTCATTGGCCCCATTACTAAGGTCACCAACACATCTATTGGTCTCGGGGTGTTTCCAAGGGTGTGGAAGTCGGCCATAATAACGGCCATCTTTAAATCAGGCGACCCTGCTGATGTGAGTAACTACAGGCCCATTAGTATACTACCTGTGGTGTCAAAGATTGTTGAAAAGTGTGTAGCAGAACAACTGATTGCCCACCTCAACAACAGCCCCTTCACATTACATTCCATGCAGTTTGGCTTCAGAGCGAAACACTCCACTGAAATGGCCAACTGCTTTTTTCTGGAAAATGTGAAGTCCAAGATGGACAAAGGGGGCGTTGTTGGGGCTGTGTTTCTGGACCTAAGGAAGGCTTTTGATACTGTTAACCATGAGATTCTCATCACAAAATTGTCCAAGTTCAACTTTTCCCCCGATGCCTTGAGATGGATGAAATCATACCTTGAAGGCAGAACTCAGTGTGTCAGAGTGAGCAATGAGCTGTCGCCCACTCTTAGCTATGATGTGGGTGTGCCCCAAGGGTCAACACTGGGGCCCCTCCTGTTCAGCCTGTACATTAATGATCTGCCTTCTGTCTGTACTGGGTCTGAAGTTCAAATGTATGCAGATGATACAGTGATATATGTGCATGCAAAGAGCAAACAACAAGCTGCACAAGAACTCACTACTGTAATGGTCCAGGTTACAAAGTGGCTCAGTGACTCGTGTTTGCATCTCAATGTGAAAAAAACTGTTTGCATGTTCTTCACAAAGGGGGCAACAGATGCTACTGAGCCAGAAGTCTATGTGTCAGGGGAGAAGCTCCAGGGGGTATCTGATTTTAAGTACCTTGGCATCATACTTGATTCCAACCTCTCTTTTAAAAAGCATGTGAAAAAGGTAATTCAAATAACCAAATTCAACCTAGCTAATTTCCGATTTATACGAAATTGTTTGACTACAGAGGTAGCAAAACTGTACTTCAAATCTATGATACTCCCCCACTTAACATACTGCTTGACTAGTTGGGCCCAAGCTTGCTGTACAACAGTAAGACCTATTCAGTCTGTCTACAAACAGGCTCTCAAAGTGCTTGATAGGAAGCCCAATAGCCATCATCACTGTCACATCCTTAGAAAGCATGAGCTCCTGAGTTGGGAAAATCTTGTGCAATACACCGATGCATGTCTTGTATTCAAGATCCTAAATGGCTTGGCTCCCCCTCCACTCAGTATTTTTGTTAAACAGAAAACCCAAACATATGGCAGCAGATCCACAAGGTCTGCCATGAGAGGTGACTGTGTAGTTCCCCTAAGGAAAAGCACCTTTAGTAAATCCGCTTTTTCTGTGAGAGCTTCCCATGTCTGGAATACACTGCCATCAGACACACATAACTGCACCACATATCACACTTTCACAAAATGCTTGAAGACATGGCTAAAGGTCAATCAGATTTGTGAACATGGTCCCTAGCTGTGTGTTGCCGCTTTCCATGTCTGTTGTCTGTAACTTGTGAGGTGTGGAAACACTTTGTTGCTTTTATGAATTTTGTCTTGCTGCTTTTTGTTCTATGTTGCTCGGTCTGTATGCTACGTCTTGTTTGTCCTATGTTGCTATGTCTGTATGCTATGTCTTGTTCTATGTTGTTATTGTCTATATTGTAATTGTTTTTAATAACCTGCCCAGGGACTGCGGTTGAAAATTAGCCGGCTGGCTAAAACCGGCACTTTTACTGAAACGTTGATTAATGTGCACTGTCCCTGTAAAAATAAACTCAAACTCAAACTCAATGGAAGCCTCTCCAATATAATCCAGGTAGAATCAGGAATTCCCCAGGGCAGCTGTTTAGGCCCCTTACTTTTTTCAATCTTTACTAATGACATGCCACTGGCTTTGAGTAAATCCAGTGTGTCTATGTATGTGGATGACTCAACTCTATACACGTCAGCTACTACAGCGACTGAAATGACTGCAACTCTTACCAAAGAGCTGCAGTTAGTTTCGGAATGGGTGGCAAGGAATAAGTTAGTCCTAAATATTTCAAAAATGAAAAGCATTGTATTTGGGACAAATCAATCACTAAACCCTAAACCTCAACTAAATCTTGTAATGAATAATGTGGAAATTGAGCAAGTTGAGGTGACTAAACTGCTTGGAGTAACCCTGGATTGTAAACTGTCATGGTCAACACATTAATACAACAGTAGCTAAGATGGGGAGAAGTCTGTCCATAATAAAGCGCTGCTCTGCCTTAACAGAGCTATCAACACGGCAGGTCCTACAGGCCCCTAGTTTTGTCGCACCTGGACTACTGTCCAGTCATGTGGTCAGGTGCCACAAAGAGTGACTTTGGAAAATTGCAATTGGCTCAGAACAGGGCAGCACGGTTGACCTTTGGATGTACACAGAGAGCTAACATTAATAATATGCATGCCAATCTCTCCTGGCTCAAACTAATTGTATTTGTGAGAGGTATTGACATGTTTAATGCACCGAGCTATGCATACCCCACAAGACATACCACCAGAGGTCTCTTCACAGTCCCCAAGTCCAGAACAGACTATGGGAGGCACACAGTACTACATAGAGCCATGACAACATAGAACTCTATTCCACATCAAGTAACTCATGCAAGCAGTAAAATTAGATTTAAAAAACAGATAAAAATACACCTTATGGAATAGCGGGGACTGTGAAGAGACACAAACACAGGAGAAGACATGCATACACACACACAATAACATACTCACACGTACACATGGATTTTGTGTTGGAGATATGTAGTGGTAGAGTAGTGGATTGAGGGCACATACAGTGGGGAAAAAAAGTATTTAGTCAGCCACCAATTGTGCAAGTTCTCCCACTTAAAAAGATGAGAGAGGCCTGCAATTTTCATCATAGGTACACGTCAACTATGACAGACAAATTGAGAAAAACTAATCCAGAAAATCACATTGTAGGATTTTTAATGAATTTATTTGCAAATTATGGTGGAAAATAAGTATTTGGTCACCTACAAACAAGCAAGATTTCTGGCTCTCACAGACCTGTAACTTCTTCTTTAAGAGGCTCCTCTGTCCTCCACTCGTTACCTGTATTAATGGCACCTGTTTGAACTTGTTATCAGTATAAAAGACACCTGTCCACAACCTCAAACAGTCACACTCCAAACTCCACTATGGCCAAGACCAAAGAGCTGTCAAAGGACACCAGAAACAAAATTGTAGACCTGCACCAGGCTGGGAAGACTGAATCTGCAATAGGTAAGCAGCTTGGTTTGAAGAAATCAACTGTGGGAGCAATTATTAGGAAATGGAAGGCATACAAGACCACTGATAATCTCTCTCGATCTGGGGCTCTCCCTCGATCTCACCCCGTGGGGTCAAAATGATCACAAGAACGGTGAGCAAAAATCCCAGAACCACACAGGGGGACCTAGTGAATGACCTGCAGAGAGCTGGGACCAAAGTAACAAAGCCTACCATCAGTAACACACTACGCCGCCAGGGACTCAAATCCTGCAGTGCCAGACGTGTCCCCCTGCTTAAGCCAGTACATGTCCAGGCCCATCTGAAGTTTGCTAGAGTGCATTTGGATGATCCAGAAGAGGATTGGGAGAATGTCATATGGTCAGATGAAACCAAAATAGAGATTTTTGGAATAAACTCAACTCGTCGTGTTTGGAGGACAAAGAATGCTGAGTTGCATCCAAATAACACCATACCTACTGTGAAGCATGGGGGTGGAAACATCATGCTTTGGGGCTGTTTTTCTGCAAAGGGACCAGGACGACTGATCCGTGTAAAGGAAAGAATGAATGGGGCCATGTATCGTGAGATTTTGAGTGAAAACCTCCTTCCATCAGCAAGGGCATTGAAGATGAAACGTGGCTGGGTCTTTCAGCATGACAATGATCCCAAACACACCGCCCGGGCAATGAAGGAGTGGCTTCGTAAGAAGCATTTCAAGGTCCTGGAGTGGCCTAGCCAGTCTCCAGATCTCAACACCATAGAAAATCTTTGGAGGGAGTTGAAAGTCCGTGTTGCCCAGCGACAGCCCCAAAACATCACTGCTCTAGAGGAGATCTGCATGGAGGAATGGGCCAAAAAACCAGCAACAGTGTGTGAAAACCTTGTGAAGACTTACAGAAAACGTTTGATCTGTGTCATTGCCAACAAAGGGTATATAACAAAGTATTGAGAAACTTTTGTTATTGACCAAATACTTATTTTCCACCATAATTTGCAAATAAATTCATTAAAAATCCTACAATGTGATTTTCTGGATTTTTATTTCTCATTTTGTCTGTCATAGTTGACGTGTACCTATGATGAAAATTACAGGCCTCTCTCATCTTTTTAAGTGGGAGAACTTGCACAATTGGTGGCTGACTAAATACTTTTTTTCCCCACTGTACTTAATGTGTTGTGAAATCTGTGAATGTATTTAAATGTTTTTAAAATTGTATAACTGCCTTAATTTTTCTGGACCCCAGGAAGAGTAGCTGCTGCCTTGGCAGCAGCTAATGGGGATCCATAGTAAATACAAATACAAATCACCCGATGACTGACAAACTCAAGGATAATGGGCAAGGCCTTCAGATATTCCCCCTTCTTGGATAAAGCGGCGGTCTCTACAGCGGTTATATTTAGTTCAAGTATCAACAATCTGGTATTATTAATTGGGAATTTTTTTAGGAGTCCAGTAATCGAGTTTCCGCAATAGGATCCATTTCCCATAGACCACAAGGCCGACACGCGAGGCTTCCAAACCCAGGAGAAGGACGACAAGACAAGCGTCTCTAAGGATACTAACTCGCGCTCCCCTAGAGGGCAGTAGATGGCAGTCAGGGAGTCAGAACAGGTGTTATTAATGAAATTAGATCCATTACCAAAATTGATAGAGTTTACCAACTGGACCTGATCAACAGGCACAAACATCACTGCACTCCATTTTCCTATCTGTGAATGAGCTGTTTTGACACTGAAGAAAAAGGGGTGGATGTGGTCAGAGAGTGGCCTGTGGAGGGACTGTAATAGAGCACAGGCTGTCTGGGCATTGTCTCCACTCTTTTCTGTCCTGGCTCTCTCGCAAGTAAAAGATACAGTGAGGGAAAAAAGTATTTGATCCCCTGCTTTTGTAAGTTTGCCCACTGACAAAGAAATGATCCGTCCATAAATTTAATGGTAGGTTTATTTGAACAGTGAGAGACAGAAGAACAACAAAAAAATCAAGAAAAACACATATCAAATGTTATAAATTGATTTGCATTTTAATGAGGGAAATAAGTATTTGACCCCCTCTCAATCAGAAAGATTTCTGGCTCCCAAGTGTCTTTTATACAGGTAACGAGCTGAGATTAGGAGCACACTCTTAAAGGGAGTGCTCCTAATCGCAGTTGGTTAACTGTATAAAAGACACCTGTCCACAGAAGCAATCAATCAATCAGATTCCAAACTCTCCACCATGGCCAAGACCAAAGAGCTCTCCAAGGATGTCAGGGACAAGATTGTAGACCTACACAAGGCTGGAATGGGCTACAAGACCATCGCCAAACAGCTTGGTGAGAAGGTGACAACAGTTGGTGCGACTATTCGCAAATGGAAGAAACACAAAAGAACTGTCAATCTCCCTCGGCCTGGGGCTCCATGCAAGATCTCACCTCGTGGAGTTGCAATGATCATGAGAACGGTGAGGAATCAGCCCAGAACTACACGGGAGGATCTTGTCAATGATCTCAAGGCAGCTAGGACCATAGTCACCAAGAAAACAATTGGTAACACACTACGCTGTGAAAGACTGAAATCCTGCAGTGCCCGCAAGGTCCCCTTGCTCAAGAAAGCAGATATACATGCCCGTCTGAAGTTTGCCAATGAATATCTGAATGATTCAGAGGAGAACTGGGTGAAAGTGTTGTGGTCAGATGAGACCAAAATGGAGCTCTTTGGCATCAACTCAACTCGCCGTGTTTGGAGGAGGAGGAATGCTACCTATGACCCCAAGAACACCATCCCCACCGTCAAACATGGAGGTGGAAACATTATGCTTTGGGGGTGTTTTCTGCTAAGGGGACAGGACAACTTCACCGCATTAAAGGGACGATGGACCGGGCCATGTACCGTCAAATCTTGGGTGAGAACCTCCTTCCCTCAGCCAGGGCATTGAAATGGATCGTGGATGGGTATTCCAGCATGACAATGACCCAAAACAGCCAAGGCAACAAAGGAGTGGCTCAAGAAGAAGCACATTAAGGTCCTGGAGTGGCCTAGCCAGTCTCCAGACCTTAATCCCATAGAAAATCTGTGGAGGGAGCTGAAGGTTCGAGTTGCCAAACGTCAGCCTCGAAACCTTAATGACTTGGAGAAGATCTGCAAAGAGGAGTGGGACAAAATCCCTCCTGAGATGTGTGCAAACCTGGTGGCCAACTACAAGAAACGTCTGACCTCTGTGATTGCCAACAAGGGTTTTGCCACCAAGTACTAAGTCATGTTTTGCAGAGGGGTCAAATACTTATTTCCCTTATTAAAATGCAAATCAATTTATAACACATTTGACATGCGTTTTTCTGGATTTATTTGTTGTTATTCTGTCTCTCACTGTTCAAATAAACCTACCATTAAATGTATAGACTGATCATTTTTTTGTCAGTGGGCAAACTTACAAAATCAGCATGGGATCAAATACTTTTTTCCCTCACTGTATGTCTGCATTCTCCAATGAAAAGATTTTAACTGAACTGGTCACATAGCATCTGTCATGGATGGAAATGGATGGATTGACCCTTTCACTTGCCTACATGTATTTCACACATTGCGTGAGACTGTGACTGTGCCAGTGGTTGCTTTCTTAACTGAGAGCAAAGGATGTTCAAATGAAATGCAAGATGACATCAAAGACAAAACAAGCCATTCAGAACAATCCTACAATTTGATTTCCAAGTTTGAAACAACACTCAGAACAAAATCACCACAGACAAAAGATCTGACCTCTAGTTTCCCAGAAAAGCATTTCAGTAATTTTGTTGTGAGCACATGTTTTTAAACTGAATTAAACCTAAGCCTGAGGGCACTGAAATACTCATTTCTGAAAAAGTGCGAAACGCAAACAATTCAATTATGCAACAGTAATAATTACATTCCGTCTATGTCTAGCCACCTTTCTGTTTGCAAACGTGTGTATTTAATTAATTCCTCAATTCCCACACAAGTGTAAAGCAGATTTGGGGTGCCTTTGTTTAATTAGCTAGCCCTCGAACGCAGGGACACTGTGTTACAATTAGACAGTGTTAGCACTGTAGAACAGCTTCTCATTCAAACCAATTATAATCAGAGGATAACATGAGGAACGGTCCTTTCATCAAAGCTTGTGTTGAACCCAATGAGGAGGTGGAGAGGAGGTGGAGAGAGAGAGAGAAAGGCACCCTTGGGGCATGTTCAGCCCTCTCTCCTTTTCGTGTTGGCAGGGCTGCCTCCCCCACTAGGTGCTTCAGGACGAGAAGTGAGGCCTTGCACTTCACTGGGCTCTCCTGAGAGGAACAATTAAAGGATGATTTGTCTGGCTGTGTGACGCCAATATCAAAGTGCATATATTAACTAGTGGACACTCAGGACACTGTGTTGAGCCCTGCAGACTTATTTAGCTGGACTAATGAGATGCTCTATAGTTACTCCTCTACATTGCTAGCATGAAGAAAACATATTATTGTACCCTCCTAGACCCACCTAAGATAATCAAATATAGTTCCATATATTCTATCCATTTCACATCCTCTTCATGGTACCAGGTTAAGTTATATCATTGATTCAGTTCTCTGAGGTTTAGAGAGAAAGTGCTGTAAGTGAGGAAGATTTCACAGAGACAGACAGACAGGCAGACAGACAGAGCGAGCGAGCAAGGCAGCGACGGCCATCTTCCAGTGAGATCGAATCACTCAGTAGGAACAGTGGGCATGAGCAGGGAGCTCAGGATGATGCGGCTCGACTGCAGCCTAAAATTGCCAAGTGACCCTCGAGGCAGGTCAGTCCCAATTCACAGATGCGAAATTGTGTGGAAGGCATTGATTAATGGGGAAGACAAAACTCGTTATGGCCTACGGTGTCATCCTCCTCTTGCCTCCTCCCCTCTCAAACCCCCTCTCCCACCACCCCCTCATCACTGCAATCAGGCCAGCGGCTAAAATAACAATTGAACAATTGATCTCACCCCACAATTAATGGCTCCTCCCCAGTGTAATTTGTGAACAGGCATCAGCTCTAATGTGATAGACGGAGGGAAGATGAGAAAGAGCCTCTCTCTCACAGACAGCACACAAATGAATTATGATAATATTGTGCGATAATCTGTTATCAAATAGTGTCTAGTTGGCATAGGTGCTTTCAGAGACAAATCTATATTGACAGGTGGGCTGTGTGGACTATGAGGCGAGATATGGCGGTACACAGAAAAACACAACCTTTTGATACAGGTCACCAAAGTGACTGCAATCCACAAAACCTTCATGCCATTAGCAACTTAGAGGTGTTGACGAGTGAAACAAAATTAGATTAATAATGAGAGAATGCATTATTCTGGTTGAATATTAGTATCGCCAAATAGCACACTATAATCAAGATTGTAATATAATGTATTGCCATGGATGAACAGAATAGAGTTGAATCAAAGGTAGAGGAAAATAAGGGAAAGGAAATGTGTATATATATATATATACACAGTGCATTCGGAAAGTATTCAGACCCCTTCACTTCTTCCACATTTTGTTAGTTACTGTACGTTACAGCCTTATTCTAAAATGGATTAAATTGTTTAGTTTTTCTCATCAATCTATACACAATACCCCATATTGATTAAGAAAAAACTGGTTTTTAGAACGTTTTGCAAAAACTGAAATATATAATTTACATAAGTATTCAGACCATTTACTCAGTACTTTGTTGAAGCACCTTTGGCAGTGATTACAGCCTTGAGTCTTCTTGGGTATGACGCAACAACCTTGGCACACCTGCATTTGGGGAGTTTCTCCCATTCTTCTCTGCATATCCTCTGAAGCTCTGTCAGGTTGGATGGGGAGTGTCGCTGCACGCTATTTTCAGTTCTCTCCAGAGATGTTCGATCGGGTTCAAGTCCTGGCTCTGGCTGGGCCACTCAAGGACATTCATAGAGTTGTCCCGAAGCCACTCCTGCATTGTCTTGGCTGTGTGCTTAGGGACATTGTCCTGTTGGAAGGTGAACCGCCGCCCCAGTCTGAGGTCCTAAGCGCTCTGGAGCAGGTTTTCATCAAGGATCTCTCTGTACTTTGCTCCGTTCATCTTTCCCACGATCCTGACTAGTCTCCCAGTCCCTGCCGCTGACAAACATCCCCACAGCATGATGCTGCCACCACCATGCTTCACCGTAGGGATAGTGCCAGGTTTCCTCCTGACGTGACGCTTGGTATTCAGGCCAAAGAGTTCAATCTTGGTTTCATCAGACCAGAGAACCTTGTTTCTCATGGTCTGAGAGACCTTAAGTGCATTTTAGCAAACTCCAAGCAGGCTGTCATGTGCCTTTTACTGAGGAGTGGCTTCCGTCTGGCCACTCTACCATAAAGGCCTGATTGGTGGAGTACTGCAGAGATGGTTGTCCTTCTGGAATGTTCTCCCATCTCCACATAGGAACTCTGGAGCTCTGTCAGAGTGACCATCGAATTCTTGGTCACCTCTCTGACCAAGGCCCTTTTCTCCCGATTGCTCTAGAAAGCCTTGGTGGTTCCAAACTTCTTCCATTTAAGAATGATGGAGGCCACTGTGTTCTTGGGGACCTTCAATGCTGCTGACATTTTTTGGTACCCGTCCCCAGATCTGTACCTCGACACAGTCCTGTCTCGGAGCTCTACGGACAATTACTTCAACCTCATGGATTGGTTTTTGCTCTGACATGCACTGTAAACTTTGGGACCTTACAGTGGCGTGCGAAAGTATTCACCCCCCTTGGCATTTTTCCTATTTTGTTGCCTTACAACCTGGAATTAAAATAGATTTTTTGGGGGTTTGTATAATTTGATTTACACAACATGCCTACCACTTTGAAGATGCAAAATATTTTTATTGTGAAACAAACAAGAAATAAGACAAAGAAACTGAAAACTGGAGCGTGCATAACTATCCCCCCCAGCCCCCAACCACCATGCTTCACTGTGGGGATGGTGTTCTCGGGGTGATGAGAGGTGTTGGGTTTGCACCAGAAATAGCGTTTTCCTTGATGGCCAAAAAGCTCAATTTTTGTCTCATCTGACCAGAGTACCTTCTTCTATATGTTTGGGGAATCTCCCACATGGCTTTTGGCGAACAACAAACGTGTTTACTTATTTTTTTCTTTAAGCAATGGCATTTTTTCTGGCCACTCTTCTGTAAAGCCCAGCTCTGTGGAGTGTACGGCTTAAAGTGGTCCTATGCACAGATACTCCATTCTCCGCTGTGGAGCATTGCAGCTCCTTCAGGGTTATCGTTGTTCTCTTTGTTGCGTCTCCATTTTTTAATAATGGATTTAAATGGGGCTCTGTGGGATGTTCAAAGTTTCTGATATTTTTTTATAACCCAACCCTGATCTGTACTTCTCCACAACTTTGTCCCTGACCTGGTTGGAGAGCTCCTTGGTCTTCATGGTGCCGCTTGCTTTGTGGTTGCCCCTTGCTTAGTGATGTTGCAGACTCTGGGGCCTTTCAGAACAGGTGTATATATACTGAGATCATGTGACAGATCATGTGACACACAGGTGGACTTTATTTAACTAATTATGTGACTTTTGAAGGTAATTGGTTGCACCAGTGTCAAGGCGTGCTGAAGGTGGGTGTGGTGTATGAATCATGCGCAGGACGCAGAGGCTCAGTCCAAAGGCTTTAGTGCAATATATATCAAAGACAGAAGCACAATAAGCCCGAAGGCGAATACACGGCGCACACAGGCGACAAAACAAACGGCGCACAAACATGTGCAAAATAACCACTCCAAAACACTGGAGGGAAAATGTAGCTCCAAACACGAAACAGAAGCGCAATCACACACAACGACAAGCACACACAACGAGAACTAAATAGGACACTAACGAGGACTAACAAGACACAGGTGTACAACATCCAGACAAAACCAAACGAACATGAAACATAGATCGGTGGCAGCTAGTACTCCGGGGACGACGACCGCCGAAGCCTGCCCGAACCAGGAGGAGGAGCAGCCTCGGCCGAAACCGTGACAGTACCCCCTGACGCGAGGCTCCAGCCGTGCGCCGAACCCCGGCCTCGGGGGACGACCAGGAGGACGCGTAGCAGGGCGCGCGGGATGGTCCCGGTGGAACTCCGACAGGAGAGATGGGTCTAGGATGTCCCTCCGCGGCACCCAGCACCGCTCCTCCGGGCCGTACCCTCCCACTCCACGAGATACTGGAGACCCCCATCCGGCGTCTAGAGTCCAAGATGGACCGAACGGTGTACGCCGGAGCCCCCTCGATGTCCAGTGGGGGCGGAGGAGTCTCCCCTATCTCATTGTCCTGGAGTGGACCAGCTACCACCGGCCTGAGAAGAGACACATGGAACGAGGGGTTAATATTCTTATACTCAACAGGTAGATGTAACCTATAACACACCCTCGTTCAATCTTCTCAGGACTTTAAAGGGGCCTCACAAACCGCCGACCCAGCTTCCGGCAGGGCAGGCGGAGGGGTAGGTTTCTGGTAGAGAGCCAGACTCGATCTCCGGGTGCGTACACCGGCCCCTCACTGCGGTGGAGATCGGCGCCGCCTTGTGACGAAGGACGGCCCGCTGCAGGTGGACGTGGGCAGCGTTCCACGTCTCTTCCGAGCGCCTCATCCAATCATCCACCGCAGGGGCCTCGATCTGGCTCTGCTGCCAAGGTGCCAGAACCGGCTGGTAACCTAACACACATGGGAAGGGGGTTAGGTTAGTAGAGGAGTGGCGGAGAGAGTTCTGGAACATCTCGGCCCAGGGAATGTACCGTGCCCACTCCTCCGGCCGGTCCTGGCAATACGACCTCAGAAACCTACCCACATCCTGGTTGACACGTTCTACCTGCCCGTTACTCTCCGGGTGGTACCCTGAGGTAACGCTAACCGAGACCCCCAAACGCTCCATGAACGCTCTCCAAACACGAGAGGTAAACTGGGGGCCTCGATCAGACACTATATCCTCGGGTACCCCGTAATGCCGGAAGATGTGGGTAAATAGGGCCTCAGCGGTCTGTAGGGCAGTAGGAAGACCCGACATAGGGAGAAGACGACAGGCCTTAGAGAACCGGTCCACAACGACCAGGATGGTGGTATTTCCCTGAGAGAGGGGAAGGTCTGTCACAAAATCCACCGAGAGGTGGGACCATGGTCGTTGTGGAACGGGCAGGGGTTGTAACTTACCCCTGGGCAGATGTCGGGGCGCCTTACACTGGGCACACACCGAGCAGGAGGAGACATAAACCCTCACATCCCTAGCCAAAGTGGGCCACCAGTATTTAGTGCTAAGGCAATGCACCGTCCGGCCGATACCCGGATGTCCAGAGGAGGGTGACGTGTGAGCCCAGTAAATGAGTCGATCCCGAATCTCGAGCGGAACGTACTTCCGACTCTCAGGACACTGTGGAGGGCTGGGGTCGGCACGCAACGCCGCTCGATTTCGGCATCGACCTCCCACACCACCGGTGCCACAAGGCAAGACTCCGGTAGTATGGGAGTGGGCTCAACGGACCTCTCCTCCGTGTCATACCGCCGGGACAGCGCATCCGCCTTACCATTCTGGGACCCAGGGATGTACGTGATTTTAAATACGAACCTGGTGAGAAAAATACTCCATCGAGCCTGGCGAGGGTTCAGTCTCCTCGCTACCCGGATGTACTCCAGGTTCCGATGGTCAGTCAAAATGAGGAAAGGGTGTTGAGCCCCCTCAAGCCAATGCCTCCACACCTTAAGGGCTTGAACTACAGCTAACAGCTCCCTGTCCCCAACGTCATAGTTACGCTCCGCCGGGCTGAGCTTCTTTGAGTAAAAAGCACAGGGGCGGAGTTTAGGTGGCGTGCCGGACCGTTGAGAGAGAACGGCCCCTATACCAGCCTCAGACGCGTCTACCTCGACCTGAAAGGGTAATGCGGGATCCGGATGCGCCAGCACCGGAGCCGACGTAAACAGGTCCTTCAGTCTCCTAAAGGCCCTGTCCGCATCGGCTGACCACTGCAGGCGCACCGGACCCCCATTCAGAAGGGACGTGATGGGAGCTGCCACCTGTCCAAAACCCCGGATAAACCTCCGGTAGTAATTTGCAAAGCCCAAAAACTGCTGCACCTCTTTTACAGTAGTTGGGGTTTGCCAATTACGCACAGCGGACACACGATCCACCTCCATTCTCACCCCTGACGCGGACAACCGATAACCCAAAAAGGAGACCGACTCCTGGAAAAACAGACATTTCTCTGCCTTGACATATAGGTCGTGCTCCAACAGCCTCCTCAATACACGACGCACCAAGGTTATATGCTCGGCTCGGGTAGACGAGTACACCAGAATGTCATCAATGTACACGACCACCCCTTGTCCCTGCATATCCCGGAAAATGTCATCTACGAAGGATTGGAAGACTGATGGAGCATTCATCAACCCATATGGCATGACGAGATATTCGAAATGACCTGACGTGGTACTAAACGCTGTCTTCCATTCCTCACCCTCCCTAATGCGCACCAAGTTATACGCGCTCCTGAGATCCAGTTTTGTGAAAAACCGCGCTCCATGCAATGACTCCGTCTTGGTCGCAATCAGAGGGAGTGGATAACTGTATTTCACAGTAATCTGATTGAGACCACGGTAATCAATGCACGGGCGCAACCCTCCATCTTTCTTTTTCACAAAAAAGAAGCTCGAGGAGGCGGGAGAAGTGGAGGGCCGAATGTATCCCTGTCTCAAAGATTCGGCTATGTAAGTCTCCATAGCTTTTCTCTCCTCTTGAGACAAAGGATACACATGGCTCCGTGGGAGCGCTGCTCCTGCCTGGAGATCAATCGCACAATCCCCCTGTCTATGAGGAGGCAACTGCGTCGCCCTAGTTTTGCTAAACACGAGAGCTAAATCCCCATATTCAGGCGAAATGTGCAGTGCGGGCACTTGGTTTGGACTTTCCACCGAAGTCGCCCCCACGGAAACACCCAGACATCGCCCCTCGCACTGAGCAGACCACCCATCAAGAGCCCTCTGTTGCCACGAAATAGCAGGGTTATGGGTGCTTAACCAGGGAATCCCCAGCACCACTGGGTACGCAGGAGAGTCGATCAGATACAGCTGTATAGTCTCCTCATGACCCCCCTGCGCACACATCCGAAGTGGCGCTGTGATCTCCCTGATCAACCCCGACCCCAACGGGCGGCTATCTAAGGCCTGAACGGGAAAAGGTTTGTCAACCGGTAGGAGAGGGATCCCTAACTCAAAACAAAACTTTCGATCAACAAAATTCCCAGCTGCGCCTGAATCTACTAGCGCCTTATGCTGGGAATGAGGTGCAACCTGTGGAAAACAAACAGGTATACAAAAGTGTGCAACAGAAAGCTCTGGGTAAGTGGGACGTCTACTCACCTGGGAGGCCCCCCAGTGCGTGGCCTGTTGTCTTCTCCCCGGAGAACCCTCCCCAGCACCTGGCCGCAGTGTGCCCTCCACGACCGCACTTGGTGCAGGAGACAGGCCCCCCTCGGGCTCCTCCTCCTCCGTTCTCTAGCGCCGGCACCCCCGAGCTCCATAGGGCTCGGCTCGGAGGTGCCGGAGGGCGGAATGGACGGACTCCCCTCGGGACGTCCACGGGTGGCCAGCAGGGTGTCCAGACGGATGGACATATCGACCAACTGGTCGAAGGTAAGATGGGTATCCCTGCAGGCCAACTCACGTTGAACGTCCTCTCGTAGGCTACATCGAAAATGGTCGATGAGAGCCCGTTCATTCCACCCTGCATCCGCCGCTAGAGTCCGGTACTCTAGAGCGAACACCTGAGCGCTCCTCTTCCCCTGTCTCAAATGGACTAGACGCTCCCCTGCCGCTTTGCCCTCAGGTGGATGGTCGAACACGGCCTTGAAGCGGCGGGAGAACTCGGCGTAGGTGATAGTGTTGGCGTCCATCTTCCTCCACTCGGCGTTAGCCCACTCCAACGCCTTGCCCGTGAGACGGGAGATGAGGGCGGAAACGCTCTCGTATCCCGAGGGCACCGGGTGTACAGTGGCCAGGTAGAGCTCCACCTGCAGGAGGAACCCCTGACACCCGGCAGCTGTTCCGTCATACGCCTCGGGAGCGAGAGCCGAATCCCCTGGGTTCCGAACCTGGGACTGGTGGACCGACCGATGGGGTGGGCAGGGTAGGTGGAGGTGTGGGTACCCTGCTGGCCTCCCATCGGTGCAAGGTGTTGATTACCTCCTGTAGAGCGGTCTCCAGTTGTCTTATCTGGCCCTCTTGCCCACGGAGATGCTCCTCGAGCGACACAGGCGTCACTGCCGATCCTGCTGATTCCATTACGGTGTGTGATTCTGTCAAGGCGTGCTGAAGGTGGGTGTGGTGTATGAATCATGCGCAGGACGCAGAGGCTCAGTCCAAAGGCTTTTAGTGCAATATATATCAAAGACAGAAGCACAATAAGCCCGAAGGCGAATACACGGCGCACACAGGCGACAAAACAAACGGCGCACAAACATGTGCAAAATAACCACTCCAAAACACTGGAGGGAAAATGTAGCTCCAAACACGAAACAGAAGCGCAATCACACACAACGACAAGCACACACAACGAGAACTAAATAGGACACTAACGAGGACTAACAAGACACAGGTGTACAACATCCAGACAAAACCAAACGAACATGAAACATAGATCGGTGGCAGCTAGTACTCCGGGGACGACGACCGCCGAAGCCTGCCCGAACCAGGAGGAGGAGCAGCCTCGGCCGAAACCGTGACAACCAGATCTTATTTAGGGGCTTCATAGCAAAGGGGGTGAATAGACAGACAGACACTGAGGTGTCGCAGAGGAGAGAGCTTCCTCCATTCTCAGTGAGGTTCGATAGTCAGATGGTGGGTTTAATCTGGGCCGAGCAGGGGACATGTTTTATAGAGATGGTTAATCCTCGACAGAGTATTGTAATGGAGGGAAAGGGTGAGAAGTAAGCAAGCCATGCTCTGGGATAGATTCCATTCAATATTAATCAAAATTCAATTTCCAATATCTACTGCCTCAACCGTCCGTCATCTACCACCCGACAGTCGCTCAGGCGGGAAAAATTGTTTTCAGGAGCACGGGCAACGCTCCCTACTTCAACGTTGTGGCGATATTAAATTACCTCCAATGACTTGTGAAGGTATTGTAGTGGAGACAATATTGGCTAAATATCCATTTCTGTCCAGCACTCCCACACTTCCAGGCAACAAATGACATATGGCATGGCACCTGTGACTAGCCTTCCATGTCAGTGTGGAGGGACAGGGACAGAAGAGGACGTGTTCAAAGGGGAAAATGACAGAGGGTGACGGAGAGCATGGCTATCCATCATCAGTCTCGAAATCAGACCCAAGGCAAAAGTGACTAGGGTCTGGTTTCAATGATGGATTTTTTTGGAAACTTCGACAGAGTGGGTCCTCTTCAGACAAATAACACTGCCAACAAATCACAAGTGTGGGCTTAAAGGCAGGGCTTACAATGCAGGCGGGAACTGTCCTCATAACAGATCATCCCCTCAGAAACGTCCTCCTTCGTCTCCAGTACTTTGTGTCCTGTTCAGTTGTTTTATCTCGAGCTGCATATCCACTGCCCAACCATCCATAATTCAATTTCATCGTCCTCCTCCTCAATCCCTGCACTATGGCCCTCGTCTGTCTCCACCAAGCAACATTTTGGAACGCTAGTATTTCCCATTGAAATGTGCTGCAGCACGCTGGTTTCCCTGCTTTTCTCTGTTATTTTGAGATGAGCTAAAGCTGCAGCAAGATGGGAGAAATGGTCTACAATGCTGTCGTGTCTGGAATGATATTTGGCTGTGTGCAGGCTAGCATAAGGGACAATAAGTAGCTAGCCACAATGAGGTTCGTTTTGAGAAAAGTCAGCTAACCTTGTAAGCTATCTAGGTAAATTGAGCTAGCTTATTTCTCACAATTATAAAGACAACAAAATGTTGCTAAAAAATAGCATATTATTGACCTAAAAGGTTAGCTGTGTTAGCCCAGTCTCTAGCTTATCCAGGGTCAGTGATACACAGTCCAACCATGTACTGTCTATCTTTCATGGATTTGATGTAATCTATCACAAGACATCTAGTGGCACTTAAGGGTACTTCAGATAATCACAGGTGTCTAATTATCAATGGCCCTCTGTGTGGCCTTATCACATGTAAAACATATGAAATAATTAAAGACGATAATGTCTCGGAGCTCTACGGACAATTCCTCTGACCTCATGGCTTGGTTTTTGCTCTGACATGCACTGTCAACTGTGGAACCTTATATAGACAGGTGTGTGCCTTTCCAAATGATGTCCAATCAATTGAATTTACCACAGGTGGACTCCAATCAAGTTGTAGAAACATCAAGGATGATCAATGGAAACAGGATGAACCTGAGCTCAATTTCGAGTCTCATAGCAAAGGGTTTTTATTTTTATTTTTTTTATATAAATTTGCAAAAATATCTAAAAACCTGTTTTCGCTCTGTCATTATGGGGCATTGTGTGTAGATTGATGAGGGAAAACATTATTTAATCTATTTTAGAATAAGGCTGTAAAGTAACAAAATGTGGAAAAAGTGAAGGGGTCTGAATATGTATATATTTTGTATTATTATTGTTTTTAGGGAGTAGATCAGCTTTAATACTGCAGATAGATTGTAGCTTTCATCAATGTAATTGTCTGCATCATTTCCAATCCCCCATATATTTTTTGTTAAATATATATCTATACACACTACCGGGCAAAAGTTTTAGAACACCTACTCATTCAAGGGTTTTTCTTCATTTTTACTATTTCCACGTTGTAGAATAATAGTGAAGACATCAAACTATGAAACAACACATTCGGAATCATGTAGTAACCAAAAAAGTGTTAAACATATCAAAATATATTTTATATTTGAGATTCTTCAAATAAACATCCTTTGCCTTGATGACAGCTTTGCACACTCTTGGCATTCTCTCAACCAGCTTCGCCTGGAATGTTTTTCCAACAGTCTTGAAGGAGTTCCCACATATGCTGAGCACTTGTTGGCTGCTTTTCCTTCACTCTGCGGTCCGATTCAACTCAAACCATCTCAATTTGGTTAAGGTTGGGGGATTGTGGAGGCCAGGTCATCTGATGCAGCACTCCATCACTCTCCTTCTTGGTCAAATAGCCCTTACACAGGTTGGAGGTGTGTTGGGTCATTGTCCTGTTGAAAAACAAATGATAGTTCCACTAAGCCCAAATGAGATGGGATGGCATATCGCTGCAGAATGCTGTGGTAGCCATGCTGGTTAAGTGTGCCTTGAATTCTAAATAAATCACAGACAATGTCACCAGCAAAGCACCCCCACACCATAACACCTCCTCCTTCATGCTTTACGGTGGGAAATACACATGCGGAGATCATCCGTTCACCCACACCACGTCTCACAAAAACACTGCGGTTGGAACCCAAAATCTCCAATTTGGACTCCAGAACAAAGGACAAATTTCCACCGGTCTAATGTCCAGTTCTCGTGTTTTTTTGGCCCAAGCAAGTATCTTCTTCATATTGGTGTCCTATAGTAATGTTTTCTTGCAGCAATTCGACCATGAAGGCCGGATTCACAATGTCTCCTCTAAACAGTTGATGTTGAGATGTGTCTGTTACTTGAACTCTGTGAAGCATTTATTTAGGCTGCAATTTCTGAGGCTAGTAATTCTAATGAACTTATCCTCTGCAGCAGAGGTAACTCTGGGTCTTCCATTCCTGTGGCGGTCCTCATGAGAGCCAGTTTCATTATAGTGCTTGATTGTTTTTGCGACTGCACTTGAAAAAACATTCAAAGTTCTTGAAATGTTCCATATTGACTGACCTTCATGTCTTAAAGTAATAATGGACGGTCGTTTCTCTTAGCTTATTTGAGCTGTTTTTGCTATAATATGGACTTGGTTTTTCACCAAATAGGGCTATCTTCTGTATACCACCCCGGCCAAACTGAGCAATCGGGGGAGAAGGGCCTTGGTCAGGGTGGTGACCAAGAACCCGATCGTCACTCAGACAGAGCTCCAGAGTTATTCTGTGGAGATGGGAGAACCTTCCAGAAGGACAACCATCTCTGCAGCACTCCAACAATCAGGCCTTTATGGTAGAGTGGCCAGATGGAAGCCACTCCTCAGTAAAAGGCACATAACAACCTGCTTGGAGTTTGCTAAAAGGCACCTTAAGGACTCTGACCATGGGCAACAAGATTATCTGGTCTGATGACAACAAGATTAAACTCTTTGGCCTGAATGCCAAGCGTCACGTCTGGAGGAAACCTGGCACCATCCCTATGGTGAAGCATGGTGGTGGCAGCATCATGCTGTGGGGATGTTTTTCAGTGTCAGGGACTGGGAGACTAGTCAGGATTGAGGGAAAGATGAACGGAGCAAAGTACAGCGAGATCCTTGATGAAAACCTGCTCCAGAGCACCTTCCAACAGGACAACGACCCTAAGCATACAGCAAAGACAATGCAGGAGTGGCTTCGGGACAAGTCTCAATGTCCTTGAGAGACCCAGCCAGAGCCTGGACTTGAACCCGATCGAACATCTCTGGAAAGACCTTAAAATAGCTGTGCAGCGACGTTCCCCATCCAACCTGACAGAGCTTGAGAGAATCTGCAGATAAGAATGAGAGAAACTCCCCAAATAGAGGTGTGCCAAGCTTTTAGCGTGATACCCAAGAAGACCCGAGGCTGTAATCACTGTCAAAGGTGCTTCAACAAAGTACTGAGTAAAGTGTCTGAACACTTATGTAATTGTCATATTTCAGTTGTTTTTTATAAATATGCAAACATTTCTAAAAACCTGTTTTTGCTTTGTCATTATGGTGTAGTGTGTAGATTCATGGGGGAAAAAAACTATTTAATCCATTTTAGAATAAGGCTGTAACGTAACAATATGTGCAAAAAGTCAAGGGGTCTGAATACTTTCCGAATGCGATGTATGTTATATCCCATCATCAGCACACTGGATTATCAACTAAATAGGTTTAATACATTGAATCAGATGTGTTATTGCTGGACTGAAACAGAACCCTGCACAACCAAAATACCTCCAGCAAGGTTGGCCTGCTCCACTTGTAATAGGTTTAAACATTGTGTGTGATGTTTAACTTTATTTTTGTATACAACATTTGCTAACATAGGTACAAATTCGTTATAACCCATGGCATATACAGTGGGGGGAAAAAGTATTTAGTCAGCCACCAATTGTGCAAGTTCTACCACTTAAAAAAATGAGAGAGACCTGTAATTTTCATCATAGGTACACGTCAACTCTGACAGACAAATTGTGGAAAACAAATCCAGAAATTCACATTGTAGGATTTTTAATGAATTTATTTGCAAATTATGGTGGAAAATAAGTATTTGGTCACCTACAAACAAGCAAGAATTCTGGCTCTCACAGACCTGTAACTTATTCTTTAAGAGGCTCCTCTGTCCTCCACTCATTACCTGTATTAATGGCACCTGTTTGAACTTGTTATCAGTATAAAATACACCTGTCCACAACCTCAAACAGTCACACTCCAAACTCCACAATGGCCAAGACCAAAGAGCTGTCAAAGGACACCAGAAACAAAATTGTAGACCTGCACCAGGCTGGGAAGACTGAATCTGCAATAGGTACGCAGCTTGGTTTGAAGAAATCAACTGTGGGAGCAATTATTAGGAAATGGAAGACATACAAGACCACTGATAATCTCCCTCGATCTGGGGCTCCACGCAAGATCTCACCCCGTGGGGTCAAAATGATCACAAGAACGGTGAGCAGAAATCCCAGAACCACACAGGGGGACCTAGTGAATGACCTGCAGAGAGCTGGGACCAAAGTAACAAAGCCTACCATCAGTAACACACTACGCCGCCAGGGACTCAAATCCTGCAGTGCCAGACGTGTCCCCCTGCTTAAGCCAGTACATGTCCAGGCCCATCTGAAGTTTGATAGAGTGCATTTGGATGATCCAGTACAGGATTGGGAGAATGTCATATGGTCAGATGAAACCAAAATATAACTTTTTGGTAAAAACTCAACTCGTCGTGTTTGAAGGACAAAGAATGCTGAGTTGCATAAAAAGAACACCATACCTACTGTGAAGCATGGGGGTGGAAACATCATGCTTTGGGGCTGTTTGTCTGCAAAGGGACCAGGACGACTGATCCGTGTAAAGGAAAGAATGAATGGGGCCATGTATCGTGAGATTTTGAGTGAAAACCTCCTTCCATCAGCAAGGGCATTGAAGATGAAATGTGGCTGGGTCTTTCAGCATGACAATGATCCCAAACTCACCGCCCGGGCAACGAAGGAGTGGCTTCGTAAGAAGCATTTCAAGGTCCTGGAGTGGCCTAGCCATTCTCCAGATCTCAACCCCATAGAAAATCTTTGGAGGGAGTTGAAAGTCCGTGTTGCCCAGCGACAGCCCCAAAACATCACTGCTCTAGAGGAGATCTGCATGGAGGAATGGGCCAAAATACCAGCAACAGTGTGTGAAAACCTTGTGAAGACTTACAGAAAACGTTTGACCTGTGTCATTGCCAACAAAGGGTATATAACAAAGTATTGAGAATGTTTTGTTATTGACCAAATACTTATTTTCCACCATAATTTGCAAATAAATTCATTGTAGGATATACCTTTAGTCTCTTGGGACATTCATTGGGACCTATCACAGGGGCTATCACAGCTTTCCACATCTGTAGACCAAAAACATCACAAAGAAACAGGCTTCACTGTATTCAAATTAGACAGCACTGAATATTATTTTGCTATTATCTCTCTGTCCTCAAAGTTTTCCCCACAAAATTACCTGCCCCATCCAGTAGCCTACAAGACTGTCCCTTCACTGAAAGCTGGAGCTGCAACTTCACCCTCTTCCATGGCTGTTATCTACAAATTCATTAGGAGACTGTGTTTTTAATTTACAATGATTCAAGATAGCTAGCTGATAGGAAGATAGCTAACTGATGAAATGTAATTCACTTAGGTAAACAGTGTGTGAAGTTAGCTAGATAGCAGCTCAGTTGAGTTAGCCTACAAAATGGCCTACTGTAGGTAGCTAGATAATAATTTGTAAAAAATAAATAATGTATTATGTATTTACTAACTTGAATAGGTTCTCCCACTGCCGCCATTTCAATATGGCCAATTGTGACGCATACTGAGTATACGAAGAGGCAGGACGCAGACGCAGGAATTAACAAGGTCAAGGTGTACTTAACAATGAGCAGGAGAAAGAACAAAGATACAGTAAACGACATGAAGCTTAACAATCACACACAACATCATCCAGAACAGTCCAGGGCTAAATAGGGGTGGTGATGAGATGATGAGGTGCAGGTACGCTGAAGGTTATTAGGGTGCGCTGGGTTTCCATTCCGGTGTTGCCAAGGTGGTGCGCTCAGACCGGTGTCTCAGTAGACCGGCAAATCAGAGCGCCGGAGGGGAGCAACGGGGGGAGATGTGACAGACCCCCCGGACGTGCAACTCCAGCCGCTGGACGACCCCGAGGATGAGGAGCGAGCCGGTCAGGGCGGCGACGGTGGAAGTCCCGAATTAGGTTGGGGTCCAAAATGTCCCCAGCCGGAACCCAGCTCCTCTCCTCAGGACCATACCCCTCCCAGTCCACCAGGTAATGGAGCCGTCCCCCACGGAACCTGGAGTCCAGCAGGTCCCTCACCGCATACGCCAGACTCCTGTTAATGTCCAGGGGCGGAGGAGGCGTACCCCATACAATGGGCCTCTCCTCTGTGTCATACAGCCGGGACAGTGCGTCTGCCTTCACATTCTTCGTACCCGGAATGTATGACAGTGTAAAATCAAACCGGGTGAAGAATAGGGCCCACCTGGCCTGGCGAGGATTCAGCGTCCTCGCTGCCCGGATGCACTCCAGGTTACGGATGTCCGTCCAGACGAGGAAAGGGTGTTTCGCCCCTTCTAGCTAATGCCTCCACACGGTCAAAGCTCGGACAACAACCAACAGCTCCCGATCACCAACATCGTAGTTCTGCTCCGCCGGGCTGAGCTTCTTAGAGAAGAAGGCACAGGGGCGGAGCTTGGGTGGCGTGCCTGAGCGTTGAGATAGGACAGCGCATATCCCTACCTCGGACGCATCCACCTCCACTACGAACAGTAGTGATGGATCGGGGTGGGCCAGTACCGGGGCTGAGGTGAACAGACTCCGCAGTTTACTGAAGGCCAAGTCAGCTTCAGCAGACCAGCAGAGCCGGGACGGCCCACCCTTCAACAGGGATGTAATGGGAGCTGCGACCTTGCCAAAGCCTCGGATAAACCTCCAATAGTAGTTGGCGAAGCCAAGGAAGCGCTGCACCTCCTTACCCATGATTGGAGTCGGCCAATTACACACAGCTGAAATGCGATCTCCCTCCATCTCCAGTATCCGAGGAAGGAGACGTACTGCTGGAAAAACATACACTTCTCTGCCTTGGCATAAAGGTCATTTTCCAACAGTCGGGCCAGTAGTTTGCGAACCAGGGACACATGCTCGGCGCACATGGTGGAATACACCAGGATGTCGTCGATGTAGACCACTACACCGCGACCAAGCATGTCCCGAAACACCTTGTTCACAAAGGACTGGAAGACGGATGGAGCATTCATCAAACCGTAGTGCATCATCAGGTATTCATAATGCCCCGTGGTTGTGCTGAATGCGGTCTTCCACTCATCTCCTTCCCGAACACGCACCAGGTTGTATGCACTCCTGAGATCTAATTTGGTGAAGAAGCGCGCCCCATGCATTGACTCAATCACTGAAGGAATGAGGGGGAGAGGATAACAAAATCTTACCGTCTCCTTTTTCAGTGATCGATAATCAATGCACGGGCGCAGACCGCCATCTTTCTTCTTCACAAAGCTGAATCTCGAGGAGGCGGATAAAGTGAAGGGATGTATGTACCCCTGGCCCAGGGACTCGGTGACGTATGTTTCCATAGCCTCCGTTTCAGCCTGTGACAGGGGGTACACATGACTCCTGGGAGGTACAGCATCTACCCGAAGGTTTATCGCGCAATCCCCCGCCCGATGAGGTGGTAATTTTGTCGCCTGAGTCTTAGAAAATGCATGAGCCAAATCGAGGTATTCGGGGGGGAATGCACACGGTGGAGGTACCGTCTGGACTTTCTACCGTGGTTGCACCAACGGAAACACCTAGACACCTACCCTGACACTCTCGCGACCACCCCGTGAGTACCCTCTGCGGCCATGAGAAGGTGGGGTTGTGGAGTGCTAGCCAAGGGATACCTAATACCACAGGGAAAGCAGGAGAGGCAATAATCAAAAAAGTAACCTGCTCACAATGAGTATCCTGGGTGATCATGGTGACTGATGGGGAGTGGAATGGATAGGGGAACCAATGAAATGCCTTGACGCTGTGAGAATGCCCTGTCCATAAAGTTCCCAGCTGCGCCTGAATCGACTAGTGCCTTATACTGGGGAACTACCATGTGATTGGGAAAGTAGATAGGTAGGGTACAGTGCACAGCAGAGGGCTCTGAACGAGTGTGGGTGTTCGATACCTGGGTTCAGGGATACATTTTCTCTGGCTTACCGTGGCGCTGGGAGAGGACCGCACCCACGCCCTCCTCCGATGCATCCACCTCCAGGATGAAAGGACGAGATGGATCTGGGTGTGTGGTCCTCTGTAGCTCAGCTGGTAGAGCACGGCGCTTGTAACGCCAAGGTAGTGGGTTCGATCCCCGGGACCACCCAAACACAAACATTTATGCACGCATGACTGTAAGTCGCTTTGGATAAAAGCGTCTGCTAAATGGTATATTATTATTATTATTAATTTTTTTAGGATGGGCGCTGTGGTGAACCTCTCCTTCAGCCTCTTGAAGGCAGCGTCAGCCTCAGGGTGGAATGTTGAGCTGGAGGGTGGACTCCGGACTCTCCACTGATGTGGAACAACAAACCACTGGCAGGCAGGTCTTCCAGCATGAGGGGGACCAGATTGTGACCCTCTTGGTGCTCCAATTGATGGTGGGGTTGTGTAGTCTGAGCCAGGGCAATCCCAAGACAATCAGGTGAAGGGGTGACGTGACGATGTGGAATGACAGCTCCTCGTGGTGCTCCGGTAGTGTGGGAATGGTGATGGTGATGGGCAGAGTGCCTGATCGAAGGGGTTTATTGTCCAGTGAAGTGACGTGCAGCGGAGATGGCAGTGGCACGTTGGGCAACCCCCATTCAGAGACCAGCTCCCTATCTATAAGGTTCCCCGCTGATCCGGAATCTATCATTGCGGTAGAAATGGAAGAGAAGGAATAACCAGTCACTGTTATGGGAACTAAAAACAATAGTTTTGTGATAGGAGCTGACATAACACTCACGGAGCAGCGAAGGGAGTCATTCCGCTTAGATAGGGAGCCGCCAGGAGATCTGTGGTCCGTGGTAGTGTAGGGGGTGCTGCCCACCTCCATGGGTGAGGACTCGGAAGCAGCGCAGCTTCCATGGCTCAGATGGGGTGAGCATCGAGGCTCTGGGAGGTGTTGGGAATGCCGTCTCTTTCAACCTGTCGTCATGAAGGATGGACGTGGTGATGAGGGTATCAAGGTACATCTCGTCATCCCGACATGCGAGTTCCGTCTTGATGTCCTCCCGTAAGCCTCTCCTGAAGGCCGTGTGCAGAGCACGCTCATTCTAGCCGGAAGATGCCGCCACCGTGCGAAAGCTCAAAGTGTACTCGGACGCGGGCCCTCTCTCTGTTGTAGATGGAGGAGACACTCACCCCCGTCCTTTCCCTCCGTGTGATGATCAAACACCGCCCTGAACCTAGCGAGGAGGGTGGGGTAGTGAAGTGCTACTGCCTCCTCTCCTTCCCAGACTGCTGTGGCCCAATTCAGCGCCTTTCCTTTAAGAAGCGAAATCACCAGCGCTATCCTGGCTTGGTCAGATGGATATGCCTCAGGCTGATGCGCCAGATAAAGGGAAACCTGTAGCAGGAAGCCGCTACATTTAGTAGTTTTACCGTCATAGCGCTCCGGTAGTGCGAGGGTTCCCGCAGGAGTGGGTGATTGCACGGGAACAGGTGGATTGGGGGCACTCGCCGCTCCCTGAGGTGGAACCGGAGCGCTGGGCAGATTATGCAGAGTTTGGAGCACTTCCTGCATGGCGGCGTTCAACTGGGCAAGCTGCTGCTGGTGCTGGTCGAGGCGCTGGGAAACTCCTGCTGCATCCATTTTTGTTTGGTGTTTGATTCTATGACGCGTACTGAGTATACAATGAGGCAGGACGCAGACGCAGGAATTAACAAGGTAAAGGTTTACTTAACAATGAGCAAGCGAAAGAACAAAGATGGAGTAAACGACACGAAGCTTAACAATCACACACAACATCATCCAGAACAGTCCAGGGCTAAATAGGGGTGGTGATGAGATGATGAGGTGCAGGTGCGCAGGAGGTGATTAGGGTGCGTTGGGTTTCCATTCCGGTGTTGCCGAGGTGGTGCGCTTAGACCGGTGGCTCAGTAGACCGGCGAATCCGAGCACCGGAGGGGAGTAACGGGAGGAGACGTGACACCAATCTTCCCGATTTTTTTGGGTGGTAGCAAAGTGCAGCCAGCACACATGTGGACGAATGGAGACAAGGCAAAAAGTGTGTTTGTCACCAGGGCCCAGTTTTTCAAAAGTTACCTATCTGGATTCCGCCTATCGAATAGCATTACATGCATAAAAAAAAAAAATAATAGAATGGACGAATCACTGACTTGAATGGGGACTGCCGGTCTATTCATTCTATTTCTATGCATTTAATTCTATCCGATAGTAGGAACCCAGACAGATACATTTTGAAAAACTGGGCCCAGAGCGGTTTAGAGTGTGTTGTGACGTTTGACTTTACCAGCCTATTCCCAAAAAGATGATACTTCTATTTTGGCTAATATGCTTGTTGCCACTATTTAGCGTGATCTATAATATTGAGTTAGAACGCCCGAGGACGAGAGACTCTTGCTAGCTACCGCTACTACCATACTGTACTATCTTTGCTACTAATTTGTGTCAACAGGAATGTTTAACTGGGGCAACAACGGGAAACGGCAGTGACGTAGGAATGATAGATCTCCCGACTCCTCCTCTCAACTCCTCCTTTTCCTATGCCAAACTGACTTTGTATTACTTACAGACGCTGTTAAGCCAGAGCATTTGAAAATTGTGGGAGGCAACGCGGCTGTCTAGAGACACTAATCAATCATGGCTGGTCACTCTGTGAGAAGCCGGGTCTCTAGAGGTGTTATTTTTCCAGAAACAATATCAGACAGTACACCATTCTGGAACCAGCAGAGGAAGTTTAGACCTAAAGAGGGCGACCAAACATTTTTTCGTGTGGTATAGATGAAGGTGTTTTTAATATAATAATAATAAATAATAATATGCCATTTAGCAGACGCTTTTATCCAAAGCGACTTACAATCATGCGTGCATACATTTTTGTGTATGGGTGGTCCCGGGGATCGAACCCACTACCTTGGCGTTACAAGCGCCGTGCTCTACCAGCTGAGCTACAGAGGACCACACACTCCTAAATGACTGGACACACACTCCTAAATACAAACTCAAGGCAAATGTTGGGAGGGGCATTCATTGGGGAGATGGGTGGGGGGTGTCTAAGCTAACATATGAAATTGTTTTAACTCTGTTGCTTTGCTGAACAAAAATTGCATCCATTGTGGTATGGGTCAGATTGACCCGCACAGTTTAAACACATTGAATCCTCTTCACCAAAGAAACATTCACTATCTGGATCATCAACAGCATTGTCCTCTATCTCTGAAATGTCCTCTGTCTCTGAAACCTCTTATTTTATTTCTCTGTCACAGTCCAGAATTTGTGATTAGGCTTCATTGACTGAAAATCTTTTGGAGCTCATTTTGAGTGTCTGTGTCAGAGATCTGCTACTCTCCCACTGAGAAGGAGAAGCTTGGGAAAGCTCCTTTTCACCCAAACATAATTATAAAAGTGCAACCAGAAACAGTCAAATCAAAATACAAAGACACTTGTTTATTTTGGACCGGTGCAAATATCTACAGTGGGGAAAAAAAGTATTTAGTCAGCCACCAATTGTGCAAGTTCTCCCACTTAAAAAGATGAGAGAGGCCTGTAATTTTCATCATAGGTACACGTCAACTATGACAGACAAATTGAGATTTTTTTTTCCGGAAGATCACATTGTAGGATTTTTCATGAATTTATTTGCAAATTATGGTGGAAAATAAGTATTTGGTCACCTACAAACAAGCAGGATTTCTGGCTCTCACAGACCTGTAACTTCTTCTTTAAGAGGCTCCTTTGTCCTCCACTCGTTACCTGTATTACTGGCACCTGTTTGAACTTGTTATCAGTATAAAAGACACCTGTCCACAACCTCAAACAGTCACACTCCAAACTCCACTATGGCCAAGACCAAAGAGCTGTCAAAGGACACCAGAAACAAAATTGTAGACCTGCACCAGGCTGGGAAGACTGAATCTGCAATAGGTAAGCAGCTTGGTTTGAAGAAATCAACTGTGGGAGCAATTATTAGGAAATGGAAGACATACAAGACCACTGATAATCTCCCTCGATCTGGGGCTCCACGCAAGATCTCACCCCGTGGGGTCAAAATGATCACAAGAACGGTGAGCAAAAATCCCAGAACCACACAGGGGGACCTAGTGAATGACCTGCAGAGAGCTGGGACCAAAGTAACAAAGCCTACCATCAGTAACACACTACGCCGCCAGGGACTCAAATCCTGCAGTGCCAGACGTGTCCCCCTGCTTAAGCCAGTACATGTCCAGGCCCGTCTGAAGTTTGCTAGAGTGCATTTGGATGATCCAGAAGAGGATTGGGAGAATGTCATATGGTCAGATGAAACAAAAAATATAACTTTTTGGTAAAGACTCAACTCGTCGTGTTTGGAGGACAAAGAATGCTGAGTTGCATCCAAAGAACACCATACCTACTGTGAAGCATGGGGGTGGAAACATCATGCTTTGGGGCTGTTCTTCTGCAAAGGGACCAGGACGACTGATCCGTGTAAAGGAAAGAATGAATGGGGCCATGTATCGTGAGATTTTGAGTGAAAACCTCCTTCCATCAGCAAGGGCATTGAAGATGAAATATGGCTGGGTCTTTCAGCATGACAATGATCCCAAACACACCGCCCGGGCAACGAAGGAGTGGCTTCGTAAGAAGCATTTCAAGGTCCTGGAGTGGCCTAGCCAGTCTCCAGATCTCAACCCCATAGAAAATCTTTGGAGGGAGTTGAAAGTCTGTGTTGCCCAGCGACAGCCCCAAAACATCACTGCTCTAGATGAGATCTGCATGGAGGAATGGGCCAAAATTCCAGCAACAGTGTGTGAAAACCTTGTGAAGACTTACAGAAAACGTTTGACCTGTGTCATTGCCAACAAAGGGTATATAACAAAGTATTGAGAAACTTTTGTTATTGACCAAATACTTATTTTCCACCATAATTTGCAAATAAATTCATTAAAAATCCTACAATGTGATTTTCTGGAAAAAATAATTCTCATTTTGTCTGTCATAGTTGACGTGTACCTATGATGAAAATTACAGGCCTCTCTCATCTTTTTAAGTGGGAGAACTTGCACAATTGGTGGCTGACTAAATACTTTTTTCCCCACTGTATACTCATGAAAGCCTCAGGGTCAATATGACTGTCACGAATTCTGATGCGGATGTGGTGCGAATCAATAGCAGGACACAGGAGCTAAGTCAATCCAGACTTTACTAGTAATTCCAAAAATAACAACACGGGTCAAACAACCCGGAGGCGAAACATACGCCACAGTGCGTAAAACACTCCCAAACCGAACTGCGCACGAACAATAGTGCGACGGTAAAACAAAGAGAGTCTAGCAAACAGCACTGCACCAAACGACAGGAAAACAATTACACACAACACATGACAAACAAATGGAACAATATATAGGGTACCTAATCACACTAACAGGGACCAGGTGCACAACAACTAGACAAAACCAAACGAACATCGAAAACATACAACGGTGGCAGCTAGTACTCCGGAGACGACGACCGCCGAAGCCTCCCCGAGCAAGGAGGAGGAGCAGCCTCAGCCGAAACGTGACAGTACCCCCCCCTTGACGCGCGTCCTCCTGGGACGACCAGGAGGACGCGGAGCAGGGCGCGCGGGGTACTCCCGGTGGAACTCCAACAGGAGAGACGGGTCTAGGATGTCCCTCCGCGGCACCCAGCACCGTTCCTCCGGGCCGTACCCCTCCCACTCCACTAGATATTGGAGACCCCCCATCCGACGTCTCGAGTCCAAGATGGACCGAACGGTGTACGCCGGAGCCCCCTCGATGTCCAGTGGGGGCGGAGGAGTCTCTCCTATCTCACCTTCCTGGAGTGGACCAGCTACCACCGGCCTGAGAAGAGACACATGGAACGAGGGGTTAATATTCTTATAATCAATAGGCAGTTGTAACTTATAACACACCTCGTTCAATCTTCTCAGGACTTTAAAAGGCCCCACAAACCGCCGACCCAGCTTCCGGCAGGGCAGGCGGAGGGGCAGGTTTCTGGTCGAGAGCCAGACTCGATCTCCAGGTGCGTACACCGGCCCCTCACTGCGGTGGAGATCGGCGCTCGCCTTGTGTCGACGGATGGCCCGCTGCAGATGGACGTGTGCAGCGTTCCACGTCTCCTTCGAGCGCCTCACCCACTCATCCACCGCAGGGGCCTCGATCTGGCTCTGCTGCCATGGTGCCAGAACCGGCTGGTACCCTTATACACATTGGAAGGGGGTTAGGTTGGTGGAGGAGTGGCGGAGAGAGTTTTGGGCCATCTCCGCCCAGGGAATATACCTAGCCCACTCCTCCGGCCGGTCCTGGCAATACGACCTCAGAAACCTACCCACATCCTGGTTCACTCGTTCTACCTGCCCATTGCTCTCCGGGTGGTACCCCGAGGTAAGGCTCACCGAGACCCCCAAATGCTCCATGAACGCTCTCCAGACTCGGGAGGTAAACTGGGGGCCTCGATCAGACACTATATCCTCGGGTACCCCGTAATGCCGGAATACGTGGGTAAATAGTGCCTCAGCGGTCTGTAGGGCAGTAGGAAGACCCGACATAGGGAGGAGGTGACAGGCCTTAGAGAACCGGTCCACAACGACCAGGATGGTGGTATTCCCCTGAGAAGGGGGAAGGTCTGTCACAAAATCCACCGAGAGGTGGGACCAGGGTCGTTGTGGAATGGGCAGGGGTTGTAACTTACCCCTGGGCAAATGTCTGGGCGCCTTACACTGGGTGCACACCGAGCAGGAGGAGACATAAACCCTCACATCCCTGGCTAACGTTGGCCACCAGTACTTAGTACTAAGACAATGCACTGTCCGGCCAATACCTGGATGTCCATAGGAGGGTGACGTGTGAGCCCAGTAAATGAGTCGATCCCGAACCTCGAGCGGAACGTACGTCCGACCCACAGGACACTGTGGAGGGCTAGGGTCGGCACGCAACGCCCGGTCGATTTCAGCATCGACCTCCCACACAACCGGTGCCACTAGACAAGACGCCGGTAGTATGGGGGTAGGCTCAATGGACCTCTCCTCTGTGTCATACCGCCGGGACAGAGCGTCTGCCTTCCTGTTCTGGGACCCAGGGATGTACGTGATTTTAAATACGAACCTGGCTAGAAACATGTTCCAACGAGCCTGGCGAGGGTTCAGTCTCCTAGCTGCCCGGATGTACTCCAGGTTCCGATGGTCAGTCAAAATGAGGAAAGGGTGTTGAGCCCCCTCAAGCCAATGCCTCCACACCTTAAGGGCCTGTACCACAGCTAACAGCTCTCTGTCCCCCACGTCATAATTTCGCTCTGCCGGGCTGAGCTTCTTAAAGTAAAAAGCACAGGGGCGGAGTTTAGGTGGCGTGCCGGACCGTTGAGAGAGAACGGCCCCTATACCGGCCTCAGACGCGTCCACCTCAACCTGAAAGGGTAAGGCGGGATCCGGATGCGCCAGCACCGGAGCCGAAGTAAACAGGTCCTTCAGTCTCCCAAAAGCCCTGTCCGTGTCAGCCGACCACCGCAGGCGCACCGGACCCCCTTTCAGCAGAGACGTTATGGGAGCTGCCACCTGTCCAAAACCCCGGATAAACCTCCGGTAGTAATTCGCAAAGCCCAAGAACTGCTGCACCTCTAACAGTGGTTGGAGTTTGCCAATTACGCATGGCTGACACATGGTCCACCTCCATCTTCACCCCTGACGCGGACAACCGATAACCCAAAAAGGAGACCGACTCCTGGAAAAACAGACATTTCTCTGCCTTGACATACAGGTCGTGCTCCAACAGCCTCCTCAATACACGACGCACCAGGGCTACATGCTCGGCTCGGGTAGATGAGTACACTAGAATGTCATCAATGTACACGACCACCCCTTGCCCCTGCATATCTCGGAAGATCTCTTCCACGAAGGATTGGAAGACTGACGGAGCATTCATCAACCCGTATGGCATGACGAGATATTCGTAATGACCCGAAGTGGTACTAAATGCTGTTTTCCATTCGTCGCCCTCCCTAATGCGCACCAAATTATACGCGCTCCTGAGATCCAGTTTTGTGAAAAACCGCGCTCCGTGCAATGACTCCGTCATGGTCGCAATCAGAGGGAGTGGATAACTGTATTTCACAGTAATCTGATTGATACCACGGTAATCAATGCACGGGCGCAAACCTCCATCTTTTTTCTTCACAAAAAAGAAGCTCGAGGACGCAGGGGAAGTGGAGGGCCGTATGTATCCCTGTCTCAAAGATTCGGCTATGTAAGTCTCCATAGCTTTTCTCTCCTCTTGAGACAAAGGATACACGTGGCTCTGTGGGAGCGCTGCTCCTGCCTGGAGGTCTATCGCACAATCCCCCTGTCTATGAGGAGGCAACCGCGTCGCCCTCGCCTTACTGAACACAAGTGCCAAATCCCCATATTCAGGTGGAATGTGCAATGCGGGCACTTGGTTTGGACTTTCCACCGAGGTCGCCCCCACGGACACACCCAGACATCGCCCCTCACACTGAGCAGACCACTCCGTAAGAGCTCTCTGTTGCCACGAAATGGCAGGGTTATGGGTACTTAACCAGGGAATTCCCAGCACCACCGGGTACGCAGGGGAGTCGATCAGATATAGCTGAATAGTCTCCTCATGACCCCCCTGCGCACACATCCTAAGTGGCGCTGTGACTTCCCTAATCAACCCCGACCCCAACGGGCGGCTATCTAACGCATGAACGGGTAAAGGATCGTCGACAGGCAGGAGGGGAATCCCTAACTCTTAACAAAACTTCCGGTCAACAAAATTCCCAGCTGCGCCTGAATCTACTAGCGCCTTATGCTGGGAATGAGGTGCAACCTGTGGAAAACTAACAGGTATACAAAAGTGCACAACAGAGAGCTCTGGGTAAGTGGGGCGTCTACTCACCTGGGAAGTCTCCCCAGTGCGTGGCCTGTCGTCCCCTCCTCCTGGAGACCCTCCCCAGCACCTGGCCGCAGTGTGCCCTCTACGGCCGCAGTTGGTGCAGGGGACAGCCCCCCTCGGGCTCCTTCTCCTCCTTTCTCTAGCGCCAGCACCCCGAGCTCCATGGGACTCGGCTCGAGCTGCTGGAGGATGGAATGGACGGACCCCCACTCGGGAACGTCCACGGGTGGCCAGCAGGGTGTCCAGACGGATGGACATGTCGACCAACTGGTCGAAGGTGAAATTGGTGTCCCTGCAGGCCAACTCACGTTGAACGTCCTCCCGTAGGCTACATCGAAAATGATCGATGAGGGCCCGTTCATTCCACCCTGCATCTGCCGCTAGAGTCCGGAACTCCAGTGCGAACACCTGTGCGCTCCTCTTCCCCTGTCGGAGGTAGAATAGACGCTCCCCCGCCGCTTTGCCCTCTGGTGGATGGTCGAACACGGCCTTGAAGCGACGGGAGAACTCCGCGTTGGAGATGGTGGTGGCGTCTATCCTCCTCCACTCGGCGTTGGCCCATTCCAACGCCTTGCCCGTGAGACAGGAGATGAGGGCGGAAACGCTCTCGTGTCCCGAGGGCACCGGGTGTACAGTGGCCAGGTAGAGCTCCACCTGTAGGAGGAACCCCTGACACCCGGCAGCTGTACCGTCATACGCCCTCGGGAGTGAGAGCCGAATCCCACTGGGTTCCGGGCCTGGGACGGGCGGACCGACCGATGGTGGTGGTAAGGTAGGTGGAGGTGTGGGTACCCCTCTGGACTCCAAACGGTGCAGGGTGTTGATGACGTCCTGCAGAGCAGTCCCCAGTTGTCGGATCTGGTCATCCTGGCCGCGGATATGCTCCTCAAGCGACCCAGGTGCTGCTGCTCCTGCTGATTCCATCTTGTGGTGTGTAATTCTGTCACGAATTCTGATGCGGATGTGGTGCGAATCAATAACAGGACACAGGAGCTAAGTCAATCCAGACTTTACTAGTAATTCCAAAAATAACAACACGGGTCAAACATCCCGGAGGCGAAACATACGCCACAGTGCGTAAAACACTCCCAAACCGAACTGCGCACGAACAATAGTGCGACGGTAAAACAAAGAGAGTCTAGCAAACAGCACTGCACCAAACGACAGGAAAACAATTACACACAACACATGACAAACAAATGGAACAATATATAGGGTACAGTGGGGAAAAAAAGTATTTAGTCAGCCACCAATTGTGCAAGTTCTTCCACTTCAAAAGATGAGAGAGGCCTGTAATTTTCATCATAGGTACACGTCAACTATGACAGACAAAATGAGAAAAAATAAACCAGAAAATCACATTGTAGGAATTTTAATGAATTTATTTGCAAATTATGGTGGAAAATAAGTATTTGGTCAATAACAAAAGTTTCTCAATACTTTGTTATATACCCTTTGTTGGCAATGACACAGGTCAAACGTTTTCTGTAAGTCTTCACATGGTTTTCACACACTGTTGCTGGTATTTTGGCCCATTCCTCCATGCAGATTTCCTCTAGAGCAGTGATGTTTTGGGGCTGTCGGTGGGAAACACGGACTTTCAACTCCCTCCAAAGATTTTCTATGGGGTTGAGATCTGGAGACTGGCTAGAACACTCCAGGACCTTGAAATGCTTCTTACGAAGCCACTCCTTCGTTGCCCGGGCAGTGTGTTTGGGATCATTGTCATGCTGAAAGACCCAGCCACGTTTCATCTTCAAAGCCCTTGCTGATGGAAGGAGGTTTTCACTCAAAATCTCACGATACATGGCCCCATTCATTCTTTCCTTTACACGGATCAGTCGTCCTGGTCCCTTTGCAGAAAAACAGCCCCCAAAGCATGATGTTTCCACCCCCATGCTTCACAGTAGGTATGGTGTTCTTTGGATGCAACTCAGCATTCTTTGTCCTCCAAACACGACGAGTTGAGTTTTTACCAAAAAGTTCTATTTTGGTTTCATCTGACCATATGACATTCTCCCAATCCTCTTCTGGATCATCCAAATGCACTCTAGCAAACTTCAGACGGGCCTGGACATTTACTGGCTTAAGCAGGGGGACACGTCTGGCACTGCAGGATTTGAGTCCCTGGCGGCGTAGTGTGTTACTGATGGTAGGCTTTGTTACTTTGGTCCCAGCTTTCTGCAGGTCATTCACTAGGTCCCCCCCGTGTGGTTCTGGGATTTTTGCTCACCGTTCTTGTGATCATTTTGACCCCACAGGGTGAGATCTTGCGTGGAGCCCCAGATCGAGGGGAGATTATCAGTGGCCTTGTATGTCTTCCATTTCCTAATAATTGCTCCCACAGTTGATTTCTTCAAACCAAGCTGCTTACCTATTGCAGATTCAGTCTTCCCAGCCTGGTGCAGGTCTACAATTTTGTTTCTGGTGTCCTTTGACAGCTCTTTGGTCTTGGCCATAGTGGAGTTTGGAGTGTGACTGTTTGAGGTTGTGGACAGGTGTCTTTTATACTGATAACAAGTTCAAACAGGCGCCATTAATACAGGTAACGAGTGGAGGACAGAGGAGCCTCTTAAAGAAGAAGTTACAGGTCTGTGAGAGCCAGACATCTTGCTTGTTTGTAGGTGACCAAATACTTATTTTCCACCATAATTTGCAAATAAATTCATTAAAAATCCTACAATGTGATTTTCTGGATTTTTTTTTCTCAATTTGTCTGTCATAGTTCACGTGTACCTATGATGAAAATTACAGGCCTCTCTCATCTTTTTAAGTGGGAGAACATGCACAATTGGTGGCTGACTAAATACTTTTTTTCCCCACTGTACCTAATCACACTAACAGGGACCAGGTGCACAACAACTAGACAAAACCAAACGAACATCGAAAACATACAACGGTAGCAGCTAGTACTCCGGAGACAACAACCGCCGAAGCCTGCCCGAGCAAGGAGGAGGAGCAGCCTCGGCCGAAACCGTGACAATGACTCACAACAGCATGTTTGCATACAAAATCTACACAGACATTCCACAACACATCAGTGTGTCCAAATCAAATCAAATCAAATGTTATTTGTCACATACACATGTTTAGCAGATGTTATAGTGGGTGTATCGAAATGCTTGTGCTTCTAGCTCCGACAGTGCAGTAATATCTAACAATTTCACAACATATATGCACACAAAACTAGTAAGGAATGGGATTTAAGAATATATACATATATGGACAAGCAATGACAGAGTGACATGGACTAAGATACAGAAGAATATTATAGAATAGAAAGCAGTATATACATATGAGATGAGTAGTGCAAGATATGTAAACATTATTAAAGTGACTAGTGTTCCATTTCTTAAAGTGGCCAGTGATTTCAATAGGCAGCAGCAGCCTCTAATGTGCTAGTGATGGCTATTTAACAGTCTGATGGCCTTGAGATAGAAGCTGTTTTTCATTCTCTCGGTCCCAGCTTTGATGCACCTGTACTGACCTCGACTTCTGGACGATAGCGGGGTGAACAGGCAGTGGCTCGGGTGGTTGATGTCCTTGATGATCTTTTTGGCCTTCCTGTGACATCGGGTGCTGTATGTGTCTTGGAGGGCGGGTAGTTTGCCCCCGGTAATGCATTCGGCAGACCGCCCCACACTCTGGAGAGCCCTGCGGTTGTGGGCGGTGCAGTTGCCGTACCAGGCGGTGATACAGCCCGACAGGATGCTCTCAATTGTGCATCTGTAAAAGTTTGTGAGGGTTTTAGGGGCCAAGCCGAATTTCTTCAGCCTCCTGAGGTTGAAGAGGCTCTGTTGCGCCTTCTTCACCACACTGTCTGCGTGGGTGGACCATTTCAGTTTGTCAGTGATGTGTACGCCAAGGAACTTGAAGCTTTCCACCTTCTCCACTGCGGTCCCGTCTATGTGGATAGATGGGTGCACCCTCTGGTGTTTCCTGAAGTCCACAATCATCTCCTTTGTTTTGTTGATGTTGAGTGAGAGGTTATTTTCCTGGCACCACACTCCCAGAGCCCTCACCTCCTCCCTGTTGGCGGTCTCGTCATTGTTGGTAATAAAGCCTACTACTGTTGTGTCATCTGCAAACTTGATGATTGAGTTTGAGGTGTGCTTGGCCATGCAGTCATGGGTGAACAGGGAGTACAGGAGGGTCTGAGCACGCACCCTTGTGGGGCCCCAGTGTTGAGGATCAGCGAAGTGAAGTAGAGATGCTGTTTCATACCTTCACTACCTGGGGGCGGCCCGTCAGGAAGTCCAGGACCCGGTTGCACAGGGTGGGGTTCAGACCCAGGGCCTTGAGCTTAATGATCAGCTTGGAGGGTACTATGGTGTTGAATGCTGAGCTATAGTCAATGAACAGCATTCTTACATAGGTATTCCTCTTGTCCAGATGGGATAGGGCAGTGTGCAGTGTGATGGCGATTGCATCATCTGTGGATCTATGACAGAGGTGAGTGCACCAGGGCGATAGTCATTTAGTTCAGTTACCTTTGCTTTCTTGGGTACAGGAACAATTGGTGGCCATCTTGAAGCATGTGGGAACAACAGACTGGGAAAGGGAGAGATTGAATACGTCCATGAACACACCAGCCAGTTGGTCTGCGCATGCTCTGAGGACGCGGCTAGGGATGCTGTCTTGGCCGGCAGCCTTGCTGGGGTCAACATGCTTAAATGTCTTAATCACGTCTGCCACGGAGAAGGAGAGGCCACAGTCCTTGGTATTGGGCGTCGTCAGTGGCACTGTGTTATCCTCAAAGCGGGCGAAGAAGGTGTTTAGCTTGTCTAGAAGCGAGACGTTGGTGTCGGCGACGTGGCTGGTTTTCTTTTTGTAGTCCATGATTGTCTGTAGACCCTGCCACATACGTCTCGTGTCTGAGACGTTGAATTGCGACTCCACTTTGTCTCTATACTGATGTTTTGCCAGTTTAATTGCCTTGCGGAGTGAGTAGCTACACTGTTTGTATTCTGCCATATTCCCAGTCACATTGCAATGGTTGAATGCGGTGGTTCGCGCTTTCAGATTTGCGCGAATGCTGCCATCTATCCACGGTTTCTTGTTAGGGTAGGTTTTAATAGTCACAGTGGGCACAACATCATCTATACACTTCCTGGTAAACTCAGTCACCGTTTCAGTGTATATGTCTAAATTATTTTGGAAGCTACCCGGAACATATCCCAGTCCGCGTGATCAAAACAATCTTGAAGCGTGGATTCTGATTGGTCAGACCAGCGTTCGTTGAATAGTCCTTAGCACGGGTACTTCCTGTTTGAGTTTCTGCCTATAGGAAGGGAGACGCAAAATGGAGTCGTGGTCAAATTTGCCGAAAGGAGGGCGGGAGAGGGCCTTATAACCATCCCGAAGGTTGAATAGCAATGGTCGAGGATTTTAGCAGCGCGAGTACAACAGTCGATATGTTGATTGAATTTCGGCAGCCTAGTCCTGAAATGTGCTTTGTTAAAATATGTGGTTTCCAGTTTGCATAAGGTCCAGTGAAGTTCTTTGAGGGCCATTGTGGTATCGGCTTGAGGGGGGATATACACGGCATGACTATAACCAAATAAAATTATCTTGGGAGATAATACGGTTGACATTTGATTGTGAGATATTCTAGGTCGGGTGAACAGAAGGACTGAAGTTCCTCTATGTTACTACAATTACACCACGAGTCGTTAGTCATGAAACACACACCTCCGCCCTTCTGCTTCCCGGAGAGATATTTATTCCTGTATGCGCGATGAACTGAGAACCCATCTGACTGGACCGATTTCGACAGAATATCCCAAGAGAGCCATGTTTCCGTGAAACAGAGTATGTTACAGGCCTTGGTGTCTCTCTGGAAATAAATCATTGCCCGCAGTTCGTTGACTTTGTTAACCAAAGATTGAACATTAGCAAGTAGAATACTTGGAAGCGGTGGGTGGTGTGCGCGCCTCCTAAGTCGGACCAGCAGGCCGCTCCGAGTGCCTCTCCTCCGCTGGCGATGTTTTGGGTCAGCCACTGGAATCAGTTCAGTTGCCCTGGGGAGAGCAAACAAAGGATCTGCTTCGGGAAAGTTGTATTCCTGGTCGTAATGCTGGTGAGTTACCGCTGCTCTGATATCCAATAGTTTTTCCCGGCTGTATGTAATGATGCAAAACACTTTCTGAGCTAATAATGTAAAAAATAATACATAAAAAAACAAAATACCATCTTCGTCGGCGCCAGAGTGAACCACATTTTGTAGTTAGGTTCATTACCGTAAATTAGGAAAAGTAATTTAATTTCATGGAGAAAAAGAGAGGTTAACTAGTATTTTAGACAACTCAAAAGTGGAAATGGGTCAAATTGACCAGCGAACATAATAGGGGGGTTAAGATGGTCATACCAAGGATCATTTAGCTATTTGATTTTGAATTTTAAGGTCCGTTAAGGTATAAAAACACAGATTTTGGGGGGGTATGAAACATTGAATTTGGCATTACTGCTATTACCCAATAGAAACGCATTGCATAACAGAATCACTACATGGAACAACAGATATAAAAAAATATATATCAAAAGGAAGTTTGTTCTGAAGTGTCTGTTCTATATCTGAGAAATATAAAAAAGATCAGGAAATTATATATATATATATTTTTTTACATGTATTTATCCCCTTAAGTTAGGCACTAAATTATCTCAGCGGAAATCTAATTAGCATAATACAAAAATCCCCATAAAAATCTGTCGGTTAAAGCTAGAGATATCTGTTGACCCCTCTATGGAAAGATGAGACTCTGCTCTACGATCCACACAAGAGTCTTGGGACTCGTCTGAAGTCAGTACAGCCTCTTCTGACAACTTCTGTCTGTAGCGTCCAAACAATATTACCCCTCTGTGTAAAGGTGAGACTCTCACGAACACGTACATGTCAGTTGTTTTAATCTAGGATGCCCACAGCCCTCACAAGACTCGTCTGAAGGTTCCCCGGCACCAGTCGGAAAAATGTATGTGAACCATGACCTGGATTCGGTCCTATGTAGCAAAATTTGAAATTGTGTTTTTTACATTGGATAAAAGTAGAGACTCGGCGCTAGAAAATGGTATATCATACACTGCAGTTGAGGAACAACGGGAAAGTAATTTTGCTTTGAAAGTTGATAAACTTGTTACCCCACTTTTGAGAAAATGTCCCGTGAATGGTTTGGTACACCTACTGAAGAGCTCTTCTTTGTCTACACCCATTTAACATCGTTCACACCCTCTTAAGCCTTAGCCCCCACCCATCTCTTTATGGATTCACAGTGTAGTAAACAATCAAAGATTTCAAGACCAAAAGTTGTGAAAGTAGTAGCAAAAAGTAGTAGTAAAAATGCACTTGATCTAGTCCTTGGCCTATATCCTAATCTGACTTTTGTGCTGGTCATGTTGTTCTTCACATTACCGTCTCTGGTAAAGACACACTATATCAAATACATTCTAAGTTTATTTGTCACATGCACAGGATACAGAAGGTGTAAACGGTACAGTGAAATGGTTACTTGGATAGTGGAGTCTTTTGTTTAGACATGTAGCTAGGTAGCTAAAAAATGAAACATTATCCCAACTCTAATTCCACGTTCAAAACAACTGGGAACTCGGAAATCTCAGACTTCAGAGCGTTCAAAACAACTGGGAACTGAGAAAAAAAACAGCTTGGACTGGGAAAATCAATTTGAACGGTCATCCAACTCGAAATTCCAACTTGGGAACTAGGGCCTCTTTCTAGAGCTCCGACTTTCCGACCTGAAGATCACTGACGTCATGATTTGACCCCGTATTTTTACGAGTTCCCAGTTATTTTGAACACAGCAATACTACCATGCATGCATCTGCAGGTAGCTAAAGCTAACCAACTAGGTTCAATGTTAGCTAGTCAGCTAACATTAGGCTATAACTAGCAATGCAAATAGCTTTTTTAGATACAAATAATATTACTCTTCAGATCATACACGTAATGTTAGTTAGCGAGCCAGCCAGCTAATGTTAGCTAGCTAGCTAATAGTGCATTTTAACTTGCAACGAATATGACTTTCTGACAAAATTAAAAACGTATAATATATGAAAATGTGGCTAGAATCTTACCCGTATACATGGATGAATGCTTCTCCCTCTCTGTCATGGATGCCATGCTTACCCTTAGTTTGAAGATGTAATCCGGAGACAGGTGTTTTATACAACAGCCTCCTTTCTGTGTTCTCTTTTTGGACTCTCTCCGCATTTGGCAATCATCTCCTTGCTTCCACCGGGCATTCCACTGATTTCAAAACTTGGTCAACTTCTTCCGTGACAACGACACCCTTCCTTCCCCACCATTGTCATCAGAAGACTACAATGCCTTGTTCAATGAAAATATTTGTACCTAAATCAGGGATTTCCTCATTGTCTGATTAATTTTCAGTCAGAGAGCATCTGCATGGCACAATCATCCTCCAGAAAGTAGTCCATCACCACTTTTTCCCCACTGAACTTTGTCGATAGCGCTATTAACTTCAGGGCAGCAATGTTGAGAGCAGTAGCAAAACCTTTTCAGTTTTTCATGATATCTTTCAAAAAAATAATTACAGACGGAAGCATTCTACATGGCAGACCAATCTGAACTCATCTCTCAGCATGTCCAGCCCATCCATTATCTCAGCCAATCATGGCTAGCAAGAAGACAATTTGCAGTGATGGATTGTGACTTTCTAACGAAGCAATCAAAATGGTATGAATTAAAACTTTCTGCCAGCTATACCCTCATCCCCATAGCCTCTATCAAGCTAGCCAAAAGGATATGTGATGGAGGAGGCCCATTTCTCTGCTGCAAACACAACCTAGAGTACAAACAAATTATCTACTTGGTCCAACAAGAGCAAAAGGGTAGTTTGAGACAGAGCCAAGCATAAGACTACATTGGATGAACACAAAAGAGGACTGAGCACGCCTCCATTCTCATTGACGGGGCTGTAGTGGAACAGGTTGAGAGCTTCAAGTTACTTGGTGTCCACATCACCAACAAACTATCATGGTCCAAACACACCAAGACAGTCGTGAAGAGGGCACGACAAAGCCTATTCCCCCTCAGGAGACAGACAATATTTGGCATGGGTCCTCAGATCCTCAAAAAGTTATACAGCTGCACCATCGAGAGCATCCTGACTGGTTGCATCAGTCGCCTGGTATGGCAACTGCTCGGCCTCCGACCGCAAGACACTACAGAGGGTAGTGCGTACGGCCCATTACATCACTGGGGCCAAGCTTCCTGCCATCCAGGACCTCTATACCAGGCGGTGTCAGAGGAAGGCCCAAAAAAGTGTCAAAGACTCCAGCCACCCTAGTCATAGACTGTTCTCTCTGCTACCGCATCGCAAGCACTACCGGAGCGTCAAGTCTATATCCAAAAGGCTTCTTAACAGCTTCTTCCCCCAAGCCATAGACTCCTGAACAGCTAATCATGGCTACCCGGACTATTTGCATTTTTTAATTTTTTTATTTTTGTAACCTTTATTTAACCAGGTAAGCCAGTTGAGAAGAAGTTCTCATTTACAACTGCGACCTGGCCAAGATAAAGCAAAGCAGTGCGATAAAAACAACAACACAGAGTTACATATGGGATAAACTAAACATAAAGTCAAAAATACAGCAGAAAATATATATACAGTGTGTGCGAATGTAGTAAATTATGGAGGTAAGGCAATAAATAGGCCATAGTGCAAAATAGTTACAATTTCGTATTAACACTGGAATGATATATGTGCAAAGGATGATGTGCAAATAGAGAGACTGGGGTGCAAATTAGCAAAATAAATAACAATATGGGGATGAGGTAGTTGGGTGGGCTAATTTCAGAATGGCTGTGTACAGGTGCAGTGATCGGTAAGCTGCTCTGACAACTGACGCTTAAAGTTAATGAGGGGGATGAGATTCTCCAGCTTCAGAGATTTTAGCAGTTTGTTCCAGTCATTGGCAGCAGAGAACTGGAAGGAATGGCGGCCAAAGGAGGTGTTGGCTTTGGGGATGACCAGTGAGATATACCTGCTGGAGCGCAGACTACGGGTGGGTGTTGCTATGGTGACCAGTGAGCTAAGATAAGACGGGGATTTGCCTAGCAGTGATTTATAGATGACCTGGAGCCAGTGGGTTTGGCGACGAATATGTAGTGAGGGCCAGCCAACAAGAGCGTACATGTCACAATGGTGAGTAGTATATGGGGCTTTGGTGACAAAACGGATGGCACTGTGAAAGACTACATCCAATTTTCTAAGTAGGGTGTTGGAGGCTATTTTGTAAATGACATCGCCGAAGACAAGGATCGGTAGGATAGTCAGCTTTACGAGGGCATGTTTGGCAGCATGAGTGAAGGAGGCTTTGTTGCGAAATAGGAAGCTGATTCTAAATCTAACTTTTGATTGGAGATGCTTAATGTGAGTCTGGAAGGAGAGTTTACAGTCTAACCAGACACCTAGGTATTTGTAGTTGTCCACATACTCTAGGTCAGACCCGCCGAGAGTAGTGATTGTAGTCGGGTGGGCGGGTGCAAGCAGCGTTCGGTTGAAGAGCATGCATTTAGTTTTACTAGTGTTTAAGAGCAGTTGGAGGCTACGGAAGGAGTGTTGTATGGCGTTGAAGCTCGTTTGGAGGTTTGTTAACACAGTGTCCAATGAAGGGCCAGATGTATACGAAATGGTGTCGTCCTCATAGAGGTGGATCCGAGCGTCACCAGCAGCAAGAGCGACATCATTGATATACACAGAGAATAGAGTCGGCCCGAGAAATGAACCCTGTGGCACCCCCATAGAGACTGCCAGAGGTTCAGACAACAGGCCCTCCGATTTGACACACTGAACTCTATCTGAGAAGTAGTTGGTGAACCAGGCGAGGCAGTCATTTGAGAAACCAAGGCTATTTAGTGTGCCAATAAGAATGCGGTGGTTGACAGAGTTGAAAGCATTGGCCAGGTCGATGAAGACGGCTGCGCAGTACTGTCTTTTATCGATCGCGGTTATAATATCGTTTAGGACCTTGAGTGTGGTTGAGGTGCACCCATGACCAGCTCGGAAACCGGATTGCATAGCGGAGAAGGTACGGTGGGATTCGAAGTGAAATAATCTGTCTGTAAACAATTCTTGGAAAAATTACTTGTCATGCACAAAGTAGATGTCCTAACCGACTTGCCAAAACTATAGTTTGTTAACAAGAAATGTGTGGAATGGTTGAAAAACGAGTTTTAATGACTCCAACCTAAGTGTATTTAAACTTCCGACTTCAACTGTATTACCTCAATTACCTCGACTAACCGTTGCCCCCGCACATTGACTCTGTACCGGTACCCCCTGATATATAGCCTCCCTACTGTTATTTTATTTTACTGCTGGTCTTTAATTATATGCTTTATATATACATAAATATATATATTTTTTTAAAAGTATTTGATTTTTTTCTCTCTCAAATTTTTAACAAAAAACTGCATTGTTGGTTAAGGGCTTGTAAGTAAGCATTTCACTGTAAGGTCTACACCTGTTGTATTCGGCGCATGTGGCAAATAAAATGTGATTTGATTTGATTCTGCATATGGAATTTTAGATTCATGTCTATTGTTGTGTATTGTTAGATATTACTGCACTGTTGGAGCTAGGAACACAAGCATTTCGCTACACCAGCAATAACATCTGATAAATATGTGTATGTGACCAATACATTTTGATTTGATTTTAATAATTGAGAAATGTGTTAATTCAACAGCTCTTGACTTTGACAACTCATGCAACTCATGCAGTCCTGTGTAGCTCAGTTGGTAGAGCATGGCATTTGCAATGTGAGGGTTGTGGGTTCGATTCCCAAGGGGGTCAGTATAAAAATAACTAAAAATAAATGTATGCACACACTAACTGTAAGTCGCTCTGGATAAGAGCGTCTGCTAAAATGTAAATGCAATCCATACAACCGAGCACAACCCATTTTTTCTACTGGGTGCCTGTTCCACTGACTTCACTGCCCCTCAGTGTATTCCCATTGATATTGTATTGTCTATCTATTCTTATTGGTGTGGCTCAGTATTACTTCTGTACACACAGTTATAGGCTGCTCCTGTACTCTAAAACACCTCCTAATATTGGGCATGCCAGCCTGTAACGTCATGCATGGTTGCCATTGTAACGCCTCTGTTGTCTCCTGTCCAGGCTGGCACCGCTGGACTGTAGAGGAATCTGGTTCAGCCTCTCTATTATTTACTGGTTTATTTTATCGCTCTTCTCACCAGCTGTGACAGGTCTTGATCAAGTTTGGCTTGTTTTCGCCGCATCCTCTGCAAACTTTGACACCTGATTTAATTGACAGAGATGGGATTTGAAAGGCGGGGGACACGGGTCACCAAACCCTCTTCTCCACTGCGGCTAATTTGCAGTACCTGAGTTGGCTGCTGCTCCCAGGGAAAATGTTAGTCTAGTGGAGACTGCACTGTACCACACACCCACACACACACATGCACGTACACACATACATGCACACACAAACTGCCCTGGATTTTGTTTTTAAGTTTCAGACTTCAATACTTACATTCAACTTGAATATTCATAACCTCTTAAAAGTGTTACTTTCAACATGCAGGTAACTGACTAAATAAAGGAAACACCAACATAAACTGTCTTAATAGGGCATTGGGCCACCACGAGCCGCAAGAGCTGCCAAAAAAGCTTCAATGTGCCTTGGCATAGTGTCTGGAACTCTATTGGAGGAATGCGACACCATTCTTCCGCAAGGAATTCTATCATCTGGTGTTTTGTTGATGGTGGTGGAAGTATGTGGACACCTGCTCATCGAACACGTCATTCCAAAATCATGGGCATTAATATGGAGTTGGTCCCACCTTTGCTGCTATAACAGCCTCCACTCTTCTGGGAAGGCTTTCCACTAGATGTTGGAACATTTCTGCGGGGACTTCCCTCCATTCAGCCACAAGAGCATTAGTGAGGTCGGGCACTGATGTTGGGCAATTAGGCCTGGCTCACAGTTGGCGTTCCAAAGGTGTTCGATGGGCTCTGTGCAGGCCAGTCAAGTTCTTCCACACCGATCTCGACAAACCATTTCTGTATGGACCTCGCTTTGTTCACAGGGGAATTGTCATACTGAAACAGGAAAGGGCCTTCCCCAAACTGTTGCCATAAAGTTAGAAGCACAGAATCGTCTAGAATCTCATTGTATGCTGTAGCATTAAGATTTACCTTCACTGGAACTAAGGGGCCTAACCCGAACCATGAAAAACAGCCTCAGACCATTATTCCTCCTCCACCAAACTTTACAGTTGGCAGCATGCATTCGCCAAACCCAGATTCGTCCGTCGGACTGCCAGATGGTGAAGCGTGATTCATCACTCCAGATTCCAATGGTGGCGAGCTTTACACAACTCCAGCCGATGCTTGGCATTGAGCATGGTGACCTTAGGCTTGTGTGCGGCTGCTCGGACATGGAAACCCATTTCATGAAACTCCCGATGAACAGTTATTGTGCTAACTTTGCTTCCAGAAGCAGTTAGGAACTTGGTAGTGAGTGTTGCAACCGAGGACAAACGATTTTACTTGTAATGCGGTTCAGCACTCGCCGGTCCCATTCTGTGAGCTTGTGTGGCCTACCACTTCACGGCTGAGCTGTTGTTGCTCCTAGATATTTACACTTCACAATAACACTTACAGCACTTACAGTTGACCGGGGCAGCTCTAGCAGGGCAGAAATTTGATGAACTGACTTGTTGGTAAGGTGGCATCATATGACAGTGCCACGTTGAATGTCACTGAGCTCTTCAGTAAGGCCATTCTACTGCCAATGTTTGTCTATGGAAATTGCATGGCTGTGTCCTCGATTGTATATACCTGTCAACAACGGGTGTGGCTGAAATAGCCGAATCCACTAATTTGAAGGGGTGTCCACATACTTTTGTGTAAGTAGCGTACATGACCCTAAGCATGATCAGATGTTTTAATTTCTTAATTAACCTGTGTGAAATCACCTGCTTTCAACATAGAGTTCTTCTGAATGCCTCCATACACAAAAACAGAACATTGAGTTACATTTGAATCGCACATGGTCTTACACGAGTTTAATAAATTACTTACAAGTGTAAAACATTTAATTATATAAAACATTTCTGTGAAGAATGGTCTTCAGAAAAAAGTCCCTGAAACAGGCCTCATCCCCCAGTCCAGGTTATGGAGATGGAAAGATGGTTTTGACAGAATGCAAGGTAGCATCCGCCACACTGTTGACTTCAGGTCCTTGGCACCCTTCACAGACAGAAACAAAATACAAAAGATACAAAATGCAAGAGAAGTATTAGAAATGACACAATGTTAACATTTGTGGCCCACCCACTCCAGCTGTCAGAGGAAAGCCCAAAAAATTGTCAAAGACTCCAGTCACCCAAGTCATAGACTGTTCTCTCTGCTACCGCATGGCAAGCGGTACCGGAGCGCCAAGTCTAGGACCAAAAGGCTCCTTAACAGCTTCTACCCCCAAGCCATAAGACTTCTGAACAATTAATCAAATGCCCACCCAGACTATTTACATTGACCCCCCCCCCTCCCCCTCCCCTCCATGTATAGTCACTTTACCCCTACCTACATGTACAAATTACCTCGACTAACCTGTACCCCCACACCGGTACCCCCCTGTACAGTGCCTTGCAAAAGTAGTCATCCCCCTTCGCGTTTTTCCTATTTTGTTGCATTACAACTTGTAATTTAAATGGATTTTTATTTGGATTTCATGTAATGGACATACACAAAATAGTCCAAATTGGTGAAGTGAAAAAAAAAAAAAACTTGTTTCAAAAATGTCTAACAAATAAATAACGGAAAATTGGTGCGTGCATATGTATTCACCCCTTTCTCTATGAAGCCCCTAAATAAGATCTGGTGCAACCAATTACCTTCAGAAGTCACATAATTAGTTAAATAAAGTCCACCTGTGTGCAATCTATGTGTCACATGATCTGTCACATGATCTCAGCATATATATACACCTGTTCTGAAAGGCCCCAGAGTCTACAACAACACTAAGCAAGGGGCACCACCAAGCAAGCGGCACCATGAAGACCAAGGAGCTCTTCAAACAGGTCAGGGACAATGATGTGGAGAAGTACAGGTCAGGGTTGGGTTATAAAAAAATATCAAAAACTTTGAACATCCCACGGAGCACCATTAAATCCATTATAAAAAAATGGAAAGAATATGGCACCACAACAAACCTGCCAAGAGAGGGCCGCCCACCAAAACTCACAGACCAGGCAAGGAGGGCATTAATCAGAGAGGCAACAAAGAGACCAAAGATAACCCTGAAGGAGCTGCAAAGCTCCACAGCGGAGATTGGAGTATCTGTCCATAGGACCACTTTAAGCCGTACACTCCACACCTCTCATCACCCTGAGAACACCATCCCCACAAACCTGTTTCGGTCTTCCAGAGATTTGAGACTGGGACGGAGGTTCACCTTCCAGCAGGACAATGCTGCATACTGCTAAAGCAACACTCGAGTGGTTTAAGGGGAAACATTTAAATGTCTTTGAATGGCCTAGTCAAAGCCCAGACCTTAATCCAATTGAGAATCAGTGGTATGACTTAAAGATTGCTGTACACCAGCGGAACCCATCCAACTTGAAGGAGCTGGAGGAGTTTTGCCTTGAAGAAGTGGCAAAAATCTCAGTGGCTAGATGTGCCAAGCTTATAGAGACATACCCCAAGAGACTTGCACCTGTAATTGCTGCAAAAGGTGGCTCTACAAAGTATTGACTTTGGGGGGGTGAATTGTTATTGTTTCACAAGAAAAATCCATTTTAAATCCAGGTTGTAAAAATACGAAAAATGCCAAGGGGAGTGAATACTTTCCTCGTTATTGTTATTTTATTGTGTTAATTTTTATTTAGTTTATTTGGTAAATATTTTCTTAACTCTTTCTTGAACTACATACTGGTTAAGGGCTTGTAAGTAAGAATTTCACTGCAATGTCTACACCTGTTGTATTTGGTGCATGTAACAAATAAAGTTTGATTTGATATTTAGCACTTTTTGAGGGGGGTGTGTCACAACATCTATACATTTAACCGCTTTTGCAGTAAAATATTTGTACACAACCATCCATTTCATATACAGTGAGGGAAAAAAGTATTTGATCCCCTGCTGATTTTGTACGTTTGCCCACTGACAGACATGATCAGTCTATAATTTTAATGATAGGTTTATTTGAACAGTGAGAGACAAAATAACAACAACAAAATCCAGAAAAATGCATGTCAAATATGTTATAAATTGATTGGCATTTTAATGAGGGAAATACGTATTTGACCCCTCTGCAAAACATGGCTTAGTACTTGGTGGCAAAACCCTTGTTGGCAATCACAGAGGTCAGACGTTTCTTGTAGTTGGCCACTAGGTTTGCACACATCTCAGGAGGGATTTTGTCCCACTCCTCTTTGCAGATCTTATCTAGGTCATTAAGGTTTCGAGCCTGGCGTTTGGCAACTCGAACCTTCAGCTCCCTCCACAGATTTTCTATGGGATTAAGGTCTGGAGACTGGCTAGGCCACTCCAGGACCTTAATGTGCAGACGGGCCTGTATATGTCCTTTCTTGAGCAGGGGGACCTTGCTGGCACTGCAGGATTTCAGTCCTTAACGGCGTAGTGTGTTACCAATTGTTTTCTTGGTGACTATGGTCCCAGCTGCCTTGAGATCATTGACAAGATCCTCCTGTGTAGTTCTGGGCTGATTCCTCACCATTCTCATGATCATTGCAACTCCACGAGGTGAGATCTTGCATGGAGCCCCAGGCCGAGGTAGTTTGACAGTTCTTTTGTGTTTCTTCCATTTACGAATAATCGCACCAACTGTTGTCACCTTCTCACCAAGCTGCTTGGCAATGGTCTTGTAGCCCATTCCAGCCTTGTGTTGGTCTACAATCTTGTCCCTGACATCTTTGGAGAGCTCTTTGGTCTTGGCCATGGTGGAGAGTTTGGAATCTGATTGATTGATTGCGTCCGTGGACATGTGTCTTTTATACAGGTAACAAACTGATATTAGGAGCACTCCCTTTAAGAGTGTGCTCCTAATCTCAGCTCGTTACCTGTATAAAAGACATCTGGGAGCCAGAAATCTTTCTGATTGAGAGGGGGTCAAATACTTATTTCCCTCATTAAAATGCAAATCAATTTATAACATTTTTGACATGCGTTTTTCTGGATTTCTTTGTTGTTATTCTGTTTCTCACTGTTCAAATAAACCTACCATTAAAATTATAGATTTTTTTCCCTCACTGTATGGAAGACCTTAGTGATAAAGCATGGTTGTGTTTTCTTATACGTCGGGTAAGGGTATCTCAAAATTTGGGGGGCCTTGCCACTAGCCTTCTGGTTTTGTGTCTGCCTCTCCCTCTCTCTCTCTCCTGCTTTAATCTTAGTACATTTTTGTCAGTCAAATTCAGGGTTTGCATCATTTAAAACCATTGAAAATGTGCGTTAATGTGAAGACTTAAGTAAAAAGGGGCCTAGATTGTATTGTATGCATAGCGCGGAATTGAATAACTGTTCTATTAAACTCAGGGGCTTGCTTTTAATCAGTTCACTCCCACTGATTTCACGGCTTCCATCTTTAGACACTGACTATAATGCGCTGGTGTAATGAATACTCAGGGAGAAAAAGATGTAGATTCACACGCAGAGCGCGGCAGGTGTTTATTACACCTTCGCAAAAGGCAGGAATCGTGGTCACAGGCAGGCAATATTCATACACAGGTAGGCAAACAGGCAGGAGAATCAAAACTAGGACTGGAGGCTATAACTGGTTCTCACAAACGAGCAAGAAAAAGGCTTAGTAGAGTCAAAACGAACGATATCTCACAAGGCACAAACAGAATGAACTGAACTAAATAAGGAGCTAATGAGACCAGGTGTGTAACAAACACAGGTGAAATCAATTAACAAAAATGAAAGACAGGGCTACGTTGAAGAACACAAGGTTGACTAAGAAAAGAAATACAGAACCATACAGCTGGTGCAGCCATGATAGCGATGAATCTGGAGGGATGGAGTGGAGGCTGGTGACTTGAAAAATTGAGGAGGATGGGAGACCCACGTTATAGTCGCGGACCGCACGGAGACGACAAAGCGTGTTTCAAAAATCGTCAAAGATTAATTATTTTAACTTAAAGCATTTATTAATAATCACATTTATAGTACAATATTATGAGGAATGGGAATGAGATGTCTACATACACAGTGTTGGGAAAGGATCACAGCAGTGATTGAATGAGGGTATGAGGCATGAATTAAGGTGTTACGAGGCTTGACTTCAGAGCAGGACATGGGTTGAGGTGTTCATAGGCTTCAGTGCAGGACAGGCTCATCATGGATGAATGGTGTTGGAGGGGAGCTCAACTCTTCCACTGAGGGCAGGACAGGACAGGATTTGACTGGGAAGACAAAAAACAATAACACAACACACTACACAGTTAGACAAAAGCGCTAAGAATGAGTTAGTCCAAGCAAGGAGTAAAATCATTGGTGTAGTAATGTGATCGTGTTTGTGTATGTGATTTACATACAGTAATGAGAGCAAATCGACAGGTCTACTCACAGTGCTTGGAGAGGAAACATTCAACGTGTCAGTGGATGACACGTGGCTTCAGTTCATGTGAGGTGAGAGTTGACAATGGTAGTGGAGTGGAGATCACCTCTTAATCAGGGAACAGGAGGGGACTTAGCTGTAAATACAAATAGCAGATACATTCCATTACAGCAGCGCCATCATAGGATTGGGCAACAAGTTTCTCCATGAAGTTAAACTCAGACATCTCAGAATACACAAAGTTAAACAGACTGTGCATCTTGCCTACTTGACACTCATGTGTTGTCTTGGCTGTGTGCTTAGGGTCATTGTCCTGTTGGAAGTTTAACCTTCACCCCACTCTGAGGTCCTAAGCGCTCTGGAGCAGGTTTTCATCAAGGATCTCACTGTACTTTGCTCCATTCATCTTTCCCTTGATCCCGACTAGTCTCCCCGTCCCTGCCGCTGAAAAACATCCCCACATCATGATGCTGCCACCACCATGCTTCACCGTAGGGATGATTGAGGCCACTGTGTCCTTGGGGACCTTCTATGCTGCAAAAATGTTTTGGTACCCTTCCCCAGATCTGTGCCTCGACACAATCCTGTCTCGGAGCTCTGCGGACAATTCCTTCGACCTCATGGCTTGGTTTCTGCTCTGACCTGCACTGTCAATTGTGGGACTATATGTAGAAACGTGTGTGCCTTTCCAAATCATATCCAATCAATTGAATTTACCACAGGTGGACTCCAATCAAGTTGTAGAAACATCTCAAGGATGATCAATGGAAACAGGATGCACCTGAGCTCAATTTTGAGTCTCATAGCAAAGGGTCTGAATACTTATGTAAATAAGGTATTTCCGTTTTTCATTTTTTATAAATTTGCAAACATTTCTAAAAACCTGTTTTCGCTTTGTCATTATGGGGTATTATGAGGATTTTATATTTATTTTTATCCATTTCATAATAAGGCTGTAACTTAACAAAATGTGGAAAAAGTCAATGGGTCTGAATACTTTCCGAATGCACTGTATATTCAGGTAACTGACAAAATAAAGGTAACATCAACATGAAGTGTCTCAATAGGGCATTAGGCCACCACCAGCCAGAACAGCTTCGATGCACCTTGACATGGATTCTACAAGTGTCAGGAACTCTATTGGAGGGATGCGACATCATTCCTCCACAAGAAATTCCATCATGTGGTGTTTTGTTAATGTTGGTGGAAAACGCTGTCTCAGGTCCCGCTCCAGAATCTTCCATAAGTGTTTAGTTGGATTGAGATCTGATGACTGAGACAGCCATGGCATATTGTCCTAATCATTTCAGGGAACTGAACTGGCTTTCAGTTGATCTCAGGGTGGTGAATTAAACTGTTGATGGTTTTTAAAGTTATACGTAAACTTTCCCAGAGTTGTCTTTCTAATTATTGTAATTTTATTGGAGACTCTCATAGCCATCACACCAGAGCCAGTGTTTCCAATATCAGACCTCTGTGCTATAGGAGCATGGCGTTAATGGCACCGGAGGGGATGGCTGCCGTCCTAACCAACTGTGCTATTTTGTGTGTTTTTTTGCATTGTTTGTAACTTATTTTGTACATAATGTTGCTGCTACCATCTCTTATGACCTAAAAGAGCTTCTGGATATCAGAACAGCGATTACTCACCTCGAACTGGACGAATATTATTTCTTTAATGAGTCCGACGTGAAGGATATACTGTTTCTCTGAGACCAGGCCCAAATTCCCGTCATTCACGTGACGAAAAGACGGAGGTACATGGGGCGGAGATCGGGGTGCCTTGTGAGAATTCGTTGGCGAGTGGGTAACCCGCTTCTACCATCCGTTCTATTGGCCAACGTGCAATAAACTGGATGAGCTCCATTCGAGACCATCCTACCAACGGGACATTACAAACTGTAATATCTTATGTTTCACTGAGTCGTGACTGAACGACGACACAAATAATGGCTGGGTTTTCTGTGCATCGGCAGGACAGAACAGCTACGTCCGGTAAGATGAGGGATGGTGGTGTGTGTCTATTTGTCAATAACAGCTGGTGCACGGTGTATAATATTAAGGAAGTCTCGAGGTATTGCTCGCCTGAGGTAGACTACCTCATGATAAGCTGTAGACCACACTATCTACCAAGAGAGTTTTCATCTATCTTTTTCGTAGCCGTCTATTTACCACCACAAACCGATGCTGGCACTAAGACCGCACTCAACGAGTTGTATAAGGCCATAAGCAACCAAGAAAATGCTCATCCAGAAGCGGCGCTCCTAGTGGCTGGGGACTTTAATGAAGGCAAACTTAAATCCATTTTACCTCATTTATACCAGCATGTCACATGTGCAACCAGAGGGGAAAAAACTATAGACCACCTTTACTCCACACACAGAGACGCAGACAAAGCTCTCCCTCGCCCTCCATTTGGTAAATCTGACCATAATTATATCCTCCTGATTCCTGCTTACAATCAAAAACTAAAGCAGGAAGTACCAGTGACTCGCTCAATACGGTGGTCAGATGATGCGGATGCTACGCAATAGGACTGTTTTGCTAGCACAGACTGGAATATGTTCCGGGATCCACCAATGGCATTGAGGAGTATACCACCTCAGTCACTGGCTTCATCAATAAGTGCATCGACGACGTCGTCCCCACAGTGACCGTACATACATATTCCAACCAGAAGCCATGGATTACAGGCAAAATCCGAACCGAGCTAAAGGCTAGAGCTGCCGCTTTCAAGGAGCAGGACACTAATCCGGACGCTTATAAGAAATCCTGCTATGCCCTCAGACGAACCATCAAACAGGCAAAGCGTCAATACAGGACTAAGATTGAATCCTACTACACCGGCTCTGACGCTCGTCAGATGAGGCAGGGCTTGCAAACTATTACAGACTACAATGGGAAACCCAGCCACGATATGCCCAGTGACGCGAGCCTACCAGACGGGCTAAATGCCTTTCATGCTCGCTTCGAGGCAAGCAACACTGAAGCATGCATGAGAGCACCAGCTGTTCCGGACGACTATGTGATCATGCTCTCCGTAGCTGATGTGAGCAAGGCCTTTAAACAGGTCAACATTCACAAAGCTGCGGTGCCAGAAGGATTACCAGGACATGTACTCAGAGCATACGCAGACCAACTGGCAAGTGTCTTCACTGACATTTTCAACCTCTCCCTGAACGAGTCTGTAATACCTACATGTTTCAAGCAGACCACCATAGTCCCTGTGCCCAAGAAAGCAATGGTAACCTGCCTAAATGACTACCACCCCGTAGCACTCACGTCGGTAGCCATGAAGTGATTTGAAAGGCTGGTCATGGCCCACATCAACACAATCATCCCGGAAATCTTAGACCAACTCCAATTCGCATACCGCCCTAACAGATCCACAGATGACACAATCTCATTCGCACTCCACACTACCCTTTCCAACCTGGACAAAAGGAACACCTATGTGAGAATGATGTTAATTGACTACAGCTCAGCATTCAACACCATAGTGCCCACAAAGCACATCACTAAGCTAAGGACCCTGGGTGCGTGCTTAGTCCCCTCCTATACTCCCTGTTCACCCACGACTGCGTGGCCAAGCACATTTACATTTACATTTACGTCATTTAGCAGACGCTCTTATCCAGAGTGACTTACAAATTGGTGCATTCAACTTATGATAGCCAGTGGGACAACCACCCTTTTTTATGGGGGGGTAGAAGGATTACTTTTATACTATTCCAGGTATTCCTTAAAGAGGTAGCGTTTCAAGTGTCTCCGGAAGGTGGTCAGTGACTCAGCTGTCCTGGCGTCGTGGGGGAGCTTATTCCACCATAGGGGTAAAGGAGCAGCGAATAGTTTTGACTGGGCTGAGCGGGAACTGTGCTTCCATAGAGGTAGGGGGGCTAGCAGGCCAGAGGTGGATGAACGTAGTGCCCTCGTTTGGGTGTAGGGTCTGATCAGAGCCTGAAGGTAAGGAGGTGCCGTTCCCCTCACAGCTCCGTAGGCAAGCACCATGGTTTTGTAGTAGATGTGAGCTTCAACTGGAAGCCAGTGGAGTGTACGGAGGAGCGGGGTGACATGAGAGAACTTGGGAAGGTTGAACACCAGACAGGCTGCATCATTCTGGATAAGTTGTAGGGGTTTAATGCCACAGGCAGGGACCCCAGCCAACAGCGAGCTGAAGTAATTCAGACGGGAGATGACAAGTGCCTGGATTAGGACCTGTGCCGCTTTCTGTGTAAGGTAGGGTCGTACTCTGCGAATGTTGTAGAGCATGAACCTGCAGGATCGGATCACCGCTTTGATGTTAGTGGAGAACGACAGGGTGTTGTCCAGGGTCACGCCAAGGTTCTTTGCACTCTGGGATAAGGAAACAATGGAGTTGTCAACCGTGATGGCGAGATCATGGAGCGGGCAGTCCTTCCTCGGGAGGAAGAGCAGCTCCGTCTTGCCGAGGTTCAGCTTGAGGTGGTGATCCGACATCCACACTGATATGTCTGCCAGCATGACTCCAACACCATCATTAAGTTTGATGATGACACAACAGTGGTAGGCTTGATCACTGAAAACGATGAGACAGCCTATAGGGAGGAAGTCAGAGACCTCTCCCTCAACGTGAGCAAGAAAAAGGAGCTGATCGTGGACTACAGGAAAAGGAGGGCCGAACACGCCCCCATTCACATCGACGGGGCTGTAGTGGAGCGGGTTGAGAGTTTCAAGTTCCTTGGTGTCCACATCACTAACAAACTATCATGGTCCAAACACACCAAGACAGTGGTGAAGAGGGCACGACAACGCCTTTCCCCCTCAGGAAACTGAAAAGATTTGGCATGGGTCCCCAGATCCTCAAAAATTCTACAGCTGCACCATTGACAGCATCCTGACCGGTTGCATCACCGCCTGGTATGGCAACTGCTCGGCATCCGACCTTAAGGTGCTACAGAGGGTAGTGCTTATGGCCCAGTACCGCACGGCAAGCTGTACCGAAGCACCAAGTCTAGGTCCAAAAGGCTCTTTAACAGCTTGTACCCCCAAGCCATAAGACTGCTGAACAATTAATCAAATAGACTATTTACATTGACCCCCCCTTTGTTTTTACACTGCTACTACTCTCTGTTTATTATCTATGCATTGTCACTTTAACCCTATCTACATGTACAAATTACCTCAACTAACCTGTACCCCGAGACATTGACTCGATACCGGTACCCCCTGTATATATCCTCATTATTGTTATTATTTGTGTTACTTTTTACTTTAGTTTATTTAGTTAATATTTTCTTAACTCTATTTCTTGAACTGCATTGTTGGTTAAGGGCTTGTAAGTAAGCATTTCACGATAAGATCTACACCTGTTGTATTCGGCGCATGTGACAAATAAAATGTGATTTGATTTGATTTGAAAATGCTCTTTCCTCAACGCTGGTGCAGAGGAATGGAATGGTGTACCAAACCATATAAAATCCATCCCTACGCTAGGGAGTTTTAAGATAAACCTTAAGAAATGGTTTATGGGCAAAATCCTTTAAAACTGCACAGGCTTAAAGAAAGTATAATTGTTTTCAATGAATATTACATGTTAATCTGTTTTCTTCCTTTCACGGTTTCCTCCCTATTGATGAGATGTATTTTTGTATTATTTTTTCATTATTATTATTTTTTTAGTCATTTAGCAGATGCTCTTATCCAGAGCGACTTACAGTTAGTGAATACATATATATTTTTTTTATACTTGCCCCCCGTGGGAATCGAACCCACAACCCTGAAGTTGCAAACTCCATGCTCTATCAACTGAGCTACATCCCTGCCGGCCATTCCCTCCCCTACCCTGGGCCAATTGTGCGCCGCCCCATGGGTCTCCCGGTCGCGGCCGGCTGCGACAGAGCCTGGATTCGAACCAGGATCTCTAGTGGCACAGTTTGCACTGCGATGCAGTGCCTTAGACCACTGCGCCACTCAGGAGCCTATATTTAAAATGTATTTTGTTTTAATGTTATAATCTTGTGTATATTTTATTTTCATATATTTTCATGAGGACCACAATGGAAATACGTAATAAAAAAAAACACAGACACTACAAGTCTGGAACCAACATGACCCTGAACAGCTTCTACCCCCAAGCTATAAGACAGCTAAATAGTTAGTTAAATAGTTAACCAATAGCTACCCTTACTATCTGCATTGACCCTTTTTTGAGCTAACTCTTTTGACTCACATACACTTCTGCTACTGTTTATTATCTATCCTGATGCCTATTCACTTTATCCCTACCTATATCTACATATCTACCACAGTTACCTCGTACCCCTGCACATCAACTCGGTACTGGTACCCCATGTATATAGCCAAGTTATCGTTGCTCATTGTATATTTATTCCTTGTGTTATTATTTTTAAATTTTTTTAGCGGTTTTCTCTCTGCATTGTTGGCAAGGGCCCGTAAGCATTTCACTGTTACTCTATACCTGTCGTTTACAAAGCATGTGACAAATAAAATCAGATTTGATTTGATTGACAGATCTCAGAGAGTAATCTTTCCATGAGGGGCATCGTCAGACACAAGGTTAATGAGAGTTTGATGGAAGCATATTTCTCACACACTGCTATGGCATCACACCATTATAACAAGGACAATGAGTTTCTGCCACCGCTCCAAAGACAAACACTACCAAAGCACTATTACGAATAATGCCACACATTTTGAGAGTTAGTGCTTATTTTTTCCTATTCTGTACAACTTCAAAGAACAAAATGTTTAAACACTTTCCACAAATAGGCTAGCTATTTGACATTAACAGAAACATATGAACAATCCAATATCAGAGTGAAGATAGTGAGAGGTAGACAGTCTTGCATGGACAAACATTTATCTTTGTCTTTTCACTGCTACAGATACAAGCCCATTCAGTTGCCTATGTGGCATTAGTTACTGTGGGCTACAGTACCACTGAGGAGAGGGTGGCAGAGGAAGGCTTGACGGGGCGGACACCTTGGCCGGATGTAATTTGAGGCAGCGTTCGCTCGACTTCCAAGGTTCCAGCCATTCTGTGAGGTGTAACCCACCCGGGCCTAGCCACGCCTTTGCAGCAGTTGGGCCTAGCCAAGCAGAAACCTGATTGAAATGGACGTCATCTGCTGAATGGAATTGACTGTTGGAGGTGAGGTTGGCTACAACTGTGTCTGATAGGGATGGTGACACAGCAGAATGGCCATTATGAAAATCTACCCAATATTACATTCACTTAAAGAAGAGAATATTAAGTATTTACCAAAAATATAACATAAATGGTTAAATTCTATAACATTTGCTAATATTCCATTTTAAGTATGGAAGACATTTTTTGCCAGTCAGACGTGTTTTGATTAGATTTTTTGATTCATTAGGATCCCCATTAGCAGACGCCAATGGCGACAGCTAGTCTTATTGGTGTCCGACACAAAACGAAAAATATATTACAGACTAAAGATTTTACAATTTACATACATTTACAAACATTAACATGTATTGTGTGTGTGTCTGCATCTATCAGTTACACATACAGTCGTGAAAAAGTAGGTACACCCCCTGGATTTCTATTTTTATTTTATTTTATTTTATTTTTTTACATATTTGGACACATGGATATTTGAGCTAAATTCCCAACACATTCATTGATAAAGGTAACTCAATTGAACAAATCACACAAATAAATTAGTACACCCCTACCTTTACCATCACATAAAATGGCTAAGATTCGAATCAGGTGCCCCAAAACAGGTGCAAATGATTAAAAAATCATTAGAGAGAAACTTGGTCTGGTTTGGTCTTAACCATGTGGGTGTGTGGTAATACATCATGCCAAGATCAAAAGGCCTACCCGAGGCCCTCAGAAGAAAGATTATTGATGCCCATGAGTCTGGGAGGGGTTACAAATCCATTTCCAAGCAATTCAAAGTACATCATCCCACTCTCCGACGGCTCATCTACAAATGGAAAAAATTCCAGACCACTGGCAATCTACCTAGTACAGGTTGTCCCACCAAATTCAGCCCAAGAGCTCATAGAATTCTCTAAGAACCCCAGGGTAACATTAAGGGATCTACAGGCCTCTCTTGCCACAATCAATGTCGAAGTGCATGAGTCAACTGTCAGAAAGAGACTGCACAAACTTGGCCTACATGGGAGGTCAGGAATGATGAAACCTCTGCTCTCCAAAAATAATATCAAGACACGACTGACGTTTGCCAGACAACACCTGGGTAAAGACCAAAACTACTGGAACAATGTGCTCTGGACAGATGAGTCAGTGGTGGAGTCCTCGGTTGCAACACTCACTACCAAGTTCCATACTGTCTCTAGAAGCAACATCAGCACAATAAGTGTTCGTCGGGAGTTTCATGAAATGGGTTTCCATGGCTGAGCAGCCGCACACAAGCCTAAGATCACCATGTGCAATGCCAAGCGTCGGCTTGAGTGGTGTAAAGCTCGCCACCATTGGACTCTGGAGCAGTGGAAACGCGTTCTCTAGAGTGATGAATCACGCTTCACCATCTGGCAATCCGACGGACAAATCTGAGTTTGGCGGATGCCAGGAGAACACTACCTGTTCGAATGCAAAGTGCCAACTGTAAAGTTTGGTGGAGGAGGAATAATGGTCTGGGGCTGTTTTTTTATGGTTCGGGCTAGGTTCCTTAGTATCAGTGAAGGGAAATCTTAACGCTACAGCATTCAATTACATTCTAGATTATTCTGTGGTTCCAACTTTGTGGCAACAGTTTGGGGAAGACCCTTTCCTGTTTCAGCATGACAATGCCTCCATGCACAAAGCGAGGTCCATACAGAAATGGTTTGTCGAGATCGGTGTGGCCCTGATTTCAACCCCATCGAACACATTTGGGATGAATTGGAACGCCGACTGCAAGCTAGGCCTAATCGCCCAACATCAGTGCCCGACCTCACTAATGCTCTTGTGGCTGAATGGAAGCAAGTCCCCACAGAAATGCTCCAACATCTAGTGGAAGAGTGGAGCTGTTATAGAAGCAAAGGGGGACCAATTCCATATTAATGCCCATGATTTTGCAATGAGATGTTTGACGAGCAGGTGTCCACATACTTTTGGTCATATAGTGTATATGTTTTCACCATGACAGTTTACAATCTAAGGTAACACCAAGTAATTTATACTCCTCAACTTGTTCAACAGCCACACCATTCATTACCAGATTCAGCTGAGGTCTAGAATTTAGGGAATGTACCAAATACAATGCTCTTAGTTTTAGAGATGTTCAGGACCAGTTTATTGCTGGCCTCCAATCCAAAACTGACTGCAACTGTTTGTTAAGGGTTTCAGCTGTGGTTGCTGATGTGCATATGGTTGAATCATCAGCATACATGGACACACATGCTTTGTGTAATGCCAGTGGCAGGACATTGGTAAAAATAGGAAAGAGTAGAGGGCCTAGAGAGCTGCCCTGCGGTACACAACACGTTACATGTTTGACATTAGAGAAGCTTCCATTGGCACCAGTGGCGTCAGTGGCATCAGTTCAGCTAAACCTAGGGTATGGCAAAGTGGAGTGCTTAGAAATACACCCACCAGTTGCAGCTAATTTCCTGTACTTCTACACAATTTTAAAACTCTAAAATACAATTTGGAGAAGAAAAAAACAAACAAAACAGACATTATCACCACAATATAAGGTCTATATTTGGTTTAAAGTAGAATGGCGTGTAAAATGTACCACTCAACCTCATCATAAATAGGCTACATTGACTCTTGTAGCCTACTTGTGGAACAGTGCATACAGTGCAACATGAAATAGATGTACAGTAAGGGAAAACGGTATTTGATCCCCTGCTGATTTTGTACGTTTGCCCACTGACAAAGAAATGATCAGTCTATCATTTTAATGGTAGGTTTATTTGAACAGTGAGAGACAGAATAACAACAAAGAAATCCAGAAAAACGCATGTCAAAAATGTTATAAATTGATTTGCATTTTAATGAGGGAAATAAGTATTTGACCCCCTCTCAATCAGAAAGATTTCTGGCTCCCAGGTGTCTTTTATACAGGTAACGAGCTGAGATTAGGAGCACACTCTTAAAGGGAGTGCTCCTAATCTCAGTTTGTTACCTGTATAAAAGACACCTGTCCACAGACACAATCAATGAATCAGATTCCAAACTCTCCACCATGGCCAAGACCAAAGAGCTCTCCAAGGATGTCAGGGACAAGATTGTAGACCTACACAAGGCTGGAATGGGCTACAAGACCATCGCCAAGCAGCTTGGTGAGAAGGTGACAACAGTTGGTGCGATTATTCGCAAATGGAAAGAAACACAAAAGAACTGTCAATCTCCCTTGGCTTGGGGCTCCATGCAAGATCTCACATCGTGGAGTTGCAATGATCATGAGAACGGTGAGGAATCAGCCCAGAACTACACGGGAGGATCTTGTCAATGATCTCAAGGCAGCTGGGACCATAGTCACCAAAAAAACAATTGGTAACACACTACGCCGTGAAGGACTGAAATCCTGCAGCGCCCGCAAGGTCCCCCTGCTCAAGAACGCACATATACAGGCCCGTCTGAAGTTTCCCAGTGAACAACTGAATGATTCAGAGGAGAACTGGGTGAAAGTGTTGTGGTCAGATGAGACCAAAATGGAGCTCTTTGGCATCAACTCAACTCGTCGTGTTTGGAGGAGGAGGAATGCTGCCTATCACCCCAAGAACACCATCCCCACCGTCAATCATGGAGATGGAAACATTATGCTTTGGGGGTATTTTTCTGTTAAGGGGACAGGACAACTTCACCGCATCAAAGGGACAATGGACTGTGCCATGTACCGTCAAATCTTGGGTGAGAACCTCCTTCCCTCAGCCAGGGCATTGAAAATGGGTCGTGGATGGGTATTCCAGCATGACAATGACCCAAAACACACGGTCAAGGCAACAAAGGAGTGGCTCAAGAAGGAGCACATTAAGATCCTGGAGTGGCCTAGCCAGTCTCCAGACCTTAATCCCATAGAAAATCTGTGGAGGGAGCTGAAGGTTCGAGTTGCCAAATGCCAGGCTCGAAACTTTACTGACTTGGAGAAGATCTGCAAAGAGGAGTGGGACAAAAACCCTCCTGAGATGTGTGCAAACCTGGTGGCCAACTACAAGAAACGTCTGACCTCTGTGATTGCCAACAAGGGTTTTGCCACCAAGTACTAAGCCATGTTTTGCAGAGGGGTCAAATACTTATTTCCCTCATTAAAATGCAAATCAATTTATAACATTTTTGACATGGGTTTTTCTGGATTTTTTGTTGTTGTTAGTTATTCTATATCTCACGGTTCAATTAAACCTACCATTAAAATGATAGACTGATCATGTCTTTGTCAGTGGGCAAACGTACAAAATCAGCAGGTGATCAAATACTTTTTTCCCTCACTGTATAATACACGCTATCAAGGCCGACTTCAAATACCGACATCAATATTAAAGTAACCAGAGCATAAAACAGATGACTGCGAATGGAAACTATGCCAAATAAATACTACACATGCATTGAAATAAAAGGCATGCATCAAAGGAATTACTTAGGCCTACAATTGACAAGGACGCATAAATACAAACACATTTGACCAAGGAATTAAGAAAAATCTACACATTAAGGCTGCGCCCGTGATTCAACACCACCTCGGTACAGGTAGGCATAGTGGAGCTCCATGGGGTGAGGCTTAGTGGACAGTGTCTCTGTCTAGTAGCCAGCTAGAATGAGGCTATTTATTTGTGGGCAGTTAGACATTTTCTGGGCACAGTTGTGTAGCCTACAATGCTTATATGAAAATCATAACTTGCACGAAGATCTTTAGAAATAGTACGATCAATTGTAAATTGGCACCACATATGAAAAAGGTGTCTGACGCCCTGCTATAGGCTATATGAAGCCACCCTTGTGGAACGGCTCATACAGTGTACTATGTACTCATTTTTGTATTTGCTTGTCTGCATTATTGCCAGGGAAGGGAAACATTCTGCGAACATTGAAGCATTGCATCAACAAGGTGTTTCTGAGAATATTTGTCACGCCCTGGCTCTGGGGACTCTTATATGTTGAGCCAGGGTGTGGATTTTCTATGTGTTATTTTCTATGTTTTGTTCTAGTTCGTGTATTTCTATGTAGACCAGGGTGGTTCCCAATTAGAGGCAGCTGTAGCTTGTTGTCTCTGATTGGGGACCATACTTAGGCAGCCTGTTTGGCATTGTTTATTGTGGGATCTTGTTCCGGAAGGTTTGTGTTCAACCCAGGACTTCACGTATCATTTGTTTTGTTGTTTTTGTTCGTGTGTGTACTAGAAATAAAGAATGTACGCATATCACGCTGCGCCTTGGTCCGCTTCCTTGAACGACCGAGACAGAAGATCCCACCAAAAGAGGACCAAGCAGCGTGTCCAGGAGCAAACGCCGGAGGTTACGTTAGTAGATGTCCTCCTCGGTTGGGGGAGAATCACGGAGGAGGAGGCCGTCCGTTACCGGAGGGTGATGAATGAAAATGCCCAGGTAGGAGAGGAGAAACGGCGGCAACCGTGCCGACGACGGACACCCGAGAGGCAACACCAAGAACATTTTGGGGGGGCACACGGCGTGGATGACGGGGCAGCAGGAGGCAGCGACAGGGCGTATCTGCAGACTAGGAGAGGAGGCCACCAGGTTACGGGGGCTATTGGTCCAGAGGGAGCAGGAGTTAATTGGTCAGAGGGAGGAGCTACAGGAGGCGTTAAGGGAGAAGGAGAGTGTAGAGGCACAGCGAGAGGAACTGAGTAGGCAGCAGAGGGAGCGGAGGTTTATGAGGAAACCCAGTCCCGCTCCTCGCACCAAGCAAGTGGTGTGTGTCACCAGTCCGGCCCGTTCCTGATCCCCGTACCAAGCCAGTGGTGCGCGTCACCAGCCCGGTCCGGCCTGTTCCTGCTCCCCGCACAAAGCCAGTGGTGCGCGTCGCCAGCCCGGTCCGGCCTGTTCCTGCTCCCCACACCAAGCCCATGGTGCGTGTTCCCAGCCAGTGGTGCGCGTCGTCAGCCCGGTCCGGCCTGTTCCTGCTCCCCGCACCAAGCCAGTGGTGCGCGTCACCAGCCCGGTCCGGCCTGTTCCTGCTCCCCGCACCAAGCCAGTGGTGCGCGTCGCCAGCCCGGTCCGGCCCGTTCCTGCTCCCCGCACCAAGCCAGTGGTGCGCATCGTCAGCCCGGTCCGGCCCGTTCCTGCTCCCCGCACCAAGCCAGTGTTGCGTGTCGCCAGCCCGGTCCGGCCCGTTCCTGCTCCCTACACCAAGCCAGTGGTGCGCGTCGCCAGCCCGGTCCGGCCCGTTCCTGCTCCCCGCACCAAACCAGTGGTGCGCGTCGCCAGCCCGGTCCGGCCCGTTCCTGCTCCCCGCACCAAGCCAGTGGTGCGCGGCGTCAGCCCGGTCCGGCCCGTTCCTGCTCCCCGCACCAAGCCTATGGTGCGCGTCGTCAGCCCGGCCCGTTCCTGCTCCCCGCACCAAGCCAGTGGTGCGCGTCGTCAGCCCGGCCCGTTCCTGCTCCCCGCACCAAGCCAGTGGTGTGCGTCGTCAGCCCGGTCCGTTCCTGCTCTCCGCACCAAGCCAGTGTTGCGCGTCGCCGGCCCGTTCCTGCTCCCCGCACCAAGCCAGTGTTGCGCGTCGCCAGCCCGGTCCGGCCCGTTCCTGCTCCCTACACCAAGCCAGTGGTGCGCGTCGCCAGCCCGGTCCGGCCCGTTCCTGCTCCCCGCACCAAACCAGTGGTGCGCGTCGCCAGCCCGGTCCGGCCCGTTCCTGCTCCCCGCACCAAGCCAGTGGTGCGCGGCGTCAGCCCGGTCCGGCACGTTCCTGCTCCCCGCACCAAGCCTATGGTGCGCGTCGTCAGCCCGGCCCGTTCCTGCTCCCCGCACCAAGCCAATGGTGCGCGTCGTCAGCCCGGCCCGTTCCTGCTCCCCGCACCAAGCCAGTGGTGCGCGTCGTCAGCCCGGTCCGGCCCGTTTCTGCTCCCCGCCCCAAGCCAGTGGTGCGCGTCGTCAGTCCGGCACGGTCCGTGCCTGTTCCACCGGTGCCTTGTCCGGCACCGGTCAGCTGCTCCACACCGGAGCCAGAGCAATCCGCTCCACCGATGTCCAGTCCAGCTCCGGCCAGCGGGGCCAGACCAGACCAGACCAGGGGCGCTACGGGGGGGTAGAGAGAGAGTGGTGGTCATGCCCGGAGCCGGATCCGCCTCCGAGGCGGAATGCCCACCCGGCCCCTACCCTCTTGTGTTTGGTTGGCGCGGTCGCAGTCCGCGCCTTTGGTGGGGGGTACTGTCACGTCTGGCTCTGGGGACTCTTATATGTTGAGCCAGGGTGTGGATTTTCTATGTGTTATTTTCTATGTTTTGTTCTAGTTCGTGTATTTCTATGTAGGCCAGGGTGGTTCCCAATTAGAGGCAGCTGTAGCTTGTTGTCTCTGATTGGGGACCATACTTAGGCAGCCTGTTTGGCACTGTTTATTGTGGGATCTTGTTCCGGAAGGTTTGTGTTCAACCCAGGACTTCACGTATCATTTGTTTTGTTGTTTTTGTTCGTGTGTGTACTAGAAATAAAGAATGTACTTATATCACGCTGCACCTTGGTCCGCTTCATCTAACGACGATCGTGACAATATTGAAACATTTTGTATCAACAAGACTGCTCTGAGAATATTAATATTGCAACATAATAGCCAAAGCGGAGGCGGCCACTTGAACATTTTTCATTGGGCCAGCTTGTGTGATGGGTGATTTGAAGGAGTCAGGCACAGGAGGGAAAATCACAGAATAAAAGGTTTATTCCGAACACAGTAGTACGCAGCAATGCGTCAAACACTTCAGTGCGGAAAAACAGGCACACTGGAAACAACAAGGATGATGATGTAGGCCTACAGCAAGAAGTAAAAAAAAGTTAGCCCAACTAGGTAATCAATAACGATTTGCATTATCTCAATTATCATTCCGTCACTGCATGACAATTCACATTTGTTATAGCTTACAATTGTCATTGTCTTTGTAGCCAAAAACAAGACATGTATTTTGGGGAAATGCTCTAAATACCAAGTTGTTCAGTTGTTTATTTTCATACCAATAGGACTACATGAAACCAAAATTGCACTAGCCCACTGGGCGAATAAATGTAAATAACAATAAGGGTTACAGCTATCACAACCTATATTTTAATAGCAATAAAACAGCTTTTGGTTTCGAATGGTCACCAAAAAGGAGGGCTCCCCACCTCCCAATTCCCAATTAAATTAACCCTGGCTATCAGATTACAACAAGGCTTACAAGGCCAAGTTCAAATGCCGATACCAAATTCAAAGCAATAGGCGCACTGCCTAAACAGCTACCGGCAAAGCAAATGGCACTGTCTCTGCCCTCTGCTTTCTAAAAGTGACAGAAAAAAAAATCAGAGTCTTACATAAAAAACAGTCAACGTGCTGGGAATGCCAAGGTGGCCCAAAAGTCTAAGATGAGGCCTCATCAGCATTCTGAGGCCAGCATTATCACTCCCTAACTTGTTCCAGGAGGCTTTCAAAACAATATTTTTCTGATAGTGATTTTCATTGTTTCACATTCTCGTTTTGTTTTCCTCTCTTCTTTTGTTTTAGGTCATTCAGCTTTTCTCCATATACAGCCAAGGTCCTTGTTACAGGGAGGAGAGTTAGGGCTAACTGATGGGTCAGGGTGAACCAAAGCATGAAGAGGCTCCATTTGGCTTTGATTGCCCTCCGACAAAATCACTCCCTTCATATCTACTGCCATTGTGAAACTGATGAGCTATGTCTGTAATTGGCACAATGATTGGACCAAGACGGGGGTTAGGGAGAGAGGGCTGTGCATCTTTGGCTTGTTTGGAGGGGTGGAACTTTGCCATACACCATATATTACAAGACCTAGCTGGCCAGCTATCTGAACACAGTGGGGCCAACAGGACTAAACACACAGAAACACTATTTTTTGCCTTGTTGTAATACCTCCTAAGGGAGAGATTATGAGGGCTCAATCCAAATGTATTGTGTTGTTAAAAGATTGGGGTTACCTGAGGGGAATGAACACACACAATATTTAGCCTGCAGGAAATTGATGCTGAGTTAAATATTAGTGAAAGTACACGAGACAAAAAAGCTAATAATATGAGAAACAAAATGGATTCATGGTTGAATGGCACAGAATTATTATTGACGTCGGAGGCACTGTAACCACCAATCCATGAGAGAATAATAGGAAAATGTCTGCTGGTGTAAAATTATATACTGTGATCATACCATTGCTTGAGGCTCATGCTGAAATAGAAGCCCATAACATCCACAAAATAAACATAATGTCCATGGTGATGTCTTCCTGTCACTCTGCAGTGTTTTGTAACTGCAAATTGTTTTGATGAACTTTGCTCTGTTGATTTTTCCCTTCCTAGAATGCTTTGAAATGGTAATTTATGAAAGGCCTCTTTATCCAAGGGTCACAGGGTCTCTGATTGCAATGTCGTCTGCAGTTATTACCATTACAGTAAAAAGGCAGGCCAATGGCAATCATGCGGATTTCTGCAAATGCATATCTGTTGCTTTATGTCCCACTACTTCACAATGTGATTCATAGAATGTGCTGGGGCAAATCCCCTACTCTCAGACCTGTCCACAGCACTACATAGCAACTCTGACTGATAGGACTATAAAACAGTTTGATGAAAAACACCTACTACTCCACTGGGCATCCTTTGCCTCAATGCACAAACCTCAGAGGACAGAGCTGATCATTGTGGAGTTGAATGGTTGACTGATACACTGTGACTATAAAGAAAAGAGTCAAAAGAAAAGCAAACAGAGAGAGAGATTACGAAAAGGGCCATATTAGCATAACTACACTGTAGATAGCACTAATTACAGTCTCCAGCAAAGATCAGTAGGTTGCACTTTTAAGTTGTTTCACTGGCATCATTTCTGCCTTCATGCTGGTGTCGGAGCAGCATGGCTTCAGATCTTTCAAGCAGTTCTTAAATAACTCAAACTGTGTCCAATGTCATCATCGCATAGTGTTAAACAATGTTTTTGCAGTGTTTGTTTTCTCTAACCGGCTCTTAATTTATTTCAGTTTTCTGCTTAGCTGCCTGATTATGGTTATACAGTTATGAAATAATCCGGAAAAACTCTGTGCCCTTACCATGAATGCCAGGATTTTGTTTGACCATGTGACCTAGCCAGCAAAAACTCTGTGCCCTGGTAATAGTCGAATCAATTAAGTAACAGGGTCTGCCTTGTTTGAAGTATGAATCAGAGCCTCCAGGATTTTGCGGCAATTGGGACATTTTACATGGCAATATGCGCTGATTTTGTCCAATTTGAAGCGAAAATGTGCTGACGAGGGGAAAAGTTTGTTGACGTGTGGCTTGATTGAACCATATTATTGTGACGAGGTGAAATGAAGGAGTCATGCGCAGGAGGTAAAATACCGATGTCCAGAGTTTAATGCGTTCATATATATCAAACGTCCCAAGCGTCAAAAGGAACAAGCTCAAGGGAAAACATCCACTTGGTATGAATACAATGTTAAGTAGCTAAACCGAGCTAACATGCTCTCACAATAAACAATCACTCACAAAGACAGAGGGAACACTTATATATATACTAATTAGGGGAATGAGCACCAGGTGTGTGTGATTGACAAGACATGACAAGTGGAGTGATGAGAATGAGATCGGCAGTAGCTAGTACTCCGGTGACGACGAACGCCGAAGCCTGCCCGAACAAGGAGGAGGGGCAGCCTCGGTGGACATCGTGACAATTATGCTGTATATTGAGCAGTGATTGGTTGAAATTGCAAGCCTTCCTTTTGTACTGCAGTGATGGGTCAGTCTTATGCAATAATATTGCGATGATTTGACTGTTTAATGCAGTGATTGGTTAGATTTACAAGCCCTCGCATAGTTTGAGGGGAATTGTTGATTTTGCATGAGGAAATGGGATGAGGAGAGAGAGAGAGAGAGAGAGAGATGGATGGATGGAGGAAAAATAGACTTGAGGGTGGGTAAGAGAGATGAATATAGAGAGGGAGGGGAGAGGGAGAGGAATGATGAAAGGCAATGCTACTTGTTTTGACAGTGTACATCTACCCATCCATGCGTTGCCTTGCAACTGGCAATTTGCATTATCAGTTAGTAAATGAGGAATTTGGAATGTTACATCATGTACATAAAATAGCAAGCCTAACCAAATCCTAATCACAATTCCCAGGAAAACTACATGTAACTTTAGCAATTATCGATCATTGACTTCTACTCAGTACTCGTGGTCAAATGTTTTGAGAATGACACAAATACTAATTTTCACGAAGTCTGCTGCCTCAGTTTTGATGATGGCAATTTGCATATACTCCAGAATGTCCTGAAGAGTGATCAGATGAATTGCAATTAATTGCAAAGTCCCTCTTTGCCATGAAAATGAACTTAATCCCCAAAACACATTTCCACTGCATTTCAGCCCTGCCACAAAAGGACCAGCTGCCATCATGTCAGTGATTATCTCGTTAACACAGGTGAGAGTGTTGACGAGGACAAGGCTGGAGATCACTCTGTCATGCTGATTGGGCTGGAATAAGAGACTGGAAGCTTTAAAAGGAGGGTGGTGCTTGAAATCATTGTTCTTCCTCTGTTAACCATGGTTACCTGCAAGGAAACACGTGCCATCATCACTGCTTTGCACAAAAAGGGCTTCACAGGCAAGGATATTGCTGCTAGTAAGATTGCACCTAAATCAACCATTTATCAGATCATCAAGAACTTCAAGGAGAGAGGTTCAATTGTTGTGAAGAAGGCGTCAGGGCGCACAAGAAAGTCCAGCAAGCGCCAGGACCGTCTCCTGAAGTTGATTCAGCTGCGGGATCGGGGCACCACCAGTGCAGAGCTTGCTCAGGAATGGCAACAGGCAGGTGTGAGTGCATCTGCCCGCACAGTGAGGCGAAGACTTTTGGAGGATGGCCTGGTGTCAAGACGGGCAGCAAAGAAGCCACTTCTCTCCAGGAAAAACATCAGGAACAGACTGATATTGTGCAAAAGGTACAGGGATTGGACTGCTGAGGACTGGGGTAAAGTCATTTTCTCTGATGAAGCCCCTTTCCGATTGTTTGGGGCATCCGGAAAACACCTTGTCCGGAGAAGACAAGGTGAGCGCTACCATCAGTCCTGTGTCATTCCAACAGTAAAGCATCCTGATACCATTCATGTGTGGGGTTGCTTCTCAGCCAAGGGAGTGGGCTCACTCACATTTTTGCCTAAGAACACATCCATTAATAAAGAATGGTACCAACACATCCTCCGAGAGCAACTTCTCCCAACCATCCAAGAACAGTTTGGTGATGACCAATGCCTTTTCCAGCATGATGGAGCTCCTTGCCATCAGGCAAAAATTATAACTAAGTGGCTCGGGGAACAAAACATCGACATTTTGGGTCCATGGCCAGGAAACTCCCCAGACCTTAATCCCATTGAGAACTTGTGGTCGATCCTCAAGAGGTGGGTGGACAAACAAAAACCCACAAATTCTGACAAACTCCACAAACTCCAAGCATTGATTATGCAAGAATGGGCTGCCATCAGTCAGGATGTGGCTCAGAAGTTTATTAACAGCATGCCAGGGCGGATTGCAGAGGTCTTGAAAAAGAAGGTTCAACACTGCAAATATTGACTCTGCATAAACTTAATATAATTGTCAATAAAAACCTTTGACAGCTATGGAATGCTTGTAATTATACTTCAGTATACCATAGTAACATCTGACAAAAATATCTCATAACACTGAAGCAGCGAACTTTGTGAAGACCAATACTTGTGTCATTCTCAACACTTTTGACCACGACTGTACAAAAGTTATCCAAACTGGAGTTCTGATGTACTGTAATGTTCCAAAGCATTGCAAACTTTGTACTTAAATAAAGAGTCGGACGCAGTGTGCATCAGTGAGGCTCTCCAATTCAAACATCGCTGATCAAGCATTTTCTCTAAAGGAGGAATGTCTTTATTAAATGCTATAATGGTATGCCCTCAGACATCACAGACATATTTGACAGCAGAATATATGCAACCCAATACTTCTTACATTGCTTTGACTCTGAATTTGTTGTGTGTAATTTTTATTTGATACTTGATGCAGCATAGTCCTGAAGGATAATGGCAATATTACATGTTTCCTTCCCAAACAAATCCTGCTGATCTACAACATATGCTTTCTCCTCTATATTCTGATGAGTTTGGCCGAATGAAATGAATCTGGAAAAGCATATTTATTGTGTTTCTCCCTTGGCACAGTATTTGTGCACTTATAAAATCTACAAAAAACGAATCCTTCCTCTAGATCTAGATTTTTTCTTCTTCTTATCTCTAGCTATACATCTTCCTCTACTCAAGTGCCCAATGTTGCATTAGCGTGTATTTCTTTCTTAGAGTAAGAAATGTACACATATACACAGTCACACTCACACACAAATGCACAGACGCACGCACACCCATGGATATAGTAATGCTTTAAAAAACTAGACAGATACAGTGAGGGAAAAAAGTATTTGATCCCCTGCTGATTTTGTACGTTTGCCCACTGACAAATAAATTATCAGTCTATAATTTTAATAGTAGGTCTATTTGAACAGTGAGAGACAGAATAACAACAAAGAAATCCAGAAAAAACGCATGTCAAAAATGATATAAATTGATTTGAATTTTAATGAGGGAAATAAATATTTGACCCCCTCTCAATCAGAAAGATTTCTGGCTGTCACGTTCGTTGAAGGACATGATCCCTCTGTGGAGGGAGCTGAAGGTTCGAGTTGCCAAATGCCAGGCTCGAAACTTTAATTACTTGGAGAAGATCTGCAAAGAGGAGTGGGACAAAAACCCTCATGAGATGTGTGCAAACCTGGTGGCCAACTACAAAAAACGTCTGACCTCTGTGATTGCCAGCAAGGGTTTTGCCACCAAGTACTAAGCCATGTTTTGCAGAGGGGTCAAATACTTATTTCCCTCATTAAAATGCAAATCAATTTATAACATTTTTGACATGCATTTTTCTGGATTTGTTTGTTGTTATTCTGTCTCTCACTGTTCAAATAAACCTACCATTAAAATGATAGACTGATCATGTCTTTGTCAGTGGGCAAACGTACAAATTCAGCAGGGGATCAAATACTTATTTCCCTCACTAGTGTAGTGTAAATAAAAATAAACATGTCACTAAAGAAGAATAGCCGGCCCAGGCCACCTTTCTATGGGTGTCCCCTGAGATATGTATGATGCAGCTGTTAAAAACTCAAGGAGAATGGTGGAGAAGTTTTTTTACCCTTCCTTTTGGTTAAAGGTGGTTAAACTACTATTTCTGTCTTCTGACACTGTTTTATCATCTGTGGCATCTCAAGGATACGACACACAATAACAGTTAATAGTGAGATGAGAGACAGATACACCACTAGGCCTACCACTGACTCCATTTATGTACTTCCTTATCAGGCCAAAGTCATCCTATTTCTCAGTGTTAAACTATGTATTATTAGATAACACGTGTGCACATACAGACTCTTCCACTAGACAAATAGATAATGTTAACATGAGGAGGAGAGGGATTGTCTTACAGCAGAAATATATAGTAACTCATTACCAGGGACATGGAGGGTCACGAAGTCACCTTGCCCCCATAATCCTCAGCTCATCGGCGGTGACAGCAGGAAAGTATATCTATCGTCTTAAATCATGCCCTCCACTCCTCACAGTCCTTAATTAAGATCCTGATTGCCCTGTCCTCTCTCCCCAGTATTAGTGTATTTAATTTCCTGCCTTCATATCTCCTTCCATTTCAGATATATTATTAATTAATCAAGCAGGGGTTGGAACCAAAATTATTTTCCAATCGTTTAGTTCTGAACCAGACCATCATTTTGGAACCCCCCAAAAGGTCATGGTTGATATTGTTCCTTTCTGTTCCTTTTTAAACCTCTGAATTCAACATTAAATTACTTCACCAATCAGTGTGGATAGAGCAGCATGCTATGGAGCGGGCAAGCTGCAGTTGTTAACATGCATTGGACAGACAAGTGTAGGGCGCGAGATGCGACTGAAATGTTTTCGATTGGGGAGAGAGCATGAGAGGGTGGAGGAGGAGGCTTGGCTTGAAGCGCTGGGCATCTTGTTATGAGGTGCATTATCTGAATTAGGCCCACAGAATTATACCTGCGGAGGAGCCACTTTTATGAAGGAACTTTGAACGTAGATAGAACAATAAGCCAGATGTTTCACTGGATGTATAAACCTGAAGCATCCGGTTGGCATTTCCACTCACCACCAAATGATTCTGCAAAGTGTCTGATCGATGAAACATTTGATCGCAATACATTTTTCTGTTCCCAAAACTAGAATCTATTATGAACAGAGTGGACAAAGTTTTGTAGACTTTACCCTTTGCCAAGGTTTCCAAAACTTGCGTTGTTTAGGAGTGCAAGGGTGAATTGAGTTGTTTTGCACGCGCACTTCACAAAGTAGGCATTCCCTAACGGAAATATGCAAATATATGCTAGATCGCGTCAATAGTATCTCGCTAGCTCGTGCTTGGCTCTGCCCACCTCCTTGCTTGTTCTGCCCGCTATAATTTATTTGCTCCCATTGGAAACAACAGGCTGTGGTCTATCATGGGTAGTTATACAAATATTTGCTTTGAATGTCTTTGAACTTCAGAGAGTTAGCTATCTAGCTAACAAGCTTGTGTGTGCAGAGCCGCACCAGAATTAAAATAAAAACATGTTTTACCTTTTTGTAGTTAATAAATCCAATGTAAAATGTGATAACTATAGTGTCCTACAGTAGCCTATGTTTGGGAGGGGGAGGGGCAGGTAGCCTACACAAGCACACACACTGGCAAAGATTCCAATGTGAAACGTGATAACTATATTATCCTTAATAGCATTGGAAATTTGAAATCTCTTTCTGAATCAAGCTTGTAAAGTCAATAGGCTACAGTAGCCTATGCTTCGGAGGGGAAGGGGCAGGTAGCCTACACACACACACACACAGGCAAAGATTTTCAGCTGGCAGGCAGACACTGGAAGTTTCTGAGGGACAGAGTGAGGGCTTTGCATAGGCGCTTTATTGTTTTTTTGTGGGACTAAACCTTTTTGTTTAGTTTAATAACGTTATTAACCGGTTCCCATGCTTTTTAAATAATGGTTCTGTTCCTGGACAGTATAGATCACTTTCGTTCCCTGTTCTGATTCTGGTCCTCACATTTTTTTGTTATTTTCTGGTTTTCGGTTCTGTTCCCTAAACCGGTTCCAACCCCTGTAATCAAGCCTCTCTCTCTCCCTTTCTCTCTCGCTCCGCTTGACTTGGCAGTGTTTCCAGGGGCCGCTCTGCACTGCTCTGCTAACGTCAGCCAGCATTAAAAGGTGGTCATTAAGGCAGGCTTAGCCACATCATTCCTAGAGACATTACTTCGAGGTTCAAATGTCCACATTTAGATAAGAGGCAGGTTGAATTGGCTTCACCGGTGGATGAGTGATGTAGTGTTATTGGTCTGCCTCTGTGGTGTTGGAATGTGATTTCTCTGGGCGCTATTCTGAAAACAAACATGCAGGGATTTGTGCAAATAGCAAAAGTGGGCTCTGCTAAATTTACAAGGAGATTAGGATACAGTAAGCAAGTATATTTTTCTCAGTAGACATAAAAAGATCTGAAGGGGAAATGATGTTGCTTAAGTAAAAGAAAACAACCAACCACAAGGCTATGTCTTTCTAATGTGAGCAGTTATTAAATCAAATACCTGCTAAATATTTGATTTCTATGATTGTCTTATTAGAGAACCATGGTTACATGCATGGCACAGTAGCTCTAATAAGGCTGTATTTCACAAAGAATGGTGCTGGTGAGGCTCAACCCACCACACAGTTTAGTTTTGCTTTCTTTCCAACAACACTGTAGAAGTTTCCTCCTCAACTCAGAGAAATAACCAATGGACTATGGCATGAGGCCACCCACCACACTGACAAGCAGGGTAATGGAAAACACTCTAAACCACTGTGACACATAGAGTTTGACGGCCTCCGTCAACAGGTTGTCTGCTCGCAGTTCCTCAGACCGTGAGCACTTGAGTGAAATGGGCAGGGATGCTCTCTGCTGTGAGGGGGTAAGGGAAAGAGGCGAGAGACGGTGTTCCTCCTCATCTGGATGGCTGGCTGAGTAGCAAGGAGAGAAGAGGAGCGAAGGCCGAGGCGGAACTCTCGGGTCAATGTGCCGCTCCAATTTCACAGCTGAGCTGCGCTCTTCGCCAGAGATGCTGGTGGCCGCGGCAACGTTCCAAATAGACTGTAACTTGAGTGGCACACGAGGCCACAGATCGTGGCAGAATGTTGGCGGCTGAGGATGGGTTCCTTTTTCTCCTATCCCTTTTTGGTTATCTTAGATTTATTTGTTCATTCATCTCTTTAATGAGATTTGACATGGAGACGTCATGTTGCAGGGCCTGGATGTGACAGATGTTTTAATAAAAAACAGATAAGATAAATTATGTATGAAACAAGGAAATAAATGTTTCTCTGAACGTAATTCTCTGGACATAATACAAATCTAGTCATGTCCTTGATTACACAATGGATGGGCTAGATTGATTTCCCAGAACCATGCACACACAGTTTCCATCAGAACATATAGATAAATCTATTCTGAACAAAAATAGTTTTGGTCCTATGTTTCATGATCTGAAATAAAAAATCCCAGAAATGTTCCATACGCACAAAAAGCGTATTTCTCTCAAATGTTGTGCACAAATGTGTTTACATCCCTTTTAGTGAGCATTTCTCCTTTAAAAATCGCCAATAAAATCCCACCTGACAGTTGTAGCATTTCAAGAAGCTGATTAAACAGCATGATCATTACACAGGTTCCCCTTGTGCTGGGGACAATAAAAGGCCACTCTAAAATGTGCACTCTAAAATGCCACAGATGTCTCAAGTTTTGAGGACGCATACAGTTGGCATGCTGAATGCAGGAATGTCCACCAGAGCTGTTGCCAGTGAATGTAATGTTAATTTCTCTACCATAAGCCGCCTCCAACGTCACCCATTTTTTAAAGGTATCTGTAACCAACATATGCATGTCTGTATTCCCAGTCATGTGAAATCCATAGATTAGGGCCTAATGAATGTATTTCAATATGAACTGTAACTCTGTAAAATCAATGACATTTTTGCATGTTGAGTTTATTTTTTTGTTCAGTATATTTATTGTAGGAGTCCTCTTACAAGGAGAGTAGATTAGAGTATATATGGTGATGTAATTTTCTTAGCTACTGTATTCTAATGGGTTACGACTGTGTTTAAAAGGACTGTGGCACTCCTCCAGCTCCTCAGGGTGAGGCTCTTCACCCTGGACCCTGCCCAGTCAGCCTTCCCCCTGACCCTCACACCCTGGATGACAGCTCACAGGACCCCACAGCCCTGGAGACCCACACACCCTGGCACACGCCCTGACGCCCACCCTGGAGCTCGCCCTGAGACTGGCCTGTGTACCACAAAAAAGACTGGGGAAGGTCAGAGAGAACCCACAGGGACCATTGCCAGACCCACTCACCTCCATCCCTCTCTTCCTCTCCTCCAATCCTCTGGTTTGGTTCTACTCCCATCGATGCAGTGCCAGCTCTCTGTCAGATGACAGAGGCTCAGTTATCCTTTGTCCCTGGTCTGGCCCAGCACCACACTCCCTGTACTGCTCAAACCGCGGCCCTCCCAAGTCGCCCTGCAATCCTTCACGTCACTACAGCTTTGACACGTTCTTATATAAAGGCTATACATCAAGGGGACAAATGTGTCCAATAAAGAGTTGGAGAGTGGAGGGAGAGAGGGGTGGAATGAGGTGCAGAGTGTATCACTGCCTATAGGGGGAGCCTTTTACCGCTCTGGAAATGTGATTAATATCATTTTCACACCTTTCTGCCCAGGACTAATGAAATTATTCCAAATGATTACAAATATTACATTGATGTTCCTCATTCTCGAGCTTCACTGCTGTAAGCAAAATGGGACCAGGTATAATGCGATGATTCCCTTATGTGCTATATTTATAGACTTCCACCTGGTTAGAGACTCAACAAGAAGTGGCACCGTAGAAGATGGCTGCCGTTTTACAGCCCTCTAACCAATTGTACTATTATGTGTGTTTTTTCGCGTTATTTGTAATTTTTTCTGTACATAATGTTTCTGCCACCGTCTCTTATGACCAAAAAGAGCTTCTGGATATCAGGACAGCGATTACTCACCTCGTATTGGACGAAGATTTTTTCTTTAACGAGTCTGACGCAAAGGATATCCTACAGACACCCGACAAGGCCCAAATCCCTGTCATTCGCATGAGAAAAAGACGGAGATATCGTGGACGTAGGTCGGGGTGCCTTGTAAGGATCCGACGGCGAGCGAGTTAACTGCCTCTTCCATCAATCCTATTAGCCAATGTTCAATCATTTGAGAGCAAATTGGACAACCTAAGATTATGGTTATCCTACCAACGGGACATTAAAAAACGTTAATATCTTATGTTTCACCGAGTCGTGGCTGAATGACGACATTGACAAAATACAGCTGATGGAATATACGCTACATCGGCAGGATAGAACGGCTGACTCCGGTAAGACAAGCGGTGGCGGTCTGTGTATATTTGTAAACAACAGTTGGTGCACAAAATCTAATACTAAGGAGGTCTCGAGGTTTTACTCGCCTGAGGTAGAGTCTCTCATGATAAGCTGTAGACCACACTATTTACCAAGATACTTTTCATCTATATTTTTTGTGGCTCTCTATCTACCACCACAAACCGATGCTGGCATAAAGATTGCACTCAATGAGCTGTATAAGGCCATAAGTAAACAGGAAAATGCTTATCCAGAGGCAGCATGTTAAATGTGCAACCAGAGAAAAAGAACTCAAGACCACCTTTACTCCACACACAGAGACGCATACAAAGCTCTACCTCACCCTCCATTTGGCAAATCTCACCATAACTCTATCCTCCCGATTCCTGCTTATAAGCAAAAACTAAAGCAGGAAGCACCAGTGACTCGGTTAATAAAAAAGTGGTCAGATGATGCGGATGCTAAGCTACAGGACTGTTTTGCTAGCACAGACTGGAATATGTTCCGGGATTCTTCAGATAGCATTGAGGAGTATACCACCTCAGTCACTGGCTTCATCAATAAGTGCATCGATGACGTCGTCCCCACAGTGACCGTACGTACATACCCCAACCAGAAGCCATGGATTACAGGCAACATCCGCACTGAGCTAAAGGGTAGAGCTGCCGCTTTCAAGGAGCGGGACTATAACCCGGACGCTTTTAAGAAATCCCACTATGCCCTCTGACGAACCATCAAACAGGCAAAGAGTCAATACCGGACTAAGATCGAATCGTAGTACACCGGCTCTGACACTCGTCGGATGTGGCAGGGCTTGAAAACTATTACAGACTACAAAAGGAAGCACTGCCGCGAGCTGCCCAGTGACACAAGCCTACCAGACGAGCTAAATCACTTCTATGCTCGCTTCGAGGCAAACAACACTGAAGCATGCATGAGAGCATCAGCTGTTCCGGATGACTATATGATCACGCTCTCTGTAGCCGATGTGAGAAAGACTTAAGCAGGTCAACATTCACAAGGCCACAGGGCCAGACGGATTACCAGGACGTGTACTCCGAGCATGTGCTGACCAACTGGCAAGTGTCTTCACTGACATTTTCAACATGTCCCTGACTGCGTCTGTAATACCAACATGTTTCCAGCAAGGACACTAAGATAACCTGCCTAAATGACTACCGACCCGTAGCACTTACGCCTGTAGCCATGAAGTGCTTTGAAAGGCTGGTCATGGCTCACATCAACAGCATTGTCCCAGAAACCCTAGACCCACTCCAATTTGCACACCACCCCAACAGATCCACAGATGATGCAATCTCTATTGCACTCCATACTGCCCTTTCCCACCTGGACAAGAGGAACACCTACGTGAGAATGCTGTTCATTGACAACAGCTCAGCGTTCAACACCATAGTGCCCTCAAAGCTCATCACTAAGCTAAGGATCCTGGGACTAAACACCTCCCTCTGCAATTGGATCCTGGACTTCCTGACGGGCCGCCCCATGTGGTAAGGGTAGGTAACAACACATCTGCCGCGCTGATCCTCAACACGGGGGCCCCTCAGGGGTGCGTGCTCAGTCCCTTCCTGTACTCCCTGTTCACCCATGACTGCATGGCCAGGCACGACTCCAACACCATCATTAAGTTTGCTGACGACACAACAGTGGTAGGCCTGTTCACAGCCTATAGGGAGGAGGTCCGAGACCTGGCCGTGTGGTGCCAGGATAGCAACCTCTCCCTCAACGTGATCAAGACAAAGGAGATGATTGTGGACTACAGGAAAAAAAAAGAGGACTGAGCATGCCCCCATTCTCATCGACGGGGCTGTAGTGGAACAGGTTGAGAGCTTCAAGTTCCTTGGTGTCCACATCACCAACGAACTATCATGGTCCAAACACACCAAGACAGTCGTGAAGAGTGCACGACAAAGCCTATTCCCCCTCAGGAGACTGAAAAGATTTGGCATGGGTCCTCAGATCCTCAAAACGTTCTACAGCTGCACCGTCGAGAGCATCCTGACTGGTTGCATCACCGCCTGGTATGGCAACTGCTCAGCCTCCGACCGCAAGATACTACAGAGGGTAGTGCGTACGGCCCAGTACACCACTGGGGCCAAGCTTCCTGCCATCCAGGACCTATATACCAGGCGGTGTCAGAGGAAGGCCCTCAAAATTGTCAAAGACTCCAGCCACCCTAGTCATTGATTGTTCTCTCTGCTACTGCACGCCAAGCGGTACCGGAGCGCCAAGTCTAGGTCCAAAAGGCTTCTCAACAGCATCTACCCCCAAGCCATAAGACTCCTGAACAGCTAATCATTGCTACCCGGACTATTTGCACTGCCCCCCCACCCCCCTCTTTTACGCTGTGTTACTCTGTCTATTATTTATGCATAGTCACTTTAACTCTACCCACATGTACATATTACCTCAATTACCTCGACTAGCCGGTGCCCCCGCACATTGACTCTGCACCGGTAACCCCCTGTATATAGCCTCCCTACTGTTATTTTATTTTACTGCTGCTCTTTAGTTATTTGCTTTTTTTTTTTTTTACTTAACACTTAAAAATATATATATATATTTAAAAAATGCATTGTTTGTTAAGGGCTTGTAAGTAAGCATTTCACTGTAATGTCTACACCTGTTGTATTCGGCGCATGTGGCAAATAAAATTTTATTTGATTTGAACAATAATAGAAAGAGTAAGTGAGCACAGTTCATTCATTGGATGGAAAATGCTCTCTCTAATCACCACACCACAAATTTCAGAAATGTGTCGAAAATGCAGCCGCTCGTTCACAACTTGGAAAATGCATGAACGTGATTGAGCTGGCTAAAATGGTCTTACACACCACATTTGGTCATTTGCACACCAACCTGCACTTCAGAGTGGAACAATTCGAAAATGTCTCCGGGGCTGACAGTGGCCCTCGATTCTCTTCCCTCATGCCCAGCTTGCCTCGCTCTACCCCTGCCCCGCTCGGCCACCAAAATGCCAGTGTGAAATGGCTGTTAATGCCATGTCCTATCTGTCCCTTGCAGAGCCTGTTTTAAGCCTCAATATTGCTCTCCATATTGATCTCTGGGCTGCCAAGAAATATATAGAGAGAAAGAGTCAGGGTGAGAGGAAGAGGGAAAGAACAAGAGAGAGTGGGAGGAAATTAAAACATCAAACAGGCTTGTGAAATGTTTCCTTTAACCTTACATTTTCCTCTAAAGAATGTGTTCTGGCTCTGATGTGAAAGACCTCTCTTGATTGTATGGCAGTGTTCATCAATTGATTAGTTAAGACCCTCTACTCCGTACCCTGAAACATATCTTGTCTGTACTTGATTGAGTGAGAGAAGTAAACGACATTTGGAGCAAGAATAGAGACAATTCAATTGTGTCTCAGTCAAAACATGATGTCATACATGTAGTTGCCTCAGTGTTCAGAAGAACACATTAAGTACTGTCTATAACACTAACAACACAGAGCATTACTTAAACAGCTGTCCTGTGCAGAATGAGGCTTGTATGTGTCGTCTGCCTGCCTGTCTGTGTACCTGCTTGTCTGTCTGCCTGTCTGTCTGCCTGCCTGTTTGAATCCATGTCGCCTGTCGACCCAAAAACTCCCTTTTAACTTGTCAACACAGAATGGTTAGTCAGCTTGTCTCTAGTCCCAGGGGGTAGGGAGGGTGTTGGAAGGGGGTCCTGGGAAGGCATGTGGGCTGACATGTTAGCTTACAGCAGCACCACGTCTCACCACACTGATATGATGGACATTGGCACCTGTCGTAACTCGTTAGCCCCAGCCAGGAAACTGACCAGTGCGCCAGGCTCTTCAGGAGGTTTTAGGTGTAAAGAGCAGTGACTGTGCCTGGAACGTGGAAAGCATAAGACCCAATGACTCCATTACGATGGGCAGATGGGACACAACTCCCTCTTCCTCCGCCCGCTCGCCTGCTTCACTCCTCCCTGTCAGCTGGTTGGCATTTAGAGCTAAGTAGTCCGTCGACACAATACGAATCAGCTGCATGTGATACGGCAGAGTATGTGATATGAAGGAACTGGATTTAGATAGTGGAATGTATAGTAGCGACAAGGTTATAAAAAATAGACGATGCATATTTGCTATATATGAGTAGGCACAGATATGCTTGTTTGAGCATACAGATATTTTTTTTACAATGTTTGTGTGTCTTCCTTCTATTCTTTATCTACCTGTTCAGTAACATTGTAAGACATTAGGTTACAGTGCAGAGAGGAAAACCAAGATGTATATTTCTAAATGGTTGTTCTCTGAATGATTGAGTAAACGATGGTTGAATTAAGAATTCGTAACTACTTGGGCTCCTTGGCAAAAGACAGGGGAGTACCAACGAATTAAACCAATTTTTAAAATGTAGCCGTCTCACTGACAAAGCCACAGGTTTTATGATGAGGCTGACGATGCAATGTCATACACTCTTAGAAAAAAAAGGTGCTATCTAGAACCGAAAAGGGTTCTTCGATTCGCCTCATAGGATAAACTTTCGAAGAACCCTTTTTTGTTCCAGGTAGAACCCTTTTGGTTCCAGATAAAACCCTTTTGAGAGGGTTCAACATGGAACCATGAAGGGTTCTCCTATGGGGACAGCCGAATAATACTTTTGGAACCCTAATTTCTAATAGAGTAGTTTGGGTACACTATTTGAATGTGTGTGTGTGTGTGAGTGTGAGTGTGAGTGTGAGTGAGTGAGTGAGTGAGTGAGTGAGTGAGTGAGTGAGTGACAGAGAGAGAGAGAGATTCATCAGAGTATTCCCAATTCCAGAAGAAAAGTGTGCTCCTTCTAATAACATCTCTCCTCATCTCTTTAGAATTGTTCTGATCAACTTAGTCAGAATAAACCATACCTTAGCATATCCTCATCTATTAATAATATACACTGCTGGATAGAAGATGAGGATGGGGCACACACTCCATTACATGTATGTATACTAGCAGGCTAACAGCAGAGAATGGGTCTCGATGAGCTTTGGCTGATGAGAATGATGGTGCTTTGTTCCCCTCTGCTGGTTACTGTTGTAACAACAACCCTGCAGACCATTTTGTGAACCCACTTCTTTCTATTCTGACGGCCACCATGTATTGGAAACAAAAACGTGAAAACTGCTTTAACTTCAGGGCCATAACTACATATGAGGACACCGAGGACATTTCTAATTTGAATAAAATATATAATAATGAAAAAATTCATTTTGCACACAATAAAGAAAACCAATTATGGGTCAAAATATTGCTCCAAGCGTTGATGAAAGCTCAGAATGCTTATGTTCTTGATATGACTGAGTTCTAATTGTGCCTGCCTCTTTTTGAAAGAGTGGAATCATGAGCAGTGGTTTGATTGTTATCTTCCCTATAGGCCTAAGCCTACATTAAAATGCAAACAATACAGTTTTAAAAATGCCATACGTTTTTGTTTATATCGGTGGTTGTTTGTCTTATCTCGATCGCTCATGATCGCTCATTAACCACCTGTTTTTTTACCACTACATCACTGATATTATTACATATTTTAATTGTATAGAAATGCAGTAAATAAGCTTCAAATTTCAAATAAATTCCTGGGGGGAATTTCTCAGCTTGCTCAATTCAAAGCAAGCTGAGAAATCATTATGGAATTCTCTATGCTGTCAAGGTGAAACTCAGTCAGTATCTCGATCTCTGAATGTTTATCATATTCAGAAGAATGAATTTACTAACCTATATGAAACAAAGATATTGGTATGTGTGTGCATCCCTGTGTGCATGTATTTGAGAGATGTTCAGAGAGACAGGGAACTCAAAGAGAAAGAAAGAGAGAGAGAGAGAGTGGGGTGTATCTTTCTATATACATTATCTAGTCTACATTTGTGTAGCATATGGATGCTGTGTGTTCACCAAAATGTAAATCTTAGTCACTGATAGAAATATATCGCAATTCCCTTTCTCTATAAGTAGAGTCGGGGTGAATGTAGTGTTAGGGCATACAACACACCAACTTAACGGTGACAAGTCAACTTAGCCAGCAGCCAAGTGAGATCAATCGACACAAAGAAAATTCATTTCAATCTTTTTCTCCCCGCTTCCCTGGTGTAACAACCATTGTCAGCTGGGAGGATGGTTCTCTAAAGGAGAAGGTACAATGAGGCTTTGAAGGCTTGCTGTGAAACTCCTGGGAGCCTGCTGGGCTTAATTGATAAGTTGATAGAGACAGAATGAGTGAAAGGATGAGACTTCCCGCTGGGTCTATTGGTGTAACAGTCACTCTCTATCCCTCTTCTCCCTGGTCTGCAAATACACCTCAGCCAGCAGTGAAGGGAGGATTCTACTCTTTCAATTTAGGCAGTTGTTTGTGTTGGTTTGACATGTGTGCCATATTGTGTAGTTGGCTGTTTCTACAATACTTGTAATTGAGAGGGAAGACACGCAGCCTAGAAAACTGGTGGGAGTGCGCTAAAAAGACTCCCTTGAAGGAAGTGTTTATGTGTGAACATCTCCTTTTTTCCTTTTCTAACAGCTTCTCAGAGCTCCTTCACACACACCACACACACTCCCCCACCCCCTTCCTCCCATAACCCCCTACGATGTGTTGGTGAGAGGACTGCTAATGGCTAACGATCTACAGCAGGGTCCACATGCTCCAGAGACCCACCAGCCCTATCAACCCGGAGCATAAAGAGCATAGCGCTCTGTCCATACAATCCATCAACCTGGCTAATGAGGACCCAGCCTATTCCCTGAGTGGGGTATTATTATGGGAGTTAGCTGGCCTGGCATTGCCCGTTCCTTCTCCCATAACCAACAATAACCCTTACCGTAGATACAGAGGGTCCTCAAAGGCTCCATCATGCACTAATAAACAATGGGTGTGTTAAGATGCAGTTTGAATAACAGATACTAATAAACCACATGGTAATTTCCCTCCACCCCCAATTATCGCATTATGTGTGATTTTAATGCCTAAACCTCAAATGTTTGACGACTACATAAACTTTTATGTTAACCATTACACCAGTGCCAATGAAGTTACTGTGTTCCCTTAATCAGCTGTCAATATCATGAGAATATATATTATATTTGATGTTGAGGGCATCAATCTGCACCACTTTGAAGTAACTAGCACATTACAGGGGAAAAGACAAGAGAAGACAGAGTTAAGGTAAGCATGATATTTCATGCACTGCTTCATCATATGTCTCTCATTCTGTTCCCTTTTCAGATCCCTCAGATCAGCAGTTTGTGCTCCAAGTAAGAGCAGGTTTTCAGGAGAACAGCTCGTCAGCCCAGGAAATGGTTCAGATTAAAGGGAGGTAATGACACATTTGCTGGGCCTTTTGTGTGTGCGGCGCATGCAATTTAAGGGTTGCCATACAAGGTCAGTTAATATTTCATTGCGCGGCACTCAGGGAATGGGGAATAGAGAGAGACAAAATGCATATGTCTCATTTCGCAATCTGATTCGTCTCAGCAAATCAGCCCGAGTAAATGTCATTCCATTATGAACAGCAGAAATCTGCTGTTGCGACACTGCCTGCCTGGATGTGGCTACTTTCACTAGAGCTGAATGTGGAATCTCTCGATCTCCCACTCTCTCTGTCAGGAAATAGCCAGTTGCTGCATTCTCCTCATACTCCTCCATCTCCTTCTCCTCTTTTAACACCTCCACACCTGTTCCTTCTCCCCCTATTACTCCCCCTCCCCTTTTCCCTGATAGACTAGAGAGGGAGAGGAGGGAACGAATCCGTCACTATTGGGTTCACTGTTGGTGCATGTGTGTGTGTGGGTGAGGGTGTGTGTGTGGATGGGGTGGGGGGGGTGTGTGTGTGGGGGGCTCATGTGCTTGTATTTTACACCTAATTTGGGTCCAGGCAATCAGCAGTGTGCCAGCTCCACATTAGATCTGCCTCTGACCCACTTTCAATAGTACGCCTCTAAGAGCAAACCAGGAACAACACTAACACATTCCAAAGTGTACCTGTGTTATCTTAAAATTGTATCCCAGTTTTATCTAGTTATGTAAGGTGATCTTGAGTGTTTTTAAAGATTATCAAATAAAATGTTTTTCTCAGCTCACACTGTTCAATTGCTTACAATATGTGTTCAAACTCTGTTCACTCTGTCATCACTTTTTTATCTCACATTCGGCCCCCTGCTACAGTGTGTGTCCCTCTGACCACGGTCCATGCCATGCAATATTCTGAAACTGTCACCATGAATTGATTAATCTCAGCACTGCTATAATATCAATTTTGGACCTGAACTGAGTTGTATCACCCAAGTTGGAGTGTGATAGCCTTCTCACTTAAGCCAGTGATTCCAACCACGACTGAAATGTTATCTTTCTTTCTTTCTTTTTCTTTCTTTCTTACTTTGTTTCTTTCTATTCCTCCTCTCCTCTTTTCTACCACTTAACCTGACCAGACCTCCTCTGTAAACAAAGACTCATCATTTTGATCTCTCCAGCACGGGAGTCTGAGCTGAGGCCTGCTCTTTGAATCCCAATGTTCAGCTCTCTCTACTCCCTCAGGCACTGAGACATATGTGAGCATGCTAGTGCAGCGCGTGATACCGCAATGGCAATGAGGGAACTCTGCACACCACAGGGGATGAGGATCAACTAGCTCCTTAGGGACATAAACAATTTGTACATAAACAGGAACATATTGGATGTAAACAGAAACACACTGTACTTTAACAAAAATATGGCCTGTTTTATGTGTTTAGGGAAGCGGAATAAGAGGGTAGAATAAATGTGTTATTCATACCTTTTGCATCCTATGTGTCCCATTTGGGTCATACTGTAAAGCCCGAGATAAAGCAGATCGGTAGGGAACCATTGACCCATCATACATATGCTTCATGATTATTTGTCATGCTGAATAAGCAGCAACCCTACTTCTGTATCATTCCCTATGCTGGTGCACCAGGCTTTAGCTCAGTATTATCTGTATTATCTGCTATGCTTGGAGAGGAAACCCTGGTTTATTTAAGCAATAAGGCCAGAGGGGGGGCCAATATACACTATATATACAAAAGTATGTGGACAACCCTTCAAATTAGTGGATGGGTTCCGCTGGTGAACAGCATTCTTTAAGTCATACCACAGATTCTCAATTGGATTGAGGTCTGGGCTTTGACTAGGCCATTCCAAGACATTTAAATGTTTCCCCTTAAACCACTCGAGTGTTGCTTTAGCAGTATTCTTAGGGTCATTGTCCTGCTGGAAGGTGAACCTCCTCCCAATCTCAAATCTCTGGAAACAGGTTTCCCTCAAGAATTTCCCTGTATTTAGCGCCATCCATCATTCCTTCAATTCTGACCAGTTTCCAAGTCCCTGCCGATTAAAAACATCCCCACAGAATGATGCTGCCACCACCATGCTTCACTGTGGGGATGGTGTTCTCGGGGTGATGAGAGGTGTTGGGTTTGCGCCAGACATAGCGTTTTCCTTGATGGCCAAAAAGCTCAATTTTAGTCTCATCTGACCAGAGTACCTTCTTCCATATGTTTGGGGAGTCTCCCACATGCCTTTTGGTGAACACCAAACATGTTTGCAAATTTTTTCTTTAAGCAATGGCTTACTTCTGGCCACTCTTCCGTAAAACCCAGCTCTGTGCGGCTTAAAGTGGTCCTATGGACAGATACTCCAATCTCCGCTGTGGAGCTTTGCAGCTCCATCAGGGTTATCTTTGGTCTCTTTGTTGCCTCTGATTAACGCCCTCCTTGCCTGGTCCGTGAGTTTTGGTGGGCGGCCCTCTCTTGGCAGGTTTGTTGTGGTGCCATATTCTTCCCATTTTTTAATAATGGATTTAATGGTGCTACGTGGGATGTTCAAAGTTTCTGATACATTTTTTTATAACCCAACCCTGATTTGTACTTCTCCACAACTTTGTCCCTGACCTGTTTGGAGAGATCCTTTGTCTTCATGGTGCCGCTTGCTTGGTGATGCCCCTTGCTTAATGGTGTTGCAGACTCTGGGGCTTTTCAGAACAGCTGTATATATACTGAGATCATGTGACAGATCATGTGACACTTACATTGCACACAGGTGGACTTTATTTAACTAATTATGTGACTTCTGAAGGTAATTGGTTGCACCAGATCTTATTTAGGGGCTTCATAGCAAAGGGGGTGAATACATATGCATGCACCACTTTTCCGCTATTTATTTTTTAGATTTTTTTTGCTAGGCACTGTTATTGGCCATATACCACAAACCCCTGAGGTGCCTTATTGCTATTATAAACTAGTTACCAAAAAATACATGTTTTGTCATTCACGGCTTGAACCACCCAGTTTGTAACATGATTTATATTACTGGGGCTTTACCCTCTCTCTGTGTGGATCTCCCCTGGGTTTTCCCTCGTCCAGATGGGCTGGGGCAGATAGAGAGGGAGGGGAGACTGGTGCTCCAGCCCAGGTGTGGGGAAAGCAGGTGGACTGGGTGGGAATGCAAGCAGACCCAGGGGGCTGAGGGGGGCACAGAGGCTTAGTAGGGTGGGAGGGCTGTTCAATCATCTCCATAGCCCAAGGGCACCGCCAAGCCCTGCAGCCTTGAAATGCTCCTCAGCATCCATAGACACAGGCAATCACAAAATAATGTATCTTAAGCACACGTTTACATATGCATGCATGCATACACACACACCTAATAAAGTCACCCATAGCACGACACATATGGTGAACTTCCTATACCCTAACAGCCGCACCCCCCATCTGCACCCCCCATCTGCACTTATCTCCCTGACCACACATACACTCTCATCCATACATCTCCTCCATACTATCCTCCTCAGCCCCAGCTCCAGTCCCTCCTACCCATCTCCCTTTTATCCCAGCCTGGATGCCTGTGTGGCTTAGAGAGGCCCGTGCCATCCATTATTCCCAGGCAGGAGAGCATTAAACATTGATTTGAGTAGCTCCACCTCAAAGGGAAGACTCTGACCTCTGGAATAGCTGCTGAATTATGGAGACAGCCAATAAAGTTGTTTGCCTTTCATCTGATTCCCAGTCTCTTCCCTTCCCAGGTGAATGAGACTTACACACACAAAGAAACACACACTGCCAGTAACATGCACAGGCTCAAAGGCACACACATGCATGCACACACACACACACACACACACACACACACACACACACCATGATGATGGGAACAACAACATGAAAACAGCAGCTTCTCTTCTTCTTGCATTCTAAGCCCCTTCCAGGTTACCTCTCTACCATAAATCTTACCTTATCCTCTCCATCTCCCCCACTGGCCCCCCTCTTCTCCGCCGGCACCCCTCTCCTCCCACCCGCCTCCCTCTCCCTTGCTCCTAGTATTTCACCAGTACTGTGGCAGTTGTATAAATGCATTTGCTCACATACACATTGTTTATATTTAATGGATGTCGAGTGGCGGGTCCTGTTCAAAATGGCTGTCATTTGTCAAGTATTAATAATTCACACACACTGTATTAACTCTTACACTGTGCAGCCTTGCCCCAGGGTGAGCTCTCTTTCTTTACCTCTCTCTCTGCCTTTCTTCCTCTGCCTTTCAAGCGTTTTGTGGCATCCATAGCAGAGAGCTCTGTAATTGTGTATTAACTACACTCTTAGAAAAAAAGGTGCTATCTAGAACCTTAAAGGGTTCGTTGGCTGTTCCCATAGGGAAACCCTTTGAAGAACCCTTTTGGTTGCAGGCTGAACCCTTTTGGCTCCAGGTAGAACCCTTTTGGGTTCCATGTAGAACTATTTCTACAGTGGGTTCTACCTGGAATCCAAAAGGGTTCTACCTGGAACCAAAAACGGTTATCCTATTAAACATCCAAAGAAGAGTTTGACTCTTAACCTGGACCCAATTATAAAGAAGGTTTGACCTGGACAACAGTGAAGAGGAGAACAACTACATGGGGAGAGAGATTTGCTAGAAGTGATTAAATTGTACCTGTTCCCCATCCCACGTAGCCCCTTATCCTCCTCCCTACATTTACAAACGGCACACGTCTCCATGTCTTCCTCATGTGCTGATGGATTTCTGGGGTTTGTTACCAGGGATACAGGTTAGCGGCAGCAGAAAAATCCAAGGATACAGGATTGTTTCCTGATTAATGGGATGTGACCATTCCTCACTGGGTGTTGTGTTGTGTTATTGTCTACAGACTGCATGCCTTATCTCGTGGGTTTTGGTGGTGCTGAAAAGATCACACAACACACGAACATAAATATGTCTACACAAAAGCATGCATGCATGCGAACAAGAACACAAACCCACACATACAAACACACACACAAACAAACACACGCACACACACTCCTGGAGTGGAGTAACTAACTCCCTGGTGAGTTGTTACCAGGCAGGCAACTTATTTTTCCTGACTAAAACTCTGCCGATAACAACATGAGATGCCCTGGAAAAAACGATAACTATTACGAATAACTTTTCATTTTAGTCAACAAAAATGTGACGAGATGAGAATTCCACGTGAGACTAATGGACATTTAATTTGACATGAAGCTCCTTTTAATCTGTTTTGTCCAATCCTAAACATGCATGCAGAATATTTCAGTTACGCGGTCTGATTGAGCTCTCCTACACAGCTCCCAGGTGGTCAGTTCAGTCACTCGTCAATCTTTTGAACTTATGCAAAGCTAGGACACTTGACTTGTAACTAACCTCAACTTTCCCTTGTGCGTTGTTGTTCATTCATCAATGTTGCCGCTCTCACTCAGCGGTCCGCAAATGGAAGTTGCGGTTCTTTTTTATGCAATGGGGAAAAACTAATGCTAGTTGTTGAATATTAGGAGTACAGTAATATGGTATTTTTATAGTTAATAAAACACTGTAAAGTTAGGATAGCCTGAACATGAAGGTCGGTTTGGTGTGTGTAGCTTGAATGGTTCAAGAGTTACTGTTGATGGGTTATGTTATGCTAATTTATGCTAATTTATATAGTTATTAGTTAATACAGGTTTTAAAGAATTTGCTAATATCTATAGTTATACTATAGTTTATAAACTATTTTAATTGTTTGAAGTTAGAATAGCATGAACATGTGAAAGTTGGTTTGATGTCTAGTTTGAATGGTTACAATTATTGTTGTTAGGTATTATATGCAAATGTAGGCACATTTAAGTAGTTATAATTTAAAGTGCAGACCAGAGCTAGACATTTACATTTTAGTCATTTAGCAGACGCTCTTATCCAGAGCGACTTACAGTTAGTGAATATATATATATATATTTTTTATACTGGCCCGGCTGCGACAGAGCCTGGATTCGAACCAGGATCTCTAGTGGCACAGTTATCACTGCGATGCAGTGCCTTAGACCACTGCGCCACTCAGGAGTTAGTGCGAACCAGAGCTAGCTAGCTATGCCCAGGACCAGAGCTGGACCAAAGCTGGTGCAGACCACAGCAGTAGTTGTGCAGTTGTGGTCAGTAGTTGTGGTCAGTAGTTGTGGTCAGCAGTTGTGTTGTTGTAGTCCATTAGTTGTGGGGTTCAGTAGTTTTGTGGTCAGTAGTTGTGGTCTGTAGTGGTCAGTAGTTGTGGTCAGTAGTTTTGTCATTGTGGTCAGTAGTTGTGGTCAGTAGTTGCATAGTTGTGGTAAGTAGTTGTGGTCAGTAGTTTAGTAAGTATGTGTGTGGTTCAGTAGTTGTGGTCAGTAGCTGTGGTCTGTTGTGTGGTCTGTAGTGGTCAGTAGGTGTGGTCAGTAATTTTGTGGTTGTGGTCAATAGTTGTAGTCAGTAGTTGTGTTCAGTAGTTGTGTGGACAGTAGCTGTGTGGTTCAGTAGTTGTGTGGTCAGTAGTTATATGGTTGTGGTCAGTAGTTGTGTCAGTAGTCTTGTGGTTCATTAGTTGTGTGGTCAGTGGTTGTGGTCAATAGTGTTGTTGTGGTAATTAGTTATGTCGTTCAGTAGTTGTGTGGCCAGTAGTTGTGGTCAGTTGGTTTAGTGGTTGTGGTCAGTAGTTGTGTGGTTATGGTCAGTAGTTGTGGGGTTGTGGTCAGTAGTTGTGGTCAGGAGTTGTGGTCAGGAGTTATGGTCAGTAGTTGTGTTGTCAGTAGTTGTGCGGTCAGTAGTTGTGTGGTTCTGGCCAGTAGTTTTGTGGTTGTTTGCAGTAACTGTGGTCAGTAGTTGTGGTCTGTAGTTGTGTGATTCAGTAGATGTGTGGTCAGTAGTTGTGTGGTTGCGGTCGGTAGTGGTCAGTAATTTTGGTCAGTGATTGTGGTCAGTCGTTTTGGTCAGTAGCTGAGTGGTTCAGTAGTTGTATGTTCAGTAGTTGTGTGGTTGTAGTCAATGGTTGTGGTCAGTAGTTTAGTGGTTTAGTGGTTGTGGTCAGTAGTGTTGGTCAATTGTTGTGGTCAGTAGTTGTGGTCAGGAGTTGTGGTAATTAGTTGTGTTCAAGAGTTGTGTTCAGTAGTTGTGGTCAGTAGTTTTGTAGTCGGTAGTTGTATGGTTGTGGTCAGTAGATGTGGTCAAGAGCTGTGATCAGTAGTTGTGTGGTCAATAGTTCTGTGGTTGTGGTTAGTTGTGTGTTTGTGGTCAGTAATTGTGGTCAACAGTTGTGTTCAGTAGTTGTGTGGTTCAGTAGTTGTGTGTTCAGTAGTTGTGTGGTTGTGGACAGTAGTTGCGTCAGTAGTCGTGTGTTTCAGTAGTTGTGAGGTTGTGGTCAGTATTTGTGGTCAGTAGTTGTGTGGTTGTGGTCAGTAGTTGTGGTCAGGAGTTGTTGTCAGTAGTTGTGGTCCGTTGTTGTGGTCAGTAGTTGTGTGGTTGGTAGTTGTGTGGTCGGTAGTTGTGTAGTTGTGGTCATTAGCTGTGTGGTTCAGTAGTTGTGTGGTCAGTAGCCATATGGTTGTGGTCAGTAGTTGTGTCAGTAGTCTTGTGGTTCAGTAGTTGTGTGGTCAGTGGTGGGGTCAGTAGTGTGGATTTGTTCAGTAGTTGTGGTCAATGATTGTGGTCAGTAGTTTTGGCAGTACTTTGTTCAGTAGTTGTGGTTCAGTAGTTGTGGTCAATAGTTGTGTGGTTGTGGCTAGTAGTTGTGTTCAGTAATTGTGTGGTTGTGGTCAGTAGTTGTGTGGTTGTGGTCAGTAGTTGTGTGGTTCAATAGTTGTGTGGTCAGTAGGTGTTTTGTTGTGGTCATTAGTTCTGTGGTAGTGTTCAGTATTTGTGGTGAGTAGTTGTGGTCAGGAGTTGTGTTCAGTAGTTGTGGTCAGTAGTTGTGTGGTCGGAAGTTGTGTAGTTGTCTAAACTACAGTTGTTGCGTGTGAAACTAAAAGAAGTGCAATGAGAAGTGTGAAAATATGAAATATGAAGGGAGTGAACTGTGGCAGTTCTTGTGCAAAGCTGTTGTTGCTAGGCAACAATTGCCTTGGCTGGTCTACTCCCTCCATGGTTTAAGCCAGTGTGGAAAAACATGCTAACATACAGTATGTTTGTGCTTTAATACTGCACTCTAACCCACAAAACCTTATTTGCTAGATTCATGATAGTGTTATTAGACAAAGCAAGGAAAGTGAACTTCAAAACGTGATGTCGTTTTATTGGAATTTGCTAGCTTCTGAGATGACTTACTGCATCTATAAAGAGAGCAGTTGATGGTTACTAAAACAGCTATATCTAGTGATTGGTAACAGCTATTACTAATCTGTTTTCGGATTTGAAAAGCAGAGAAGTATAGGAAGATTTCATACGCTAAGTTGTTTAGAAAAAGTTGGGGAAAAATGTGATAATGCAGTTACTAAAACAGCTGTATCGTTAGAACCGTAAAATTGAATAGCAGAGACGAAGATGAAGGTGTCATACCCTCAAACTTTGTGTCTAACTTGTTCGGGAAGTGGTGAAAATGTCAGTTGTTTATAAAAAAGTTACAGAAAATGTTGTTGATGCAGTTACTAAAACAGCTGTATCGTTAGATCTGTACAATATATTTTTACTATGAATTCAAATTTGAACAGCAGAGAAGTAGAGGAACATTTTTCACCCTCTAACTTTTTGTCTAAGTTGTTAAAAAAAGTTGTCAAAGTAGCTGGTTTGTGTCAAAAGTTGCATTGTTGCATTTACAGTGAATGGAATGTTTGAAGTGAAGATGTTACAATGGGGAGCATTAGAATGTTGAGGAAATCCGATTTAAGTGGATGGAGGACAAAAAGAAGGACAAAAAATGTATAACTTAATTAAGTGATAATGCCCGAGAAGCAGTTGTTTGGAGGATATATTGGCACTGGTGTTGATATATTAGCAAAACATGCAAATATATCCTCCAAACACTGGCTTCGAGGGCATTAGCACTTTTATACAATGGGTTACCAACATATTCAAATAATGATTGACATATTTTCTTTAAAAATGTTATTTTGATGAATTTATTCATACTATTTCATCCTTCCACGAGATATAGTCCAGACACAAATCTAAGGTTGCTACCGAAGCCGGCTAGTCGTTCCTTGTATCGGTTCGGTTACCAGAGACGTGACCCAGTCGTTAAGTCTTTTTGTTCTGTATCTATCGACTCGACCCAGTCGTTCGTTCTAAATGTTCTATTGCCATACTGGCTGGCAACGTTCTTATCCCTTGCTTGCTAGCTAGCCAACTGCGGCTAACTTACAGTCACATAAAACAGTGCAGCCAGAATAACAGCAAAGTAGCTGCATTTGCATTTGTTTAAGCTGTTTCCGAGTGACATTTATTTGGATACATCCATAACAATAAGCTAATGATGTGTGATTTCACCTGGCATAGAAAATGTGCTCTCTTATCAGGACACTGTTGTTCAGAGGAGCTAGTCAACAACACAGCTAACACAATCACTTCAAACTGCAGCTGGAAAGACTGCAAACTAGTTGCATTTTGTTTTACCTGTTTTCTATAGACATTTCTTTGTATATATCTATAAAAATGATGCTGATTCATGATTTCGACTGGCTGAGAAAAGCTGCCTGCCTGTCTGTCTCATCCCGACTCCCAATCCCTACACGTTCATTACTATGGGATAGCTGGAGATTGAATTTTAATACTGAAACAATGTTGCAAATGTCAGAGAGACAGACAGCAACGTTTATACACATCTCCGCTATTGAAAACCAATTGCTAGTCTAAAAGAAATTAGAGATAATGTCTAGATGCTTTTTACAGTGGAGATCAAGTTTATAAATTGTCTGGCTGGGCTGATGAGACAGTGGATTGCGCAGTGAGATGGAACAGAGTAAATAGGCATTTCAACGTCCTAGTTTTAGCTAGTGGTAACTTGTGGAATAGACACCGGCTGGAAAGCGGTTTTAACCAATCAGCATCCAGGATTAGACCCACCCGTTGCATATAAAAAATATTAAAGACATCAAAAAGTTGTATGTAAGCACATTGGTCCTGACCAGTCTATACGCTTTAAAGTTTGAACGGTGTTTCTAGTTTAAACGGTGTAAAAGGAGTAGTGTGCTAATTAATAATACAAGTATTTTTGCTTTACAAGTCCCACCTAAAAATCAGAGCCGTAAATTGTTTAAACTGTAGCCAAGGCTTTATAGCTTACAGTATATGGATAATTATGGCTGGCTTTGGTTAGAATCTGCCACAATATCAATGTTGCCAGCTATGGTATACAAGGGGATAGTAGGCCTAGTTGGAAAAGGATATCTGAATGTGCACATGATGGAAGTTAGAGGTAGCCCACATATTCATTATTTAATAAAAAAACATGCACTGACTATTATGTGACTAAAATGGCTGTGACTACAACAAGACAACAATTTTCCAGAGTTTTAGTAGACTATTAATAACTCAAACTAACAAAGCATGAAATGACTAAAATGTGACTAAGACTAAAATATATTGTAGACTAAAACTAAGACTAAATCTAAACCTAAAATAAAATTAACACTGCAGGCAGGCCAGCGAGTGTGTAGTGTTGTGTGTGGTGGTAGTATGGATGCCACTAATGGTCTGTTGTTGCTGTGTTGAGGAGGTGACCAGAGGAAGGAGGGCTGGGGGAGAAAGAGGGGGGTATGATGGTGGTCTACCGCTCGCTAAAGCAAAGCAGTACGAAAAGAAATGTTCCATGGGACAATATTTGTGCCATCAGAGGGACGAATGTCAACCTTCCAATGTCAAAGGATTCAGTCTGGGGATTCAATGTGACCTTTTATATAAAGGTGCCCTGACGTAAGACATAAGAACACATGCATACTGACGCCAAACACACACACACACACACACACACACACACACACACTTTCACACTCACTGCATAAGCTGCTGCTACTGTCTATCTATCATGTTGCATAGTCACTTTACCCCTACCTACAGTGGCTTGCGAAAGTATTCACCCCCCTTGGCATTTTTCCTATTTTGTTGCCCTACAACCTGAAATCAAAATTGATTTTTTGGGGGTTTGTATCATTTGATTTACATAACATGCCTACCACTTTGAAGATGCAAAATATTTTTTGGGGTGAAACAAACAAGAAATAAGACCAAAAAAAAGAAAACTTGATCGTGCATAACTATTCATCCCCCCCAAAGTCAATACTTTGTAGAGCCACCTTTTGCAGAAACTACAGCTGCAAGTCTCTTGGGGTATGTCTCTAAAAGCTTGGCACATTGAGCCACTAGGATTTTTGCCCATTCTTCAAGGCAAAACTGCTGCAGCTCCTTCATGTTGGATGGGTTCCGCTGGTGGAAAACAATCTTTAAGTCATACCACATATTCTCAATTGGATTGAGGTCTGGACTTTGACTAGGCCATTCCAAGACATTTCAATGTTTCCCCTTAAATCACTCAAGTGTTGCTTTAGCAGTATGCTTAGGGTAAATGTCCTGCTGGAAGGTGAACCTCCGTCCCAGTCTTAAATCTCTGGAAGACTGAAACAGGTTTCCCTCAAGAATTTCACTGTATTTAGCATCATTCATCATTCCTTCAATTCTGACCATTCCTGCCTATGGTGTTCGCAGGGTGATTTTAAATGTTTAGTCATTTAGCAGACGCTCTTATCCAGAACAACTTACAGTTAGTGAGTGCATACATTTTCATACTGCCCCCCGTGGTAAACGAACCCACAACCCTGGCATTGCAAGCGCCATGCTCTACCAACTGAGCTACAGGGGACATGAGAGGTGTTGTGTTTGCGCCAGACATAGTGTTTTCCTTGATGGCCAAAAAGCTCAATTTTAGTCTTAGCTGACCAGAGTACCTTCTTCCATATGTTTGGGGAGTCTCCCATATGCCTTATTTTTTTCTTTAAGCAATGGCTTTTTTCTGGCCACTCTTCTGTAAAGCCCAGCTCTATGGACAGATACTCCAATCTCTGCTGTGGAGCTTTGCAGCTCCTTCAGGGTTATCTTTGGTCTCTTTCTTGCCTCTCTGATTAATGCCCTCCTTGCCTGGTCCATGAGTTTGGTGGGCGGCCTTCTCTTGGCAGGTGTGTTGTGGTGCCATATTCTTTCTATTTTTTAATAATGGATTTAATGGTCCTCTGTAGCTCAGCTGGTAGAGTACGGCGCTTGTAATGCCAGGGTAGTGGGTTCGATCCCCGGGACCACTCATACACAAAAATGTATGCACGCATGACTGTAAGTCACTTTGGATAAATGCGTCTGCTAAATGGCATATTATTATTATTATGTTCAACCCAACCCTGATCTGTACTTCTCCACAACTTTGTCCCTGACCTGTTTGGAGAGCTCCTTGGTCTTCATGGTGCCGCTTGCTTGGTGGTGCCCCTTGTTTAGTGGTGTTGCAGACTCTGGGGCCTTTCAGAACAGCTGTATATATACTGAGATCATGTGACAGATCATGTGACACTTCGATTGCACACAGGTGGACACTAATTATGTGACTTCTGATCTGAAGGTAATTGGGTTTTTTCATTCCACTTCACCAATTTGGACTATTTTGTGTATGTCCGTTACATGAAATGCAAATAAAAATCCATTTAAATTACAGATTGTAATGCAACAAAATAGGAAAAATGCCAAGGGGGATGAATACTTTTGAAAGGCACTGTATATGTACATAGCTACCTCAATTACCTCGTAACCCTGCACATCGACTCAGTACTGGTACTCCCTGTATATAGCCCTTTGTCCTTGTACTCTTAGATTGTCACGGTTCAGACAGACGACAAGAGGACCACAATTGCGTCACACCAGAAAGTTTATTTAAACTTAAGGGGAAAGGGATGTAGGGAGTGAGTGAAGGCTCCAGGGGTTATCCCGTCCGATGTGCTGGGTCTGTGCCTCCCCCAGTGGCAGCGATGCGTCCGATGACGCCGGTGGTTGGTGGTCCAGAAGTCCTGGGGGGAGGAAACACAGACACAACGGGGCGGAATGAAACCAGGCAGCAGTACAGTTCAAGGGAAATCCAAAATACGTAGTAGCAAGGCAGAAGGCTGGTCAGAGTTACCGGGATTGAAGAGTAGTCAGGAGTCGTAATGGCAGAAGCAGGTCTGGATCTCCTGAGGCAGAAGAGTATCCAAAAACCAGGCAGGTCCGGGGTCACAAAACCAGGGTGAGCCAGAAGCGCGAGCAAACAGGTTCCGGGTGTGAGCTTTGCAGACGATCTGACAAAGGAGAGCTGAAAGACAGGGCTATAAATACTGGGAGAGGTTAGTGGGTAATGCAGCGCAGCTGGCAGAGTAATTAGAGCCGAGCAGAGCAGGGACAGGTGGAGCTAGTTAGGCTGAGTAGAGAGAGTGGTGAGCAGAGTGGAAGAAAATTAAGGTGGTAACCCGGTGGAGTGAGAGGCTCATGACAGAACCCCCCCCCCAAGGGACGGCCCCAGAAGTCCCAAGAGCAACACCACGCCGGGCGGGAGGAGGGGAGCCGGAGGAGGGCTAGAACTCCTCCGAACGGTCCCAGTGAACGTCCTCATCCTCGGAGGAAGCCGGAGGGCCGTGGTCGGGAGATGGGACAGGTCCCGAGACCGGATCAGGCACAGGACAGGAAGCCGAGCGGGCAGGACGGTTAGAGACCCCTCTGGGGCGGCCCCTACGGATTGCAGGTTGATCAGGATGCCGTTGGTGGAAAGCGGTGATGAGAGTCCTATCCACAATCCGACTAGCTGGCACCCAGGTCCTTTCCTCAGGTCCATAGCCCTCCCAGTCAATGAGGTACTGGAGACCCCTACCCCTCCGTCTGGACCGAAGCAGGCGGCGGACGGTGTAAACCAGACCACCATCGACGAGCCGTGGAGGAGGAGGACAAGGCGCAGCAGGGACCAGCGGACTCCTGGGCACAGGCAGGGGCTGCAGCAATCCGGCTGGGGGCTGGCAGGACGACTTGTGTTGGTTGCAGATGGGGCAGGCTTGGACGAATTCCCGTACATCCTTCCTCAGAGAGGGCCACCAGAACCTCTGGGCGAGCAGGTTGTAAGTGCGGGTGGAGCCAGGGTGACAAGCTAGGGCGGGAGTCATGTCCCCACTGAACGACCTGGGACCTCAGGTCTTCGGGGACAAAAAGGCGGTCAGCTGGGCAAGTGCTGGGACCTGGCTGGTTACGGAGAGCCTCCAGCACCTGTTCCTCAACAGCCCAGGTCAGAGCTGCAACGATGCAGGGACTTGGCAGAATCGACACAGGGTCCTTGGAGGGGTCAGGAGCGGAGTTAGTAGGTACTGGCCGAGGGGGTAGTGCGGCGGCAAGCAGGCAGGTTCGGTGGCAGTCCTCTCCCCACTCCCTGATCACCCCGGTCACCCAGTCGAGCTGAGGGTTGTGCCGGCGGAGCCATGGGTAACCCAGGATGAGGGGTTGGCCTGGAGAGGGGAGCAGGTGAAACTGGATAGTTTCTTGATGGTTTCCGGACAGACCCATCGAGACCGGGGCCGTGACATGAGTGACCGATCCGAGTAAGTGTCCGTCCAGTGCCCGGGCAGGAATAGGAGGTGTCAAACGGAGGTTCTCCAGTCCCAGTTGGCGTGCCAGCTTGATGTCCATTATGTTGGCTTCGGCGCCAGAATCCACCAGAGCAGCCAGGGTGTGAGTTGAGTCAGAGAGGCGGAGGTGAACTTGCAGCAGGGGTTTGCGGTCGGAGGACTGGATGGTCATTGAACTCAACCGGACTCCCCCTATGCCCGGTGAGCTTCGGCCCTTTAAAGGGCAGGTTACCACACGATGTCCGTCACCTCCACAATAGAGGCAGAGGTTTGAGGTGAAGCGTCGCTGGCGCTCTGCAGGAGTGAGAGAGGCTCGCCCAATCTCCATAGGCTCAGACTGATCAAGCTGACCTGGGTGAGTGGCAGTAGATGACAGGAACCCAGTCGGATCTCTCCGAATGCCGGTAGTAGGTGGACCTTGGCGCCCCTCTCACGACGACGGGTCTGTATCCTTCTGTCGATCCTGACAGTCAGTGCGATGGCTTCATCAAGAGTGGAAGGCAGTTCCTGGGAGACCAACTCGTCCTTGATATAGTCAGCCAAACTATGGAAGAACGCGTCCACCAACGATGGTGTGTTCCAAGAACTTCGTCTAGCCAGGGTTCGGAAGTCGATGGAATGGTCTGCGACTGTACGTCTGCCTTGTCGAATACTGAACAGTTCACGAGACGCCTCTGCGGTTGGTGAATCCAGGTCAAACACCTTCAGCATCTCCTCAGCAAACAGGTCGAAGGTTGCACATGCGGGGGGTTTGACGTTCGAACTCTGCTGTTCCCCAGAGTCGAGCTCGGCCCGTCAGGTGAGTGATGGCATACCCAACCTTAGCCCCCTCCGTGGCGAAGGTCCTTGGCTGCAAGGAGAACTGAAGTCGGCAGCTAGTCAGGAATGGCCGGACCTGGGTAGAATCGCAGTTGAACCGCTCGGGGTTTCCAATCTTGGGTTCCGGGCAGCGGCTGCAATGACCGGGGCAGGTAACTCGGGGGCAGGGCTGGTGGGCAGACTGGCTGGGGTCAGGTTGGTGAGGAGTTGAATGATCATGGCGAGTTGTTGTTGCTGCTGCTGGGACTGCTGCTGGTGCTGCTGGAACTGCTGATGCTGTTGGTAGCCGGCCTGAAGCAGAGAGGTGATGTCGCCGCTCATGCGGCCTAGCTCTCTCTCAGTGTGTTCCAGGCGTAGCATGGCGGTGGGTTGCTCAGGTTCTTCGGTTTCCATGTCGGGGGAAGTGTGCGCTGAGTCCATAATGTTCAGATCGTACTGTCACGGTTCAGACAGACGACAAGAGGACCACAATTGCGTCACACCAGAAAGTTTATTTAAACTTAAGGGGAAAGGGATGTAGGGAGTGAGTGAAGGCTCCAGGGGTTATCCCGTCCGATGTGCTGGGTCTGTGCCTCCCCCAGTGGCAGCGATGCGTCCGATGACGCCGGTGGTTGGTGGTCCAGAAGTCCTGGGGGGAGGAAACACAGACACAACGGGGGCGGAATGAAACCAGGCAGCAGTACAGTTCAAGGGAAATCCAAAATACGTAGTAGCAAGGCAGAAGGCTGGTCAGAGTTACCGGGATTGAAGAGTAGTCAGGAGTCGTAATGGCAGAAGCAGGTCTGGATCTCCTGAGGCAGAAGAGTATCCAAAAACCAGGCAGGTCCGGGGTCACAAAACCAGGGTGAGCCAGAAGCGCGAGCAAACAGGTTCGGGTGTGAGCTTTGCAGACGATCTGACAAAGGAGAGCTGAAAGACAGGGCTATAAATACTGGGAGAGGTTAGTGGGTAATGCAGCGCAGCTGGCAGAGTAATTAGAGCCGAGCAGAGCAGGGACAGGTGGAGCTAGTTAGGCTGAGTAGAGAGAGTGGTGAGCAGAGTGGAAGAAAATTAAGGTGGTAACCCGGTGGAGTGAGAGGCTCATGACATAGATTTAAGTGCTGCATTCGACGCTGTTGACCATGATGTCCTTCTGGACAGACTGGAGAGGTGGGTCGGTCAAGAGTTATTTGTCACCCTTGGGTGACCATAACTCAAAGAAAATACATGTCACATGTGGCGTTCTACAAGGTTAAATTTTGGGTCCGGTACTGTTCAGTTTACATGTTACCCCTTGCCAGCATTATCAGAAAGCACAGCATTGATTTTCACTGCTACAAAGACGATACACAACTTTACATTTCTATGTCACCAGAGGATTTTAGCTCCACAGATACATTATTAGACTGTATTAGTGATTTTAATACTTGGATGGCTCACGTCTTCCTTCAGGTAAATCAAGACAAGACCGAGGTACTTATTGTTGGAGCCAAAGCTCAGAGAGAGAATTTAGAATTTTATTTTAGGGATAATAAAGATAACACCAGGTAAAAAACCTAGGTGTTATTTTAGATACATAACTAAATTTTGAATCACACATTAGGAATATGACCAACATAGCTTTTTACCACCTGAGGAACATAGCCAAGTTACGTCCATTTCTCTCTCAGGCTGATACAGAGAGACTCATGCATGCTTTTATTACAAGCAGGCTTGACTACTGTAATGCTCTCCTGTCTGGTCTACCCAAGAAAGCCATTGGTCAACTGCAAAACATACAGAATGCTGCAGCACGGGTACTGACCAAGACCAGATGGAGAGCACACATTACACCAGTTTTAAGGTCTCTGCACTGGCTGCCTGTGTATGTTAGAATTCATTTTAAGATTCTTCTATTGGTTTTTAAATCAATCCACGATTGTGCACCCCAATACATGTCAGACATCATTTTAAGTTATGTACCCAGTAGGTCCCTCAGGTCCTCTGGCACGGGCCTTTTAACTATCCCAAAGCCTAGGACCAAGATTCATAGAGAGGCAGCCTTTAGCTATTTTGCCCCCAGCCTCTGGAATAGCCTGTCAGAGAAACTGAGGGGGGCCAAAACTGTGGACATATTTAAACAAGATCTTAAAACTATTGCTTTGCTTTTCCTTAGGGTGCTTTTTAGTTTTTCAGTTTGTGTCATTTTTGTTTTTTATCTTCAGTTTGTTGTGTAGTAAATATTATGTTTGTATTTTTTAGTTTTTAATTACTTTTTTCCTGTGAAGGATATTGCGTTGCTGTGATGTGTGAGTTGAAGGAGTCCGGCGCAGGAGCGTAAATCACAGTATACAGAGTTTATTCTGTAATCCAGCGTAACCAGTCCAGTGCGCAAAACAGGCGCACTGGAACAAACATGCACACAGGGAAAATACCCCAGCAATACAAAATACTGAGCTCAACCGAGCTACTAATCCTTACAATGAACAATCCCCCACAAGGACAAGGGGGCAGAGGGAACACTTAAACACGTACTAATGAGGGGAATATTAACCAGGTGTGTGTAACTGACAAGACAAGACAAATGGAATGATGAGATATGGAGCGGCAGTGGCTAGAAGGCCGGTGACGATGAACGCAGAAGCCTGCCCGAACAGGCAGCTTCGGAGGAAGTCGTGACAGTACCCCCCTTGACGAGCAGCTCCAGAAGCGCGCCGACCCCGGCCTCGGAGACGGCCAGGAGGACGCGGAGCAGGGCGAGCCGGATGGCGACAGTGGAAATCCCGCAACAGGGAGGGATGGTGGAAATCCTGCAACAGGGAGGGATCGAGGATATCCCTCACCGGGACCCAGCACCGTTCCTCCGGACTGTATCCCTCCCACTCCACGAGGTACTGAAGACACCCCACCCGACGCCTCGAATCCAGGATGGAACGGACGGAGTACGCCGGGGCCACCTCGGTGTCCAGAGGAGGTGGAGGGACCTCCCACACCTCAGACTCCTGGAGCAGACCAGCCACCACTGGCCTTGACGAGAGACACATGAAACGAGGGGTTAATACGGTAATCATGGGAGAGTAATAACCTATAGGTAACCTCGTTGATTCTCCTCTGGACTTTGAACGGCCCCACAAACCACGGGCTCAGCTTCTGGCAGGGCAGGCAGAGGGGCAGATTCCAGGTTCGAGAGCCAGACTCAATCACCTGGTACGAAGACCGGTGCCTCACTGCGGTGGCGGTCAGCGTTGGCCTGCTGACGACGCACGGCGTGTTGGAGGTGGACGTGGGCAGCGTCCAACGTCTCCTCCGCACGCCGAAACCATTAATCCACCGCAGGAGCCTCGGTCTGGCTCTGGTGCCACGGTGCCAGAACCGTTTGGTAACCTAAAACACATTGGAATGGCGTTAGGTTAGTGGAGGAGTGACGGAGAGAGTTCTGGGCATATTCGGCCCATGGCAAGAACACCGACCACTCCCCCGGCCGGTCCTGGCAGTAGGACCGCTGGAACCTACCCACATCCTGATTTACCCATTCCACCTGCCCTTTAGACTCGAGGTGGAAACCAGAGGTCAGGCTGACCGAGACCCCAGACGTTCCATAAATGCCTTCCAGACCTTGGATGTGAACTGGAGACCCCGGTCAGACACTATATCCGCTGGTACCCCTTAGTGCCGGAAGACGTGTGTAAACAGGGCCTCCACAGTTTGTGGGGCCTTGAGGAGACTGGGCAGAGGAAGGAGGTGGCAGGCCTTGGAAAAGCGGTCCACAACGACCAGGATGGTGGTGTTACCTTGGGAGAGGGGAAGATCGGTAAGGAAATCAAGACTCAGATGAGACCATGGTCGTTATTGAACTGGTAAAGGTTGTAACTTACCCGCTGGGAGGTGCCTAGTGCCTTACTCTGGGCGCACACCAAGCAGGAGTAGACATACACCCTCACGTCCTTACCCAAGGTAGGCCACCAGTACTTTCCGGTCAGGCAGCACACTGTACGACCGATACCTGGGTGACCAGAGGAGGGTGACGTGTGTGCCCAGTAGACCAGACGGTCACGGATAAGAGCAGGCACGTACTGCAGCCCAGCTGGACTCTGAGATGGAGATGACTCTGTGCATAACGCCTGCTCTATATTCGCGTCCATCGCCCATACTACCGGCGCCACAATGCAGGAGGCGGGGAGAATGGGGTTGTTGTCTCTGGACCTCTCCTCTGTGTCATACAGCAATGACAATGCATCTGCCTTCACGTTCGTCGTACCCGGCATGTATGATAGTGTGAAATCAAACCGGGTGAAGTATAGGGCCCACCTGGCCTGGCGAGGATTCAGCCTCCTCTCTTCCCGGATGTACTCCACCTTACGGTGGTCCATCCAGACGAGGAATGGGTGTTTCGCCCCTTCGAGCCAATGCCTCCACACGGTCAGGGCTCGGACAACAGCCAACAGCTCCCGATCACCAACGTCGTAGTTCTGCTCCGCCGGGCTAAGCTTCTTAGAGAAGATCAAATCAAATCAAATTGTATTTGCTACATGCGCCGAACACAACAGGTGTAGACATTACAGTGAAATGCTTACTTACAAGCCCATAACAAACAATGCAAAGTAAAACAAATAAAAAAAGTGTTAAGCAAAAAAAATAAAAGCAAATAACTAAAGAGCAGCAGGAAAATAAAATAACAGCAGGGAGACTACAGTTGAAGTCGGAAGTTTACATACACCTTAGCCAAATACATTTAAACTCAGTTTTTCACAATTCCTGACATTTAATCCTAGTAAAAATTCCATGTCTTAGGTCAGTTAGGATCACCACTTTATTTTAAGAATGTGAAATGTCAGATTAATTGTAGAGAGAATTCTTTATTTCAGCTTTTATTTCTTTCATCACATTCCCAGTGGGTCAGAAGTTTACATACACTCAATTAGTATTTGGTAGCATTGTTTAACTTGGGTCAAACGTTTCGGGTAGCCTTCCACAAGCTTCCCACAATAAGTTGGGTGAATTTTGGCCCATTCCTCCTGACAGAGCTGGTGTAACTGAGTCAGGTTTGTAGGCCTCCTTGCTCACACACGCTTTTTCAGTTCTGCCCATACATTTTCTATAGGATTGAGGTCAGGACTTTGTAATGGCCACTCCAATACCTTGACTTTGTTGTCCTTAAGCCATTTTGCCACATCTTTGGAAGTATGCTTGGGGTCATTGTCCATTTGGAAGACCCATTTGCGACCAAGCTTTAACTTCTTGACTGATGTCTTGAGATGTTGCTTCAATATATCCACATAATTTTCCTTCCTCATGATGCCATCTATTTTGTGAAGTGCACCAGTCCCTTCTGCAGCAAAGCACCCCCACAGCATGATGCTGCCACCCCCGTGCTTCACGGTTGGGATGGTGTTCTTCGGCTTGCAAGCACCCCCTTTTTCCTCCAAACATAACGATGGTCATTATGGCCAAACAGTTCTATTTTTGTTTCATCAGACCAGAGGACATTTCTCCAAAAAGTACGATCTTTGTCCCCATGTGCAGTTGCAAACCGTAGTCTGGCATTTTTATGGTGGTTTTGGAGCAGTGGCTTCTTCCTTGCTGAGCAGCCTTTCAGGTTATTTTTCTATGGGACTCGTTTTACTGTGGATATAGATACTTTTGTACCTGCTTCCTCCAGCATCTCCACAAGGTCCTTTGCTGTTGTTCTGGGATTGATTTGCACTTTTCGCACCAAAGTACGTTCATCTCTAGGAGACAGAACGCTTCTCCTTCCTGAGCGGTATGACGGCTGCGTGGTCCCATGGTGTTTATACTTGCGTTTGTATTGTTTGTAAAGATGAACATGGTACCTTCAGGCGTTTGGAAATTGCTCCCAAGGTTGAACCAGACTTGTGGAGGTCTACAATTTTTTTCTGAGGTCTTGGCTGATTTCTTTTGATTTTCCCATGATGTCAAGCAAAGAGGAACTGATTTTGAAGGTAGGCCTTGAAATACATCCACAGGTACACCTCCAATTGACTTAAATGATGTCAATTAGGTTGACAGGTACTAAAGGCCCTGTCAGCCTCAACAGACCAGCAGAGCCGGGACGGTCCACCCTTCAACAGAGATGCAATTGGAGCTGCGACCTTGCCAAAGCCCCGAATAAATCTCTGATAGTAGTTGGCAAAGCCAAAACAGTGCTGCGCCTCCTTAACCGTGGTTGGAGTCGGCCAATTACGCACAGCTGAAATGCGATCTCCCTCCATCTCCACACCTGAGGTGGTAATGTGGTATCCGAGGAAGGAGACGGACTGCTGGAAAAACAGACACTTTTCTGCCTTTGCATGAAGGTCATTTTCCAACAGTCGGGCCAGCACTTTGCGAACCAGGGACACATGCTCGGCGTGCGTAGTGGAATATACCAGAATGTTATTGATGTAGACCACTACACCGCGACCAAGCATGTCCCGAAACACCACGTTCACAAAGGCCTGGAAGATGGATTAAGCATTCATCAAACCGTAGGGCATCCAGGTATTCATAATGCCCCGTGGTTGTGCTGAATGCTGTCTTCCACTCATCCCCCTCTCGGACACGCACCAGGTTGTATGCACTCCGGAGATCCAATTTGGTGAAGAAGCGCGCCCCATGCATTGACTCGATCACTTAAGGAATGAGGGGGAGAGGATAACTAAATCGTATCGTCTCCTTTTTCAGTGATCGATAATCAATGCAAGGGCGCAGACCGCCGTCTTTCTTCTTCACAAAAAATAAACTTGAGGAGGCGGGTGAAGTGGAAGGACGTATAAACCCCTGGCACAGGGACTCGGTGACGTATGTTTCCATACCCTCCGTTTCAGCCTGTGACAGGGGATACACATGACTCCTGGGAGGCACAGCGTCTACCCGGAGGTTTAACGCGCAATCCCCCGCCCGATGAGGTGGTAACTTGGTCGCCTATATTTTGGAAAACGTGTGCGCCAAATCAAGGTTTTCGGGGGGAATACGCACGGTGGAGGTACTGTCTGGACTTTCCACCGTGGTTGCACCAACAGAAACACCGAGACACCTACCCTGAAACTCTCGCAACCACCCCGTGAGAACCCTCTGCGGCCATGAGAATGTGGGGTTGTGGAGTGCCAACCAAGGGATACCTAGTACCACAGGGAAAGCAGGAGACTCAATGATAAAAAACGTGACTTGCTCGCAATGAGTCTCGTGGGTAACCATGGTGATTGGTGCGGTAACTTCCTTAACGAACCAGCGTAACCAACATGCACACGGGGAAAATACCCCGGCAATACAAAATACTGAGCTCAACCGAGCCACTATTCCTCACAATGGACAATCCCCCACAAGGACAAGGGGGCAGAGGGAACACTTAAACACATACTAATGAGGGGAATATGAACCAGGTGTGTAATTGACAATACAAGACAAATGGAATGATAAGATATGGAGCGGCAGTGGCTAGATGACTGGTGACGATGAACGCCGAAGCCTGCCTGAACAAGGAGGGGAGGCTGCTTCGGAGGAAGTCGTGACAGTTGCATTCCATGTCTGATATGTGCTGAATAAAGCTTGATTTGATTTATATACTTTATTTTTGCTCATTATTGTTATTTGTTATTCAGTGTCCATTTATTCCTTGTGTCACTATTTCTAATTAAAAATGCTATCTTTATCTTTAAAGCGGCAATCAGCAGTCGAAACAATAATAAAGTGTACTCAACACCACTGTTTTGCTAAAAACCTGAGGGATAGGGTTGGGGAAATATAACCACTCTCAAAATCATAGACAAAGCTATGGATGCAAGGAATGATCAACCCTGACATCACATTTATAGTTTTAACCGTGCTTTGAAGCGATATAGTGTTAGTTTACATTTACTTTGGAGTGAAACAAGCTTATATTTTGGATTCTGATGGGGTACGACGGTTGAACTAAGCTCATCAGGCATTTATACGTTTTATTCTTCAATAATTAATGGGTACATTTAATTAATTTAAATCAAATTGCATTGGCCGCATACCACAGGAGTTTGGTTGCCATTCCTTTAGCACCGTTCCAGCCATAATTGTGAGCCGTTCTCCCCTCAGCAGCCTCCACTGTCACATACACAAAAAAAGTATTTAGTCAGCCACCAATTGTGCAAGTTCTCCCACTTAAAAAGATGAGAGAGGCCTGTAATGTTCATCATAGGTACACGTCAACTATGACAGACAAAAAGGAGAAAAAAAATCCAGAAAATCACATTGTAGTATTTTTAATGAATTTATTTGCAAATTATGGTGGAAAATAAGTATTTGGTCACGACAAAAGTTTGTCAATACTTTGTTATATACCCTTTGTTGGCAATGACACAGGTAAAACGTTTTCTGTAAGTCTTCACAAGGTTTTCACACACTGTTGCTGGTATTTTGGCCCATTCCTCCATGCATATCTCCTCTAGAGCAGTGATGTTTTGGGGCTGTCGCTGGGCAACACGGACTTTCAACTCCCTCCAAAGATTTTCTATGGGGTTGAGATCTGGAGACTGGCTAGGCCACTGCATGACCTTGAAATGATTCTTACGAAGCCACTCCTTCATTGCCCGGGCGGTGTGTTTGGGATCATTGTCATGCTGAAAGACCCAGCCACGTTTCATCTTCAATGCCCTTGCTGATGGAAGGAGGTTTTCACTCATAATCTCACGATACATGGCCCCATTCATTCTTTCCTTTACACGGATCAGTCGTCCTGGTCCCTTTGCAGAAAAACAGCCCCAAAGCATGATGTTTCCACCCCCATGCTTCACAGTAGGTATGGTGTTCTTTGGATGCAACTCAGCATTCTTTGTCCTCCAAACACAACAAGTTGAGTTTTTACCAAAAAGTTATATTTTGGTTTCATCTGACCATATGACATTCTCCCAATCCTCTTCTGGATCATCCAAATGCACTCTAGCAAACTTCAGACGGGCCTGGACATATACTGGCTTAAGCAGGGGGACACGTCTGGCACTGCAGGATTTGAGTCCCTGGCGGCGTAGTGTGTTACTGATGGTAGGCTTTGTTACTTTGGTCCCAGCTCTCTTCAGGTCATTGACTAGGTCCCCCTGTGTGGTTCTGGGATTTTTGCTCACCGTTCTTGTGATCATTTTGACCCCACAGGGTGAGATCTTGCGTGGAGCCCCAGATCGAGGGAGATTATCAGTGGTATGTCTTCCATTTCCTAATAATTGCTCCCACAGTTGATTTCTTCAAACCAAGCTGCTTACCTATTGCAGATTCAGTCTTCCCAGCCTGGTGCAGGTCTACAATTTTGTTTCTGGTGTCCTTTGACAGCTCTTTGGTCTTGGCCATAGTGGAGTTTGGAGTGTGACTGTTTGAGGTTGTGGACAGGTGTCTTTTATACTGATAACAAGTTCAAACAGGTGCCATTAATAGAGGTAACAAGGGGAGGACAAAGGAGCCTCTTAAAGAAGAAGTTACAGGTCTGTGAGAGCCAGAAATCTTGCTTGTTTGTAGGTGACCAAATACTTATTTTCCACCATAATTTGCAAATAAATTCATAAAAAATCCTACAATGTGATTTTCTGGATATTTTTTTCTCAATTTGTCTGTCATAGTTGACGTGTACCTATGATGAAAATTACAGGCCTCTCTCATCTTTTTAAGTGGGAGAACTTGCACAATTGGTGGCTGACTAAATACTTTTTTTCCCCCACTGTATTTAGCAGATTGTCACGATCGTCATTTGAAGAAACGGGCCAATGCGCAGCGTGGAATGCGAACATCTTTTATTTATATATCACCACACGAACAAAAACAACAAAACGATACGTGAAGTCCTTGGGTACATACACAAACCAACACGGAACAAGATACCACACCACACAAATGCCAAACGACTACCTAAGTATGGTTCCAAATCAGAGACAACAAGCAACAGCTGATTCACGTTGCCTCTGATTGAGAACCACCCCGGCCAACATAGAAACACATCAACTAGATCCTGAACATAGAAACACAAAACATAGACTCTACACACCCTGGCTCAACATAAAAGTGTCCCTAGAGCCAGGGCGTGACACAGATATTATTGCAGGTGTAGTGAAATGCTTGTGTTCCTAGCTCCAACAGTGCAGTAATACTAACAATACACAACAATACACACAAATCTAAAAAGATAAAGAATGGAATTAAGAAATGTAGAGGTCTGTAATTTTTATTTTAAATCCAGAAAATCACATTGTATGATTTTTAAGTAATTCATTTGCATTTTATTGCATGACATAAGTATTTGATACATCAGAAAAGCAGAACTTAATATTTGGTACAGAAACCTTTGTTTGCAATTACAGAGATCATACGTTTTCTGTAGGTCTTGACCAGGTTTGCACACTGCAGCAGGGATTTTGGCCCACTCGTCCATACAGACCTTCTCCAGATCCTTCAGGTTTCGGGGCTGTCGCTGGGTAATACGGACTTTCAGCTCCCTCCAAAGATTTTCTATTGTGTTCAGGTCTGGAGACTGGCTAGGCCACTCCAGGACCTTGAGATGCTTCTTACGGAGCCACTCCTTAGTTGCCCTGGCTGTGTGTTTCGGGTCGTTGTCATGCTGGAAGACCCAGCCACGACTCATCTTCAATGTTCTTACTGAGGGAAGGAGGTTGTTGGCCAAGATCTCGCGATACATGGCCCCATCCATCCTCCCCTCAATACGGTGCAGTCGTTCTGCCCCCTTTGCAGAAAAGCATCCCCAAATAATGATTTTTCCACCTCCATGCTTCACGGTTGGGATGGTGTTCTTGGGGTTGTACTCATCCTTCTTCTTCCTCCAAACACGGCGAGTGGAGTTTAGACCAAAAAGCTCTATTTTTGTCTCATCAGACCACATGACCTTCTCCCATTCCTCCTCTGGATCATCCAGATGGTCATTGGCAAACTTCAGACGGGCCTGGACATGCGCTGGCTTGAGCAGGGGGACCTTGCGTGCACTGCAGGATTTTAATCCATAACGGCGTAGTGTGTTACTAATGGTTTTCTTTGAGACTGTGGTCCCAGCTCTCTTCAGGTAATTGACCAGGTCCTGCCGTGTAGTTCTGGGCTGACCCCTCACCTTCCTCATGATCATTGATGCCCCACGAGGTGAGATCTTGCATGGAGCCCCAGACCGAGGGTGATTGACCGTCATCTCGAACTTCTTCCATTTTCTAATAATTGCGCCAACAGTTGTTGCCTTCTCACCAAGCTGCTTGCCTATTGTCCTGTAGACCATCCCAGCCTTGTGCAGGTCTACAATTTTATCCCTGATGTCCTTACACAGCTCTCTGGTCTTGGCTATTGTGGAGAGGTTGGAGTCTGTTTGATTGAGTGTGTGGACAGGTGTATTTTATACAGGTAACGAGTTCAAACAGGTGCAGTTAATACAGGTAATGAGTGGAGAACAGGAGGGCTTCTTAAAGAAAAACTAACAGGTCTGTGAGAGCCGGAATTCTTACTGGTTGGTAGGTGATCAAATACTTATGTCATGCAATAAAATGCAAATTAATTAATTAAAAATGATACAATGTGATTTTCTGGATTTTTGTTTTAGATTCCGTCTCTCACAGTTGATGTGTACCTATGATAACAATTACAGACCTCTACATGCTTTGTAAGTAGGAAAACCTGCAAAATCGGCAGTGTATCAAATACTTGTTCTCCCCACTGTATATACACAGTATATCCTGACAGAGACATGGATAACCCCAGAGAACACTGCTACTCCAGCTGCTCTTTCTTCATCTGACTATGTTTTGTCTCATAGTACGAGAGCATCTGGTCGTCACGGTGGTGGCACAGGTCTACTAATTTCTCCTAAGTGGAGATTTTCTCTTTTCTCCCTCTCTCACCTATCCATCTCCTCATTTTAATTCCATACTGTCACTGTCACTTGTCCACTTAAACTCAAAAATATTGTCCTCTATCGCCCAACAGGTGCCCTTGGAGAGTTCCTCAGTTCCTTCTATCCTATCATCTCTACCTTCTGCTAAATCCTTCTCCCTCCTGTCTCCTGATTCTGCTTCTTCGACCCTACTCTCCTCCCTTTCCACACCCTATGACTCGCACTGTTATCTTTCCTACCAGACAGGTCGGCCCTCCCCTCCTGCTCCGTGGCTGAGTGAATCATTGCGAGTTTACAGAACATGGCTGCAGGCAGCTGAGCGAAAATGGAGGAAAACTAAACTTACGGAGGACCTATCATCCTTTCACTCTCTCCTCTCTACCTTTTCTTCATCTGTATCTGCTGCTAAAGCCACTTTCTACCACTCTAAATGTCAAGCTTCTGCCTCTAACTCTAGGAAACTCTTTTCCACCTTCTCCTTAATCCTCCAACCCCTCCCCTCCCTCCTCCCTCTCTGTGGACAACTTTGTCAACCACTTTGAAAAAAAGGTTGATGACATCCATTACTCATTCACTCAGCCTATCGAGTCTACTGGTCTCACTCACATAGAACTACCCTACAACTTGACCTCTTTCTCCCCTCTCTTTCCAGATGACATCCTGTGACTAGTGAGGTCTGGCCGCCCGAACAACCTGCCCGCTCGACCCCATCCCCTCCTCCCTTCTCCAGACTGTCTCTGGGGACCGTCTCCAATTCCTCACTTCCCTCATCAACTCATTCCTGACCACTGATTGCGTCCCCTCTTACTTCAAAATGGTCCGAGTTGCTCCCCTCCTCAAGAAACCAACAGTCAACTCATCTGACGTCAAAATCTATAGACCTGTATCCCTTCTTACTTTTATTTCCAAAACACTTGAGTGTGCTGTCTCTGATCAACTTTCTCGTTAACTCTCTCAGAACAATCTTCTTGACCCTAACCAGTCAGGCTTCAAGACGGGTCACTCAACCGAGACTGCTCTTCTCTGTGTCTCGGAGGCTCTCCGCGCTGCGAAAGCTGACTCTCTTTCCTATTTTCTCATCCTCTTAGAACATCCGCTGCCTTCGACACCATTAACCATCAGATCCTCCTCTCCACCCTCTCAGGGCTGGGCATCTCAGGTGCTGCACACTCTTGGATTGTATCCTACCTGGCAGGCCGCTCCTACCAGGTGACGTGGAGAGGATCTGTGTCTGCATCACATACACTCAATTCTGGTGTCCCCCAGGGCTCGGTTCTAGGCCCTTTCCTCTTCTCTCTATACACAAAGTCACTCTGCTCCGTCATATCCTCACATGGTCTATCCTATCATTGCCATGCGGATGACACTCAACAACTTTTCTATTTCCCCCCTTCTGACAGCCAGGTGGCGACACGCATCTCTGCGTGCCTGGCAGATATCTCAACTGGGATGCTGGCCCACCATCTCAAACTCAACCTCGAAAAGACGGATCTGCTCCTCCTCACGGGGAAGGCCTGCCCAATCAAAGACCTTTCCATCACAGTTGACAACTCCACAGTGTCGCCCTCCCAGAGTGCAAAGATCCTTGGCGAGATCCTGGACAACACCCTGTCGTTCTCTGCAAACATCAAAGCAGTGACCCGCTCCTGCAGGTTCATGCTCTACAACATCCGTAGAGGACGACCCTACCTCACACAGGAAGTGGCGCAGGTCCTAATCCAGGAACTTGTACTCTCCAGTCTAGACTACTGCAACTCGCTGTTGGCTGGGTGTTCCCCGCTTTGGCCATCAAACCACTGCAACTTATCCAGAACACTGCAGTCCACCTGGTTGTCAACCTTTCCAAGTTCTCTCATGTCACCCCACTCCTCCGCACACTCCACTGGCTTCCAGTCAAAGCTCGCATCCATTACAAGACCATAGTGCTTACCTACGGAACAGCAAGACGAACTGCCCAGCCCTACCTTCAGGCATGCTCAAACCCTACACCCCAATCTGAGCACACCGTTCTCCCACCTCAGGTCTCTTGGTCCTCCCACCCGTACGGGAGGGCAGCTCTCGCTCAGCCCAAGTCCAAGTTCTGACTCTACTGATAGCTACGTTATTGAGGGAAAGTCTACTTTCTATGCCTGTGATATATGGTTGTGCCACCTAGCTATCTTACAATGAATGCACTAACTGTAAATTGCTCTGAATAAAATGTAAAATATATACATTACCAGTCAAAAGTTTGGACACACCTACTCATTCAAGTGTTTTTCTTTATTAAAAACAAAAAATACATTGTAGAATAATAGTGAAGACATCAAAACTATGAAATAACACATATGGAATCATGTAGTAAACAAAAAAGTGTTAAACAAATCAAAATATATTTGAGATTTGAGATTCTTCAAATAGCCACCCTTTGCCTTGATGACAGCTTGCACACTCTTGGCATTCTCTCAACCAGCTTCACCTGGAATGTTTTTCCAACAGTCATGAAAGAGCTCCCAAATGTGCTGAGCACTTGTTGGCTGCTTTTCCTTCACTCTGCGGTCCGACTCATCCCAAACCATCTCAATTGGGTTGAGGTCAGGGGATTGTGGAGGCCAGGTCATCTGATGCAGCACTCCATCACTCTCCTTCTTGGTTAAATAGCCCTTACACAGCCTGGAGGTGTGTTGGGTCATTGTCCTGTTGAAAAACAAATGATAGTCCCACTAAGCCCAAACCAGATGGGATGGCGTATTGCTGCAGAATGCTGTGGTAGCCATGCTGGTTAAGTGTGCCTTGAATTCTAAGTAAATCACAGACAGTGTCACCAGCAAAGCACCCCCACATCATAACACCTCCTCCTCCATGCTTTACGGTTTGAACTACACATATGGAGATCATCCGTTCACCCACACCGCGTCTCACAAAGACACAGAGGTTGGATCTAAAAATCTCCAATTTGGACTCCAGACCAGTGGACAAATGTCCACCGGTCTAATGTCCATTGCTCGTGTTTCTAGGCCCAAGCATGTCTCTTCTTATTATTGGTGTCCTTTAGTAGTGGTTTCTTTGCAGCAATTCGACCATGAAGGTCTGATTCACACAGTCCCCTCTGAACAGTTGATGTTGGGATGTGTCTGTTACTTGAACTCTGTGAAGCACTTATTTGGGCTGCAATTTCTGAGGCTGGTAACTCTAATGAACTTATCCTCTGCAGCAGAGGTAACTCTAGGTCTTCCATTCCTGTGGCTGTCCTCATGAGAGCCAGTTTCATCATAGCGCTTGATGGTTTTTGCGACTGCACTTGAAGAAACTTCTTGAAATGTTCCGTATTTACTGACCTTCATGTCTTAAAGTAATGATGGACTGTTTTTTGCCATAATATGGACTTGGTATTTTACCAAATAGGGCTACCTTCTGTATACCCCCCTACCTTGTCACAACACAACTGATTGTCTCAAACGCATTAAGAAGGAAATAAATTCAGCAAATTAAATTTTAATAAGGCAGATCTGTTAACTGAATTGCATTCCAGGTGACTACCACATGAAGCTGGTTGAGAGAATGCCATGAGTGTGCAAAGCTGTCATCAAGGCTATTTGAAGAATCTCAAATATAAAATATATTTTGATTTGTTTAACACTTTTTTGTTTACTACATGACAAAAAATCCAGAAAATCACATTGTATTATTTTTAAGTAATTAATTTGCATTTTATTGCATGACATAAGTATTTGATCTCCTACCAACCAGTAAGAATTCTGCCTCTCACAAACCTGTTAGTTTTTCTTTAAGAAGCTCTCCTGTTCTCTACTCATTACCTGTATTAACTGCACCTGTTTGAACTCGTTACCTGTATAAAAGACCCCTGTCCACACACTCAATCAAACAGACTCCAACCTCTCCACAATGGCCAAGACCAGAGAGCTGTGTAAGGACATCAGGGATACAATTGTAGACCTGCACAAGGTTGGGATGGGCTACAGGACAATAGGCAAGCAGCTTGGTGAGAAGGCAACAACTGTTGGCGCAATTATTAGAAAATGGAAGAAGTTCAAGATGACGGTCAATCACCCTCGGTCTGGGGCTCCATGCAAGATCTCACCTCGTGGGGCATCAATGATCATGAGGAAGGTGAGGGATCAACCCAGAACTACACGGCAGGACCTGGTCAATGACCTGAAGAGAGCTGGGACCACAGTCTCAAAGAAAACCTTAAGTAACACACTACGCCATCATGGATTAAATCCTGCAGCACACACAAGGTCCCCCTGCTCAAGCCAGCGCATGTCCAGGCCCGTCTGAAGTTTGCCAATGACCATCTGGATGATCCAGAGGAGGAATGGGAGAAGGTCATGTGGTCTGATGAGACAAAAATAGAGCTTTTTGGTCTAAACTCCACTCGCCGTGTTTGGAGAAAGAAGAAGGATGACTACAACCCCAAGAACACCATCCCAACCGTGAAGCATGGAGGTGGAAACATCATTCTTTGGGATGCTTTTCTGTAAAGGGGACAGGACGACTGCACCGTATTGAGGGGAGGATGTATCGCGAGATCTTGGCCAACAACCTCCTTCCCTCAGTAAGACCATTGAAGATGAGTCGTGGCTGGGTCTTCCAGCATGACAACGACCCAAAACACACAGCCAGGGCAACTAAGGAGTGGCTCCGTAAGAAGCATCTCAAGGTCCTGGCATGGCCTAGCCAGTCTCCAGACCTGAACCCAATAGAAAATCTTTGGAGGGAGCTGAAAGTCCGTATTGCCCAGCGACAGCCCCGAAACCTGAAGGATCTGGAGAAGGTCTGTATGGAGGAGTGGGCCAAAATCCCTGCTGCAATGTGTGCAAACCTGGTCAAGACCTACAGGAAACGTATGATCTCTGTAATTGCAAACAAAGGTTTCTGTACCAAATATTAAGTTCTGTCTTTCTGAAGTATCAAATACTTATGTCATGCAATAAAATGCAAATTAATTACTTAAAGATCATACAATGTGATTTTCTGGATTTTTGTTTTAGATTTAGATTTTAGATTCCGTCTCTCACAGTTGAAGTGTACCTATGATAAAAATTACAGACCTCTACGTGCTTTGTAAGTAGGAAAACCTGCAAAATCGGCAGTGTATCAAATACTTGTTCTCCCCACTGTATATGTGTGTGTGTGATGGGATATATAGACAATATGTGGTATATCTGAAGAATACTATATGTACAGCAATAGTTAAATAGGATAGGCCTTGACTAGAATACAGTATATACCGATGAAGTGGGTAAAACAGTATGTAAACATTATTAAAGTGACCAGTGTTCCATGACTATGTACATATGGCAGCAGACTCTAAGGTGCATGGTAGAGTAACCGGGTGGTAACCGGATAGTGACAGTGACTAAAGTTCAGGGCAGGGCACTGGGCGGAGACCGGCTAGTGGTGACTATTTAACAGTCTGATGGCCTTGAGATAGAAGCTGTTTTTCAGTCTCTCTGTCCCAGCTTTAATGCACCTGTACTGACCTCGCATATGGATGGTAGCGGGGTGAACAGGCCGTGGCTCGAGTGGCTGAGGTCCTTGATGATCTTCTTGGCCTTCCTGTGAAACTGGGTGCCGCGGTTGCGGACGGTGCAGTTGCCGTACCAGGTGGTGATACGGCCCGACAGAATGGTGCATCTGTAAAAGTTTGTGAGGGTCTTAGGCACTAAAGTCCACGAAAGTCCACCATCAGCTGACATTAAGGGAGAGGTCATTTTCCTGGCACCACTCCGTACCACTAAAGCTGGCTCTGGTGAAAGCTGGCAACACTTTTTTTGACAGTCTAAATTTGCAGTGGTAGGTGATATAGATGATAGAGATGATAGTCAAATGTTCCTATTAATTGGAATGCCGAGTGTTTTTTCTGGTATTTTCCAGTTGGTTTGCTCATCTGGAAATCAAGTACAGCTGGTTATTCTATGCTTCGAATTGCCAGTAATATATGAACATATTATTAGTATGATAATACATTGATATGGTAGTTATATTCCATTTCCATTCCACTTAATATTCACATATTCAATTAAATGTTTTACTGTGTATCCATCATCATTCTCTCAGTGGTACTAACAGTCTATTTTAGTATGAGCTGTGTTAGGTTGATTAGAGTGGGAATAATTCAGCAGTGCTCAAAACTGCCATCAGTTCTTTAACTCGCATAACAAAGTTTGTGGCTTGAATCAGCAGTATGTACAGTTGAAGTCAGAAGTTTACATACACCTTAGCCAAATACATTTGCGACCAAGCTTTAACTTCCTGACTGATATCTTGAGATGTTGCTTCAATATATCCACATAATTTTCCTTCCTCATGATGCCATCTATTTTGTGAAGTGCACCAGTCCCTCCTGCAGCAAAGCACACCCACAGCATGATGCTGCCACCCCCGTGCTTCACAGTTGGGATGGTGTTCTTTGGCTTGCAAGCACCCCCTTTTTCCTCCAAACATAACGATGGTCATTATGGCCAAACAGTTCTATTTTTGTTTCATCAGACCACAGGACATTTCTCCAAAAAGTACAATCTTTGTCCCCATGTGCAGTTGCAAACCGTAGTCCGGCTTTTTTATGGCGGTTTTGGAGCAGTGGCTTCTTCCTTGCTGAGCGGCCTTTCAGGTTATGTCGATATAGGACTTGTTTTACTGTGGATATAGATACTTTTGAACCTGCTTCCTCCAGCATCTCCACAAGGTCCTTTGCTGTTGTTCTGGGATTGATTTGCACTTTTCGCACCAAAGTACGTTCATCTTTAATATTAAACTTTAATCATTAAGTTTGCCAAAGACACAACAGTGGTAGGCCTGATCACCGACAACGATGAGACAGCCTACAGGGAGGAGGTCAGAGACCTGGCCGTGTGGTGCCAGGATAACAACCTCTCCCTCAACGTCACCAAGACAAAGGAGATGATTGTGGACTACAGGAAAAAAAGAGGACTGAGCACGCCCCCATTCTCATCGACGGGGCTGTAGTGGAACAGGTTGAGAGCTTCAAGTTCCTTGGTGTCCACATCACCAACGAACTATCATGGTCCAAACACACCAAGACAGTCGTGAAGAGGGCACGACAAAGCCTATTCCCCCTCAGGAGACTGAAAAGATTTGGCATGGGTCCTCAGATCCTCAAAAAATTCTACAGCTGCACCATCGAGAGCATCCTGACTGGTTGCATCACCGCCTGGTATGGCAACTGCTTGGCCTCCGACCGCAAGGCACTACAGAGGGTAGTGCGTACGGCCCAGTACATCACTGGGGCCAAGCTTCCTGCCATCCAGGACCTCTATACAACGCGGTGTCAGAGAAAGTCCCTAAAAATTGCCAAAACCTCCAGCCACCCTAGTTATAGACTGTACTCTCTGCTACCGCACGGCAAGCGGTTCCGGAGCGCCAAGTCTATGTCCAAAAGGCTCCTTAACAGCTTCTAGCCCCAGCCATAAGACTGCTGAACAGCTAATCAAATGGCTACACAGACTATTTGCATTGACCCCCCCTTTTTTTATGCTGCTGCTACTTGCTGTTTATTATCTATGTATAGTCACTTTACCCCTACCTCAATTACCTCGACTATCCTGTACCTCCGCACATTGACTCGGTACCAGTACCCCCCTGTATATATAGCCTCATTATTGTTATTTTATTGTGTTACTTTTTTAAACTTTAGTTTATTTAGTAAATATTTTTTTTACTCTTATTTTTCTTAAAACTGCATTGTTGGTTAAGGGCTTGTAAGGTCTTCACCTGTTGTATTCGGCGCATGTGACAAATTACATTTGATTTGATTCGATTAGGCTTTTGGAATGAGCTTGACATCGGCATCCTAAAGTATAGAAACAATATCTAGTTCATACCCTGAAAGTTAGCTTGTTAGCCATATTGACGTGATCTGTTATTAGCTAGCTAGACAATTTGTTGTGGTCCATCAATCAATGTAGCCTATCATGTCTGTCAGCAATCGGGATTAAACACTCTTAAAAACAATGTTAAAAAAGGGAATAATGTTGACTAACTTCGCTAGGTAGGCCAAAGTTGATTGGAGAACAAAGTACAATAGGTCTACTTACCACTATGTTTAGCCAACTGTAAAAAGTTTACACCGTAAACATTATCAGCTAACAATGCATTGGCAAATGCGCCCTGCTGCTGCTTGACAGGCAGAGCCCACAAAGAATGGGAAATGAACCTAAACCACTCGTACTTGTCCGGTATAGTTCACATTTATTTTATATCACTTAAATATCCAATTAATGGTGGCCAACATACGCACAAAAAGCTTTTTTTGGCCCTATGTTTACATCCCTGTGTGACACTCTGGCTCCATGGACTTTGATATTTGAGCCAGGGTTGTTCATTGTCATTGGTTTGGGTGTATTTCATTTGGTGGTGTTGGGGATGGGTGAGTTTCATTTTGTTTGTGTCTAGTGGTGATTGGTCTATGACTCCCAATCGGAGGTAACGAGTGTCAGCTGTCGGCTCGTTATCTCTGATTGGGAGCCAATATATTCTGTGTGTTTTCTCCTTTGTTTTGTGGGTTATTGTTCCAGTGTTCCATGTTTCGGTCAGTGTTACAGAGGACTTCACTATCGTCATTTGTTGTTTTTTGTGGTTGCTTTATTAAATAAAGTCATCATGTTCACTCCACGCGCTGCGTATTGGTCCGCTTCTTCAGACGGTCGTGACAGAATAACCCACCAAAAAAGGACCAAGCAGCGCGTCCAGGAGCAAAGGGTCTGGACATGGGAGGAACTGTTGGACGGTAAAGGGTCCTGGACGTGGGAAGAAATCCTGGACGGCATGGATCGCCGTCCATGGAGCGAAACAGAGGAGAGGCGACGGAGAGAGGAGCAACGGCGTCGGCAGAGCCAACGTCGGAAGGACGAGAGGCAACCCCAAGAAATTTTTGGGGGGGCACATGGCTTGGGCGACGGAGCAGCAGGAGGCTGCCACAAGGCAGAGTCAGAGGGCTGCCAGGTTAAGGGGGCTGACGGAGGCAGAGAAGGGACGGATTCAGTGGGCTACCAGGTCAAGGGGGCTACTGGGTAAAGCAGGGAAGGAAGGTGTTGAGGCACGGCGTGAGGTACTGGGGTGTGTAACCAGTTCGGTCCGGCCCGTTCCTAGTCCCGAGGTGCAGCCAGTAGTGTGTGTTCCCGTACGGTACGGCCTGTTCCGGTCCCTCGCACTAAGTGTAAGGTGCGCGTCGCCAGCCCGGTTCGGCCTGTTCCTGCCATACGCACCAAGTATGCGGTGCGCGTCGCCAGCTCAGCCCGGCCTGTTCCTACTCCACGCACCAGGGATACGGTGCGCTTCGCCAGCCCAGCCCGGCCTGTTCCTACTCCACGCACCAGGGATACGGTGCGCTTCGCCAGCCCAGCCCGGCCTGTTCCTACTCCACGCACCAGGGATACGGTGCGCTCGCCAGCCCGGCCCGGCCGGTTCCGGCCACTCGCACCAGGGATACGGTGCGCGTCGCCAGCCCCGCCCGGCCTGTTCCTGCTCTCCGCACTAGGCGTGAGGTGAGTCCCCAGGGTCCAGCATGCCCTGTTCCGGCTCCCCGCACTAGGCGTTATGGGAGTCCCCAGGGTCCAGCATGCCCTGTTCCGACTCCCCGCACTAGCCCTGAGATGCGTGTCCTCAGCCCGGTACCTCCAGTTCCGGCACCACGCATCAGGCCTACGGTGCGTCCCCAGGGCCAAGCATGCCCTGTTGCTGCTTCCCGCACTAGCCCTGAGATGCGTGTCCTCAGCCCGGTACCTCCAGTTCCGGCACCACGCATCAGGCCTACGGTGCGTCCCCAGGGTCCAGCATGCCCTGTTGCTTCTCCCCGCACTAGCCCTGAGATGCGTGTCCTCAGCCCGGTACCTCCTGTTCCGGCACCACGCACCAGGCCTACGATGCGCCTCAGACGGCCAGAGTCTGCCGTCTGCCCAACGGGGCCTGAACTGCCCGTCTGCCCAAAGCCTGCAAAGCCGCCCGTCTGCCATGAGCCATCAGAGCCGTCCGCCAGACCGGAGCCGCTAGAGCCTTCCGCCAGACAGGATCAGCCAGAGCCTTCCGCCAGACAGGATCAGCCAGAGCCTTCTGCCAGACAGGATCAGCCAGAGCCTTCTGCCAGACAGGATCAGCCAGAGCCTTCTGCCAGACAGGATCAGCCAGAGCCTTCTGCCAGACAGGATCAGCCAGAGCCTTCCGCCAGACAGGATCAGCCAGATCCGTCAGTCGGCCATGAGCAGCCAGATCCGTCAGTCGGCCATGAGCAGCCAGATCCGTCAGCCAGCCATGAGCAGCCAGATCCGTCAGCCAGCCATGAGCAGCCAGATCCGTTAGCCAGCCATGAGCAGCCAGATCCGTTAGCCAGCCATGAGCAGCCAGTTCCGTCAGCCAGCCATGAGCCGTCCAGCCAGGATCCGCCAGAGCCGTCCAGCCAGGATCCGCCAGAGCCGTCCAGCCGGGATCCGCCAGAGCCGTCCAACCGGGATCCGCCAGAGCCGTCCAACCGGGATCCGTCAGAGCCGTCCAGCCAGGATCCGCCAGCCAGCCAGGATCCGCCAGAGCCAGCCAGCCAGGATCCGCCATTTAGTCAGGTGCTGCCCCTTAGCTCGGTGTTGCTCCTTATCCTGTTGCTGTCCCTTATCCTGGTGCTGTCCCTTAGCCTGGTACTGCCCCTTAGTCCGGTACTGCCCCTTAGTCCGGTACTGCCCCGTAGTCCGGTGCTGCCCCTTAGTCCGGTGCTGCCCCTTAGCCCGGTGCTGCCCCTTGTCCCGGTGCTGCCCCTTATCCCGGTGCTGCCCCTTATCCCGGTGCTGCCCCTTAGGCCGATGCTGCCCCTTAGTCCGGTGTTGCCCCTTAGTCCAGGTGGGGTTAGTTGGAGGGTGGTCATTGGGAGGAGGCTACCGAAGCAGGTTGTGACTGTGGTGGGGTGGGGATCACGACCCGGGGCCAGAGCCGCCACCGTGGACAGACGCCCACCCAGACCCTCCCCTAGTCCTGATATTGGTGCGCCCGGAGTTCGCACCTTTAGGGGGGGGTACTGTGACACTCTGGCTCCATGGACTTTGATATTTGAGCCAGGGTTGTTCATTGTCATTGGTTTGGGTGTATTTCATTTGGTGGTGTTGGGGATGGGTGAGTTTCATTTTGTTTGTGTCTAGTGGTGATTGGTCTATGACTCCCAATCGGAGGTAACGAGTGTCAGCTGTCGGCTCGTTATCTCTGATTGGGAGCCATATATATTCTGTGTGTTTTCTCCTTTGTTTTGTGGGTTATTGTTCCAGTGTTCCATGTTTCGGTCAGTGTTACAGAGGACTTCACTATCGTCATTTGTTGTTTTTTGTGGTTGCTTTATTAAATAAAGTCATCATGTTCACTCCACGCGCTGCGTATTGGTCCGCTTCTTCAGACGGTCGTGACACCCTGTTAGTGAGCATTTCTCCTTTGCCAAGATAATCCATCCACCTGACAGGTGTGGCATATCAAGAAGCCGATTAAACAGCATGGTCATTACACAGGTGCACCTTGTGCTCTGGACAATAAAAGGCCACTCTAAAATGTGCAGTTTTGTCACACAACACAATGCCGCAGATATCTCACATTTTGAGGGAGCGTGCAATTGACATGCTGACTGCAGGAATGTCCACCAGAGCTGTTACCAGATAATTTAATGTTAATTTCTCTACCATAAGCCTTCTCCAACGTGTTTTTAGAGAATTTGGCAGTATGTCCAGCGGGCCTCACAACCGCAGACCACATGTAACCACGCCAGCCCAGGACCTCCACACGTGGCTTCTTCACCTGCGGGATCGTCTGAGACCATACACCTGGACAGTTGATGAAACTGAGGAGTATTTCTGTCTGTAATAAAGCCCTTTTGTGGGGAAAGACTCATTCTGATTGGCTGGGCCTGGCTCCCCAATGGGTGGGCCTATGCCCTCCCAGGCCCACCCATGGCTGCGCCCCTGCCCAGTCATGTGAAATCCATAGATTAGGGCCTAATTCAATTATTTCAATTGACTTATTTCCTTATATGAACTGTAACTCAGTAAAATCATTGAAATTGTTGCATGTTGCGTTCATATTTTTGTTCAGTTAATTAACATTTATTTAACAATCACTTGAAAACGGCACGCAGTTGTCAATGGTTTTAGCGGAGCTGAGGTCTCCTTGCCCCCAGCAAGGCAAATCAAAAGCTCTGCACTTTATCGTGACGTTTTATTGATAACGACCTATAGCTTTTGACACGTGGTTACATTCATGCTAGGTAGCTGACATTGCAACTACCAGTGTTCAGCACAGTCCTTTATACAGAGAACGCAGCATCCTACAATAAACCAAACCTTCCATCTCCAGCCCAGTTCGTCAATACTTCCTGGTCAACCTCTAAATCAGGGGTATTCAAATCTTAGCCTACGAGTTCAGGACTACTGCTGGTTTTCTGTCCTTACTGATAATTAATTGCACCCACCTGGTATCCCAGGTTTAAATCAGTCCCTGATTAGAGGGGATGATTTCTTTTTTTAACACAGTGGAACTGGCTTCAAGTTCCAGATTTGAATTTGAGGCCTCTAAAGAATGTCCTCTAATTCCTGTCCTCCGAACTGGGTGATTCTGAGACAGCATTCACCCGGCCTGCATGTACAGGCAGGATTGCCCTTTTGTCGATGACTTTTACACTAATAAAAGAGCTTTCCTGAATTATATTTTTATCCATCTCCCTAACGAGGTAACCTTTCCAGATATCCACTAATAATATTACCTTTCCCCCCGTGGGGCGCAGTGAGCGGGCTGAAAGGGCCGAACGCTGCTTACCAGCCTGAGCTCAGGGACTCTTTAATATGAGCTAATATCAGAGCAGGAGCCCAGCACACAGACACACAATCACACAAACACACACACACACACACAGAGACAGAGATAGGCACACGCACACACACACACACACCACTCAGATCAATGTGATAAGGATATCAGAGCAATTGCCTGGCTCTACTGAGAAAATTAAGACAAAGAAAATGGAGTGAGACAAATGAAGAGAGCAAGATATAGAGAGGGACAGAGTGAGAGAGAGAAATAGAGAAAATGGTTTATACCATTTCCAAGCCCTCCAGCCACACCATTCCTATACTGTAGTATGGCTGTACCTCTTTGTGCTTTTTGCTTGATATGTAGTACTAAGTTTCAAGTTTTAATGTCACATGCACAAGTACAGTGAAATGCTTTTCTTGCAAGCTCTAAACGCAACAATGCAGTAATCAATATCAATGTAGTATTACAAATAACATAAAGTAGGACAAAAACACACGAGAATAACAAATAAGAAAAACACAAGGAAGTAAGAAGCTATATGCAGGGTCAGTTCCAATACCATATTTACAATGTGCAGGGATGCTGGAGTGATAGAGGTAGATATGTATAGGGTTAAGGTGACTAGGCATCAGGATGTACGATAAACAGAGTAGCAGCAGCATAAATGAAGATTGTATTGAGTGTGTGTGCGTGGGTGGGTGTAGAGTCAGTATACTGTAAATGTGTGTGCATGGTATGTACAGTTGAAGTCGGAAGTTTACATACACCTTAGCCAAATACATTTAAACTCAGTTTTTCACAATTCCTGACATTTAATCCTAGTAAAAATTCCCTGTCTTAGGTCAGTTAGGATCACCTCTTTATTTTAAGAATGTGAAATGTCAGAATAATAGTAGAGAGAATGATTTCTTTCATCTTTTATTTATTTCATCACATTCCCAGTGGGTCAGAAGTTTACATACACTCAATTAGTATTCGGTAGCTTTGCCTTTAAATTGTTTAACTTGGGTCAAACGTTTCAGGTATCCTTCCACAAGCTTCCCAAAATAAGTTGGGGGAATTTTGGCCCATTCCTCCTGACAGAGCTGGTGTAACTGAGTCAGGTTTGTAGGCCTCCTAGCTCACACACGCTTTTTCAGTTCTGCCCACACAATTTCTATAGGATTGAGGTCAGGGCTTTGTGATGGCCACTCCAATACCTTGACTTTGTTGTCCTTAAGCCATTTTGCCACAACTTTGGATGTATGCTTGGGGTCATTGTCCATTTGGAAGACCCATTTGCGACCAAGCTTTAACTTCCTGACTGATGTCTTGAGATGTTGCTTCAATACATCCACATAAATAAATAATTTTCCTTCCTCATTATGCCATCTATTTTGTGAAGTGCACCAGTCTCTCCTGCAGCAAAGCACCCCCACAGCATGATGCTGCCACCCCCGTGCTTCACGGTTGGGATGGTGTTCTTCGGCTTGCAAGCACCCCCTTTTTCCTCCAAACATAACGATGGTCATTATGGCCAAAAAGTTATATTTTTGTTTCATCAGACCAGAGGACATTTCTCCAAAAATTACGATCTTTGTCCCCATGTGCAGTTGAAAACCTGTCTGGCTTTTTTATGGCGGTTTTGGAGCAGTGGCTTCTTCCGTTTTGAGCGGCCTTTCACGTTATGTCGATATAGGACTTGTTTTACTGTGGATATAGATACTTTTGTACCTGTTTCCTCCAGCATCTTCACAAGGTCCTTTGCTGTTGTTCTGGGATTGATTTGCATCTCTAGGAGACAGAACGCATCTCCTTCCTGAGCCGTATGATGGCTGCGTAGTCACATGGTGTTTATACTTGCGAACTATTGTTTATACAGATGAACGTGGTACCTTCAGGCATTTGGAAATTGCTCCCAAGGATGAACTAGACTTGTGGAGGTCTACAACTTTCTTTCTGAGGTCTTGGCTGATTTATTTTGATTTTCCCATGATGTCAAGCAAAGAGGTACTGAGTTTGAAGGTAGGCCTTGAAATACATCCACAGGTACACCTCCAATTAGCCTATCAGAAGCTTCTAAAGCCATGACATCATTTTCTGGAATTTTCCAAGCTGTTTAAAGGCACAGTCAACTTAGTGTATGTAAAATTCTGACCCACTGGAATTGTCATACAGTGATTTTAAGTGAAATAATCTGTCTGTAAACAATTGTTGGAAAAATTACTTGTGTCATGCACAAAGTAGATGTCCTAACCGACTTGCCAAAACTATAGTTTGTTAACAAGAAATTTGTGGAGTGGTTGAAAAACGGGTTTTAATGACTCCAACCTAAGTGTATGTAAACTTCCGACTTCAACTGTACATCTCCTTTAAATTATAATATTTGGTTGCGTTGTCAACCAAACACAATTTAATATAACTTTTGTAATACAGTAAATTGCTTAAAGTTACGTAAACTAATGTAACATTCAACCTTAAAATTAGTAACACATCCATGGCCACATTCAACGGCCAGTTTTGACTGATGTAACAGTCAGCGTTTGAGCTGGCCACACTGTTTTTTCACAGAAACATTTTGCACAAACACAGTCCTTACAAAGTTATGTCCTGAATGTGACCAATTTATATTTGAATGCAATGTTCAGACATTCACAGAAGTAACGACAGCATAACACAACCATCCAAACCGGAAAATGTAGGCTACATTAGTCCTAGAGCTACTGTAACTGAGGAAGGTTTGTCATAACATAAGCGGTCATATTTAGCAAACTCTCGGCTGACAGAAACCACAATATGAATAAACTAATAGCAATTACTATTTACAATTAATCACATCATGGGTGAGCTCACCATTGATCAAAATAATTGAATAAAACACTTTCTAAAAATCGAAAGTAATCCCACGATGGGTAGTTTGTGCGCGCCACCATGTTTGTTTTTTTGCGTAAGAAGAGGAGACAAGATGAGTTATGTAGCACTATATTGGATCACTCCAATATGGTATCCTTCCGCTTGGCAGGATACATTACGAGTAAGAATTTCAGATTTTTCCTGTGTACCGGGTAACGCTGCGGCTGACCCCTTTTAAATAGCTGCCGCCGCACTAGTTCCAACTATTCCTTTTCTCAGCTCATTCCAGAGAGGATTCGCTTAGTAAGAACTCTATGTTAAAGTGTATAACCGCAGAAGTATACCTGCAGCTATTTAATAGCTTGGAGCAGCTAGCTAGCCTCTCTACCTGGGTGCTCCTCCCACTCGGTTTGGCTTGTGCCATCTTGTTTGGGTTTTGTCTTTGTATTTAAATACTTGTGACAGTGTACCAACCTGGGTGATACTCGGTTTGGTCAACCGGTATTGCTGCGCTGAGGGTTTGTCCTGTTGTCTGTGTCTTGTCTATCCACCGGAACCCTCCCGGTTAGCCTTCAGGCTCAGCCTTGGGCTTGGGGACCGCGCCTAACCCCGCAAGATCGGGAGTCTGTGTATGTTTTGCTCCTGCAGGCTTGTAGTTCTCCCCAGAGATTGAGTCATGTGTCGCTAGGCAGGCCATGCTTATCTCTCACAGGGCGCAGCCATCTTGCCTAGACTCTTGTGTTTTCCATGTTGAACGAGCTATGCAGTAGCTACCTTAACAAGAGCAGACCAATGCAGGACTAAGCACATTCCTAACATCCTGCCAGCACCCCCACGTATAGTAGAATAAACTATAACGTGGCGTGAGTTACAGCCGACCCACACGTATAAGCAAAGATTGAGCTAACGTGTGTAAGTTTGTGTGCTCTGCCCCTCCCCCCACGATCAGGCAGTTCACACTCCTTTCACATCTCCTCTCCTTCAGATAGTGTATGAGACTAAGGCTGGTACTGTAGATCTGTAGTATCTGACTATTACAATATTGCGCAGTGCATACTATAGACATTGTAATATTGCATAACTATTATGAAACTACATAACTATTATGGTGTTTCATTGTGAGAGATGCGGGGTACCCCTGCATAAGGGGTATGTACACTCTGCCTGCATGATCTGTCTTGGGTTTGATCATGCACTGATAGCGGTTAGAGAACCCAATAGTTGTTTGGCCTGCGCCGCCTTTGGAGAACACATGCGCTTAGCACTCCTGGAGGGGATGAGGGCCACAGAACAGTTCTCCCCTTTTGATGACCGTATACACCCCTCTGGGGTGATGCATCATCGCGGCAGCACCCCTTCCACCTCTTTGGGGACCCACCCTCCAAACTCAGTAGGGCTGAGGAGTTGATCCACCTCGGACATCAGGTGGAAAGCCTGTGGAAGTGGACGCTTACGTAGGGATGATGACGGCGACGATGCCCTCTCTCTTCACACTGGAGACAAGCTGGAGTTGGGTGACAGTGCTTAAGTGTTCAGAGCACATCAGGGAGTCCACAGCGCCATCTGTAGCTGGGAGCACCGCTACGGAAGCACCCCCGGTGGTGACGGAAGCAACACAGGAGCTTTTAGCCAGAGTGGCTACCACCCTTGATATCAAGCTGGAAGAAGCACCATCCAAGCAGCTCATCTGCCCCAAGATCACTTTTGCTCTCCGCAAATTCTGGAGCAAGATGGGAGGGTGCTTCCATTGCGACAATCAGACCAGGCTGTGGACTCTCCTAATGGATGCAGAGTCCTTGGGACTACACCACTAACCAGTGATGGATGACATGGTGGCTGCCATGATTCTCCCTGACAAGGAGATCGTTGGCAAGGTGGAACCTGGCGTGAAGGGGAGCTCCAAGAATGAGCACGGACGCAATCAGGAAGGTAGAGCCTCTAGAATGGCTAAGTGGGTTCTACTCCAAGTATTTCATAGTTCCGAAAAAGGACGGCAGCTTTCGGACGATCCTGGACCTGCGCACCCTCAACAAATGTTCAAAGGAGCTCAAGTTCAAGATGCTCTCGCCAGCATGGGTGTTGCAGGCAGTCTCGAGCGGCCAGTGGTTCACCACGCTTGATCTGAAGGATGCGTACTTCCACGTTCCTGTTCATCGAGATCACTGGAAGTACATCTGGTTTGCCTTCGAAGGAGTGGCTTACGAATTCAATGTCCTCCCATTCGGCCTCTCACTGGTGCCGCGTACATTCACAAAGTGCATGGACGCAGTCCTAGTGCCTATCATGTCCTAGGGCATTCTGGTGCTGAACTACCTGGACGACTGGCTGGTGTTTGCTCAATCAAGAGAGCAAGCTAGAGCAGACACAAGGATAATCTTGAAGCACAGTCAAGACCTGGGCCTCACCCTAAACAGGAAGAAGAGTGGTCTTCCTGGGGATGTTGATCAACTCAACTCTTATGAGAGCACGTCTCCCTCAGGTGATAATGGAGAAGATACAGGCCTACCTAGACCATTTCTGGCTTGGACGAGCCTTGTCCGTATTAGAGTGCCAGAAGTTACTCGGCCTACTCACGTTGGCTACTCTGTTGATTCCACTTGGCCTTCTTCACCTCAGGCCACTACAGCGATGGTTCAACTCTCACCATCTACACCAGAGATGACACAGACATCGTCAGCTATCAGTGAAAAATGCATGTGTGAGGACTCTGTTGCAATGGCACTCTCACTCCTTCCTGTTGGAGGGAGTGATACTGAACAGAGTCCAGCAAAGGGAGCTAGTGTGCACCGATGCCTCGCTAGCGGGTTTGGGGACAGTGTTCAGAGGCATGGCAGCGAGCAGATGCTGGAGCCCCCCATGGAGTGGCAAGCAACAGTTTCTGCCCTACTTGCAGGGGAAGCATGTCCTGGTCAGATCAGACAACACCACAGTAGTGGCGTATATCAATCTCCAGGGGGGACTGAGTTCATGGCACCTCCACAAAATTGCTCGAGAGCTCTTCCTGTGGGCACAGACCGGTTTAGCGTCACTGCGGGCAGCACACATCCCCGGGGTCATGAACCAGGCAGCGAACATGCTTTCGAGAAATGGCCTGCCGGAGGGAACTTGGAGTCTACACCCTCAGGTGGTGTTACAGCTGTGGGAAAGGTTCGGGAGAGTGCAGGTGGACCTGTGTGCATCTCAGGATAACACTCATTGTCCCAGCTGGTTCTTGATGTCGTACCCTCCAGGCCCTCTGGGTTTGGACACCCTCGCTCACAATTGGCTGGCAACGACACTTTATGCGTTCCCACCATTTCCCCTGATCACAGCTATGCTAGACAGGGTCAGTTTGAAGGGCACCGGTTGCTCCTGATAGCCCCATACTGGCCGAGATGACTATGGTTCAGCCTCCTGTTGTCCCTTCTCTCTGGGACCCCATGGTGACTCCCGAGTGGCGCAGTGGTCTAAGGCAGTGCTAGCTGTGCCACTAGAGATCCTGGTTCGAGTCCAGGCTCTGTCGCAGCCGGCCGCAACCGGGAGACCCATGGGCGGCGCACAATTGGTCCAGCGTCGTCCAAGGTAGGGGAGGGTTTGGCCGGCTGGGATGTGGGTTTGTTTCCCACAGGGGGCCAGTATGAAAAAAATAAAAAACGTATGCATTCACTAACTGTAAGTCGCTCTGGATAATGACTGAAATATAAATGTAATGTAATGTAGCTGCCGCTGAAACCTGACATGCTCTCTCAGGCTCGGGGGATGCTCTGGCATCCAGACCCATGCCGCATCTAGCTTTGTGCTTGTCCCTGAGAGGCGTAAATGGGCAAGTCTAGGCATTCTGGACAATGTGGTGAACACGTTGCAGAATGCCACGACTTCCTCCACCAACGCATCACATCAAATGCAGTGGGGCATATTCTGTACTTGGTGTGATGGTCATAATGTTGCCCCCGAATCATGTGATGTACAAACGGTTTTACGCTTTTTAGAAACACTGCTTGATGCTCAGTCCTATGGGATTTTGCTCGTCTGGCCATGCCTAGTTCACCGATTAATCTGGTTTTGTGATTCCATATTGGAATGATGCAATATAGTGCTACACAATGAACGTTCCATATGTAACCACGGTTATGTGAGCAATTGGATCACTCCAATCCTCTTGTCAGTGATCTACGGCGCATCGAAAAGGACACGAGATGGGAGTAGTGCGGCGGCAGCTATTTAAGGGGGTCAATCGCAGCACTACCTGGTACACAGGACTAATCTGAAATTCTTACTCGGAATGTATCCTGCCGAGTGGAAGGATACCATATTGTAGTGATCCAATAGCTCACATAACCATGGTTACATACGTAACCTTAGTTTGGTCTGTTTGCAGTATGAATGTTGAAGGGGGTATGTAGTCTACGATCATTCACTTCCCTTCATTCACTTCCGGAAGTTTACTCGAAAGATAAGTGAACAATTTCTTCACCTCACTATAACATCTTTGGTCTGACAGACATTTACGTGATACCCAGAATGCATTGTACAATGTCAACAAACATGGCGGCACAAATAGCTGGCAAATAGCTTAGCATTAGCTCACCATATTAAGTACAACCTTCAAAAAAGCATTATTTGTCACCAGTACTTGAAAACGTGAATAAGACTGTAAATACATTACGTTCCATACATACAATACATACTGCATGTTACAGTAGAAGCGACAACAAGATATACAGAAAAAAGGCACTTACTTTGATAGGAATGCACACATGTCCAAAGTTATTATTTGTAAGGAAAACAACAATGAAGGTAATGCGAGTGCCAGCCAGAAAATGTGCCATGGGGAAAAAGTTTGTGCAAGACTGCGCAAATGTCTGCATACTTGATCTGCGAAACACTGGGGAAGTGCTTGGGCTCTCCTCGAAGAGAAAAGTTTGTCCGGCTCAGTAAAGCCTCAAACATAAATTGTCCGCAACCGTGAAATGGGCTACTTCTACATTAATTAATGAGGAGGCGGAACACACCTCAATTCAATCTGTTGTTAGAAAACGAAACTTGTTCGAAAATAAATTGAAATTGACAAGTTCAAACATAGCCTATAGATAATTAGCTGGCAGCGCGGGTTAACTGTCCTGTTGCTTAACAATTACATTTTGGAACAGTGAGTGCATTCTGACATCTCATGCATAAAAAAAAAAAACTCATGCTGCGGTGACCGTTAGAGATATTTGGAAGAATATTCCATCAACGTCACACCAAACATACATAGAACATGGTTGCCGTGTTATCAGAATATATGATATGAATGTTCTAGACACATTTCATGGGACGTTTACAAAAACATTTTTCTGAGGGTTAGGAGAATATTCCATTAACGTCACTCCAAACATACACAGAACATGTTTGCCATGTTCTCAAAATATAAGATATGAATGTTCTAGACACGTTTCATGGGAACGTTGTAGGAACATTCACATGTCCAGTTTTCTGAATGTTAGGAGAATGTTTCACCAACTTAACATCAAACACTCACAGAACATGGTTGCCATGCTTTGGCATGCATTCATTCTATTGTTGTTGTCTGACATCAAACTTGTCCTTGTCATTATGAAAAAGTATAAACAAAACAGCAGTCTGCATGCAGCGGCCTGGTCGAAATAGGAATGTTACCTGATAACGTTTTTGTACAAATAACAATAATTTAAAAAAATCTATTTAGGATATGTCAATCTAACAAGCCAGGCATCTAAAAGCCAGCTCATATAATTACCAGAACATACTGTATCTGACAGCGTTTCCAGTTTAACTGTAGTCAACTTTTTATTCACCATAATAAGAAAATTAACTAATTACAAGGTAATCGTTTACAAATTATTTACAAGTATGGCGAGCTGCTAACTTACTGTTTGTGAATGTGAAGAAATGAAAGGAGTGCATTGCCTTCTGTCCTATTGGAGGAATATAGAACTTGATCAATGCTGCTTGCTGAGATACAGAAAAATATTTTTACTTTGCAGCCATTTCTCCGGGTAATATACTTAAATTATATTTTTTTCAGTGTAAATTATTTCCTTGTGTGTATTTAATGTTTTATCATGACAAAGGTCACAACAACAAGGTCAAAGTTGAATATCTCTTGCTCAGTTGCCGTCTAAGTAAGGGCTATATTAAGGTGAACGCTGACAAGAAAGAGGTAAAGATGGGGCTGTTTGAAAGGGGATCATATAAACATTGCCCAATTGTTTTTACAGACTCCTATGTGAAAGAAGTATTAGTCCTCTCTAGGGAATGAAGGGGGACATCAGAAAGCACAGCATCTGTCTCTCCATCTCCCATCCCCTTCTCCTGTCATCGCCCATGGAATCAGGGATACTGACTGTCAGAGGGACGTTCCTATAAGTTTTTCATTATGTAGCCACGGTGAAAAAGCCGCTAATACAGCATCCCTATAATGGTGAATAATTTTATACCAAGAAACAGCCTGAAAAAATCTGTTGGAAGACAACTTCACTATTCAAATTTTATTGGTCACATACACATATTTAGCAGATGTTATTGCGGGTGTAGCGAAATGCTTGTGTTCCTAGCTCCTACAGTGCTGTAATTTCTAACAATGCACAGCAATACACACAAATCTAAAAAGTAAAATAATGGAATTAAGAAATATAGAAATATTAAGACTAGCAATGTCGGAGTATGAGGACACCCCTTGAAATTAGTGGATTCGGCTATTTCAGCCACACCCGTTGCTGACAGGTGTATAAAATCGAGCATAAAACCATGCAATTTCCATAGACAAACATTGCAGTAGAATGGCCCGTACTGAAGAGCTCAGTGACTTTCAACGTGGCACCGTCAGTTTGTCAAATTTCTGCCCTGCTAGAGCTGCCCCGGTCAACTGTAAGTGCTGTTATTGTGAAGTGGAAACGTCTAGGAGCAACTACGGCTCAGCCATGAAGTGGTAGGCCACACAAGCTCACAAAACAGGACCGCAGAGTGCTGAAGCGCGTAGCGCGTAAAAATCGTCTCTCCTTGGTTGCAACACTCACCACCGAGTTGCAAACTGTCTCTGGAAGCAACATCAGCACAATAACTGTTTGTCGGGAGCTTCATGAAATGGGTTTCCATGGCCGAGCAGCCGCACACAAGTCTAAGATCACAATGCGCAATGCCAAGCGTCAGCTGAAGTGGTGTAAAGCTCTCCGCCATTGGACTCTGGAGCAGTGGAAACGCGATCTCTGGAGTGATGAATCACGCTTCACCATCTGGCAGTCCAACGGACAAATCTGGGTTTGGAGGATGCCAGGAAAACGCTACCTGCCCAAATGCATAGTGCCAACTAAAGTTTGGGGGAGGAGGAATAATGTTCTGGCGCTGGTTTTCATGGTTCGGGCTAGGCCCCTTAGTTCCAGTGAAGGGAAATCTTAACACTACAGCATACGATTCTGTGCTTCCAACTTTGGGGAAAAAGTTTGGGGAAGGCCCTTTCCTCTTTTAGCATGACAATGCCCCCGTGCACAAAGCGAGGTCCATACAGAAATGATTTGTCGAGATCAGTGTGGAAGAATTTAACTGGCCTGCACAGAGCCCTGACCTCAACCCCATCGAACACCTTTGGGATTAATTGGAACGCTGACTGCGAGCCAGGCCTAATCGCCCAACTTCAGTGCCCGACCCCACTAATGCTCTTGTGGCTGAATGGAAGCAAAACCACACAGCAATGTTCCACCATCTAGTGGAAAGGCTTTCCAGAAGAGTGGAGACTATTACAGCAGCAAAGGGGGGACCAACTCCATATTAATGCCCATGATTTTGGAATGAGATGTTCGACGAGCAGGGGTCCACATACTTTTGTCATGTAGTGTATTAAAATATATGGATAAAATATGGATATTACAAAATTGGCCATTTTCATATATTTTTACATATACAGTATGTTTATATATTTAAATACAGTGAGGGAAAAAAGAATTTGATCCCCTGCTGATTTTGTATGTTTGCCCACTGACAAAGACATGATCAGTCTATAATTTTAATGGTAGGTTTATTTGAACAGTGAGAGACAGAATAACAACAAAAAAATCCAGAAAAACGAATGTCAAAAATGTTATAAATTGATTTGCATTTTAATGAGGGAAGTAAGTATTTGACCCCCTCTCAATCAGAAAGATTTCTGGCTCCCAGGTGTCTTTTATACAGGTAACGAGCTGAGATTAGGAGCACACTCTTAAAGGGAGTGCTCCTAATCTCAGCTTGTTACCTGTATAAAAGACACCTGTCCACAGAAGCAATCAATCAATCAGATTCCAAACTCTCCACCATGGCCAAGACCAAAGAGCTCTCCAAGGATGTCAGGGACAAGATTGCAGACCTACACAAGGCTGGAATGGGCTACAAGACCATCGCCAAGCAGCTTGGTGAGAAGGTGACAACGGTTGGTGCGATTATTCGCAAATGGAAGAAACACAAAAGAACTGCAGTCTCCCTCGGCCTGGGGCTCCATGCAAGATCTCACCTCGTGGAGTTGCAATGATCATGAGAACGGTGAGGAATCAGCCCAGAACTACACGGGAGGATCGTATCAATGATCTCAAGGCAGCTGGGACCATAGTCACCAAGAAAACAATTGGTAACACACTACGCCGTGAAGGACTGAAATCCTGCAGCGCCCGCAAGGTCTCCCTGCTCAAGAAAGCACATATACAGGGCCGTCTGAAGTTTGCCAATGAACATCTGACTGATTCAGAGGAGAACTGGGTGAAAGTATTGTGGTCAGATGAGACCAAAATCGAGCTCTTTGGCATCAACTCAACTCGCCGTGTTTGGAGGAGGAGGAATGCTGCCTATGACCCCAAGAACACCACCCCCACCGTCAAACATGGAGGTGGAAACATTATGCTTTGGGGGTGTTTTTCTGCTAAGGGGACAGGACAACTTCACCGCATCAAAGGGACGATGAACGGGGCCATGTCCCGTCAGCCAGGGCATTGAAAATGGGTCGTGGATGTGTATTCCAGCATGACAATGACCCAAAACACGGCAACAAGGCAACAAAGGAGTGGCTCAAGAAGAAGCACATTAAGGTCCTGGAGTGGCCTAGCCAATCTCCAGACCTTAATCCCATAGAAAATCTGTGGAGGGAGCTGAAGGTTCGAGTTGCCAAACTTCAGCCTCGAAACCTTAATGACTTGGAGAAGATCTGCAAAGAGGAGTGGGACAAAATCCCTCCTGAGATGTGTGCAAACCTGGTGGCCAACTACAAGAAACGTCTGACCTCTGTGATTGCCAACAAGGGTTTTGCCACCAAGTACTAAGTCATGTTTTGCAGAGGGGTCAAATACTTATTTTCCTCATTAAAATGCAAATCAATTCATAACATTTTTGACATGTGTTTTTCTGGATTTTGTTGTTGTTATTCTGTCTCTCACTGTTCAAATAAACCTACCATTAAAATTATAGACTGATCATGTCTTTGTCAGTGGGCAAATGTACAAAATCAGCAGGGGATCAAATACTTTTTTCCCTCACTGTATATGGTGTGGGAATACATTTTGACAGTATGCTGTGGTAGCTAGTGGTAGCAATTTCATAAATATATGTTACCATGTATTTTAATGACTGTGGAGCAGTGGAAACGTGTTCTCTTTGAGGTGAGGGAGCAAGTGTGGTGGAACAAGAATTGTTAGCATTATTAAGTATCTTGCTAGCTGGATTGAATTCTCCGTTAGCTAGCCAGAGAAATGTTGAGCAACATTAGCCAATTTAGCTGATCAAATAACTGAGTTTAAGGTGTGAAAATTAGCTGGCTAACAAAGTCAGACAGCTAGCTAGCTAACGTTACAACATAAAATAAAAATATGCCAGCCAGAGGAGCCAGTGTATGACTTAAACTGATTTGCACATTAATTAAGTGTTAATAGCTTAATGGGAGCTCAAGGGGTGCAGGTAAGTTAATATGCAGTTTACATGTTTTCTTTGCTATTTCGAAAACTAAGAACCGTTTAAGACATTACTTTTAATGTTGTTGAAATGTTAAGGTACTCAAAGTAGTTAAACCGTACCTCGCATAGGGCCCCAAAAAGCTAGAGCCAGCCCTGATGCCTGGTTTATATTTTTACAATCAACATTACTTTTAAAATGCACCTTTGTTTAGTAATTTGTCCTTGGGTGGGTGTGGCAGGTGGATGGTGGGTGCCCACCTCAGGGACCCTCTCTTCCACCATACAGCAGTAAGCTGAAGAATGGGGAGCTTTTTAAATGCTATAAGTCTTTAAGACTGACCAGCTCTCTTTCGCCAGCAGGAACACAGTAAACACAAATCAAATCAAATGTTATTTGTCACATGCTTCATAAACAACAGGTGTAGACTAACAGTGAAATGCTTATTTACAGGCCCTTCCCAACAATGCAAAGATAAAAATATAGAAAAAATAACAACACAATGAGTAACAATAAGTTGGCTATATACACGGGGTACCAGTACCGAGTCGATGCGCAGGGGTATGAGGTAATTGAGGTAGATATGTACATATACGTATGGGTATAGGTAGGGGTTAAGTGACTAGGCAACAGGATAGACAATATACAGTAGCAGCAGTGTATGTGATGAGTCAAAATAGTTAGTGCAAAGAGGGTCAGTGCAGATAGTCTGGGTAGCTATTTGGTTAACTATTTAGTAGTCTTATAGCTTGGGGTAGAAACTGTTCAGTGTCCCGTTGCTTCCAGATTTAGTGCATCGGTACCGCTTGTCGTGCGGGAGCAGCGAGAACAGTCTGTGACTTGGCTGGCTAGAGTCTTTGACAATTTTTAGGGCTGTATGCACTAGCCCAGGTTTCCCAAATTTAGTCCTCAGGAACCCAAGGGGGTGCACGTTTTGGTTTTTACCCTAGCACTACACAGCTGATTCAAATAATCAACTAATCATAAAGCTTTGATCATTTGAATCAGCTGTGTAGTGTTAGGGCAAAAACCAAAATGTGCACCCCTTGGGGTCCCAAGGACCGAGTTTGGGAAACACTGCACTAGCCTCTATACTGTCTTGCGGTCGTATGCTAAGCATTTGCTATACCAAGCGGTGATGCAGCCAGTCAAGATGCTCTCAATGCTGCAGCTGTAGAACTTTTTGAGGATCTGAGGGCCCATGCCAAATCTTTTCAGCTTCCCGAGGGGGAAGAGGCGTTGCTGTGCCTTCTTCATGAATGTGTTTGTGTGTGTGGACCATGTTGATTCCTTAGTGATGTGGACACTGAGGAACTTGAAGCTCTCGACCCGCTCCACTACAGCCCGTCAATGTGGATGGTGGCGAGCTCGGCCCTCCGTCTCCTGTAGTCCACGATCAGCTCCTTTGTCTTGCTGACGTTGAGGGAGAGGTTATTGTCATGGCACCACACTGCCAGGTCACTGACCTCTCTATAGGTGGTCTCATTGTCATCGCTGATCAGACCTACCACCGTTGGGTCATCAGCAAACTTAATGATGGTGTCGGAGTCGTGCGTGGCTACACAGTCGTGGGTGAACAGGGAGTACAAGAGGGGATTAAGCACGCACCCCTGAGGGGCCCCAGTGTTGAGGATCAGCGTGGCGGATGTGTTGTTGCCTACCCTCACCACCTGGGTGTGGCCTGTCAGGAAGTCCAGGATCCAGTTGTAGAGGGAGGTCAGTTCCAGGGTCCTGAGCTTAGTGATGAGCTTGGAGGGCACTATGGTGTTGAAAGCTGAGCTGTAGTCAATGAACAGCATTCTCACATAGGTGTTCCTCTTGTCCAGGTGGGAGAGGGCAGTGTGGAGTGCAATAGAGATTGCGTCATCTGTGGATCTGTTGGGATGGTATGCAAATTGGAGTGGGTCCAGGAGGTCTGGGATGATGGTGTGATGTGAGCCATGATCAGCCTTTCAAAGCATTTCATGGCTACAGATGTGAGCGCTACGGGGCAAAAGTCATTTACCTTGGCATTCTTGGGCACAGGGACTATCGTGGTATGCTTGAAACGTAGGTATTAAAAACTGTTAGGGAGAGGTTGAAAATGTCATTGACGACACCCACCAGCTGGTCAGCGCATGCTCTGAGTACACGTCTTGGTAATCCGTCTGGCCCCACGGCCTTGTGAATGTAAACCTGTTTAAAGGCCTTACATTGGCTACGGAGAGCGAGATCAAATAGTCATTTGGAACTGCTGGTGCTCTCATGCATGGTTCAGTGTTGCTTGCCTCAAAGTGACCATATATTTACATTTTAGTCATTTAGCAGACGCTCTTATCCAGAGTGACTTACAGTTAGTGAGTGCATACATTTCTTTTTAATAGAAGGCATTTTGCTTGTCTGGTAGGCTCGCGTCACCTGACAGCTCGCGGCTGGGTTTCACCTTGTAATCCGTGGTAGTTTGCAAGCCCTGCCACATCTGACGAGCATCAGAGCCGGCGTAGTAGGATTCGTCCTGTATTGACGCATTACCTGCTTGATGGCTCGGCGGAGGGCGTAGCGGGATTTCTTATACGCGTCCAGATTAGTGTCCTGCTCTTTAACCTTTTCATGCGTGAGTTCCAAATATCTCTAACCGTTGCCCCTGCATGAGTTTTTTCATGCACGTGATGTCAGAATTTCTCACTGTTCCAAAATGTGATTGTTACGCAACAAAACAGTTAAACTGCGCTGCCCTCAAACCAAGGCACGCTGCCTGCTAATTATCTATAGGCTATGTTTCAACTTGTCAATTTCTAATTATTTTCTAACAAGTTAAATTTTCTAACAACAGTTTGAATTGAGGTGTGTTCCGCCTCCTCGTTACTTCACATAAGAAGTAGCCCATTTCACTGTTGCAGACAATTTATGTTTGAGGCTTTACTGATCCGGACAAACTTCTCTCTTCAATGAGAGCCCAAGCACTTCCCTAGTGTTTCCCCAGATCAAGTATAAAGACATTGCACATCTCTAGTCAGAACAGGCCTCGCACAAACTTTTTCCCCCAGCACATTTTCTGGCTGGCGCCCGCATTGCATTCATGGTTGTTTTCCTTACAAATTGGACTGTGGACATGTATGCGTTCCTATCAAAGTAAGTAGCTTATTTTCTCGCATTGCATTCATGGTTGTTTTCCTTACAAATTGGACTGTGGACATGTATGCGTTCCTATCAAAGTAAGTAGCTTATTTTCTGTATATCGTGTTGTCGTTTCTGCTGTAGCACACCGTATGAATATATGGATCATAATGTATTTACTGTTTTTTTCACTAGTTTTCAAGTACCAAATCATGCATTCCGATTCTTGCATAGATTGTAATGGACACCTATGATGTGTGTAAAATACTTTTTTGAATGTTGTACTGATTATGATGAGCTAATGCTAAGCTATTTGCCGGCTATGTGTGGCGTCATGTTTGTTGACATTATACAATGCATTCTTGTCACATAAGCGTCTATCAGACCAAAGATGTTATAACAAGGGATAGTTCACTCAACTGATTTATGGTGCTTTCAAGACAACTGTGAACTCTGAAAAATACTAGGTAAAAGATAATGACGTCAATGATCTTCAGGTCAGAAAGTCGGAGCCCTAGAAAGAGGCCAGAGTTCCCGAGTTGGAATTCCGAGTTGGATGACCGTTCAAAACTAATTTTCCTAGTCAGAGCTCATTTTTTCCCGAGTTGCCAGTTGTCTTGAACGCGGCATCAGATTGTAATTTTGGTACCTCAGGGTTGCCAACTCAGACCCCCCTTTCCAGGGTTTTTTATTTTTATTTAGTGTATAAACGTATATTGTGTTTGCGTCCCATTTATTTATAATTCCCCCATCATAGTAATATTTACTGCATCATATCCCCCCACGATACCATCCCCCATTTCTACCCCCCATGGACCCTCCACAAATGAAATGAACCCCCCCACAAACCCCCCTAAAATGGTTACATCCCTGTTTAGCTTTTCGCGCTACGGTTAGGCTAGGCAGTAGGCTTGTACAGTGGGGAGAACAAGTATTTGATACACTGGCGATTTTGCAGGTTTTCCTACTTACAAAGCATGTAGAGGTCTGTAATTTTTATCATAGGTACACTTCAACTGTGAGAGACGGAATCTAAAACAAAAATCCAGAAAATCACATTGTATGATTTTAAAATAATGAATTTGCATTGTATTGCATGACATAAGTATTTGATACATCAGAAAAGCAGAACTTAATATTTGGTACAGAAACCTTTGTTTGCAATTACAGAGATCATACGTTTCCTGTAGGTCTTGACCAGGTTTGCACACACTGCAGCAGGGATTTTGGCCCACTCCTCCATACAGACCTTCTCCAGATCCTTCAGGTTTAGGGGCTGTCGCTGGGCAATACGGACTTTCAGCTCCCTCCAAAGATGTTCTATTGGGTTCAGGTCTGGAGACTGGCTAGGCCACTCCAGGACCTTGAGATGCTTCTTACGGCGCCACTCCTTAGTTGCCCTGGCTGTGTGTTTCGGGTCATTGTCATGCTGGAAGACCCAGCCACGACCCATCTTCAATGGTCTTACTGAGGGAAGGAGGTTGTTGGTCAAGATCTCGCGATACATGGCCCCATCCATCCTCCCCTCAATACGGTGCAGTCGTCCTGTCCCCTTTGCAGAAAAGCATCCCCAAAGAATGATGTTTCCACCTCCATGCTTCACGGTTGGGATGGTGTTCTTGGGGTTGTACTCATCCTTTTTCTTCCTCCAAACACGGCGAGTGAAGTTTAGACAAAAATGTTATATTTTTGTCTCATCAGACCACATGACCTTCTCCCATTCCTCCTCTGGATCATCCAGATGGTCATTGGCAAACTTCAGACGGGCCTGGACATGCGCTTGAGCAGGGGGACCTTGCGTGTGCTGCAGGATTTTAATCCATGACGGCGTAGTGTGTTACTAATGGTTTTCTTTGAGACTGTGGTCCCAGCTCTCTTCAGGTCATTGACCAGGTCCTGCCGTGTAGTTCTGGTCTGATCCCTCACCTTCCTCATGATCATTGATGCCCCACGAGGTGAGATCTTGCATGGAGCCCCAGACCGAGGGTGATTGACCGTCATCTTGAACTTCTTCCATTTTCTAATAATTGCGCCAACAGTTGTTGCCTTCTCACCAAGCTGCTTGCCTATTGTCCTGTAGCCCATCCCAGCCTTGTGCAGGTCTACAATTTTATCCCTGATGTCCTTACACAGCTCTCTGGTCTTGGCCATTGTGGAGAGGTTGGAGTCTGTTTGATTGAGTGTGTGGACAGGTGTCTTTTATACAGGTAACGAGTTCAAACAGGTGCAGTTCATACAGGTAATGAGTGGAGAACAGGAGGGCTTCTTAAAGAAAAACTAACAGGTCTGTGAGAGCCGGAATTCTTACTGGTTGGTAGGTGATCAAATACTTATGTCATGCAATAAAATGCAAATTAATTACTTAAAAATCGGTTCTCACAGACCTGTTAGTTTTTCTTTAAGAAGCCCTCCTGTTCTCCACTCATCAGTACAAAAACTATTGAGATGCTGTTCAGACAACAATGAAGTTTAGACGTGTTTGTTGCGTCATACGTTCTGTTGCTACTGTTCCAATCACATATTTGAGATCGTACGCTGTAGGGACCACTCAACAATGATCTCAAATACGTGATCATACGCGTCAAAGGGTTAAAAGTGGCAGCTCTAGCCTTTAGCTCAGTGCGGATGTTGCCTGTAATACATGGCTTTTGGCTGGGATATGTACGTCGATTAAATTATGAATGAATCCGGTGACTGATGTGGTAAACTCCTCAAGGTTATTGGATGAATCCTGGAACATTTTCCAGTCTGTGCTAGCGAAGCAGTCCTGTAACTTTGCATCCGCTGAAAGTCCCGCCTCTCCCATCTACTTATTGGCTTTCAGGAGCATACAAACCCATGTGGGTATTTGAAAGATGAACTAGGAGAGATTAATCATAGATAACTAAAAACGAACTATAGGTTTCCCCTTTAATCTGTTGATTAACACTAGAAGCACAGAGAGTATCATTGTCATGTCATCAAGTTATGTCCTCCCTTCCTTGACTTTTCCTAAATAAGTATATTCAACACACTGTCGTTGTCCGATATCACAAACAGAGTTTGTTTTATAAGAAGTTTAAGGAGAACATGTCATTTTTCCCCCCGCCCTTCTTCACCCGACAGTAGGCTGCCATCTGACAATATCTATATCTATATCGAAAAACTAATTTCACACTTAGGCATATAATAATATATGTAGCCTAAAGATAAGATTAAATGGACAATAGTCTGATGGGTGACATTATTATCAATTGCCTTGTGAATTAAATGACTGCAGCAAAGCGTGGGCAATTGACAAAGAAGGGAAGGACGTTTTCCAAAAAGCAATTTTTTCTAATCATCCTTCATGCAGGTAAGATGTTTTGATTTCATAACCTATCGGAAGAGCAAGTTCTAAGGTTTCTAAAACACATACATTTGCCAAACAACTCTTAAAATGAAGTCATGGGCTCTATTTCAAAATATCACTTTTTTGTAGAATATCCACTATTCCATGCATTCTACACTTTAAATATGCAATTCTGTTCTATTGAAATACAATGTATTGTTTTTTAAATGTTTCATAAGACCTGCCTTAACAAAATAATAATACATTTCTTTATAACAATTTCATTGTGGTGTTTTGGGGTTTTTCGTTTTTGATGCAGTAACAAACTAATGAAAATGCTTTTTTTCATATTCTAATGTTACCTAGGACCTTCATAAACACAACCAAATTATAATTTTTGCAATAGCATATATGAAATGTATTTATTAGACTGTTATAGTGCTTTGGCTCAGAACAGGATTGTTCGATGCCCAGCTTTTCTAGTGTTAATAGTCGGAGTTCGTATGCCTCCGGGTCAAAATTCTACAAAGATCCAGCAAAAAAAAGGACCATATGCATTTCAGGTAAAATAACAATCCAATGTTAATCTCCCAGGACAATTAGCTATAGCAAGCTACCTAAATGTCCATGAATGTTTCATGTGTTTCGACATGCCCCCAAATTAATATAGTTGGTTCACAGTTGGTTTTGATATTTTAACCTGCGTGTCATTATAGTGTCTGGTGTGGATGAACAAAATCAACATGCGGGCGATGGCACATGTGGAGGCACGCGTGTGCCGGTGTAGTCAGAATGTAAAGTGTTTCCATTATGTTGCATTTACTCTGAATTGTGTAGCACCCATATCTGTTTGTGTCTTTCTTTATTTCTACACAGATCTAATATGTTACCACACTGGCCACCTGGGCCATACATCCCATAGTAATACAGCAGAGCGGATCTGTATGGATCCAAGGAGAGACTTACAGACAACACACACGCACACAGTCATGCGCACACACTTATTTCAGACAGAGTTACAACAGAAGCCACAGGCAAGGCCGTGCCACAAACACTTAGTTTTCATTATCTTTCTTTTATTATACACCTTCCCACAGGAGAGCCCTCAGAGACAATGACCCCCGACACCTATTTAAGGAGTTTGTTTTAGCGAGCCGCAGACAGTGAAGGGTTGGGTTCTGACAAGCTGTCATCTGACAGATTTTTCTGTGTTTATGGACCATATTAACATTGGACCTCGGGTCAGGCCCAGCTGTGACAATACAATCAGCTTCACAGGCTGACTGCAATATGAACATAAAATAAAAACCTAATGAACCCTTTATTAAAGCCCTTGCCCGCCTATAGGCCAGATGGAGCTTGTGTGGGACAGTGATGCTGGGAGACAGGGGGAGAATAGATCTGCTAAGAGGGAAACAGAGAGGGGAAAGGGGCTGTCACTGTCTGGTAAAACACCATGATCAACCTCTGAGGCGACAGATGCTTTAGAGGCGACAAACTGTGGCTGGAGGGGGTGGATAAGTATTTAGGTTTGTGTGTGTGTGTGTGTCTGTTTGTGTGTGTGGATTGTGTGTGTGTGTGTCTGTGTCATGGAAATACTTGCTTTATGACTGATTTTAACAAGATCATTGTATGTTTCCTACATTTCTCATGCACAAACTCTCCACCATACAAGTATGCCTTCCCCAAATTCAAAACTGTTTTTATTCCATAGATGCATGGCACACCACACAATCCTATGTCAGGACCTGCTGCTTTGAGCTCTTCTCTCTTCTGACAAGAACAGCCTATCACCCTCTTCCTGCCAGGATAACAGTAACCAAATATAGCAGGTGTAAAAGAAACGCCTGAGCGGAGTTCCCACATCCGGTTTTCAGTGGGATGCATCCAGTTGTTGGCAACTCCACTAAGGGTGAGATAACAGATACAAATTGGGCAACTCCACCCTCCCTTCACCCAGGCCCACTGTCTCCAACTTTCAGGCCCAAAAATGCAGCCCATGATGCAATGTTTTACTGCTGTGGTCTGTGTGCTTTGTTGTTCCCATGGACACAGACGAGATACAGTGCATTCGGAAAGTATTCAGATCCTTTCCTTTTTCCACATTTTGTTACGTTTGTTACATTTTCCTCACCAATCTAAACACAATACCCCATAATGACAAAGCAAAACAGGTTTTTAGAAATATTTGCTAATTTACATAAGTATTCAGACCCTTTGCTATGAGACTCGAAATTGAGCTCAGGTGTATCCTGTTTCAATTGATCATCCTTGAAATGTTTCTACAACTTGATTGGAGTCCACCTGTGGTAAATTCGATTGATTAGACATGATTTGGAAAGGCACACACCTGTCTATATAAGGTCCCACAGTTGACACTGCATGTCAGAGCAAAAATCAAGCCATGAGGTCGAAGGAATTGTCCGTAGGGCTCAGAGACAGGATTTTGTTGAGGCACAGATCTGGGGAGGGTACCAAAAAATATCTTCAGCGTTGAAGGTCCGCAAGACGCACAGTGGCCTCCATTATTATTGAATGGAAGAAGTTAGGAACCACTAAGACTCTACTTAGAGCTGGCCGCCCGGCCAAACGGAGCAATCGGGGGAAAAAGGCCTTGGTGAGGGAGGTGACAAAGAACCTGATGGTCACTCTGACAGAGCTCCAGAGTTCCTCTGTGGAGATGGGAGAACCTTCCATACGGACAACCATCTCTGCAGCACTCCACCAATCAGGCCTTTATGGTAGAGTGGCCAGACGGAAGCCACTCTTCTGTAAAAGGCAAATGACAGCCCGCTTGGAGTTTGCCAAAAGGAAGCAAGATTCTCTGGTCTGATGAAACCAAGATTTAACTATTTGGCCTGAATGCCAAGCATCACGTCGGGAGGAAACCTGGCACCATCCCTACGGTGAAGCATGGTGGTGGCAGCATAATGCTGTGGGGATATTTTTCAGTGGCAGGGACTGGGAGACTAGTCAAGATCGAGGGAAAGATGGGCAAAGTAAAGAGAGATCCTTGATGAAAACCTGCTCCAGAGCGCTCAGGGCTTCAGACTATGGCTAACGTTCACCTTCCAACAGGACAATGACCCTAAGCACACAGCCAAGACAACGCAGGAGTGGCTTCGGGACAAGTCTTTGAATGTCCATGAGTGGCCCAGCCAGAGCCTGGACTTGAACCCGATCGAACATCTCTGGAGAGACCTGAAAATAGCTGTGTGGCGACACTCCCCATCCAACCTGACAGAGCTTGAGAGGATCTGCAGAGAAGAATGGGAGAAACTCCCCAAATACAGGTGTTCCAAGCTTGTAGCATCATACCCAAGAAGGCTTGAGGCTGTAATCGCTGCCAACGGTGCTTCAACAAAGTACTGAGTAAAGGGTCTGAATACTTATATAAATTTAATATTTCAGTTTTTTATTTTTAATACGTTTTCCTTTGCCATTATGGGGTGTTGTGTGTAGATTGATGAGGGGAAAAAACACTTTAATCAATTTTAGAATAAGGCTGTAACGTAACAAAATGTGGAAAAAGTCAAGGGATCTGAATACTTTACAAATGCACTGTATATTCTCAAAGGGAGAGAGAGAGAGTTAGAGATGGCAGAGAGGGAGGGCAAAAGGGCCAGAAAGAGAGAGAGGAAGGGGGAACAGTGGAGGGAAGAGAGGTATTTCTTATATTCAGCATCATTCTGTCAAGGGAAATGTAGTATTCTTTCTAACAAAGATATCAACGTATATTGCAGGATGTTGTGTATCACTGGTTTTAATTTTTTTACACTTTTAATAGGCCCTGTTGTTATCTCATATCCCTGTGATAATGCCTTGGATTACTCCTGGGAAGAAAACACATTGGTTTACCCCAAGGCAAACATTTAGACTAAATTATCCCACACAGCCACAAGGATGCACTTTCATGCTAGGTTTTGGACCATATATTGAAGCTTATAGAGACCCCAACTGATGTATAGAACAATCTTAAAAGTATCTACTTTGGTTAAGATACAAGAATCATGAAACTTCTAACACAATACATTCATTTGACTTGGTGAAAATCTGTTTTATGGACCTCACATGCTTAACACTTTTTCCATGTGGTTTCTTCCTTCACAGACTCCATGAAATGATGACCTATTCCTAAATATTTGGCCAATTTATTAATTTTGTGTATGGTTTCCTAGAAACAAGGATGGCTCAACTTACCCCACACACCCCTTAAGAGAAAGTAACAATGTGTATACTGTAAGAGTGTGAGTGTAAGGTGACTTTATGGCTGGCTCCACCTGGCACTGATTCTCTAGTTAGGGGGATCTGCTCAAAGCCAGGCTCCACTGGCACAGGCTCAATTATCCTTTACCTGTCATCCTTCGTAAGCTGGCCATCCACTACCCTCCACTCGCCTCTGCTCCATCCACTCCCTCCCTTGCTCAAGTTTGGTTCATTTTCAGCCTCATGAAACACCTAACATCCGTATGGACATCCAGCCAGACACACACTCTAAAGTATGCACAGACACACAGAGCTCAAATTTGTGCACGCCTTTTAAGTCATGGAATGAGAACTCTCAACTGCAACTGCACTCTTAGAAAAAAGGTGCTATTTAGGACCTAAAAGGGTTATTCGGCTGTCCCCATAGTAGAACCCTATGAAGAACCCTATTTGGTTCCCAGTAGAAACCTTTTGGGTTCCATGTAAAACTCTTTCCACAGAGCGGTTCTACCTGGAACCAAAAAGGGTTCTACCTAGAACCAAAAAGGGTTATCCTATGGGGACATCCAAAGAACCCTTTTGGAACTCTTTTTTCTATGTGTGTACTCATTTGCTAAATTGGGACAAAATCGATGATGAAAGTTATGGTGGTAGATTTTTATGATGAAGAGTATGTAATTTGGAATTATAATGTTCTTTCTGTCTAACCTCCATGAGGCCTTGTACCTCCTCTGTCCCCTTATTTAGAGGTGTCAGTCACAGAGCTGTGTGCTTACACTACCTCCACTGCCCTCCCTCCTTCTCTCCCTCCGTCTTTCTCTATCACCCGGTACAGGAGGAATACAAAGGAGCCTGAGAGAGGGAGGGCAGAGAGAGCAGGCAGGATGAAGTGAGAGGTAATTTCTGCTGTCTCACCTCAGCACTTTTCCTCATTCTACTCTGATTAGCTCTAATAATCTATCTCAGTCTTTTCAGCTGTTCACAAAGAAAGGGTGAACAGAGGAGACGGAGAGGAGCGAGATAGTGAAGGATGTGTCCACTCCATCTATCCCCCTCCCTTAAGAACGACATAGTGGGGAGTGATAGCTTTGGAAATGATTGTCACGACTTCCGCCAAGGCTTTCTCCCCTCCTTGTTCGGGCAGGTTTTGGCGTTCGTCGTCACCGGCTTACTAGCTACTGCCGATCCATTTATCATCACTCAACTTGTCTTGTCTAATTAATCACACACACCTGGCCCTTATCCCCAATTAGTCATTGTATAAGTGTTCCCTCTGCTTCCTTGTCTGTGTGGGTGATTGTTTGTAGTGCGCTGTGTGTAGCTCATTTGAGCTACCCTTACCTTGTTGTTGCCAGGGTAGATATTTCCCCTGTGCCTGAGTTTTGTTGTCTCATGCTTGCGCAACTGTTCATCGACGGATGCTTATTACTCTTTGGATGCGTATTACTCTCCTGCGCCTGACTCCTTCTATCAAAGGCATCACAGAATCACCCACCCGCTATGAAGTCAGCGGGAGAAGAGCGCATGCCTGGAGTCGTGGCATGGGTCCAGGAGCACTCCACGATGCTGGCCAGCTTGAGGGGAAGCGATGGATCGAGTATTTCAGGTCGTCCAACGCCTGGAGAGGAGCAGATCCGATCTGTCGAGACCAGCTGGCCAACCAGATCCAGCCACCTACACCCCAGCATCAGGAGGGATCCAGATATCCCGACCACGGGCGTTTGAGGGGACAGCGGCGCTGTGCCAGGGATTCCTCCTCCAATTGGAGATTTACTTCGCCAGCATCAGGCCGGCATCATCGGAGTGGGAGAAGGTGTCCGTCCTCGTTTCCTGCCTCTGTGGGAAAGCCCTGGAGTGGGCCAACGCAGTGTAGAACGAAGGAGGAGCCGCGTTGGAGGACTACAGGGAGTTTGCTCGCCTCTTTCGGGCAGTATTCCAGGCGGGTGAGCGACTGGTCCACCTGAGGCAGGGTACGAGGACCGCGCAGGACTTCGCGTTGGAGTTCTGGATGCTGGCATCGGGGTTCGGGTGGAACGAGCGGACCCTGATCTACCATTTCCGGTGCCATCTGCGGGAGGATGTCCGACGGGAGCTAGCCGGCCGGGACACCATGTTGTCCTTCGATAAACTGGTGGACATGGCCATTCGGTTGGACAACCTGCTGGCAGCCAGAGGACGTCCTGGTAGGAGTCTGCCCATTTCCACCCCGGAAGACTCGGACCTCAAGCCGATGGAGGTGGGTGGAGCCGCCGGCCGAGAGAGCGGAGGAGGACAGCGACAGTGCCACTCTGGTGGCACAAAGGGACAATCCACCACACGTCGTAGTCAACATTCTTTTGGGCCTGGAGGCGGCAGGCAGGACACTCACACATCACCCCAGGTATCGAACACCCACACTTGTTCAGAGCCCTCTGTTGCGCACTGTACCCTACCTATTCACTTTCCCGATCACATGGTAGTTCCCCAGTGTAAGGCGCTAGTCGATTCAGGTGCAGCTGGGAACATTATGGATACGGCATTCGCACGCCGTCAAGGCATTTCATTGGTTCCCCTCTCCATTCCACTTCCCCTCAGAGCAGTCGATAGTCGACCATTAGGATCCGGATTTGTTACGGAAGTGACTATACCAGTCACCATGATCACCCAAGAGAATCATTTTGAGCAGGTGATTTTTTCGATTATTGAATCTCCTCCTTTCCCTGTGGTATTAGGTATCCCTTGGTTAGCACTCCACAAACCCACCTTCTCATGGCCGCAGAGGGCTCTCACTGGGTGGTCGCGTGAGTGTCAGGGTAGGTGTCTAGATGTTTCCATTGGTGCAACCACGGTGGAAAGTCCAGATAGTACCTCCATTGTGCGCATTCCCCCCGAATACCGTGATCTGGCGCAAGCGTTCTCTAAAAGTTACCACCTCACCAGGCGGGGGATTGTGCGATAAACCTTAGGGTAGACGCTGTACCTCCCAGGAGTCATATATACCTCCTGTCACAGGCGGAAACGGTGGCTATGGAGACATATGTCACCGAGTCCCTGCATCAGGGGTATATATGTCCCTCCACCTCACCCGCCTCCTCGAGTTTATTCTTTGTGAAGAAGAAGGACGGAGGTCTGCGCCCGTGCATTGATTATCGACCACTGAACAGGGAGACGATAATATTTAGTTATCCTCTCCCTCTCATTCCTTCAGTGATTGAATCAATGCATGGGGCGCGCTTCTTCACCAAATTAGATCTCAGGAGTGCGTACAACCTGGTGCATATCCGAGAGGGAGATGAGTGGAAGACAGCAATCAGCACAACCACGGGGCATTATGAATACCTGGTGATGCCCTATGGTTTGATGAATGCTCCAACAGTTTTCCAGTCCTTTGTGAACGAGGTGTTTCGGGACATGCTTGGTCGTGGTGTAGTGCTCTACATCGATGACATCCTGGTGTATTCCGCTACGCACGCCGAGCATGTGTCCCTGGTTCGCAAGGTGCTGGCCCGACTGTTGGAAAATGAACTTTATGCTAAGGCAGAGAAGTGTATGTTTTTCCAGCAGTCCGTCTCCTTCCTTGGATACCGCATTTCCACCTCAGTTGTGGAGATGGAGGGAGATCACATTTCAGCCGTGTGTAATTGGCCAAATCCAACCACAGTTAAGGAGGTGCAGCGCTTCCTTGGCTTTGCCAGCTGCTATCTGAGGTTTATCCGGGGCTTTGGCAAGGTCGCAGCTCCCATTACCTCCCTGTTGAAGGGTGGGCCGTCCCGGCTCTGCTGGTCTGCAGAGGCTGACCTGGCCTTCAGCAAACTGCGGGGTCTGTTCACCTCAGCCCCAGTACTGGCCCACCCCGATTCATCACTACCGTTTGCAGTGGAGGTGGATGCGTCTGAGGTTGGGATAGGAGCTGTCGTGTCTCAACGCTCGGGTACGCCACCCAAGCTCCGCCCCTGTGCATTCTTCTCGAAGAAGCTCAGCCCAACGGAGCAGAACTACGGCGTTGGTGATCGGGAGCTGTTGGCTGTTGTCCGAGCCTTGACCGTGTGGAGGCATTGGCTCGAGGGGGCAAAACACCCTCTCCTCGTCTGGACGGACCACCGTAACCTGGAGTACATCCGGACACCTGGGAGCCAGAAATCATTCTGATTGAGAGGGGTTCAAATACTTATTTCCCTCATTAAAATGCAAATCAATTTATAACATTTTTGACATGGGTTTTTCAGGATTTTTTATTTATTTATTCTGTCTCTCACTGTTCATATCAACCTACCATTAAAATTATAGACTGATCATGTCTTTGTCAGTGGGCAAACATACAAAATCAGCAGGGGATTAAATACTTTTTTCCCTCACTGTATAACGGTCTATGGCAGTCTCTCAGCATACTTCAAAGCCAAGATGCACATTATTTCTATGTATGATTGTGGCAACTTGCAACCTAGCAACTTGCTTCATGATTCACCTATGATTAGAGACATCAGCAGCTCCCGTCAGACCAGGGACTTTTACAGTAGCCTTTATTGATATACAGTGCCTTGCAAAAGTATTCATCACCCTTGGCGTTTTCCTATTGTGTTGCATTACAACTGGTAAATTAAATGGATTTTTATTTGGATTTCATGTAATGGACATACACAAAATAGTCCAAATTGGTGAAGTGAAATGAAAAAAAATATTTTTAAAAATAACGGAAAATTGGTGCGTGCATATGTATTCACCCCCTTTGTTATGAAGCCCCTAAATAAGATCTGGTGCAACCAATTACATTCAGAAGTCACATAATTACTTAAATGAAGTCCACCTGTGTTCAATCGAAGTGTCACATGATCTGTCACATGATCTCAGTACATATACACCTGTTCTGAAAGGCCCCAGAGTCTGCAACACCAGTATGCAAGGGGCACCACCAAGCAAGCGGCATCATGAAGACCAAGGAGCTCTCCAAACAGGTCAGGGACACAGTTGTGGAGAAGTACAGATCAGGGTTGGGTTATTTAAAAAAAATCAGAAACTTTGAACATCCCACGGAGCACCATTAAATCCATTATTAAAAAATGGAAAGAATATGGCACCACAACAAACCTGCCAAGAGAGGACCGCCCACCAAAACTCACGGACCAGGCAAGGAGTGCATTAATCAGAGAGGCAACAAAGAGACCAAAGATAACCCTGAAGGAGCTGCAAAGCTCCACAGCGGAGATTGGAGAATCTGTCCATAGGACCACTTAAAGCCGTACACTCCACAGAGCTGGGCTTTACGGAAGAGTGGCCAGAAAAAAAGCCATTGCTTAATGAAAAAGAATAAGCGTTTGGTGTTTGCCAAAGGGCATGTGGGAGACTCCCCAAACATATGGAAACAGGTACTCTGGTCAGATGAGACTAAAATTGAGCTTTTTGGCCATCAAGGAAAACGCTATGTCTGGCGCAAACCCAACACCTCTCATCACACCGAGATGGTGGCAGCATCATGCTGTGGGGATGTTTTTCATCGGCAGGAACTGGGAAACTGGTCAGAATTGAAGGAATGATGGATGGCGCTAAATACAGGGAAATTCTTGAGGGAAACCTGTTTCAGTCTTCCGGAGATTTGAGACTGGGACGGAGGTTCACCTTCCAGCAGGACAATGACCCTAAGCATACTGCTAAAGCAACACTTTGCAGATGTAATTGCTGCAAAAGGTGTCTCTACAAAGTATTGACTTTGGGGGGGTGAATAGTTATGCATGCTCAAGTTTTCAGTTTTTTTGTCTTGTTTCTTGTTTGTTTCACAATAAAATATATGTTGCATCTTCAAAGTGGTAGGCATGTTGTGTAAATCAAATGATAAAACCCCCCAAAAAATCCATTTTAATTCCAGGTTGTAAGGCAACAAAGTAGGAAAAATGCCAAGGGGGTGAATACTTTCTCAACCACTGTATAAGCTACATGTCTTTCACACTGGAGAGCACTGTCTAGGTCATCTACAGATCCATCTGTATTATCTTCCTGTTGTTGTATAGGTCCAGGACAATGGCTGAGTTGAAGTGGTTATTTTGATGCTATCAGGAAGTCAAAAGAACGACTCTCAGTCCTGTCCGAAGAGAGTCATTTTTAGTTGGATATTTCGAGGGATACGGTATGTGCATCCTCAGACAATATACCGGTTGAGCTAGCACACATTTACCCTTACTAGATGCCTAGTCACTACTCTGCAAATGCAAATGCACTTCCGCGTTGTCGTGCTGTTTGTTTCGACTTGGCTACCTGCCAAACTTTTTGTTTTTTACTTTAATAACCGTTTAATCAAAACTCTGCATTTAACACATTTACCAACGTCTTAGTTTTATCCTTGCTCAACTTCAGGGTGCTGCCTGAGCGACTGGAAGGCCTCGTCGACCTCTCGGTGCGGGTAGACAATCGGCATCGTGAGTGGGCGCACGAGAGAAGCATGATGCAATGCGCGCCTCCACGTCCCCCTATCAGCCTGAAGGCTTTCCGTCGATTCAGGGTGGAGATGCCTCAGGAGGAGGCTATGCAACTGGGTGCGGTGCACTTTTCCAGGATGGAGAGGCAGAGGCGTCTGCACCAGGGACGTTGCCTGTACTGCGGCCAGACCGGTCACCATTGCGAATCATGCTCGGAGAAGCCGGGAAATGGGAGGGCTCGCTAGTATTGGGATGGGAACTGAAACCCCAACTCCAGAGACTCCCAGACGTTTCTCCCCGTCAGGGTTCAGTGGACTTTTTGGGGCCGCGGGAAACCTGATGGACGCGGGGCTGGCCCAACGGTGGAGCATTCCTCTCCAAGCCGGTTCCAGTCATGGGCCTGGAAGGCCGGCCGTTGGGGTCGGGCTTCATCACCCAGCGCACTGTTCCCGTGCGTGTCTGGGTGTTGGGGGGGGCTATAGGAGGATATCCAGTTTTTCATTGTGGACTCTACGGAGTGTCCCCTCGTCTTCGGTCACCCCTGGCTGGTCACCCACAAACCTTGGATAGACTTGTCCACGGGGCGGCTCATCCTGGAGGGAGGCGCCGCCCCCATCCTGTTCCAGTATCCACCGACCACTCATCAGCCCAAACCACCGTCCCAGACAATCTACCAGTCCTCACTTCTTCCCCAGGTTCCGCACTCTGAACCGCCTACCGCCCTAGCGGCGTTTGCCACAGACCTGGCAAGCGTTCCCCGGGAGAATTGGGATCTGGGGGAGGAGGCGTGCCAAGGGCCTACCTCTTCATAGGCCATACGACTGTGCTATCGATCTCCTGCCACACACAAGGGCGATTATTTTCCTTGTCCCGGCCGGAGATGCTGGCCATGAGGGTGTATATCGATGAGGCACTCGTCGAGGGTCACATCCGTCCCTCTACCTCACCCGAAGGCGCGGGCTTCTTCTTCGTGGGGAAAAAGGATGGTGGGCAGCGACCGTGCATTGATTACTGGGCGCTCAACGACCTCACGGTTAAGAACCACTACCCACTCCCCCTGGTGACGACGGCATTCGAGTCGTTGCAGGGAGCCTGGATCTTCACCAAGCTGGACTTATGTAATGCCTACAATCTTGTGAGGATTCGGGAGGGGGACGAGTGGAAGACGGCGGTTAACACACCCAGTGGGCATTACGAGTGCCAAGTCATGCCATTTGGTCTAGCCAACTCGCCTGCGGTGTTCCAGGCGTTGGTCAATGACGTGCTCCGGGACCTCCTCAAATACAGCTTGTTCGTGTATTTGGATGATATACTCATATTTTCGAAGGACATGAGTGAACAACAGCAGCACTTTCGGCAGGTCCTCCAACGCGTTCTCCGTCACCAGCTCTACGTCAAGGCGGAGAAGTGTGTGTTCCACACTGAGACAGTCTCCTTCCTGGGGTTCATCGTCACCCAGGGGGACCTACGGATGGACCCAGCCAAAGTCAGCGTGGTACTGGATTGGCCCCAGCCCTCATCCCTCAAGCAACTGCAATGATTTTTAGGGTTCGCTAATTTTTATAGGCGATTCATTCGCAATTTTAGCTCACTAGCCACTCCCCTGACAGCCCTCATCCAGACGAGCGTACGCTCCTTCGCCTGGACCCTGGAAGCGGGGAATGCATTTGATGCGCTGAAGCGGCACTTTACATCGGCCCCGGTCCTCGGGCATCCTGATCCATCGCTGCTGTTCATTTTGGAGGTGGATGCTTCAGATGTTGCGGTGGGAGCAATCCTTTCCCAGCAGTTCCTCACAGACGGTAAGGCTCACCCCTGGGCATTTTCCTCCAGTAGGCTGTCCCCGGCGGAGCGGAATTATGACGTGGGGAACCTTGAGCTGCTAGTGGTCAAGACATTGTCTGGAGGGGGCCGCCCATCAATTTGTTGTATTGACTGACCACAGGAATTTAGCCTACATTCAGTGGGCCAAGAGGCTCAACTCACGCCAGGCCAGGTGGGAGTTGTTCTTCACCATGGTCTGGTTCACCATCTCATAATTTCCGAAGAACACGATGCCTGACGCGCTCTCCCGGCAGTTCGACCTGGTGGACCTGGTGGAGAGGGATGACCCATTCTCCCCAACGCCCTGATTGTTGCCCCTGTTTCATGGGGAATCGATAGGCTGGTCAGAGCAGCGCTACAGCGGGAGCCCGATCCGGGTGGAGGTCCATCGGGGAAGATGTATGTACCCAAGGCTGCGCGCTCGCGACTGCTTTAGTGGGCGCACGCGTCCGACCTCACCAGCCATCCGGGGGTTGCCAAGACATTGGAGTTCCTGCGTATAAGGTTCTGGTGGTCATCAACTGAGGGGGATACGCATGCCTTCATGGCTCCTTGCCCGGTGTGCGCACGCACGAAGAGCTCTCGTCAGCCCACGGCAGGGCTGCTCCGACCCCTGCCTATCCCCAAGCGCCCCTGGTCCCACATCTCGCTGGATTTCATTTCCGCCCTACCCCCCTCTGATGGATACACAGTCATCCTGGTCATTGTGCACCGGTTCTCGAAGGCTGCCCACTTCATTCCCCTTCCCAAACTCCCGTCAGCCCGAGAGACGGCTAAGTTGGTGGTGCAGCGTGTTTTCCGGGTCCATGGCCTTCCCCAAGATGTGGTGTCGGATCGGGGCCCTCAGTTCACCTCCAGGTTCTGGAAGGCGTTCGCCACCTGCCTCGGCGCCTCCATCAGCTTGTCTTCCGGCTTCCATCCCCAGTCAAACGGGCAGATGGAGCGCGTCAACCAGGATCTGGAGGGGGTTCTGAGGTGCTACACCTCCAGCAACATGGAGTCAGCGACTGGCGTGGGCGGAGTACACCCACAACACCCTTCTCTGCTCATCTACCGGCCTGTCCCCCTTCCAGCGCCAATACGGGTACCAATCCCCCCTATTCCCCGAGCAAGAGGAGGAGGCACCGGTCCCGTCGGTCCAGGCCCACATAAGTCGCTGTCGCGGCACCTGGAGGCAGGTACGGGCGGCGCTTAAGCGGGCCTCGGTTAGGTCTCAACATCAGACCAACCGCAGGTGTCGCCTGGCTCCGGTCTTTCACCTGGGACAGAGGGTGTGGCTCTCCATGCAGGATCTTCCCCTCTGCGTGGAGTCCAGGATGCTGTCCCCCCGGTTCGTCGGGCCATTCAGAGTGGTCCGGCGAGTCAACTCAGTAGCCTCCCGCCTGCAACTTCCCCCCACCATGCGTGTTCATCCCACATTCCATGTGTCGCTTCTCAAGCCGTCGCCACCTGTCCCCTGGCTCCCCCTCCTTGTCCTGTTCCCCCGCTGCGCCTCGTCGGAGGGCAGCCAGCTTTTACTGTGGACCGGATCCTGGACTGCCGGCGGGAGGGAGGGGTCTCCAATTTCTGGTGGACTGGGAGGGTTATGGGCCGGAGGAGTGGTCCTGGGTGCCCAGGAGGTAACAACATTCCGTCGCCTCCACTCGGCAGCGCCGAAGTGAACGGCTGGGGCCAATCGTCGGTGGGGGGTGGGGGGCACTGTTACAGGAGTGGGTCACAGTTCCAGAGCAACCCACTAGGTGTCATCCTCCGACAATCTTAGGCACCTCCTCACTCACATTCGGGACTAATCATCTTCCTATTGGTGTCACCTGTGTCTATCTGATTCACCCGTGTATTTATGCCCTTGCTCAGTTTTCTCTGCTAGTTTCACTATGCCAAGCAGTACTAATCAGTGTCTGATCGCGGGACGTATGGACAGGTACGAGAAGTGTTCTCCCTGTTTATTTATTATTTCAGTCATAGTTAGTATTTCGTATTTTTGGCTGTCTGCCTGTTTTTTGGAGTCTTATTTGCTCCGCCTTTCTTTTTTGTGTAAAGTCCGTTATTTTGTATCCTGGCTTCGGGACCATCAGTAAAGTCCCTTGTTTCACCATCTCTGCCTACTGCCTACTGTCTAACCTGCACCGCACCTGGATCATACCTCACACCAACCCTTACAAAGTTGAGGAGACTAAATTGCTTGGAGTAACCCTGGATTGCAAATGGTCATGGTCAAAACATATTGATCCAACAGTAGCTAGGATGGGGAGAAGTCTGTCTATAATAAAGTGCTGCTCTGCATTCTTAACAGCACTATCAACAAGGCAGGTCCTACAGGCCCTAGTTTTGTCGCATCTGGACTACTGTTCAGTCGTGTGGTCAGGTGCCACAAACAGGGCAGCACGGCTGGCCCTTGGATGTACACAGAGAGCTAACATTAATAATATGCATGTCAATCTCTCCTGGCTCAAAGTGGAGGAGAGATTGACTTCATCACTACTTGTATTTGTGAGAGGTATTGACATGTTGAATGCACAGAGCTGTCTGTTTGAACTACTAACACACAGCTCGGACACCCATGCATACCCCACAAGACATGCCACCAGAGGTCACTTCACAGTCCCCAAGTCAAGAACAGACTATGGGAGGCGCACAGTACTACATAGAGCCAAGACTACATGGAACTCTATTCCACATCAAGTAACTCATGCCAGCAGTAAAATTAGATTTAAAAAACAGTTAAAAATACACCTTATGGAACAGCGGGGACTGTGAAGCAGCACAAACATAGACGCATGCATACAAACACACAATAACATACGCACTATACACATGTACACATGGATTTTGTGTTATAGATATGTGGTAGTAGAGTAGAGGCCTGAGGGCACACACTTAATATGTTGTAAAATATGTTATGATTGTATTGTAATGTTTTTAAAATGTATAACTGCCTTAATTTTGCCTTGGCAGCAGCTAATGGGGATCCATAATAAATACAAATACAAATACCCAGGGCAGAATGCCATACATACACACCAATATGCAAGTGGGCAGCCCCTGGTTATCAGGTAATGAGTCTCTCTGTCAGCTCTTCACAGACCAGTCACATGTCCATTAAGCAGAAAGGATCCCATTACTGCTCTCGACAGCCTCCCTTTCACGATCAACACACTAAATTACTTACAACACCTGACTCACCAATGGTAATTGTTCCTCTCATCCTATCCCTTGTCTCTCTCCTTCTCGATCTCGGTTTTTCTTCTGCGTCTCTTCCTCCACCTTCTGTACATGTCACGTTCGTTTATAGACGGGATGAACCAAGGCGCAGCGTGATATGCGTACATGTTTACTAAATATTAAACACAACGACAAAATAACAAACAAAACTAAACGTGAAGTCCAAGGCAGCACAACACAACATACCTTAACTGGAACAAGATCCCACAACCCACTAGTGCCAATAGGCTGCCTAAGTATGGACCCCAATCAGAGACAACGAGCTACAGCTGCCTCTGATTGGGAACCACACCGGCCAACATAGATCTAGACGATCTAGATCTAAACCTAGAAAAAACAACATAGAACATACCACACAGAAAATATACACCCTGACTCAACAAATACGAGTCCCCAGAGTCAGGGTGTGACAGCACCCCCCCCATCCCCAGAGGTGCGGACTCCGACAGCACAACATAAACATAACAGGGTAGGGGCCGGGCGGATCCGGCTCAGGGCGTGACGACCACTTACTCTCCGCCTCCCTGTTGCACCCCTGGTCTGGTCTGGACCTCGGCACGCTGCTTCCCCTCTCCTTCCTCCCACGAAGTACCAAGCCCTGTCTGGACCCTGGTGTGTGAGACCCCGAACCTGGAGAGGGGCTGACGTCTGGGTCTGGACTGGAGCCACTGACCGGAGCTGGACCGGGCACCGGTGGAGCGGACTACACAGGCTCCGGACTGGAGCCGCTGACCGGAGCTGGACTGGGCACCGGTGGAGTGGACTGCTCTGGCTCCGGAGTGGAGCCGCTGACCGGATCTGGACTGGATCCCGGTGGAGTGGACTGCTCTGGCTCCGGAGTGGAGCAGCTGACCGGAGCTGGATCAGGCACCGGTGGAGCGGACTGCTCTGGCTCCGGAGTGGAGCCGCTGACCGGAGCTGGACTGCACCCTGGTGAAGCGGATTGCTCTGGCTCCGGAGTGGAGCAGCTGACCGGAGCTGAACTGGGCACCGGTGGAGTGGACTGCTCTGGCTCCGGAGTGGAGCAGCTGACCGGTGCCGGACCAGGTACCGGTGGAACAGGCACGGGCCGTGCCGGACTGGACACACGCACCACTGGCTTGGTGCGAGGGGCAGGAACAGGCCGGGCCGGGCTGGCGACGCGCACCACTGGCTTGGTGCGAGGGGCAGGAACAGGCCGGAGTCCAGCTCCGGTCAGGAACAGGCCGGACCTGGCTGGCGACGCACACCACTGGCTTGGTGCGAGGGGCAGGAACAGGCCGGGCCGGGCTGGCGACGCGCACCACTGGCTTGGTGCGAGGAGCAGGAACGGGCCGGACCGGACTGCGAAGGCGGACTGGAGGTCTGGAGCGGAGAGCTGGCACAAACCGTCCTGGCTGGCTACCCACTTTCGCACTAAACGTGCGGGGCGCTGGCACAGGACTCACTGGGCTGTGCACGCGTACTGGCGATACAGCTCGTAGAACCGGCGCAGGATATGCGGGACCGAGGAGGCGTACTGGAGACCAGGAGCGTTGAGCCGGCACACCCCGTCCTGGCTGGATGCCCATCTTCGCACGGCACGTGCGTGGTGCTAGCACAGGACGTACAGGACTGTGCCGGCACACTGGCGACACAGTACGTAGCTCCGCATAACACGGAGCCTGCCCAGTCACACGCCTCCTCGTGTGAGTACGGGGAGTTGGCTCTGCTCTAACGCTAGGCTCCGCCAACCACCCTTTTAGCCCCCCCAACATTTTCTTGGGGCTGTCTCTCGGGCTTCCTCCGTCGGCACTCCTCTTCCCGTGAGGACTCCTCCGGGAGCCCCCACGAGTTAGGGAACAGAACCTCGTCGTCGTCGTCATCCTCCGACTCCTCAGTATAATACTGTTCCCACTCCTCTTCCCATGGTCGTAGGGACCCAATCTGAAAACCGACCGGGTGCAGTGGTCGGGGCTCTTCTCTCTCGCTCCCCGACCACCCCTTTATCCCCCCCCAAAAAAATTTATTGGGGCTGTCTCTCGGGCTTCCTCCTCGACCGGCGTCCTCTGCGTTGCCGTTGCTCCTCTCCTGCCTGGGTATCTACCTTCGCCCATGGCCCTTTCCCCGCGAATATCTCTTCCCATGAACACAATTTGCCCACCTGGGACATGAACTATTCGCTCCTCCTGGGCACGCTGCTTGGTCCTCGTTTGGTGGGATCTTCTGTCACGTTCGTTTATAGACGTGACGGACCAAGGCGCAGCGATATATGCGTACATGTTTATTAAATATTAAACACAACGACGAAATAACAAACAAAACGAAACGTGAAGTCCAAGGCAGCACAACACAACATACCTTAACTGGAACAAGATCCCACAACCCACTAGTGCCAATAAGCTGCCTAAGTATGGTCCCCAATCAGAGACAACGAGCGACAGCTGCCTCTGATTGGGAACCACACCGGCCAACATAGATCTAGATGATCTAGATCTAAACCTAGAAAATACAACATAGAACATACCACACAGAAAATACACACCCTGACTCAACAAATACGAGTCCCCAGAGTCAGGGCGTGACAGTACAGTACCACTTTAAGCAAAAAAAGAGAGAGAGAGAGCATTGACATCTGCTGTGAGAGTCCTTGATTAGTAATTTACCATCATGAATATAGAGCAGCAGTGGAATCAGACAAAACAAAAGCCACCAAAACGTTTGTCGTTTGCCCTCTTTATAATCCCATTGTTTTGTTCTGTACATTGTACTATTCTGTAGCATTGTTTACCACTGCTTCCATACTGCAGACTGCCACAAAACACAAGCACATGAACCTTTAATTGTAGACGACACATTTCTGAGCTAAACTGTTCTGTTTCACTGAGTTGCCCAAAAATAATGTATTCCTGAAACTTTCAACAAAAAAGGGAAGCAAAATTGTTGCAGTGCAACAGTACGGTATGCAAGGGTATAAATTATACTCATGTTTTCTTGTCCATTTCTTAACTACTACTCTACTTCTTGGATGCTTCTTCATTGTTTCAAGCCTTCTCTTCCTGGTCTGTGGTACTATGTTGGATCTAGACAGCGGAGGTTAACAGTATGGGCCATTTGATCTAGTGGTATGCTACTAGCTGTAGCTGGGTCAGAGAGAGGCAGTTTTTGGGCCTAGGGCAGATAGAGGTGGTGGCTCATCTCTGGGTTATGTTAATTTAAACACAAGGGGCTGCCTGGAGCCTGTCCACTCTAAGGACTCTGTCTTGACCCATGTCTCACTCATTTCTCTGTCTTTCGTTCACTCTCTCTGTCGCTTTCTCTCTCTCTCACTCTCTCGTATCTTGTCTCGCGTCTCTCATCTAGCTCTCCTTTTCCTTTCTTTCCCTGTCACTAAGCAAAATCAGATGCCTTTACACAGTACATGAGTTAGAGACACAGTGAGTACCAGACTGTACTGTATCATCATTACTTATCAGTGGAGGCTGCTGAGGGGAGGACGGCTCATATAAATGGCTGGAACAGAGCGAATGGAATGGCAATTAACCATGTGTTTGAGGTATTTGATACCATTCCACTTTTTCCGCTACAGCCATTACCACGAGCTCGTTGTCCCCAACCTCATGTGTTACTTATACATTATGTCATATGAATAGAGCGTCCCAGGGTACGGTTCTTGAATGCATGTATGACAAGAAGCATTCAGTGGCGTCATCACTTATTTATTGTCATTTCGGATGCTTCTGTGTTTCTCTTCCTTGGATACTCCATGTTTTCAGAAATCCACTGCTGTTCGTGAGACAACAGCGTCACCTGTGGGTGTATAAGTGATCCACACTCTCACATTCCATAAACTAATTTAAAATCAATGGTACTGACCTGTCATCATCATAAACAACATACACACACGTACACACAAACATGCACGCTAACACGCATGCACGCACGCACGCATGCATGCACACACACACATACATTCACACACACGCACAGAGACACGCACAGAGACACGCACAGAGACACGCACAGAGACACACACACACAAACACACTGTTTTTACACACTCTTCTTAATCAGGTCATCCTGTTAGACATTCAACAAATACAGTGGGGGAAAAAAGTATTTAGTCAGCCACCAATTGTGCAAGTTCTCCCACTTAAAAAGATGAGAGAGGCCTGTAATTTTCATCATAGGTAAGCGTCAACTATGACAGACAAATTGAGAAAAAATAATCCAGAAAATCACATTGTAGGATTTTTAATGAATTTATTTGCAAATTATGGTGGAAAATAAGTATTTGGTCACCTACAAACAAGCAAGATTTCTGGCTCTCACAGACCTGTAACTTCTTCTTTAAGAGGCTCCTCTGTCCTCCACTCGTTACCTCTATTAATGGCACCTGCTTGAACTTGTTATCAGTATAAAAGACACCTGTCCACAACCTCAAACAGTCACACTCCAAACTCCACTGTGGCCAAGACCAAAGAGCTGTCAAAGGACATCAGAAACAAAATTGTAGACCTGCACCAGGCTGAGAAGACTGAATATGCAATAGGTAAGCAGCTTGGTTTGAAGAAATCAACTGTGGGAGCAATTATTAGGAAATGGAAGACCACTGATAATCTCCCTCGATCTGGGGCTCCACGCAAGATCTCACCCCGTGGGGTCAAAATGATCACAAGAACGGTGAGCAAAAATCCCAGAACCACACAGGGGGACCTAGTGAATGACCTGCAGAGAGCTGGGACCAAAGTAACAAAGACTACCATCAGTAACACACTACGCCGCCAGGGACTCAAATCCTGCAGTGCCAGACGTGTCCCCCTGCTTAAGCCAGTACATGTCCAGGCCCGTCTGAAGTTTGCTAGAGTGCATTTGGATGATCCAGAAGAGGATTGGGAGAATGTCAGATGAAACCAAAATAGAACTTTTTGGTAAAAACTCAACTCGTCGTGTTTGGAGGACAAAGAATGCTGAGTTGCATCCAAAGAACACCAAACCTACTGTGAAGCATGGGGGTGGAAACATCATGCTTTGGGGCTGTTTTTCTGCAAAGGGACCAGGACCACTGATCCGTGTAAAGGAAAAAATGAATGGGGCCATGTATCGTGAGATTTTGAGTGAAAACCTTCTTCCATCAGCAATGGCATTGAAGATGAAACGTGGCTGGGTCATTCAGCATGACAATGATCCCAAACACACCGCCCGGGCAACGAAGGAGTGGCTTCGTAAGAAGCATTTCAAGGTCCTGGAGTGGCCTAGCCAGTCTCCAGATCTCAACCCCATAGAAAATCTTTGGAGGGAGTTGAAAGTCTGTGTTGCCCAGCGACAGCCCCAAAACATCACTGCTCTAGAGGAGATCTGCATGGAGGAATGGGCCAAAATACCAACAACAGTGTGTGAAAGACTTACTGAAAACGTTTGACCTGTGTCATTGCCAACAAAGGGTATATAACAAAGTATTGAGAAACTTTTGTTATTGACCAAATACTTATTTTCCACCATAATTTGCAAATAAATTCATTAAAAATCCTACAATGTGATTTTCTGGATTTCTTTTTCTCATTTTGTCTGTCATAGTTGACGTGTACCTATGATGAAAATTACAGGCCTCTCTCATCTTTTTAAGTGGGAGAACTTGCACAATTGGTGGCTGACTAAATACTTTTTTCCCCCACTGTATACGAGCTCACTTTCCACCAAAAAAAGGGGAAGGATTCGGAATAATTCACTCTTCTCTTGTGCTGCTCATCAGGGGCGCAACTTTCACTGGGGACGTGGGGGACATGATCCCCCCCCCCCCCCACATTCTGAAATTACATTTTTGTCCCCCCCAGTTTTATCATTGTACTGTGATACGCAGCAGTGGTGTGCTTTAGGACCATGCTGATGCCTCAGAGTGGTCGGGTAGGCTGTTTTCCAGCTTCAGCAGGCTGGATTTAGGACCCCACAGACACCACAGAGCAAGCAGACAGGCTGTGTGAAGGCAAAGCTTCTGAAAGTCTGGAGTAAGAACCAGCATGGGAGATGAAGAAAGGCAGCTGCTGTCTGTGTGTGTTGCACTTTTTCTCTTAGTTGTAAAAGCAAGCAGAGCAGAAACTGGCTACACTTTAGTTGACTAGCTGGCAAGGTAACTGCTGTTTGACAGGAAAAAAAAGGTTTTATTCCCAGTGCTGAGCTATTAGTGTAACTGACAATTTACGTAAGCTAATGTTTCATCCGCTCTCGACTGAAGTGAATGAACTACTAGCAGCTAGTTAGCTAGCTAGTAGCTACCACAGCCAGTTCAGCTCTAGCTAGCCTCTAGCTAGCTATCTGTCAGGTAGCAGTATCTAACAGCTGTTGTGGGTATGTTTTTTGTAGCCTTTGTTTTGTCCCGTTTCAACAGAAGTAAATGTGATGATGTACCATTTTATCTTTAGCAAGAGCTGGCCAAAAGTTGGCTAATGTTAGCTAGCTCACTATCTTTTAAAATTTTTCTCAATCACACTAAACCTGAATCAAACGATAAAACCAGTGGCCAAACTATTGAAGACCAATATTCTGACATGTTTTAGTCAGTATAGCAATGTGACGTTATTGATCTGTCAGTTACCCTAGCTAATTCCCTACTTTTCACAATGGCACGGTATGAACAGCTCTACAGGCTTCACTGTCACGGTGCACAGTCAGTACACAACATTATGCTCATCATGTCTTAGCAGGATCAGATAGCCAGAGAAGACCAGTCTACGGAGCTCAGGTGAATTTTGCAGTATATTAACAATATTAGTGAATGATACAAAGTTCCATCTTGAGTTGATGGGTAGGATCTGGGAATAATGGTCATTTCAAATATTGAACCCTTGATTCTATTCTTGGATAATATATAATTGTACACCAAGGTAATTCTTTGTCATGCCTCATCTGAGCAGGATCAGATGGTGACAGGGGTCTCATCAGGGTCAGGCAGCCAGGGAAGACCAGTCTGTATTTGTATTTGTATTTATTACGGATCCCCATTAGCGGCTGCCAAGGCAGCAGCTACTCTTCCAACCACAATTTACATACAAGAAAACAATACATAACACAACACCTTATTACACACTACTCCACCATAACATATTTACAATATAAAATCAATAATACAGCAAAATAACAATATTAAAATGTGTGTGTGTAGAGTGCGTGTGTTAGCATGTGTTTACGAATGCTGTGTGTGTGCCTGTGTGTGTGCCTGTGTGTGTGTGTGTCTCTTCACAGCCCGTACTGTTCCATAAAGTGTAGTTTTATCTGTTTTTTAAATCTGATTTTACTGCTTGACTGGGTTACATGATGTGGAATAGAGTTCAATGTAGTCATGGCTCTATGTAGTACTGTGTGTTTCCCGTAGTCTGTTCTGGACTTGGGGACTGTGAAGAGACCTCTGGTGGCATGTCTCGTGGGGTATGCATGGGTGTCCGAGCTGTGTGCCAGCATTCCAAACAGACAGCTCGGTACATTCAGCTTGTCTACACCTCTTAAAAAAACAAGCAGTGATGAAGTCAATCTCTCTTCGACTCTAAGCCAGGAGAGACTAACATGCATGTCATTAATGTTAGCTCTCCATGTACTTTTAAGGGCCAGCCATGCTGCCCTGTTCTGAGCCAAATGTAATTTTCCCAAGTCCCTCCTTGTGGCACCTGACCACACTACTGAACAGTAGTCTAGATGCGACAAAAGTAGCGCCTGTAGGACCTGCCTTGTTGATAGTGTTGTTAAGAAGGCAGAGCAGCGCTTAATTATGGATATACTTCTCGCCATCTTAGCTACTGTTGTATCAATATGCTTTGACCATGACAGTTTACAATCCAGGGTTACTCCAAGCAGTTTAGTCACCTCAACTTGCTAAATTTCCACATTATTCATTACAATATGTAGTTGTTTAGGGTTTAGTGAATGATTTGACCCAAATACAATGCTTTTAGTTTTGGAAATCTTTAGGACTAACTTATTCCTTGCCACCCATTCCGAAACTAACTGCAACTCTTTATTAAATGTTGCAGTTATTTCAGTTGCTGTAGCAGCTGACTTGTATAGTGTTGAGTCATCCGCATACATAGACACACTGGCTTTACTCAAAGCCAGTGGCATGTCGTTAGCAAAGATGGAAAAAAGTAAGGGGCCTAAACAGCTGCCCTGGGGAATTCCTGATTCTACCTGGATTATATTGGAGAGGCTTCCATTAAAGAACACTCTCTGTGTTTTGTTAGACAGGTAACTCTTTATCCACAATATAGCAGGGGGTGTAAAGCCATAACACATACGTTTTTCCAGCAACAGACTATGATCGATAATGTAAAAAGCTGCACTGAAGTCTAACAAAACAGCCCCCACAATCTTTTTGTCATCAATTTCTCTCAGCCTGTTACGAACCCCGTGGCTTTTAAACGTCTAGGGTGACGGACATGAGACCCGTAACATAAATTCATGCAAATTATAAGTGTAGTATGGAACAGTGAGAACAAATAGGACACAACTACCATGAACTACCGTCAAACACACATGGTTTATTTCAGAACACACGGTAAGGGTTTGGGAAAAAGGGCTGAGCAGGACCCAAGAAATGAAACAATAGTGTAAAACCCCTAAACTGATCTAGCCTGCCTAAAGAACCGCTAGGCTACTGCTAGTCATACAAAAGTACAGTGGGTGGTCCGCTCAGGTCTAACTAGTGTTTTTAGACAGATTTCTTCCCTACGGGTAATGTACGCCCAAGGGCAACTAGCTTAAACTCCCCTTTTCCCAGAAACACACAAAGCTACAAAACAGGGTAATCAGCAATAAAGTAGGTACACAATACACAGGACACAACAGTATCCACACTCACATAAAGAAATGTATTCTAACAAAGTTACCAATAGGGTAACCAACAACTTAGTGAGTACACATCACACAGGACACCACCGTGTCCATACTCACATATGGCAAAAATCTCTCTCTCTCAACAAACACAAGACTGGTTTTTATATAATGGAATGTGTGATTTAACAAACGAGTAACAGGTGGTGCAATGCACAGGAATGTTCACTGATTGGTCCAATCAGCAGACACCTCCACGACCACCAATCAGGAACATACAGGACACCTGTGATTAGGGCAGAAGGAGAGAAACACACAAGAACACAGGATACCTGTATCCGTAACACTCCCACCCTTAAAAGAGCAAACCACCATGGTTTGCGACACACGTACTATCACAACACCCAAATTCACAAATCATCCTATCGGGATAACAAAAAAAAACCTAGATCATCAAACACGAGACAAAGCATCTGCCAACACATTATCCAACCCCTTTTCGCAGAGGAATTGCCTCTGGGTACCTGGTGGCCACACACATAATTGTCAACATAAACTGGTTACCAGATTTTGTTTTTGGTAATGGTCCAACACAATCAACCATCACATGCTCGAATGGTTCACCTATGGCCGGTATGGGACAAAGAGGCGCGGGGAAAATAACCTGGTTCGGTTTCCCAACTACTTGACAGGTGTGGCAAGTCCGACAGAACTGAGCCACATCTTGTTTTAAGCCAGGCCAAAAGAAATGTCGCAAAACTCGATCATAAGTCTTGGTGACTCCCAGATGTCCGGACCACTGGTGATCATGAGCGAGGGATAAAACATTTTGTCGAAAGGCTGTAGGAATCACTATTTGGTAAACAGCATTCCAATCTCCGCCAGCGTCAACATGGGATGTCCATTTACGCATGAGGAGATTACCATCAATGAAGTATGCCATGTTTTTCTTCTTTAGCTCCTCCTCTGAGACAATACCAGAAAAACATTTAGCCAGGCTAATGTCAACCTGTTGGTTAGCGATCAGCTGCTCACTAGTAACTGGTAACTGTATTGCCTCCGCAACAAGTTCCACATCCTTCTTCCTTTCTCTGGGCTGTTGGTCAGACTGCACCAGCTTACCAGAGGTAGCACCCGAACTATCCTCTGGGTCACACTCTCTGAATAGAATCGTGTCTGACAAATCTATCACTTCACCCACTTGTCGTGCTTGAGCACGTGTGACAGCACAAGCGGGGAACACATCTGGATAACCCTGTGCCAGCTCCTCAGAGAGAGACTGGTCACTTTTATCCAATACCTCCAATATGGGTATTACCTTTCCTCCGGCAATATCGTTGCCCATTATAAATGTCACCCCTTTTACTGGCAACATAGGACGTACGCCAACTCTGAACAATCCACTGACTAACTCAGAGTGTACGTTCACAAAGTGCAATGGCACTGGGACGAAACCCATTTCAATTCCTTGTACTAACACACTGGAACCACAATATGTATTATTAGACAAGGGCAACACATCAGCTAGTATGAACGACTGCGCCGCACCAGTATCTCTGAGGATTCTAACTGGACGCTGAGACGCTTCGTCATCCGATATAGAAACAAACCCCTCAAAAATAAACGGTTCATAACTGTGATCTAGGACAGGGACTTTCAAACCACATTCACTATGAGGCTTCTGTCTTGATTCCGGCCTTACAACCGTACGAATCAGCCCAACACCCGTTGGCGGCCTGGTGTGCCGAGGCATCCCCGGTTTGCGTTTAAGCAAAAAGCAATCACTAACCAAATGTCCCACCTTATGACAATAGAAACAGTGACGCACATCTTTTGGGCGTGCTGGATGTACTGCTGGTCGACTAGGACTAGAAGTTAGCAACTCCGCAGCCCTGCTCTCCGTACGAGCCGAAAACACGCTCTTATGTGTCAACACAAACTCGTCTGCCAATACAGACGCTTCCGACAGTGAGGATACTTTCTGTTCGTTCAGATAAACTACAATGCGTCCGGTAAGCAATTTTTAAACTCTTCTAACAAGATTAACTCCCGTAGAGAGTTAAAATCAGTTACCTTACTTGCACTGTGCCATTTGTCAAACAGATTTCCTTTGTCTCTAGCAAACTCCACATAAGTCTGAGTAGGAGACTTTTTATGAGACCTAAATCTCTGTCGATATGCCTCAGGAACAAGCTCATAGGCACGAAGAACAGTAGCTTTGACCACTTCATAATTCAAACTGTCTTCAAGAGGTAGCGCTGCCAGAACCTCTTGGGCTTTACCTGTCAGTTTACACTGAAGTAATAGGCACCATACCTCTTCGGGCCATTTCAATGCTACCGCTATACGTTCAAACACACTGAAATAGGAATCAACCTCTGACTCCCTAAACACAGGTACCAAGGTGATCTGTCTACTAATATCAAACGTAGCAGATGACACAACTGGTGAGGATGGCTCACTAGCAGGCATAGTATTAGCAGAGACTAACCTCGCTGTTTCTGCCTCTAGTTCCATTCTACGCATCTCCAGTTCTTGATCAAGCCTACGCATCTCCAGTTCCATCTTACGCGTCTCCTGTTCTGCCTCTAGCTTACGCGTCTCCTGTTCTGCCTCTAGCTTACGCATCTCCAGCTTGTCTTGCCTGATTTGTGCCCGCTCTTCCGCCTCCATTTGGAGCCGCGTCGAGCGGACATCGATCCTGGCATCACTGTCAGTCAGTGGGGAGAGTGGGTCATAACGGGGCAATGTGGCTGGAGCCTTAGCCTCGTCCTCAGACACTGATGGGCTTACAGAAACAGCAACCACATCCCCTACATGAGAAGCAGACTCAGGCGGCGGTAACACAAGCACTCGCTCGCTCAATAATATTTCTAACACTACTTCCCTAACTTCTGCTTTCACTAAACCCCTCGGTATGGGTAAAGAAAAGTGGTCAGCCAAAGCCTGTAGATCCACTCTACGGCAATTCTCAAAAACCCCCCACGTAGGGTTTTCCAAAAATGCCCCTAACTCAAAAGTAGCCATCCTACTAGCAACACGAGCCGTCAACTACTGAACACACAAAAAAAACAGGTAGTACAGCTGCCAAGCTCAACACTGAACCAGACACTTACTAATTTACATGAGTAGCATGGGATAGATCCCAGACGAGCCCCCACTTTATGTTACGAACCCCGTGGCTTTTAAACGTCTAGGGTGACGGACATGAGACCCGTAACATAAATTCATGCAAATTATAAGTGTAGTATGGAACAGTGAGAACAAATAGGACACAACTACCATGAACTACCGTCAAACACACATGGTTTATTTCAGAACACACGGTAAGGGTTTGGGAAAAAGGGCTGAGCAGGACCCAAGAAATGAAACAATAGTGTAAAACCCCCTAAACTGATCTAGCCTGCCTAAAGAACCGCTAGGCTACTGCTAGTCATACAAAAGTACAGTGGGTGGTCCGCTCAGGTCTAACTAGTGTTTTTAGACAGATTTCTTCCTACGGGTAATGTACGCCCAAGGGCAACTAGCTTAAACTCCCCTTTTCCCAGAAACACACAAAGCTACAAAACAGGGTAATCAGCAATAAAGTAGGTACACAATACACAGGACACAACAGTATCCACACTCACATAAAGAAATGTATTCTAACAAAGTTACCAATAGGGTAACCAACAACTTAGTGAGTACACATCACACAGGACACCACCGTGTCCATACTCACATATGGCAAAAATCTCTCTCTCTCAACAAACACAAGACTGGTTTTTATATAATGGAATGTGTGATTTAACAAACGAGTAACAGGTGGTGCAATGCACAGGAATGTTCACTGATTGGTCCAATCAGCAGACACCTCCACGACCACCAATCAGGAACATACAGGACACCTGTGATTAGGGCAGAAGGAGAGAAACACACAAGAACACAGGATACCTGTATCCGTAACACAGCCAATCATCAGTCATTTGTGTAAGTGCTGTGATTGTTGAATATCCTTCTCTATAAGCATGCTGAAAGTTTGTTGTCAATTTGTTTGCTGTAAAATAGCATTGTATCTGGTCAAACACTATTTTTTCCAATAGTTTACCAAGGGTTGGTAACAGGCTAATTGGTTGGCTATTTGAGCCAGTAAAGGGGGCTTTACTATGCTTGGGTAGCGGAATGACTTGCTTCCCTTCAAGCCTGGGGGCACACACATTCTAGTAGGCTTAAATTGAAAATATGGCAAATAGGAGTGGCAATATCGTCTGCTATTATCCTCAGTAATTTCCCCCCCAAGTTGTCAGACCCCAGTGGCTTGTCATTGTTTACAGACAACAATACTTTTTTCACCTCTTCCACAATCACTTTACGGAATTCAAAATTACAATGCTTGTCTTTCATAATTTGGTCAGATATACTTGGATGTGCAGTGTCAGCTATTGTTGCTGGCATTTCATGTCTAAGTGTGCTAATTTTGCCAATTAAAAAAGTATTAAAGTAGTTGGCAATATCAGTTGGTTTTGTGAGGAATGAGCCATCTGATTCAATGAATGATTGAGCTGAGTTTGCCTTTTTTCCCCAACATTTCATTTAAGGTGCTCCAAAGCTTTTTACTATCATTCTTTATGTCATTTATCCTTGTTTCATAGTGTTGTTTCTTCTTCTTTTTATTCAGTTTAGTCACATGATTTCTCAATTTGCAATATGTTTGCCAATTGGTTGTGCAGCCAGACTTATTTGCCTTTCCTTTTGCCTCATCCCTCTCAACCATACAATTTTTCAATTCCTCATCAATCCACAGGGATTTAACAGTTTTTACAGTCATTTTCTTAATGGGTGCATGCTTAATAGTAACTGGAATAATCAATTTCATAAATGCGTCAAGTGCAGTGTCTGTCTGCTCCTTATTACACACCACGGACCAACATATATTCTTTACATCAACAACATAGGAATCACTACAAATACACAATATTAGGCCCAGCCTTTGGAACTTTGGTTTTCCTAGATATGGCTACTATATTGTGATCACTATATCCAATGGATTTGTGATGATATGTGATTGCGCAGAGGTGAATTTTATTCTCTCTGTGCAGCAAACACTGGACAAGCAGAAGCTTCAAAGATTGAAACAATTTTAAGGCAGTTTGACAAACCTCTAAAGTTGATCGACAAACTCTATCAAGGGTTGATAGCGGCTTTTCCCAATTACACAAAATATGTAAAACAAAAATGTGAGCAAGACCTGGGAGACGCTATTAATGATGATGAATGGATACAGATATGTTAGAATGCCCAGTCATGTTCATATAATCTCAGACATAAATTACTGCAGTTTAAGACCATCCATAGAACCTACTATATGCCAGTGAAACTGAATATCATGCACTCAGAAATATAATTATTCTGCTGGAGGTGTAAAACACAAAAGGGGACATAATATGTGCATATGTTATGGTCTTGTGAAGGCTGGCTGAATTCTGGCAAAGATTATATTATTTTATCTCAGCATGTCTACAGATTCTCCCTGTTTTTGTTTGCTTGAAAATGTTGATGCTGGAGACTGTTATGAGTATAAACTGTGTAACCTAGCATTTATAGCAGCTAAGAAATGCATTGCCATTAATTGGAAGGTTGGTTATCCTCCCACAATGGATGGCAGAAATGTCAAGTTATGTATCACTAGATTTGATTTATTACAAGATTAAGGGTCTACTGTGCAACTTTCATAAGGTCTGGATACCTTATATGGAATACTGTATGACAAAAGGGGTCTGTATTGAAAACATGCCCACGTCAGGGGAGATACCTATTAAGGCAATCCCTAGCTGCTGGGCTGCTCAGTCCTGGCCCTGGGGGTCTGCCGTACTGTTGGTTGTCCCTCTGGCCTTGGCCTAGCACACCTGAAACCAATAATGAATGTTTTACTAAGATCCTAAGTCTGAGTCAGGTGTGTTGGGTTGGGGTGCTGCAGGGCCGTGGACCCATAGGGGCAGGACGGGGTGACCCAGCTATATTGTGTGCAAGTAAAAAGAGCTCTTCAGTACAATTAGGCCTATAATATGGATGATGTACTGTTTCTTTGTGTTAATGTGTAGGTGTATGTGTGTTTTTATTAAACTTTTGTTTTCCAAAGGAAATTGTGTTGGGGGGAGAGTGGATTTATTGACTAGACTGGTGGGGGTCAGGCGTCCAGGTGGCTCGGGCTGGCTGAAATTTGATATAGAGGATGTCTTAGTAAAGACAATCAAAAGTTAAGTCTCTTTGTACTATACTTGTAAGAGTTGTTAGGCTATTGGTTAAAGATAAACACAATATTGATTACTTAATTATCATTGATCTTGTTCAGTCTATATTTAATAATGATCTCTTGCCTAGCTTGATGACTGTCTGCATTTTTGCTTACTTTTTGTTGTTCTAACTAGAGATGGCTAGAAGGGCCATGGGTCATTTTAGATTGGGAAGAAATGCCGTAAATTAGCTTTAGATGCCCCCAAAAATTGGAGGATCCCCAGACCCCCCGCCAAGTTATGCCCCCACACACACACACACACACCTCTAAAACCAATGTTACGCCCCTGCTGCTCATTACTGTAATTACAGTACAAGGCCATTGTTCTCTCTCGTTCTCTGGGAGGGAGAACACGTAAAATTACAATTTAGCCAGATAAATCGTAATTTGTAGCTGTAAATTACGCTAATAAAATGGTTTGTCTTTTTCCCCCGTGGATCATATGCTAATCAAAATTTGAAGTATTACAGATGACACTAACAGGCGTGATAAGCAGCTAATGAACAAGGTAGAGCAGAAGAGGAGAGGAGGATGGGGGGATTTGACGACTTTAATAGGCGTACGCCATTTAATGTGTTCTGTGCTCATTAGAGCGTTGCAGCACGGTGGCAGCTCCTGTACCCACTCCTACACTCCTGTCTCGCCCAGCCAGACTGACAGCTATCTTGTCCCCTGTCAAAGTGATGGCCATAACCACTGACTGGAATAAGTTATTAGGGGCTTCAGAGAGGGCATTGAGGGTGTATTACTGTCCCCTTAGGCCTGATATATATAATTAAATACTGTAGAAATGTAGCACTCTAGACTTTCATATAGGACTTTGTGAATCTATTTAAAAATCTAAAAGAATGAAGTGAAAGAAGTAGAATGTACAGTATATCACTCCACTTTTCACTGCTTTTGTAGGCCAACTCACACAGCCTGCACAGAGTTGATATAAAATACTTTAATCTCTCCTTCTCTGTCTCCTCTCTCTCCCTTTCCCCCCAATGGACCTCTGTATCATCCACAGACACCCATCCACCCGGAAAAGGCAGAACGAAGATGCATGAAATGAGCTGCCATATACTAGACTCTCCTCACGACATGGCAAAAAATGGTGAAAGCGAGAAGAGAGCATGAGAAAAAAGGGAAAAAGTTGAGTGGGAGAGATGGGAAAAGCAGGCCAAGCCATCGGCTGTAATGAATAGCGTGCAACTCCAATTCCCCGCTGACGGGCGTATTAATCTTAGTAAGATCTGGTCAGGCGTATACAGTGGGATGGCACCAAGTGCGACTTAGGTCTCAAATTACACCCTGGAGGGACTTTACCCTTTACAAGGAGGATAGAAAACTGCTCCAAAACAGCAGGCAAATAGCACCTGTCTTACAAATAGCAGCAGAGGGGCTGTGGGAAAGGCTGGGGGCTAGTTGGGGAGTCATGCAGGTATTAGGGAGCTAGGGAGTTGGGCTAGGGATCAGGAGTGGTGGGTTTTACCAAGCAGGCTGAGAAGCTTGGGGAGACAGGGACGGGGATGGGGACGGGGACAGGTGGTTCTCAGAGACCATTATGGTAATGCTGGGTTTCCTCAGGCAGCAGTGTCGTGGGAACTGGTCAAATGTAGTAGGGAACTGCAGAGAGTTACTAGGCCAGCAGAGGGCAGCAATCCACCCAGCACCACCCAGGACTCAGGACTCAGGTTCAGCCTGTAGGGATCACAGGTAGCCTGTCCACATGGGCAATGCAGAGAACAACATTTACAGTGAATTAGACCAACAGAGAGAAGGAGGTAACTTATTTGATGCATAGTAAACCTGTGTTGTATTGAATACCTACAGTACATATTGAGGTTAATATGTTATAGGAGTGAAGAAGTTGGCCTACAATTTGTTATTATTGTCAATAATAACATACAGTTCTGCCCCTCCCTTACCGTAAGGAAATAGTTGTGTTGGAGAATGATAGCTATTCTTAGGTAAATATGTGAATCATGCATGACTTAGATAGACTTTGTTGGAATTTACTTGACGTATACTTGCCTCTCTGACTCCTCCTTGCTTGAGCCCATTAGACAGCTCCAACATTTCTCAATCTTCAATCAACGTCATGAAGATCAACGTCATGAAGCTATTAGTGCTCCAATCTGCGCTCTGCTGAACCCCAGAGAGAGTTCTTTGTGTGTGTTATGGGCTACATTTAGAACCTAGATCAGTGGCGACGTTACATATGTCAAAACAATAATTGGCGGCAGAAATATACTATTTGTACTTCTTCTGATCATTGTCAAAAGAAGACTACTGCAAGTTAAAAGGGTGACATGCTTTAAGATGTATATATCCAATTTTCTTTACACAGTTTTCTGATTGTATTTACTGCTGGTTTTCAAACTATGTTTGCAGAGATCAAAGTAAGATATATAAAATATTAATTTAATGTTCTGTTGGATGATTAGGTTGCCCAGGCAGCATAGTTTGTTGGATTTAAATAGAGGCATGATAGTATCTCTGAATTACACAGTAATACAGACTATCCCTTACATCAGCTACTGATGTTTCCATGGATAAGACAAAGAGAAACAAACAATATGAGCAGCAGCAGAAGCTCTCAGCATTGTGAACTTCATACCACCTGGTGACATTCTGGGGCGATACTTGCGAACATAAGCACCCATTTAAAGTTAAACAGGTTCTCATGCACAACATGCATATCAGCCAATTAAAATAGCTGACTTACTTGCATGCTTGCTTACAGTGCATTCGGAAAGTATTCAGACCCCTTGACTTTATTCACAATTTGTTACATTACAGCCTTATTCTAAAATATATTAAACTGTGTTTTTCCCCTCATCAATCTACACACAATAATGACGAAGCAAAAACCGTTTTATAGAAATGTTTGCATATTTATTACAAAAAAAAAATGAAAATATTATATTTACATAAGTATTGAAACCCTTTACTCAGTAATTTGTTGAAGCACCTTTGGCAGCGACTACAGCCTTGAATCTTTTTGGGTATGAATCTACAAGCTTGGCACACCTGTATTTTGGGAGTTTCTCCCATTCTTGTCTGCAGATCCTCTCAAGCTCTGTCAGGTTGGATGGGGAGCGTCGCTGCACAGCTATTTTCAGGTCTCTCCAGAGATGTTCAATTGGGTTCAAGTCCGGCTTCTGGCTGGGCCACTCAAGGACATTCAAGACTTGTCCCGAAGCCACTCCTGCGTTGTCTTGGCTGTGTCCTTAGGGTCGTTGTCCTGTTGGAAGGTGAACCTTCAACCCAGTCTTAGGCCCTGAGCGCTCTGGAACAGGTTTTCATCAAGGATCTCTCTGTACTTTGCTCCGTTCATCTTTCCCTCGATCCTGACTAGTCTCCCGGTCCCTGCCGCTGAAAAACATTCCCACAGCATGATGCTGCCACCACCATGCTTCACCGTCGGGATGGTGGCAGGTTTCCTCCAGACGTGACGCATGGCATTCAGGCCTAAGAGTTCAATCTTGGATTCATCAGACCAGAGAATCTTGTTTCTCATGGTATGAGAGTCCTTTAGGTGCCTTTTGGCAAACTCCAAGCGGGCTGTCATGTGCCTTTTACTGAGGAGTGGCTTCCGTCTGGCCACTCTACCATAAAGACCTGATTGGTGGAGTGCTACAGAGATGGTTTTCCTTCTGGAAGGTTCTCCCATCTCCACAGAGGAACTCTAGAGCCCTGTCAGTTACAATCGGGTTCTTGGTCACCTCCCTGATCAAGGCCCTTCTTCCCCGATTGGAACCACCAAGACACTTCCTCAGCTCTAGGAAGTGTCTTGGTGGTTCCAAACTTCTTCAATTTAAGAATGATGGAGGCCACTGTGTTCTTGGGGATCTGCTGCTGAAATTATTTGGTACCCTTCCCCAGATATGTGCCACGACACAATCCTGTCTCGGAGCTCTACGGAAAATTCCTTTGACTTCATGGCTTGGTTTTTGCTCTGACATGCACTGTCAACTGTGGGACCTTATATAGACCGGTGTGTGCCTTTCCAAATCATGTCCAATCAATTTATTTTCCCACAGGTGGACTCCAATGAAGTAGAATCATCTCAAGGACGATCAATAAAAACAGGATGCACCTGACCTCAATTTCGAATCTCATAGCAAAGGGTCTGAATACTTATGTAAATAAGGTATTGCCATTTTTTTTATTTTTAAACATTTGCAAAACTTTCCAAAAACCGGTTTTCACTTTGTCATTATGAGTATTGTGTGTAGATTGATGAGGATTGTTTTTATTTAATCCATTTTAGAATAAGGCTGTAACATAACAAAATATGGAAAAAGTCAATGGGTCTGAATACTTTCCAAATGCACTGTTTGTTCGCAAGTAGGTCCGTGTGTGTGTGTTTGTGTGTGTGTGTGTGTGTGTGTGTGTGTGTGTGTGTGTGTGTGTGTGTGTGTGTGTGTGAACCCAAATTTGACCAACTGGGGACATTTTGTTAGTCCCCACAAGGTCAAATGCTATTTCTAGGAGGTTTAGGGTTAAGGTTAGAATTAGTGTTAGGGTTAGAATTAGGTTTAGGAGCTAGGGTTAGTTTTAGATTTTAGGAGCTAGGATTAAGGTTCGGTTTTCAGGTTTAGGTTAGATTATTTATTTTTTGGAATGGGACTGAATTGTGTGTCCCCACAAGGTTCGTTTTACAAGTGTGTGTGTGTGTGTGAGTGTGTGTGTGAGAGAGAGAGAGAGACCTTGGGAAAATCCTAAGCATTATCATTAACAGCAAACTTGTACATTTCCTCAGTGAAAACAATGTACTAAGCAAATGTCAAATTGGCTTTTTACCAAATTACCGAACGACAGACCACGTATTCACCCTTCACACCCTAAATGACAAATAAACAAAACAAAACAAAGACAAAGTCTTCTCATGCTTTGTTGATTTCAAAAAAGCTTTTGACTCAATTTGGCATGAGGGTCTGCTATACAAATTGATGGAAAGTGGTGTTGGGGGAAAAACATACGACATTATAAAATCCATGTACACAAACAATAAGTGTGCGGTAAAATTGGGCAATAAACACACACATTTCTTTTTCACAGGGCTGTGGGGTGAGACAGGGATGCAGATTAAGCCCCACCCTCTTCAACATATATATCAACGAATTGGCGAGGCACTAGAACAGTCTGCAGCACCTGCCCTCACCCTACTAGAATCTGAAGTAAAATGTCTACTCTTTGCTGATGATCTGGTGCTTCTGTCCCCAACCAAGGAGGGCCTACAGCAGCACCTAGATCTTATGCACAGATTCTGTCAGACCTGGGCCCTGACAGTAAATCTCAGTAAGACACAAATAATGGTGTTCCAAAAAAGGTCCAGTTGCCAGCACCACAAATACGAATTCCATCTAGACACCGTTGCCCTAGAACACACAAAAAATATACATACCTCGGCCTAAACATCAGCGCCACAGGTAACTTCCACAAAGCTGTGAACGATCTGAGAGACAAGGCAAGAAGGGCCTTCTATGCCATCAAAAGGAACATAAAATTTGACATACCAATAAGGATCTGGCTAAAAATACTTGAATCAGTTATAGAACCCATTGCCTTTTACGGTTGTGAGGTCCGGGGTCCACTCACCAACCAAGAATTCACAAAATGGGACAAACACCAAATTGAGATGCAGAGCAGAATTAGACCGATACCCACTAATGATCAAAATCCAGAAAATAACCATTAAATTCTACAACCACCTAAAAGGAAGTGATTCCCAAACCTTCCATAACAAAGCCATTACCTACAGAGAGATTAACCTGGAGACGAGTCCCCTAAGCAAGCTGGTCCTGGAGCTCTGTTCACTAACACAAACAGACCCCACAGAGCCCCATGACAGCAACACAATTAGACCCAACCAAATCATGAGAAAACAAAAAGAGAATACTTGACAAATGCTTTTTGGCCCTAAACAGAGAGTACACACTGGCATAATACCTGACCTCTGTGACTGACCCAAAATCTTTGACTATGTACAGACTCACTGAGCATAGCCTTGCTATTGAGAAAGGCCGCCGTAGGCAGACCTGGCTCTCAAGAGAAGACCTGCTATGTGCACACTGCCCACAAAATGAGGTGGAAACTGAGCTGCACTTCCTAACTTCCTGCCAAATGTGTGACCATTTTAGAGACACATATTACCCTCAGATTACACAGACCCACAAAGAATTCGAAAACAAATCCAATTTGCCACAAGAAATGGGCAACCAGTGAAGGACAAACACCATTGTAAATACAACCTATATTTATGTTTATTTATTTTCCTTTTTGTACTTTAACTATTTGCACATCATTACAAAACGGTATATAGACATAATATGACACTTGAAATGTCTTTATTATTTTTGAACTTTTAGTTTACTGTTAATTTTTTAATTGTTTAATTCACTTTTGTTTATCATCTATTGCACTTGCTTTTGCAATGTAAATGTATGTTTCCCATGCCAATAAAGCCCCTTAAATTGAAATTGGAGAGAGAGAGAGAGAGTTTTGAGTTTTTATAAAACCTTTATTTATTTTCAGAAATGAAACTACAAATGTCATTCCTAAATAAAAATTTTAACAAAAATAAATTAAATGAAAATACAAAAACTATTTTCCCCTCCTCCACAAAACAAACCGCTCCTTCATAAGCCCACTTCTCCTCAAACAATGGGATATATTTTACAGCCGTGAAGAATTCAAAATCCACTTTTATTCTTGCTTTCACTAATCCTTTAAAACACATCTTACATCCTGCCCATATCCCGTTTCTATCTTATGTTTCCTACTCAGAAAAATTGACATCTTAGCTTGTCCCAAAATAACATTTAACAGTTTAAATTTTATTTTATGTTGCTTACTATATTGAAACCCCAAAATAAAAACAGTGTTATTGAAATTCTCCCTTACAGCTTTAAACAAAGACTCCAGCATTTCCAAGATAGGTTTTATCCTCTCACACTCCATAAAACAGTGAAAAATTGTTTATTTTATATTACAAAAAGGACATCCATCTCCAACATCTGAGTTAATAACAGATACAAAAGCATTAACTGCAATGATGCCATGCAAAACCCTCCGTTGCATATCACCAGTACCCTTTTGTAATGGAGACTTGTACAGTGCTCTCCATGCTGGCTTTACCTTGTCATCAATGCCCAATTTTACCCTCCATGGAGTATATTTTCTATTTTTCTATTTATCTTTATTCAACACCTTGACACACCCCCTATATAAGTCTTTCCCATTCACCTCATCCAAACCCACCTCTTCCAACGCTCTCAAATCCAGTAATAACGCCTTTCTTTCTGACTCTGGGATATTGGGTGTAATCCCTAGTCTTGGAAATGAGACGTTTTCATCTTGTACCTTCTTCATGTGATTATTAAGCATACCCCACTCTTCTGCTGACAGAGCCTTCCTGCAGCTTCCCAGCAGTTGTCCGACAATCCTTTCCGACCTCACCCCCAAATGTTCAGCCACCCATCTTGCATTCATTAAGGTGGGCCCAGCCAAGGCCATTAACTGTTTTAAGGTGATGATTTTGCCCTTCACCAGAATCTTGGAGAAATGTGGAACAGCTGCAGTTATACAATCCAGTCTTGCCCCATACACCAGAGGTTCCTCTAACAGTCAATGCACTGACTCCGCTGAAATGCGTCTGAACACCTTCATTATGCTCCACACCCTAAGAAGGCCTCTGTAAAACGGAGGTACTCCCTCCCTAGAAATCTGGCTACTATCAACCAAAAATAAAGCCTTCTTTAAACCTAATCCCCCAACCTTCTGTAATACAAGACCTGCCACCCCTCTCCAAACCACATTTTCCAGTCCATAAAACAACCTTTGAATAAACTGAAACCGGAAAGCAGCAGCCCTACTAGCAAGATGTACAAGACCTTGTCCCCCCTCCTCTTTTGACAAATACAAAACACTTTGTGGAACCCAATGAAATGTATCCCAAAAGAAATCTACAATAATCGCCTGTATCTTAGCCAGAAGGCCAGATGGTGGCTCTAAAACTAACAATTGATGCCACAGTACAGAGGCAATCACATTGTTAACTATAATAGTGTGCACCCTATATGACATACGAGATAACAACTAATGCCATCTCCTCATCCTCCCTTCCACCATTTCAACCACCCCAATCCAATTTTTTTCCATTGTCCCCTCATCTCCTAGGTACACTCCAAGATACTTAAAACCTCCCTTACACCAAATTGGGAAAAACTTTGTGCTTTACAGATTGGAGAATGGTCTGGAGAGATCATGGCTTTGCCAGGGGGGCTGGCAAAGCCATGATCCCTCCAGACCATTCTCCAATCTGTAAAGGACAACGTTTTTCCCAATTACCTTTGCAGAGGATATTCCCCTAAAACGATCAACCATTAGACTCAAACTATCCACCTCCGCTTGATTTTTCACTAAAATAACCACATCATCAGCATAGGCTGAGAGACGAATAGGAGGAATATCCTCTGAATGGTATACCCCTTCAATGCGACTTCTAATGCTATTTAGTAGTGGCTCTATAGCAATGGCATATAACATTCCCGACAAAGAACATCCTTGCCTAATACCTCTACACACTTAAAAAAGGGGCACTCAAGCCACCGTTAACTTTAAATACACTTTCAATGTCACCATGTATCACCTTTATCATGGCAATAAAACCAGAGCTGAAACCAAACGCCTCAAAAGTGTGGCATAAGTATTGATGTTCAACTCGGTCAAATTCGGTCAAATGCCTTTTCCTGATCAATTGAAATTAGACCAACATCCAACCCAATAGCTCTAGAGTAGTCCGGCCTCTAGTTCTTCACATCCCTAGGGTCACCCTTTTTGGGCAGTAGGGTGAGGACAGCCCTTCTGCAGCTTAGCTTAGTAACCCTCTGGTCAAACTGTAATTAACTACTGCTAGCCAATCCTCTCCCAACATAGCCCATAAATACTTTAAAAAGTCAACGGGAAGCCCATCAATGCCTGGTGCCCTTCCATTTTCCATGCCTTTTAATGCAGTGTTTAGCTCCTGCAAAGACAATGGTTGCTCTAGCTCAACCTGAGCTTCTGCGTCCACCTGTGGGAGTCCAGCAAGGAACTGCTGTGTCACTGTTTTATCCTCTTTGTACTCACACTTGTAGAGCTCAGCACAGAACTCTACTGCCCTCTTTCTAATTTCACTAGGGCTAGTGAGCTCCTGTCCAACAGCTGATTTGAGACAATGAATCATTCTTCTTTGTCCATACTTTTTCTCTAAACTAAAGAAGAATTTGGATGAGGCATCAATTTCAGAGATTCCCTGAAACTCACTTCTCACCAATGCCCCTGTGCTCTGATACCCAGCAGGTCTGCCAATGAGTATGACCTCGACCTCCTGTGGTCTCAACCAACGTCAGGAGTTCCACTATTTCAGACTCCAGGGCTTTCATTGAACTGGTGATGTCTTTGGTGACATTCCTCGTGTACTGATTACAGAATTGTTGAATCTGGAGTTTCCCTATACCCCACCACGGTTGAAGGGATACAAAACTGGCATTTTGAGACCTCCACCTCTCCTATAAAAAACTAAAACATTTCCGGAAGTGAGCGTCACTCAATAACGTTATATTAAAATGCCAGTATGCGCTTTTGGTTTTACAGCATTAATGAACACCACCTCTGTTATTAAACAATAATCAGAAAATCCCACTGGGGTTATCACACTTGATTTACAGACCTGAGATTGATGCTCAAAACAATACAACGTATCTAACCTGGCCATAGAGATGGTGTTCTCTCTCACATGGGCCCAGGTGTAGTGTCTCGTGCCTCCATGTTGAATCCACCAAATATCACACAGTTCATATGTTACAATGAGACGTTTAAAAAAGTCCTTGAGGCTATATGAGGTTATGTGTGATTTCTATCTAAATCACTGACTTTGCAGTTAAAATCCCCAGCAATAAATAAATAATCTTCAGTATTACATTTCTCACTGGTATTTAATAATTACTCTAAAAAACCTACCCTCTCAACTGCCACCACTGGGGCATATACATTTATCAGACACATAGTGATGTTTTCATACCTCGCTCTAACGTTTAATAACCTCCCCTCAACTACCTCTTCAACCTCATATGACAAAGGCAAAATCCCTTTTGAGAACAAGATGGCCACACCCCCACTTTTTGAGTTTTTATGAATACACACCACAGTCCCCCCCACACTCCTGTTGCCACATAACTTCATTTTCCATATTACTATTCGTTTCTTGTAGAAAACTTATGTCACTTCCCTTTCCCCTCATTAACTGATACACTATGGCTATTTTTTTAATGTCTCTCGCCGCATTTACGTTTAAAGAATACATCTTGCTCATGGATGAAAAAAAAAATACAGAGAAAGACACAGAAACCACATCTCTTTACAGAGTTAAGGCTGTGACTGAACTCTTTCATTTTCTTTAGAATGTACATCACTTATCACTCTCGTGACCACTTTCTTGAGTCTAGCAATTTCAGGGCTTGTCAAACTTCCCCCTGTTATTTTTGACATCAGAAACTTTGCTGATTCAATAAACAATTCACATTCAGGAAAAAAATCTGTTACATTATAATCCTGCATACAGTTGAAGTCGGAATAATTATTTATTTATTTTTTACTGGCCCCCTGTGGGAATCTAACCCATAACCCTGGCGTTGCAAACGCCATGCTCTACCAACATCCCTGCCGGCCATTCCCTCCCCTACCCTGGACGAATTGTCCGTGCCACATGGGTCTCCCGGTCGCAGCCTGCTATGACAGAGCCTGGATTTGAACCAGGATCTCTAGTGGCACAGCTAGCACTGTGATGCAGTGCCTTAGACCACTGCGCCACTCGGGAGAGTTTACATACGCTTAGGTTGGAGTCATTAAAACTTGTTTTTCAACCACTCCACAAATGTATTGTTAACAAACTATAGTGTTGGCAAGTAGGTTAGGACATCTACTTTGTGCATGACACAAGTAATTTTTCCAACAATTGTTTACAGACAGATTATTTCACTTAAAATTCACTGTATCACAATTCCAGTGGGTCAGAAGTTTACATACACAAAGTTGGCTGTGCCTTTAAACAGCTTGGAAAATTGCAGAAAATGATGTCATGGCTTTAGAAGTTTCTGATAAGCTAATTGACATCATTTGAGTCAATTGGAGGTGTACCTGTGGATGTATTTCAAGGCCTACCTTCAAACTCAGCGCCTCTTTACTTGACATCATGGGAAAATCTAAAGACATCAGCCAAGACCTCAAAAAGAAAATTGTAAACCTCCACAAGTCTGGTTCATCCTCAGTGAAAACAATGTACTAAGTAAATGTCAAATTGGCTTTTTGCCAAATTACCGTACGACAGACCACGTATTCACCCTTCACACCCTAATTGACAAATAAACAAACCAAAACAAAGGCACTAGGATGAGCTACTTCTGTACTGTTTAACACGCCTGCCAAATATCAAAACTCAACATCAAACAGATACATGCCATCAGAACTCAAAATCAAACTGTTGATGCAGTAGAATATGCTTTTGATGTATTTTTGACCATTTTCACTGATGTTAACTACTTTAAACGTCTGCTTCTCCAGAACCGCTGGACCACTGCGCCACTCGGGAGAGTTTACATACGCTTAGGTTGGAGTCATTAAAACTTGTTTTTCAACCACTCCACAAATTTCTTGTTAACAAACTATAGTTTTGGCAAGTAGGTTAGGACATCTACTTTGTGCATGACACAAGTAATTTTTCCAACAATTGTTTACAGACAGATTATTTCACTTAAAATTCACTGTATCACAATTCCAGTGGGTCAGAAGTTTACATACACAAAGTTGGCTGTGCCTTTAAACAGCTTGGAAAATTGCAGAAAATGATGTCATGGCTTTAGAAGTTTCTGATAAGCTAATTGACATCATTTGAGTCAATTGGAGGTGTACCTGTGGATGTATTTCAAGGCCTACCTTCAAACTCAGCGCCTATTTACTTGACATCATGGGAAAATCTAAAGACATCAGCCAAGACCTCAAAAAGAAAATTGTAAACCTCCACAAGTCTGGTTCATCCTCAGTGAAAACAATGTACTAAGTAAATGTCAAATTGGCTTTTTGCCAAATTACCGTACGACAGACCACGTATTCACCCTTCACACCCTAATTGACAAATAAACAAACCAAAACAAAGGCAAAGTCTTCTCATGCTTTGTTGATTTCAAAAAAACGTTTGACTCAATTTGGTATGAGGGTCTGCTATACAAATTGATGGAAAGTGGTGTTGGGGGAAAAACATACGACATGATTAAATTCATGTACACAAACAACAAGTGTGCGGTAAAAATGGGCAAAAAACACACACATTTCTTTCCACAGGGCCGTGGGGTGAGACAGGGATGCAGCTTAAGCTCCACCCTCTTCAACATATATATATCAACAAATTGGCGAGGGCACTAGAACAGTCTGCAGCACACGGCTTCACCCTACTAGAATCTGAAGTCAAATGTCTACTGTTTGCTGATGATCTGGTGCTTCTGTCCACAACCAAGGAGGGCCTAAAGCAGCACCTAGATCTTCTGCACAGATTCTGTCAGACCTGTGCCCTGACAGTAAATCTCAGTGAGACACAAATAATGGTGTTCCAAAAAAGCTCCAGTTGCCAGCACCACAAATACAAATTCCGTCTAGACACCGTTGCCCTAGTGCACACAAAAAAATATACATACCTCGAGCCTAAACATCAGCGCCACAGGTAACTTCCACAAAGCTGTGAACGATCTGAGAGACAAGGCAAGAAGGGCCTTCTATGCCATCAAACGGAACATAAAATTTGACATACCAATAAAAAAAAAAAGAAGCAAACTACAATGCTTTTCAAATCAAATCAAATCAAATTTTATTGGCTTACTTACAGCCCTTAACCAACAGTGCATTTATTTTTAATAAAAAAAGTAAAATAAAACAACAACAAAAAAGTGTTGAGAAAAAAAGAGCAGAAGGAAAATAAAATAACAGTAGAGAGGCTATATATACAGGGTGGTAGCGGTGCAGAGTCAATGTGCGGGGGCACCAGCTAGTTGAGGTAGTTGAAGTAATATGTACATGTGGGTAGAGTTAAAGTGACTATGCATAAATAATTAACAGAGTGGGGTGGGGAGCAGTGCAAATAGTCTGGGTAGCCATGATTAGCTGTTCAGGAGTCTTATGGCTTGGGGGTAGAAGCTGTTGAGAAGTCTTTTGGACCTAGACTTGGCACTCGACTTGGCACTCCGGTACCGCTTGCATTGCGGTAGCAAATAGAAAAGTCTATGACTAGGGTGGCTGGAGTCTTTGACAATTTTGAGGGCCTTCCTCTGACACCGCCTGGTATAGAGGTCCTGGATGGCAGGAAACTTGGCCCCAGTGATGTACTGGGCCGTACGCACTACCCTCTGTAGTGCCTTGCGGTCGGAGGCCAAGCAGTTGCCATACCAGGAGGTGATGCAACCAGTCAGGATGCTCTCGATGGTGCAGGTGTATAATTTTTTGAGGATCAGAGGACCCATGCCAAATATTTTCAGTCTCCTGAGGGGGAATAGGCTTTGTTGTGCCCTCTTCACGACTGTCTTGGTGTGTTTGGACCATGATAGTTTGTTGGTGATGTGGACACCAAGGAACTTGAAGCTCTCAACCTGTTCCACTACAGCCCCGTCGATGAGAATGGGGGCGTGCTCAGTCCTCTTTTTTTTCCTGTAGTCCACAATCATCTCGTTTGTCTTGGTCACGTTGAATGAGAGGTTGTTATCCTGGCACCACACGGCCAGGTCTCTGACCTCCTCCCTATAGGCTGTCTCATCGTTGTCGGTGATCAGGACTACCACTGTTGTGTCGTCGGCAAACTTGTGTCGTCTGGCCATGCAGTCATGGGTGAACAGGGAGTAAAGGAGGGGACTGAGCACGGACCCCTGAGGGGCCCCTGTGTTGAGGATCAGTGTGGCAGATGTGTTGTTACCACCTGGGGGTGGCCCGTCAGGAAGTCCAGGATCCAGTTGCAGAGGTAGGTGTTTAGTCCCAGGATCCTTAGCTTAGTGATGAGCTTTGAGGGCACTTTGGTGTTGAATGCTGAGCTGTAGCCAATGAATAGCATTCTCACGTAGGTGTTCCTCTTGTCCAGGTGGGAAAGGGCAGTGTGGAGTGCAATAGAGATTGCATCATCTGTGGATCTGTTGGGGCGGTATGCAAATTGGAGTGGGTCTAGGGTTTCTGGGATAATGGTGTTTATGTAAGCCATGACCAGCCTTTCAAAGCACTTCATGTCTACACACGTCAGTGCTACGGGTCGGTAGTCATTTAGGCAGGTTATCTTAGTGTCCTTGGGCACGGGGACTCTGGTGGTCTGCTTGAAACATGTTGGTATTACAGACTCAGTCATGGGACATGTTGAAAATGTCAGTGAAGACACTTGCCAGTTGTCCTAAACAGAGAGTACACAGTGGCAGAATACCTGACCCCTGTGACTGACCCAAAATCAAGGAAAACTTTGACTATGTACAGACTCACTGAGCATAGCCTTACTGTTGAGAAAGGCCACCGTAGGCAGACCTGGCTCTCAAGAGAAGACATGCTATGTGCACACTGCCCACAAACTGAGGTGGAAACTGAGCTGCATTTCCTAACTTCCTGCCAAATGTGTGACCATATTAGAGACACATATTAACCTCAGATTACACAGACCCACAAAGAATTCGAAAACAAATCCAATTTGGATAAACTCCCATATCTTTTGGGTGAAATACCACAGTGTGCAATCACAGCAGCAAGATTTGTGACCTGTTGCCACAAGAAAAGGGCAACCAGTGGGGAACAAACACCATTGTAAATACAACCTATATTTATGTTTATTTTCCTTTTTGTACTTTAACTATTTGCACATCATTACAACACTGTATATAGACATAATATGACCCTTGAAATGTCTTCATTATTTTTGAACTTTTGTGAGTGTAATGTTTAATTCACTTTTGTTTATCATCTATTGCACTTGCTTTGGCAATGTAAACATATGTTTCTCATGCCAATAAAGCCTCTTAATTTGAATTTGAATTGAGAGAGAGAGAGAGAGAGAGAGAGAGAGAGAGAGAGAGAGAGAGAGAGAGAGAGAGAGAGAGAGAGAGCAGAGTGAAAGTGAAAGCTATGTCAGGTGTGTGTTGTTATTCACTCCGTCACCATATCCAAATTACTAACTGGCCTGAACCTACCCTGGTAACCAATTGGGGAGAGATAAGGATAGGACAAGGAAGCTGACAGCATAAAATACCCACTGCTGGAGCAGCATCTTGGTGTGTGTGGGCAAGCACTTTTTTCAACAGTTTTTGGAGGCGGAAGAGCACAGCTGCTAGCACTGACAACAACACTAGACTTACCTGTGTATAGAAGCACAGCTAGCTACCCACCTCAAGTCATCTGAGCGAAGAGAGAGAGAGAGAGAGCGAGAGAGAGACAACACACCTATTACACACGGCCTGGTCGGACCTCATTCCATAGCTCTGGTAGGAAACCATGTTAAGCATTGTTTTTCCTGTTGTTAGTTGCTGTTATAATGACTGAATGTAGTGAAATCAATCTAATGTCAAATGGCTGAGCATAGGAGTGAATGGGTGTTTTGACTAAGCATACAGTAGGTATTTTAACTGTAACAAAGCTATGTAGGCATTACTTTAAGTGTCTTTCAAACTAGATTGTGTTTGTTTGGATTAATTTGTCCAACTGTGTCAAGCTTTGATTGCCTGCAATGCTTCTTCAACTTCTTCAAGCATAAAACTTTTACGGAACTGTTCATACAGTGTTAAAGAAGATGACTGATTTTAATTAATTGTGCGTCTTACATTTGAATTCATGGGCAAATGTACTTCTCATGGGCTCTGTTTTGCTTTGAGATACAAACTGCCCCTTAAAGAGAAGTACAAAAAAATGCTGGTAAGCTCTTTTCATACCACATAAATATGAAAAAAAGGGTTTTCTGAACCTCAATGTCAAAACAACCTTCTAAAATGTGCAGCATATATTATTCATGTTTTCAAATTATTATCCATAATGTTATATTGGTTCTATTCCAGCACACTCTTGGAAAATGTTATGAAGCAATGCTATTTGAATCTGTTTCAGCACTGTTTGTAGGCGTCAATGTCATGTTTGACACTGGCCATTACTTATACATGAGCTCATAGGGATGATCTGTGACTGATTACATGCATGAATGTCAAACTAGTGTTTTGCTGTTGTGTAAAGTACTTAAGTAAAAATACTTTAAAGTACTACTTAAGTCGTTTTGGGGGGAGATCTGTACTTTTCTTTACTATTTATATTTTTTTACAACTTTTCCTTCACTACATTCCTCAAGAAAATAATGTAAAAAAAAAAAGTATTCATTACATTTTTTATGCTTAGCAGGACAAGAAAATTGTCCAATTCACACACTTTCAAGAGAACATCACTGGTCATCTCTACTGTTTCTGATCTGGCAGACTCACTAAACACAAATGCTACATTTGTAAATGATGTCTGAGTGTTAAAAATGTGGCGTCTGGTTTGCTTCATATAAGGATTTTGAATGTATTTATACTTTTACTTTTGATACTGAAGTATATTTTTGCAATTACATGTACTTTGAAACTAAAGTATATATAAAACCAAATACTTTTAGACTTTTACTCAAGTAATATTTTACTGGATGACTTTCACTTTAACTTTAGTCATTTTCTATTAAGGTATCTTTACTTTTACTCAAATATGACAGTTGGGTACTTTTTCACACTACTGCTGATTTGTTCAGGTTGAATGGCTGTACCTGATTACAACCTACTGTACAGTAATCACCTAGCATTGGTTGTAACTTGCATCAGTTGATATAAAACTCCACAGAGGGAATCCTCAGAAACTTCAGAACCAGGAAAGAGTGACCTGCCTGCACTTGCTTACTGCTTACCTGAAGTGACATTGATCAGTGATCATTCTATTGTCTGTTTACTTCTTTCATCTGTAAACCTTTCCTCATGGTTTTATGTATTTATGTTATTAGTCAGTTTGTTTGGTGACATGCACCGGTAGTGAATATTGATCAGAGGTGAGTTTCCCAAAAGCTTTTTCTAGCTAACATGGAACTTTATGACTCAACCCTGAATAGTTCACACCATGTATCATTAACAAGTTAACCTTCAACCGTCCAGGAGATTGTAGAAAATAGAAACTACTACCTGATGATAGGGACATGTTAACTAAACAGTCGGGAATACAATGCCTACAGTCTACTTCCATGTAAAGTCTTCAGGCTGCTCAGACTAGACAGTAGGCAAACAGACAGTAGACTGCACTGATGGTAACACAAAGCGTACATGTGGCAAGGCATGGCAATATGTCAATAGGATCTAGATCTGAACCCAACACTTGGCCTAAACTGCCAAAGGCCACATACCTCTAGTGAAAATCTTTCGACTCAAGTGGTTTTGTTTAGGATTGAGGAAGACGGTATAATTGATAATGAATACATTTTTTGCTTATTCCTTGGTCATTGTATGTTTTTTTCACCGCTCAAACCTTATGGTGGTTCACGACTCAAAAGACACCTCAATTGCTGGGTCGAGATACAAAAAAGTTTGGGAACCCCTAGACTAGACAAACACTAAAAGATGTGACAAAGTCATTGCAAGTACTGTGGTGCAGCCGCTCCACCTTTCTCTTATATTCTTGTCACAGGCCTCAGTGCCGACCTCCAACTTTAAGAATGTATACTGAACAAAAATATGAACGCAACATGCAACAGTTTCAAAGATTTTACTGAGTTACAGTTCATATAAGGAAATAGATTCATTAGGCCCTAATCTATGGATTTCACATGACTGGGCAGGGGCGCAGCCATGGTTGGGCCTGGGAGGGCATAGGCCCACCCACTGTTCAGTATATATTTACATATTGAATGCAAATATGGTTGTGGTGAAGGGTTTTCTCAACAACAGTTCAATTAACGTATCCATGTTGTTGACCCATGATGGCCAACACTTCACAGGCAGTCATGGGAGTGATACGGAGAAGAGTATACCATGGTCCACATACTGTACTGTAGCACTAATGTCTTTCCATAAATATTCAAAGGACTATTCACTGATGATATTTATGTTGTATTTACTTTTACAATGTCACTTCTTTATCAATTCTTTAGACCTTCATTAACTTGTTTGTCAACTTTGAACATGTCTTTACAGTCAAAGTTGATATGATGCCTATTATGAATGAAAACATAGCAATGTATCAACCTACGTGACATCAAAGAGGGCCAACCAACTTTCTGGTAGAGAATGCAGTGATGAGTACTAAAATTGTTGCCCGTAATAAAGTGCGGTGCGCTTTGATAAACTGCATCTAACGGCTTTAATGAAGTGGCAGCTGCATTCATATAGATCAGGGGTTCTTAAACTTTTTCAGCCTGGGACCCAAATTAGAAATGTGGTGTTTTCCTGGGACCCAAGCTTAGGAAAATATGCAACTATACGTAAATATTGGTACATTTAATTTCCTTTATGCCTAAAACAAATGCAATATAGACCAGAACAAATAACAATGAGATTAAATATCCATATAAATATCTATTCATGTTTATTTTCCCCCATTAAAAACACTGTTGCTGTTAAAATACAATAAATCATTTTCATTCTGAACTGGAATAAACTGATTGATCACATCACACAGATGATTAACATAACACACAAACAGGCTTTTTGATAGTGTAACCCTATTAACAGTACAGATGAAAAATGATCAGGCCTACAGTACATCTTAATGTAGAAGTTATTGTCTAGGTTGGAACTGTTACTGTTAAAATACAATACATATATTTTAATCTGAACTGAAATAAACTGATTGATCACATCACACAGACACACACACACACAGTCCTAATGAGAGGTTTGTGGCTGGTTGAAGTTTTCAACAAGCATGTCTATTCTGGGCTCAGACTTTGACAGTGCAACACTGAGGTCATGCTCTGCATTGAGACTGTTTCTGTACTTGTTTTTTAAGTATGTCAGAGTTGAGAACCCTGACTTGCATAGGTATGTGGTGCAAAACTGGATCAGAACATTTACTGCTTTCTCAGTCAGGCAGGAGACGGCTTCCTACTGTAGATGAGCAACCCATAGTGTGTTTGTCTCAAAAAGCATCTTGCTTAAATCAGTTTATTCCAGTTCAGAATAAAAAGTATTACTTGTATTTTAACAGCAACAGTTCCAACCTAGACTAGTTATCAACAATAATTTCTACAGTAAGATGTATAGGAGGCCTGATCATTTTTCATCTTCATCTGTACTGTTACAAAGGGTTGCACTATAAGTAGCTATCTAGCTTGCTTTGGCTAATGTTAGCTATTAATTAGCTGTGTACAAGGCCAGGGGATTGTTTGAAAGAGAAATCTACTACTATGAAAGTTAGTACTTACTTATTTCTGCTTATCTTCACCTGTTATAAAATTACAACAAAGCCTTGCTAGCTGACTTACTTTTCCACTGTCAAAGCACTGTTTCCTGAAGCATTATGCCCTGTTCTGAATGAAATCCCTGGTTTTACCATTATGTTGTGGATATTTGCTCAGGACGTGTCGTTTTATTGATTTGTTCATTTTGAGAGACTCATTACTAAGCACTTCCCCCGCACAAAACACATTGTGGGCGCTCCTTGTTATTTCTCAAAGTTTGTATGAAAGAGAGAGAAACTCATCGCTGTATTTGCATTTCATGACAATTGAGCTCAGTCAGAACTTGTGGCTAGCATGAGTCCATTTGATGACAGCGATGAGTGATGGCGAATGGGAATGACAAGTCAGTGGCTGACAGCGCATCATCTGCTGCTGAACGACAGCACTGCGTCGTGTGTGACGCGGAATGATCTTCAAGAAAACTGCAGAAAAAAATATCTGCTAAACGGTGAAGCACACGGGCATCTCCCTCTCCCACTTGCACAGCTGCCATACTGAGCAGAGACCGCTGCTAAGCAGAGAGCGCAGATGCACTTGGCCAAATCAATTCCAGTAATTAATGAAATAATTCTACATTGACTTTGACACGTCGCGACTCACCATTAACAGGTCCGCAACCCACTTTGGGTTGCAACCCATACTTTAAGAAAGGCTGATATAGATTATGTCTCCATAGTCTAGGACCGATTGGAGCATCGACTGAATAATCTGCTTTCTACTACTTAGCTAGAGGCAGGACCTATTTCTATTTAAGAAGCCCATTTTTATTGTCAGCTTCTTAACTAACTCATCAATATGCTTTTTAAAAGACAGCTTTTCATCTATCCAGATGCCCAGATATTTGTAAGCCAGGACACGATCAATATGGACAACATCCAAAGTGCACATGCATAAATCATCAGACTTATTTTTATGTGCTCTAGAGAACAACATATATTTAGTTTTCCCTGCATTCAGTACAAATTTCAGGTCAGTAAAGCTTTTCTGTAACACAATGAAGGCAGACTGTAGTATAGATAGAGCCTGGTCAACCGTGGGGGCAATAGCATACACAACAGCATCATCTGCATACAAGTGCAGGTCACATTTTTTTTACATACAAGTTGTATTAATGTTAACAGTAAAATAAACAGGACCCAGAATCGACCCCTGCGGGACACCTTTTGTAATATCCAGGAAACCTGATTTAACACCATCAGTAGATATACATTGTTCTATCTGTGAAGTAATTTTTAAACCAGTTACATGCAGCCTGGTATAGGTAAATTGAGCAAAGCCTCTGAATTAGCAGTGAGTGATCAACAGTATCGAAAGCCTTTGACAGGTCAATGAAGAGGGCATTACAATGTTGCTTTTTATCCATACAGTTTTTTATACGTAGGGATGAAGCAGAGATAGTGTTATGACCTGGTCTAAAACATGAATGATGTACACTATACTGTATATAAAAAAGTATGTGGACACCCCTTCAAATTAGTGGATTCGGCTATTTCAGACACACTCGTTGCTGACCAGCCATGCAATCTCCATGCTCAAACATTGGCAGTAGAATGGCCTTACTGAAGAGCAACAATGGCTCAGCCGCGAAGTGCAAGCTCACAGAACGGGATCACAGAGTGCTGAAGCACGTAGCGCGTAAAAACCATCTGTCCTCAGTTCCAACACTCACTACCGAGTTCCAAACTGCCTCTGGAAGCAACGTCAGCACAATAACTGTTTGTCGGGAGCTTCATGAAATGGGTTTCCATGGCTGAGCAGCCACACAGAAGCCTAAGATCACCGTGTGCAATGCCAAGCGTCGGCTGAAGTGGTTAAAAGCTCGCCGCCATTGGACTCTGGAGCAATGGAAACGTGTTCTCTGGAGAGATGAATCAAGCTTCAAATCTGGGTTTGGCGGAAGCCAGGAGACTGCTACCTGCCTCAATGCATAGTGCCAACTGTAAAGTTTGGTTGAGGACAAATAATGATCCGGGGCTGTTTTTCATGGTTCGGGCTAGGCCTCTTAGTTCCAGTAAAGGGAAATCTTAATGCTACAGCATACAATGACATTATAGACGATTCTGTGCTTCCAACTTCGTGGCAACAGTTTGGGGAAGGCCCTTTCCTGTTTCAGCATGACAATGCCACCATGCACAAAGTGAGGTCCATACAGAAATGGTTTGTCGAGATCGGTGTGGAATTGGAGCGGCGACTGCGAGCCAGGCCTAATCGCCCAACATCAGTGCCCGACCTCACTAATGCGCTTGTGTCTGAATGGAAGCAAGTCCCCGCAGCAATGTTCCAACATCTAGTGGAAAACCTTCTCAGAAGAGTGGAGGCCGTTATAGCAGTAAAGGGGGGACCAACTCCAAATGAATGCCCATGGTTTTGGAATTAGATGTTCAACGAGCAGGTGTCCACATACATTTGGTCATGTAGTGTACATTTAGAATACATTTCAAAGATAAGAAAGATCTTAGCTGAGAATTAATCAAGTATTCTAATATTTTATTTAGGCAAGAAAGTTTAGAAATAGGCCGATAATTATTTAGGTCACAAGGGTCCCCACCTTTGTGAAGGGGGAGTACATGGGCTGCCTTCCAAACCTTGGGGAGAGTACCAGATATAATTGTCAGGTAAAAAATATGTGTTAATGATTTAGCAATCAAGGGGGCAGAGAGCTGCAGCAAAAATGGATCAAGCATATCAGCTCCAGTGGATTTTCTTATGTCAATCTGAAATACGTTTTATCTGGTTTGTCAATCATAAATGACCTGCAGGCGTTTCTGCGCTTAACTGTCGAGATATCCGGGAGTATCACATCATTAAGTGTGATTAACCCATTTCATTCAACCATCAGCAGAACAAATAGGTATACAGTGCATTCGGAAAGTATTCACACCCCTTGACTTTTCCACATTTGTTATGTTACAGCCTTATTAAAAAAAAATTTTTTTATCCCTCATCAATCTACACACAATACCCCCTAATGACAAAGCGAAAACAGGTTTTTATAATTTTTTACACATTTATTAAAGTAAATAATACAAAACAGAAATACCTTATTTACATAAGTATTCAGACCCTTTGCAATGAGACTCGAAATTGAGCTCAGGTGCATCCTGTTTCCATTGATCATCCTTGAGATGTTTCTACAACTTGATTGGAGTCCACCTGTGGTAAATTCAATTGATTGGACATGATTTGGAAAGGCACACACCTGTCTATATAAGGTCCCACACTTGACAGTGCATGTCAGAGCAAAAACCAAGCCATGAGGTCGAAGGAATTGTCCGTAGAGCTCCAAGACAGGGTTGTGTCGAGGCACAGATCTGGGGAAGTGTACCAAAAAATGTCCGTAGCATTGAAGGTCCCCAAGAACACAGTGGCCTCCATTATTCTTAAATGGAAGTAGTTTGGAACCACCAATACTCTTCCTAAAGCTGGCCACCTGGCCAAACTAAGCAATCAAGGCAGAAGGGCCTTGGTGAGGGAGGTGACCAAGAACCCGATGGTCACTCTGACAGAGCTCCAGAGTTCCTCTGTGGAGATGGGAGAACCTTCCAGAAGGACAACCATCTCTGCAGTACTCCACCAATCAGGAGGTGGAATGGCCAGACGGAAGCCACTCCTCAGAAAAAGGCACATGACAGCCCGCTTGGTGTTTTGCAAAAAAACACCTAAAGGACTCTCAGACCATGAGAAACAAAATCTCTTGTCTGATGAAACCAAGATTGAACTCTTTGGCCTGAATGCCAAGCGTCATGTCTGGAGGAAACCTGTCACCATCCCTACAGTGAAGCGTGGTGGTTGCAGCATCATCCTGTGGGGATGTTTTTCAGCGGCAGGGACTGGGAGACTATAATAATAATATGCCATTTAGCAGACGCTTTTATCCAAAGCGACTTACAGTCGTGCGTGCATACATTTTTGTGTATGGGTGGTCCCGGGGATCGAACCCACTACCTTGGCGTTACAAGCGCCGTGCTCTACCAGCTGAGCTACAGAGGACCACAACTGACTAGTCAGGATCGAGGGAAAGATGAATGGAGCAAAGTACTGAGAGATCCTTGAGGAAAACCTGCTCCAGAGCGCTCAGGACCTCAGACTTGGGCGAAGGTTCAGCTTCCAACAGGACAACAACTCTAAGCACACAGCCAAGACAATGCAGGAGTGGCTTTAGGACAAGTCTCTGAATGTCCTTCAATGGCCCAGCCAGAGCCCGGACTTAAACCCAATCTAACATCTCTGGAGAGACATGAAAATAGCTGTGCAGCGATGCTCCCCATCCAACCCGACAGATCTTGAGAGGATCTGCATAGAAGAATGGGAGAATGTATAGTAAACAGACACCCACGCTCTCCCTACACTGACTCCCTCTGCACTTTCACAACTGTCAATGTTGTCATTTAGAAATATCTATTTTGCAAAAGTCTCAACTCACTATGGGGAATAACACTGTCTATGTGCACTGTGTGTGATTACACAGGAGGCTAGCTATCACCTTGTTTGGGGTTTTACTCCATACTGACTGTGTGTGTCTTTCTCCCCCAGCTCCGGACCATGGTCCGTCATACCACCTGTATCATGAGCATCCCTTCCACTGCCAGCATTGAGAGCCAGCTGCCCACAACATGGAGCTCCTACCCCTGCCCAGACAGTGAGGACTTGTTTGGTTGCTCAATGGCTCATTTAGTAAATTGGTCTGCTGGTTTAATTATTTACAAGTACCTGGGCTAGCCAGAGTTCACATTTTTCACAACACCCCCAGCACACTCGAAACGCACCAAACCTCTACCTTCACCCCTGAACCCAGTTTCCACAGTGATGCCTGGTTACACCTGTCACCTGTGGTCCCAGGACTCTCAGCCTCAGTATTGGTCAAAGTACCTGGTGTGGCAGTGGCTACAGCAGATGTTGGACATGCACCAGATCGACGCTGCCAGCATCCCCTTCCAGAACTTTGACGTGGACGGCCATCAGCTGTGCAGCATGACCTACCAGGACTTCACACATGCCGCAGGCACCGTGGGGCCTATCCTCTACCACAGCCTCAACGAGCTCAAATGGAGCGGTGGGTTCACACATTGGACAAGGCTGTAACGTCCTCTGTTATTGTTAGTGTCTTATGTTTAAAAGAATGGAGGCCAGGTCTGGCCATGTATTGTAAAAACATACTGTTAGTGATAAATTAGGTCTTCAGATGTTTAAATGTAGTATTTCATTAAAACACTATTTGAGTCAGTTAGAAAACCACAAACAAACAGGAACAGACAGTTGAACCAGTGTAGGGTGGAAGGATCAAGGATTTAAGATTTCATCATCAAGTTTGACTACATGCAGCACAAAACAAAAAGGGTGTTGTTAATGTAAGTGTAATGACAATTCCCTTAAATGACCTCTTGTTTCTCCATGTCATCCCTACACAGGACAGTATCCTGGTGTGGCGTTTTCACCGCTGGACGTTATCAAATCAGAGCCAGATGGTAAGAGCTGTCAAAGCAAATAAACCCAGAGAGGATGTAGTACATTGTGTTTCACTCGTCCTTTATTCAAAATGCACTGTTGCGTGCTTATAAAATGAATAATTCATAAAGTTATAGAATATATACAATGTTTCAGACCCTTGTAGAGAACGGGGAGTCTATAGAATCTGTGAGACTCTAGGTCAGGGTTCCCCAACTGGCGGCCCTCTTGCTGAATTTGGTCTGCAGGTGGTTTTATTTGGCCCCAAGCAAAGAAATACAAAAAATTATAATAATGTTTTGTTGAATTTTCATTGATGGACATAAAAGACTGTAAAACCAACAGGAAATCAGCTCCAAGCTATTTTAATTTTGGAAATCTGTTCCCAAGTATTCACACGCATAATAGATAGACATATGTGATCGTATACAAATAATTTTAATTAATAATAATTGATTGGATTTATAAAGCACTTTTCTACCAACTGAGTTACTCAAAGCGCTTTACATACAGTAGTAGGGGGAAACTCCCCTCATCCACCATCAATGTGTAGCACCCACCTCAGTGATGCACGGAACTCTCCCCACACACCAACTATCAGGTGGAGAGGTGAGGACTGATGTATGCCAATTAGGAAAGAGGAGGATGATTAGGTGGCCATGATGGAATGTGGCCAGGTTGGGAATTTAGACATAACACCGGGGTGAACACCCCTACTCTTACAATAAGCGCCATGGGATTTTGAATGACCACAGAGAGTCAGGACACCCGTTTTAACGTCCCATCCTAAAGACGGCACCATACGCAGGAAAATGTTCCCAAATGTAATCAAGGTTTGAAATTATTATGTTTTAGACAAATATTATATCTGTTTGGGCTTCTTGTGTTCAATCTGCAGTCCAAAAATATACAGTACCAGTCAAAAGTTTGGACACACCTACTCATTCAAGGGGTTTTCTTTATTTTTACTATTTTCTATATTGTAGAATAATAGTGAAGACATCAAAACTATGACATAACACATATGGAATCATGTAGTAACAAAAAAAATGTAAACAAATCAAAATACATTTTCTGTTTTAGATTCTTCAAAGTAGCCATCCTTTGCCTTGATGACAGCTTTGCACACTCTTGGCATTCTCTCAACCAGCTTCACCTGGACTGCTTTTCCAACAGTCTTGAAGGAGTTCCCACATATGCTGAGCACTTGTTGGCTGCTTTACCTTCACTCTGCGGTCCAACTCATTCCAAACCATCTCAATTGGGTTGAGGTCAGGTGATTGTGGAGGCCAGGTCATCTGATGCAGCACTCCATCACTCTCCTTCTTGGTCAAATAGCCCTTACACAGCCTGGAGGTGTGTTTTGGGTCATTGTCCTGTTGAAAAACAAATGATAGTCCCATTAAGCGCAAACCAGATGGGATGGTGTATCGCTGCAGAATGCTGTGGTAGCCATGCTGGTTAAGTGTGCCTTGAATTCTAAATAAATCACTGACAGTCTCACCAGCAAAGTACCCCACACCATCACACCTCCTCCTCCATGCTTCACGGTGGGAACCACACATGCAGAGATCATCCGTTCACCTACTCTGCGTCTCACAAAGACACGGCAGTTGGAACCAAAAATCTCAAATTTGGACTCATCAGACCAAAGGACAGGTTTCCACCGGTCTAATGTACGTTGCTCGTGTTCCTTGGCCCAAGCAATTCTATTCTACTTATTGGTGTCCTTTAGTAGAGGTTTCTTTGCAACAATTTTCCGTATTGACTGACCTTTATGTCTTAAAGTAATGATGGACTGTCGTTTCTCTTTGCTTATTTGAGCTGTTCTTGCCATAATATGGACTTGGTCTTTTAACAAATAGGGCTATCTTCTGTAAATCACCCTTACCTTGTCACAACACAACTGATTGGCTCAAACGCATTAAGAAGGAAAGAAATTCAACAAATTAACTTTTAACAAGGCACACCTGTTAATTGAAATGCATTCCAGGTGACTACCTCATGAAGCTGGTTGAGAGAATGCCAAGAGTGTGCAAAGCTGTCATCATGGCAAAGGGTGGCTATTTGAAGAATCTCAAATATATTTTCATTTATTTAACACTTTCTGGTTACTACATGATTCCATGTGTGTTATTTCATAGTTTTGATGCCTTAACTATTATTCTACAATGTAGAAAATAGTAAAAATAAAGAAAACCCCTTGAATGAGTAGGTGTGTCCAAACTTTGGACTGGTCCTCTATATTTATAAAAGATTGGCCTGCGGCTGAATCTAGTTGATGATCCCTGTTCTAGACAAACATTGGGATGCACGAATGCACATTGGGATGCATGAGTAATGTACTTAAAGTCATCCCATACAAGCCCATCCAGTCATGACATAGGCCTATCTATGCATGTCTCAACATGTTTGACAGTAGTTAAAAGATGAAGTAAGTTAAACCTAGTTCTTGATTTCACTAAACTCTTGAGAGGTTACTTTATGCCTCTAAGTAAATGTAAGCTTTATGTCCTCTCCTCATAGATTTTCCGTGTCCATTCTCAGAACCTAGCATCTATCCTGCAGGTAGGTACCACATTGGAATGGATAGTAGAGACTTACAAATTCAACATTTTAACTAACTTACGGACATCTTAATTTTTTATGTGTTGACATGTCTTTACTTTTTAGATATTTATGATCCCTCATTTCAATGCCTCGCACCTGTGGCGTCTCCCACTCCCTCAAGTCCAGGTAAGAGATGAGGACTGAAAACCTATAAAACATTATGTGAACACAGACATTGGAACAAGCCCCAAGCCAAGGGAAGACTTTGATCTACAGTAGCCTAGTCCCCAAAGAAATTATAGCTGGACCAATGTGAATTTGAAACATAAGATATCATTGAGCAAACAAAGTGGCAATACAAGGCTATTGAGTAAAGTCCATGAACGTTCAGTGATTGATCATTTTGGGAATGGGCCAGCTGAGTTTACTCCTTCACTAAACAATGTCACTGAGCAAACAATGTTTGAGGATACAACTTAACAAATTCATCCGGGGTGGCAGGTAGCTTAGTGGTTAAGAGCGTTGTGCCAGTAACCGAAAGGTTGCTTGTTCTAATCCCCGAGCCGACTAGGTGAAAAATCTGTCGATGTGCCCTTGAGCAAGGCACTTAACCCTAATTGCTCTGGATAAGAGCATCTGCTAAATTACTAAAATGTCTGTATATGTTCCCCACACCGATGTAATTGTATAGTATTGGGTTCCATAGAATTAAGATGGAACGCGTAAGACATAGTGGTACAAGGGTTTACACGTACTGTATGTGGATCCTGTATGAGTTATAGCTCTGTTTGATTAGTTGGTTGGACTACTATGATGCTAGACCCACTAGTGGGTTTGATTGCCACATGTCCCAAATATTTTGAATGTCTTCATTTTTATTTGTTGTGAGCATCTGCTTAATGACCATTTCTGCATATTAATTTACTTTCAGACACGAAGAGATCTCACAGTCACCCTCATCAGGTCAAAAAACACAGTCAGTAGTATTTCTCATCTTCAATACTATCGTTCCATATCTTTTAATGTAAATGCTCAATCGGATGATGGCTACATGCTGAACGTTTTGCCTATGCTATAACTGATGTGCAGTACATGGTTCTAATGTCCACCACCTATGTGTTTCTCCTCAGACCCCCGGAGGACCCACCTGTGGGAGTTCATTAGGGACATTCTGCTGAACCCGGAGTGGAACCCAGGCCTGCTCAAGTGGGAGGACCGGACAGATGGCGTGTTCCGTTTCCTGAAGTCAGAGGCTGTGGCTCAGCTGTGGGGCAAGAAGAAGAAGAACAGCAACATGACCTACGAGAAGCTCAGCCGAGCTATGAGGTAAAGACTGAAGGGATTAGGGGGTTTTGATGTTTATTTCCTGATTCACATCTTAAGGAGGCAGTCATTTTGGCTGTTACATTAACCTCCCTGTCCATACCATTCCAGATATTACTACAAACGGGAAATCCTGGAACACGTGGATGGACGAAGGCTGGTTTACAAGTTTGGAAGAAATGCAAAAGGATGGAGTGAGTCAGAGAAGTGAAAGAGTCTATGAGGATGCCTCTCCACTATGTTGTGCCTTTTTTTAACCACCATATGAAGATGTCTATGTTTATTTTTTATTTTAATGGGTCACTGTGATGTTTTACTATGTTGTTGTTTTAAAGAGGAGTAGAATGCCTTGTTGCAACTCTTGACATTTGTGGGAATTTTTGTATGAAATGTTTACAGTTGGTTCAGAAAGACTACATTTTACATTTGATTGCTTACCCAGCTAGCACATAACCTTCTGAGAACAAAATGTTTCTTAGAGCTCGGTGACAGCGGGGTTGTCATATCGTTATTTTGCATACAACCTTCCTACAACTTTCTGGGAATGGTGCAGGATAGTTGCTTGGCTGTGGAACATTCTTGGGCACATTTAAGAAACAAGAAAAAAGTATAATATTCTTGGTATTTCATTTCTTTATCTGAATGTTTCCTAAAAGTTCAAACAATTTTGGTAATGTTCTAGGAATGTTCTCCAATTAGTTTGACATTGGGAATGTTCTCAAATAGTTCAGAGAATGTTAAGAAACAACGGTCTTCTGTGGGAATTTCAGTACTTCAGCATAATGTTTTCTGCAGGTTTATGCAGTCATGTTCTCAGAACGTTAAGAACACTTTCCATAAAAACCACAAGAACATTAGTAACGTTCAAAGACCTTTCTAAGAATGTTATTTAAAAACACATATGTTTCAATCTAAGCGTCAACAAAACTCTCTTTATCCTCTATCTTGTTAAGTGTGTTCAGGTACGTTGGCCTCGTCCACTTATTGGCCACACCTGATCTTAATTAATGCTTGTTTCCTTTGAAATGGGGTCTGTTTGAATAGGCTAAAATGAACATGGCATGCTAGCTCCTTCCTGGTGGCACAGTGACTAATTCCATGGATAGAGAACAGAAGATCATAGGTACCAAATTTAACTGACGCTGTGCCACAATAAAGAAATTAATGTGTTTGCAAATTAATTTCTGTGTCCTATCTAGGGTTGCAAAGGGAGGGTACTTTACTGGAAACTTTCTAAGTTTACCAGTACACTACCAGAATTTTGGTATCTTTCAATGATCTTATGTAATCTATCACAATATACTGTATCTACTGGCCTTGTTGGGTACTTCATATCACAGGTCTCTGTAATTATCTCTGGCCTTATCACATGGAAAATATATGAAATAATTAAATAAAATGATTTAAAATAGAATTAATGAGAAAGCTGTAAAATATCATCCTAAATATAAACCATCGCGCTTAGTGAATACCATTGGTGTATTTATTTTACTATGTCAATATGTATTTTATGTCAATGTTTTTGCGTCAAACTGGTGGAAGTTGTGAAAAAAGTCAACAGTTGGACGAGTTGCAGAGGTAATTGAAAATAATGCCATTGTTGATTAGATGCTTTTTTCATTAAGTAGGCTATTTTCTCTTCAACCATATGGTCTATCTACTAGAAACTAATGGACAATATGGACACAGATATAAAAATGAATACTATATATGAATATAGCTTTTTAAAGTTATTCAAGTATAAATTACCAAAGTTACCATAGATGTTCTGTTAATTACCAAAATTACTGAAGATTTCTGTAACTTTGGTAAATTACCGGTAGCTTTGCAACCCTAGTCCTATCTGTTCTTGGAGTTCAAAACAGTTAACCCAAACTGTTATTAAAATTCTTATTGAGTGAAAGTTTTAAGAAAGTTATTCAAAATCCTCAAAATAACCTTTACATTTTGTTCAAAACATTCACAACATTTAGATAATGTTCTCAGAACGTTATTTAATCACCTTCAAATAGCCTATAATTTCCGTTCTCAGAACGTTAAAAAAACCTCCCAGGAAAACTTTCAGGGAACCATAGTAAAACCTCCCTGCAACCTAAAAATTAACGTTCCATTTAACGTTAACTGAACAGGCAAAAATTTCACTTCCGTTCTCAGAACGTTTAAAAACGTTCCGTTTTAACGGTCAGGAAACTTATGGCATCATTCCCAGAATCAATGGTAAACCAAAAACATACGTTCCCTCAACTTCCAAGGAACCAAATCGTGATGAGTATTTGCAGTGATGAGTGTTTGCAGTAATGAGTATTTGATGAGTATTTGCACTGAAGGCTACTATTTATTGAACAGAAAAAGCACATAACTACAGTGGCTTGCGAAAGTATTCACCCCCCTTGGCATTTTCCCTATTTTGTTGCCTTATAACCTGGAATTAAAATAGATTTTTTGGGGGGGTTGTATCATTTGATTTACACAACATGCCTACCACTTTGAAGATGCAAAATATTTTCCCCCCAAAGTCAATACATTGTAGAGCCACCTTTTGCAGCAATTACAGCTGCAAGTCTCTAGGGGTATGTCTCTATAAGTTTGGCACATCTAGCCACTGGGATTTTTGCCCATTCTTCAAGGCAAAACTGCTCCAGCTCCTTCAAGTTGGATGGGTTCCGCTGGTGTACAGCAATCTTTAAGTCATACCACAGATTCTCAATTGAATTGAGGTCTGGGCTTTGAATAAGCCATTCCAAGACATTTAAATGTTTCCCCTTAAACCACTCGAGTGTTGCTTTAGCAGTATGCTTAGGGTCATTGTCCTGCTGGAAGGTGAACCTACGTCCCAGTCTCAAATCTACGGAAGACTGAAACAGGTTTCCTTCAAGAATTTTCCTGTATTTAGCGTCATCCATCATTCCTTCAATTCTGACCAGTTTCCCAGTCCCTGCCAATGAAAAACATCCCGACAGCATGATGCTGCCACCACCATGCTTCACTGTGGGGATGGTGTTCTCGGGGTGATGAGAGGTGTTGGGTTTGCACCAGATATAGTGTTTTCCTTGATGGCCAAAAAGCTCCATTTTAGTCTCATCTGACCAGAGTACCTTCTTCCATATGTTTGGGGAGTCTCCCACATGCCTTTTGGCAAACACCAAACATGTTTGCTTATTTTTTTCTTTAATCAATGGCTTTTTTCTTGCCACACTTCCGTAAAGCCCAGCTCTGTGGAGTGTACGGCTTAAAGTGGTCCTATGGACAGATACTCCAATCTCCGCTGTGGAGCTTTGCAGCTCCTTCAAGGTTATCTTTGGTCTCTTTGTTGCCTGTCTGATTAATGCCCTCCTTGCCTGGTATGTGAGTGTTGGTGGGCGGCCCTCTCTTGGCAGGTTTGTTGTGGTGCCATATTCTTTCAATTTTTTTATAATGGATTTAATGGTGCTCCGTGGGATGTTCAAAGTTTCTGATATTTTTTTATAACCCAACCCTGATCTGTAATTCTCCACAGCTTTGTCCCTGACCTGTTTGGAGAGCTCCTTGGTCTTCATGGTGCTGCTTGCTTGGTGATGCCCCTTGCTTAGTGGTGTTGCAGACTCTGGGGCCTTTCAGAACAGGTGTAAATATACTGAGATCATTTGACAGATCATGTGAGACTTACATTGCAGACAGGTGGACTTTATTTAACTAATTATGTGACTTTTGGAGGTAATTGGTTACACCAGATCTTATTTAGGGGCTTCATAGCAAAGGGGGTGAATACGTATGCACGCACCACTTTTCCGTTATTTATTTTGTAGAATTTTTTGAAACAACTTAATTTTTTCATTTCACTTCACCAATTTGTCCATTACATGTAATCCAAATAAAAATCCATTTAAATGACAGGTTGTAATGCAACAAAATAGCAAAAACGTCAAGGGGGGTGAATACTTTTGCAAGGCACTGTACTGTAAATGCATTCTCCATGCATCTGTGCAGTAAAAGGGAAGGACACCGTTGCGCTTTTAAATATTTAAAGCTTGTTGAACATATTAAAACTGTGAAATGTTTTTTCCAAAGTATGTTTGATTTATGTGTTATACGCATTTGGAAAGTATTCAGACCACATTACTTTTCCCCATCCAACCTGATAGAGCTTGAGAGGATATGCAGATAAGAATTATATTTACATTTTAGTCATTTAGCAGACGCTCTCAGCGACTTACAGTTAGTGAGTGCATACATTATTATTTTTTTATTTTTTCATTCTGGCCCCCGTGGGAATCGAACCCACAACCCTGGCATTGCAAACACCATGCTCTACTAACTGAGCTACATCCCTGCCGGCCATTCCCTCCCATACTCTGGACGATGCTGGGCCAATTGTGCGCCGCCCCATGGGAATGAGAGAAACTCCCCAAATGCAGTTGTGCCAAGCATGTAGCGTCATACCCAAAATGATTCGAGGTTGTAATCGCTGCCACAGGTGCTTCAACAAAGTACTGAGTAAAGGATCGGAATACTTATGTAAATGTAATATTTTGTTTTTTGATTTTTAATAATACATTTGCAAAAATGTCTAAAAACCTGTTTTTGCTTTTTTCATTATGGGGTATTGAGTGTAGATTGATGAAGAGGGAAAAAAACTAACAATTTAATCAATTTTAGAATAAGGGTGTAACGTAACAAAATGTGGAAAAAGTCAAGGGGTCTGAATACTTTCTGATTGCTCTATACAAGGCATCTCCTTCAGTACTGTAAATATGACACTCTTGTAGGTCTTGTTGTCTTTTTTGCATTTATCCTCATCAAATGTTTTTTTGTTTTCTATAGGTAACAGATCAGGCAAGTGTAGCTATTAGATCTAATGCGTTAGTAAACCCGCTACAATCATGCAGTACAGTGTACAGCAAGCAGTTTAGCAGTTACATCGGTGGGCCCCGTGGCAATAAATAAAATCATCCAAAAGGGGTTGGCAGCATCATGCTGTGGGGGTGCTTTGCTGCAGGAGGGTCTGGTGCACTTCACAAAATAGATGGCATCATGAGGAAGGAAAATTATGTGGATATATTGAAGCAACATCTCAAGACATCAGTCAGGAAGTTAAAGCTTGGTCGCAAATGGGTCTTCCAAATGGACAATGACCCCAAGTTGTGGCAAAACGGCTTAAGGAGAACAAACTCAAGGTATTGGAGTGGCCATCACAAAGCCCTGACCTCAACCCTATAGAATATGTGTGGGCAGAACTGAAAAAGTGTGTGCGAGCAAGGAGGCCTACCAACCTGACTCAGTTACACCAGCTATGTCAGGAGGAATGGGCCAAAATTCAACCAACTTATTGTGGGAAGCTTGTGGAAGGCTACCCGAAACGTTTGACCCAAGTTAAACAATTTAAAGGCAATGCTACCAAATCTTAATTGAGTGTATGTAAACTTCTGACCCACTGGGAATGCGATGAAAGAAATAAAAGCTGAAATAAATAATTATCTCTACTATTATTCTGACATTTCACATTCTTAAAATGAAGTGGTGATCCATCAAATGTATTTTAGTTTTGTATAGGTAACAGATCAGGCAAGTGTAGCTATTAGAACTAATGCGTTAGTAAACCACCCGACAATCATGCAGTACAGTGTACAGAAAGCAGTTTAGTAGTTACATCGGTGGGCCCCGTGGCAATAAATAAATTCATCCAAAAGCTTACCTTGACTTGGAAGAATTCCAGTGTTGGATAGCCATAGCCAGCTAGCATCCCTCTCTGTTTGAACCAGTTGTTTGAGTATGGTAAACTAGCTAGCTGCATTCACTAGCTAAGTAAGTGAAAGTAATATATATATATATATATATATAGTGGGGGGGAAAAGTATTTAGTCAGCCACCATTTGTGCAAGTTCTCCCACTTAAAAAGATGAGAGAGGCCTGTAATTTTCATCATAGGTATACGTCAACTATGACAGACAAATTGAGAAAAAAATATCCAGAAAATCACATTGTAGGATTTTTTAGGAATTTATTTGCAAATTATGGTGGAAAATAAGTATTTGGTCACCTACAAACAAGCAAGATTTCTGGCTCTCACAGACCTGTAACTTCTTCTTTAAGAGGCTCCTCTGTCCTCCACTCGTTACCTGTATTAATGGCACCTGTTTGAACTTGTTATCAGTATAAAAGACACCTGTCCACAACCTCAAACAGTCACACTCCAAACTCCACTATGGCCAAGACCAAATAGCTGTCAAAGGACACCAGAAACAAAATTGTAGACCTGCACCAGGCTGGGAAGACTGAATCTGCAATAGGTAAGCAGCTTGGTTTGAAGAAATCAACTGTGGGAGCAATTATTAGGAAATGGAAGACATACAAAACCACTGATAATCTCCCTCGATCTTGGGCTCCACGCAAGACCTCACCCTGTGGGGTCAAAATGATCACAAGAACGGTGAGCAAAAATCCCAGAACCACACGGGGGGACCTAGTGAATGACCTGCAGAGAGCTGGGACCAAAGTAACAAAGCCTACCATCAGTAACACACTACGCCGCCAGGGACTCAAATCCTGCAGTGCCAGACGTGTCCCCCTGCTTAAGCCAGTACATGTCCAGGCCCATCTGAAGTTTGCTAGAGTGCATTTGGATGATCCAGAAGAGGATTGGGAGAATGTCATATGGTCAGATGAAAACAAAATATAACTTTTTGGTAAAAACTCAACTCGTCGTGTTTGGAGGACAAAGAATGCTGAGTTGCATCCAAAGAACACCATACCTACTGTGAAACATGGGGGTGGAAACATCATGCTTTGGGGCTGTTTTTCTGCAAAGGGACCAGGACGACTGATCCGTGTAAAGGAAAGAACGAATGGGGCCATGTATCGTGAGATTTTGAGTGAAAATCATCAAGGGCATTGAAGATGAAACGTGTCTGGGTCTTTCAGCATGACAATGATCCCAAACAGGAGTGGCTTCGTAATAAGCATTTCAAGGTCCTGGAGTGGCCTAGCCAGTCTGCAGATCTCAACCCCATAGAAAATCTTTGGAGGGAGTTGAAAGTCCGTGTTGCCCAGCAGATAAATTTGCCGGACAGCCAGTGTACGGTCAGAGTGGTCCGAGAGGTCATTTATGAGATAACACCCCGTATTAGTGGGCATTACTTGAAATCAAACCCCGCCCAGCTATCAACAAACATTCCCTTAAGAGTCTCATTAGGTAATTTCCTAAAGTTTTCTCATCCCTGACCACTGGCTGACTTGAAGAGAACCCAACCCTCGACCCATCTGATGTTAAACTACAGACCGGTATCCTTTCTTTCTTTTCTTTTCAAAACACTTGAGCGAGCTGTCTCTGACCAACTCTCTTGTTTTCTCTCTCAAAACGATCTTCTTGACTCTAACCAGTCAAGATTTAAGGCGGCTCACTCAACTGAGACCGCTCTCCTCTTTGTCACAGAGGCTCTCCGCTCTGTCAAAGCTGACTCTCTCTCCTCTGTTCTCATCCTCCTAGATCTATCCACTCCCTTCAACACTGTGAACCATCAGAGGCTCTGCACACTTCTGGATTGCATCCTACCTGGCAGATCGCTCCTGCCAGGTGGCATGGAGAGGATCTATGTCTGCACCCTGTGCTCTCACTACTGGTGTCGCCCAGGGCTCAGTTCTAGGCCCTCTCCACTTTTCTCTTTACACCAAGTCACTCGGCTCTGTCATGTCCTCACATGGTCTCTCCTATCATTGCCATGTGGATGACATTCAACTACTCCTTCCCCTTCTCCCCTTCTGACACCCAGGTGGCGACACGCATCTCTGAGTGCCTGGCTGACATCTCAGCTTGGATGTCGGCCTACCACCTCAAGCTCAACCTCGACAAAACGGAGCTGCTCTTCCTCCCGGGGAAGCCCTACCAGCTCTAAAACCTCTCCACAGATGTCAACGCCATGGTGTCCCCCTCCCAGAGTGCAAAGAACATTGGCGTGACCCTGGACAAAACTCTGTCATTATCTGCAAACATTAAAGCAGTGACTCGCTCCTGCAGGTTCATGCTCTACAACATGCGTAGAGTACGAGCTTTCCTTACACAGGAAGTGGAGCAGGTCCTAATCCAGGCACTTGTCCTCTCCCGACTAGACTACTTCAACATAACCTGAAAGGCCGCTCAGCAAGGAAGAAGCCACTGCTCCAAAACCGCCATAAAAAAGCCAGACTACGGTTTGCAACTGCACATGGGGACAAAGATCGTACTTTTTGGAAATATGTCCTCTGGTCTGATGAAACAAAAATAGAACTGTTTGGCCATAATGACCATCGTTATGTTTGGAGGAAAAAGGGGGGGCTTGCAAGCCGAAGAACACCATCCCAACCGTGAAGCATGGGGGTGGCAGCATCATGCTGTGAGGGTGCTTTGCTGCAGGAGGGACTGGTGCACTTCACAAAATAGATGGCATTATGAGGAGGAAAATTATGTGGATATATTGAAGCAATATCTCAAGACATCAGTCAGGAAGTTAAAGCTTGGTCGCAAATGGGTCTTCCAAATGGACAATGACCCAAAGCATTCTTCCAAAGTTGTGGCAAAATGGCTTAGGACAACAAAGTCAATGTATATGTATTTGGCTAAGGTGTATGTAAACTTCCGACTTCACGGTATATACAGTATATATATACAGTGGGGAGAACAAGTATTTGATACACTGCCGATTTTGCAGGTTTTCCTACTTACAAAGCATGTAGAGGTCTGTAATTATTATCATAGGTACACTTCAACTGTGAGAGATGGAATCTAAAACAAAAATCCAGAAAATCACATTGTATGATTTTTAAGTAATTAATTTGCATTTTATTGCATGACATAAGTATTTGATCACCTACCAACCAGTAAGAATTCCGGCTCTCACAGACCTGTTAGTTTTTCTTTAAGAAGCCCTCCTGTTCTCCACTCATTACCTGTATTAACTGCACCTGTTTGAACTCGTTATCTGTATAAAAGACACCTGTCCACACACTCAATCAAACAGACTCCAACCTCTCCACAATGGCCAAGACCAGAGAGCTGTGTAAGAACATCAGGGATACAATGGTAGACCTGCACAAGGCTGGGATGGGCTACAGGACAATAGGCAAGCAGCTTGGTGAGAAGGCAACAACTGTTGGCGCAATTATTAGAAAATGGAAGAAGTTCAAGATGACGGTCAATCACCCTCGGTCTGGGGCTCCATGCAAGATCTCACCTCGTGGGGCATCAATGATCATGAGGAAGGTGAGGGATCAGCCCAGAACTACACGGCAGGACCTGGTCAATGACCTGAAGAGAGCTGGGACCACAGTCTCAAAGAAAACCATTAGTAACACACTACGCCGTCATGGATTAAAATCCTGCAGCGCACGCAAGGTCCCCCTGCTCAAGCCAGCGCGTGTCCAGGCCCGTCTGAAGTTTGCCAATGACCATCTGGATGATCCAGAGGAGGAATGGGAGAAGGTCATGTGGTCTGATGAGACAAAAGTAGAGCTTTTTGGTCTAAACTCCACTCGCCGTGTTTGGAGGAAGAAGAAGGATGAGTACAACCCCAAGAACACCATCCCAACTGTGAAGCATGGAGGTGGAAACATCATTCTTTGGGGACTGCACCGTATTGAGGGGAGGATGGATGGGGCCATGTATCGCGAGATCTTGGCCAACAACCTCCTTCCCTCAGTAAGAGCATTGAAGATGGGTCGTGGCTGGGTCTTCCAGCATGATAACGACCCGAAACACACAGCCAGGGCAACTAAGGAGTGGCTCCGTAAGAAGCATCGCCTAGCCAGTCTCCAGACCTGAACCCAATAGAAAATCTTTGGAGGGAGCTGAAAGTCCTTATTGCCCAGTGACAGCCCCGAAACCTGAAGGATCTGGAGAAGGTCTGTATGGAGGAGTGGGCCAAAATCCCTGCTACAGTGTGTGCAAACCTGGTCAAGACCTACAGGAAACGTATGATCTCTGTAATTGCAAACAAAGGTTTCTGTACCAAATATTAAGTTCTGCTTTTCTGATGTATCAAATACTTATGTCATGCAATAAAATGCAAATTAATTACTTAAAAATCATACAATGTGATTTTCTGGATTTTTGTTTTAGATTCCGTCTCTCACCGTTTAAGTGTACCTATGATAAAAATTACAGACATCTACATGCTTTGTAAGTAGGAAAACCTGCAAAATCGGCAGTGTTTCAAATACTTATTCTCCCCACTGTATGATTGTGGTAATGTACAGGAAATCAAGTCCTTTTGTTCTCTCGATCTGGAATAACATCAAATGCCGACTGTATTACCTCCCGAGAGAGTATGTATTACCGGCCCAAATGGCATTCCAAGCCACATCCTTAGAGCACTTGCAGATCAGCTGGGTGGAGTGTTTACGGACATATTCAATCTCTCCCTATCCCAGCCTTTGCCATCGGTACTATTGGCCAACGTACAATCGCTGGATAATAAAGTGGACAAACTAAAAGCACGTATATCCTACCAACGGGACATTAAAAACTGTAATATCTTATGTTTCACTGAGTCGTGGCTGAACGATGACATGAATAACATACAGCTGGTGGGTTTTACACTGTATCGGCAGGATAGAACAGCAGCCTCTGGTAAGACAAGGGGTGGCGGTCCATGTATATTTGTAAACAACAGCTGGTGCACGATATCTAAGGATGTCTCAAGGTTTTGCTTGCCTGAGGTAGAGTATCTCATGATAAACTGTAGACCATACTATCTACCAAGAGAGTTTTCATCTATATTCTTCGTAGCTGTCTATTTACCACCCCAAACCGATGCTGGCACTACGACCGCACTCAATGAGCTGTATTCGGCCATAAGCAAACAGGAAAACGCTCATCCAGAGGCGGCGTTCCAAGTGGCCAGGGATTTTAATGCAGGGAAACTGAAATCCGTTTCACCTAATTTCTACCAGCATGTTAAATGTGCAAACAGAGGGAAAAAATCTCTAGACCACCTTTACTCCACACACAGAGACGCGTAAAAGCTCTCCCTCGCCCTCCATTTGGCAAATCTCACCATAATTATATCCTCCTGATTCCTGCTTACAAGCAAAACTAAAAAAGGAAGCACCAGTGACTCGGTCAATAAAAAAGTGGTCAGATGAAGCAGATGCTAAGCTACAGGACTGTTTTGCTAGCACAGACTGGAATATGTTCTGGGATTCTTCCGATGGCATTGAGGAGTACACCACATCAGTCACTGGCTTCATTAACAAGTGCATCGATGATGTCGTCCCCACAGTGACTGTACTTACATACTAAAACCAGAAGCCATGGATTACAGGCAACATCAGCACAGAGGTAAAGGGTAGAGCTGCCGCTTTCAAGGAGCGGGACTTTACCCGGAAACGTATAAGAAATCCCGCTATGCCCTCCGACGAAACATCCAACAGGCAAAGCGTCAATACAGGACTAAGATCGAATCGTACTACACCGGCTCTGACAAACGTCGGATGTGGCAGGGCTTGCAAACTATTACAGACTACAAAGGGAAGCACAGCCGCGAGCTGCCCAGTGACACGAGCGTACCAGACGAGCTAAATTACTTCTATGCTCACTTCGAGGCCAGTAACACTGAAACATGCATGAGATCATCAGTTGTTCCGGACGACTGTGTGATCACGCTCTCCGTAGCCGATGTGAGTAAGACCTTTAAACAGGTCAACATTCACAAAGTTGCAGGGCCAGATGGATTACCAGGACGTGTGCCAACTGGCAAGTGTCTTCAATGACATTTTCAACCTCTCCCTGTCTGAGTCTGTAATACCAACATGTTTCAAGCAGACCACCATAGTCCCTGTGCCCAAGAACACTAAGGTAACCAGCCTAAATGACTACCGACCCGTAGCACTGACGTCTGTAGCCATAAAGTGCTTTGAAAGGCTGGTCATGGCTCACATCTTCACCATCATCCCAGAAACCCTAGATCCACTCCAATTTGCATACCTCCCCAACAGATCCACAGATGATGCAATCTCTATTGCACTCCACACTGCCCTTTCCTACCTGGACAAAAGGAACACCTATGTGAGAATGCTATTCATTGACTACAGCTCCACGTTCAACACCATAGTGCCCTCAAAGCTCATCACCAAGCTAAGGACCCTGGGACTAAACACCTCCCTCTGCAACTGGATCCTAGACTTCCTGACGGGCCGCCCCCAGGTGGTAAGGATAGGTAACAACACATCCGCCACGCTGATTCTCAACATGGGGGCCCCTCAGGGGTGCGTACTCAGTCCCCTCCTATACTACCTGTTCACTCATAACTACATGGCCAGGCACGACTCCAACACCATCATTAAGTTTGCCCATGACACAACAGTGGTAGGCCTGATCACCGACAACGACGAGACAGCCTATAGGGAGGAGGTCAGAGACCTGGCCATGTGGTGCCAGGACAACAACCTCTCCCTCAACGTGATCAAGGCAAAGGAGATGATTGTGGACTAAATGAAAAAGAAGAGGACCGAGCACGCCCCCATTCTCATCGACGGGGCTGTAGTGGAGCAGGTTGAGAGCTTAAAGTTCCTTGGTGTCCACCTCACCAACAAACTAACATGGTCCAAGCACACCAAGACAGTCGTGAAGAGAGCACAACAAAACCTATTCCCCCTCAGGAGAAAAGATTTGGCATTGGTCCTCAGATCCTCAAAAAGTTATACAGCTGCACCATCGAGAGCATCCTGACTAGTTGCATCACTGCCTGGTATGGCAACTGCTCGGCCTCTGACCACAAGGCACTACAGAGGGTAGTGCGTACGGCCCAGTTCATCACTTGGGACAAGCTTCCTGCCATCCAGGACCTCTATACCAGGCGGTGTCAGAGGAAGGCCCTAAAAATTGTCAAAGACTCCAGCCACCCTAGTCATAGACTGTTCTCTCTGCTACCGCACGGCAAGCGGTACCGGAGCACCAAGTCTAGGACCAAGAGGCTTCTAAACAGCTTCTACCTCCAAGCCATAAGACTCCTGAACATCTAATAAAATGGCTACCCAGACTATTTGCATAGTCACTTTAATAACTCTACCTACAGTGGGGAAAAAAGTATTTAGTCAGCCACCAATTGTGCAAGTTCTCCCACTTAAAAAGTAGAGAGAGGCCTGTAATTTTCATCATAGGTACACGTCAACTATGACAGACAAATTGAGGGAAAAAAATCCAGAAAATCACATTGTAGGATTTTTAATGAATTTATTTGCAAATTATGGTGGAAAATAAGTATTTGGTCACCTACAAACAAGCAAGATTTCTGGCTCTCACAGACCTGTAACTTCTTCTTTAAGAGGCTCCTCTGTCCTCCACTCGTTACCTGTATTAATGGCACCTGTTTGAACTTGTTATCAGTATAAAAGACACCTGTCCACAACCTCAAACAGTCACACTCCAAACTCCACTATGGCCAAGACCAAAGAGCTGTCAAAGGATACCAGAAACAAAATTGTAGACCTGCACCAGGCTGGGAAGACTGAATCTGCAATAGGTAAGCAGCTTGGTTTGAAGAAATCAACTGTGGGAGCAATTATTAGGAAATGGAAGACATACAAGACCACTGATAATCTCCCTCGATCTGGGGCTCCACGCAAGATCTCACCCCGTGGGGTCAAAATGATCACAAGAACGGTGAGCAAAAATCCCAGAACCACACAGGGGGACCTAGTGAATGACCTGCAGAGAGTTGGGACCAAAGTAACAAAGCCTACCATCAGTAACACACTACGCCGCCAGGGACTCAAATCCTGCAGTGCCAGACGTGTCCCCCTGCTTAAGCCAGTACATGTCCAGGCCCGTCTGAAGTTTGCTAGAGTGCATTTGGATGATCCAGAAGAGGATTGGGAGAATGTCATATGGTCAGATGAAACCAAAATATAACTTCTTGGTAAAAACTCAACTCGTCGTGTTTGGAGGACAAAGAATGCTGAGTTGAATCCAAAGAACACCATACCTACTGTGAAGCATGGGGGTGGAAACATCATGCTTTGGGGCTGTTTTTCTGCAAAGGGACCAGGACGACTGATCCGTGTAAAGGAAAGAATGAATGGGGCCATGTATCGTGAGATTTTGAGTGAAAACCTCTTTCCATCAGCAAGGGCATTGAAGATGAAACGTGGCTGGGTCTTGCAGCATGACAATGATCCCAAACACACCGCCCGGGCAACGAAGGAGTGGCTTCGTAAGAAGCATTTCAAGGTCCTGGAGTGGCCTAGCCAGTCTCCAGATCTCAACCCCATAGAAAATCTTTGGAGGGGAGTTGAAAGTCTGTGTTGCCCAGCGACAGCCCCAAAACATCACTGCTCTAGATGAGATCTGCATGGAGGAATGGGCCAAAATACCAGCAACAGTGTGTGAAAACCTTGTGAAGACTTACAGAAAACGTTTGAACTGTGTCATTGCCAACAAAGGGTATATAACAAAGTATTGAGAAACTTTTGTTATTGACCAAATACTTATTTTCCACCATAATTTGCAAATAAATGTATTAAAAATCCTACAATGTGATTTTCTGGAAAAAAAATTCTCATTTTGTCTGTCATAGTTGACGTTTACCTATGATGAAAATTACATGCCTCTCTCATCTTTTTAAGTGGGAGAACTTGCACAATTGGTGGCTGACTAAATACTTTTTTTCCCCACTGTACATGTACATATTACCTCAATTACCTCGACTAACCGGTGCCCCCGCACATTGACTCTTTGCCAGTACCCCCTGTATATAGCCTCGCTATTGTTATTTTACTATGGTTATTTTACTGCTGCTCTTTAATTATTTGTTACTTTTATTTCAAATATTTTTAGGGTATTCTTTCTTAAAACTGCATTGTTGGTTAAGGGCTTGTAAGTAAGCATTTCACTGTTGTATTCGGCGCATGTGACAAATACAATTTGATTTGATTAGGGGTGTATTCATTCCGCCGATTCTGTTGAAAAATATTACTGTCTGTCCATGTGTCACTGTCTGTCACCTAATATTTGTATCTCGACCTGTGTGCACCTACGTTGTAAACTTTCATTCATAGGCTAACAACGACGAGACAGCTTACAGGAAGGAGGTGAGAGCCCTGTCAGTGTGGTGCCAGGAAAATAACAACTCCAACGTCAACAAAACGAACGAGCTGGTCGTGGACTACAGGAGACAGCAGAGAGAGCACGCCCCCATCCACATCAACAGGGCCACAGTGGAAAGCCTCAAAAGCTTAAAGTTCCTCAGTGTGCACATCACTAAGGACCTGAAATGGTCCCTCCAAACCGACAGTGTGGTGAAGAAGGCGCAACAGTGCCTCTTCAATCTCAGGAGGCTGAATTTTTTTTTTTTTAAGTTTAAAAGAGAGTCAATATAACATTGCATTTTCCATAGTCATAGATTGCTTTTACAGTGTAAACACTGTAGATCCAAGGTGAATAGTAGTTTTTTGGCTATGGAAACAAACAGAGGCCTTTCTCTGCAATACTGGTTCAGTAGCACCTGTAGGCTTCGGCACACATGACTGCATCATTATCACCAGTTGGGGAATTTTCAGTGCTCACTCAGTAGTATAACCGAAATGACTACAATAATCAGTGTGTACTTCATCAAGATAGTCTGTCAGAGGAAAAATGAGGAAATTATGAATTGCCAGTGTTAAATTCTTTAGTTCCTGCTCATCACGCTAACCACATACCAGAGAGGGGCTTCCCCGGTCTGTTTTTTTTATCACATCCTTCTTCACACTAACTTGAGGAAATTAAACCAATAGAGGCTATTGCCCTCACTTGTGAAACATGACACTACATAGGCCCTACTATGCCCTACTTACCACCAACTGTATCCATTAATCCACCATATGCACAGTTCCACACTTTTCATTTAATTATAGCTAGACAAAGCAACTTAAACTCTATCCTCCAAATAGTCTTACACCTGAGTATTTCCTTAAAGATGATTATGCTATTTAAGCCTTGGTTTAGAGTCAACAAATCTAAATTTGGTGTTGGGCCAAATAGGGTTGTTTTATTTCTACATGAAGTCATGCTGTTTATTCCATAGTTCCTGGTAGGCTGGTCCTCTTGTTTGGCACAGATTTCTCACTTGTTAGATAGTAACCATCCAGTTGAGAAATAACTACATCTAATAACAACCATTTGAAAATGTATTTATCCTACAAATTATATACACTGAACAAAAATATTTACGCAACATGTAAAGTGTTGAACCCATGTTTCATGAGCTGAAATAAAAAATCCCAGAAAAGTTTCATACGCACAAAAAGCTTATTTCTCTCAAACGTGTGCACAAATTTGTTCACATCCCCATTAGTGAGCATTTCTCCTTTGCCAAGATAATCCATCCACCTGACAGGTGTGGCATATCAAGAAGCTGATTAAACAGCATGATCATTACATAGGTGCACCTTGTGCTGGGGACAATAAAAGGCCACTCTTAAATGTGCAGTTTTGTCACACAACGCAACGCCAGATGTGTGAAGTTTTGAGGGAGCATGCAATTAGCATGCTGACTCCAGGAATGTCCACCAGAGCTGTTGCCAGAGAATTGAATGTCAATTTCTATACCATAAGCCGCCTCCAGCATTTTTTTGGAGAACTTGGAAGTACGCCTGTTATGATGAGTTTCTGGTGTTGAGAAGTTCAGAATGCAAGAGAGTATGTTACACAGATGGATATTGGATTCAGTCATTATTTAATGGTCACAATATTGAATTCATTGACAGGGGGTACGGACATAGCCTCCTGCCATCTGAATGACTTCCATAGAAAGTCTCTCAGCTGATATAATGCACTTCCAATCTACTTTTATCCCACACAGTTGCTACTATCCATCATTGAGTGTCACTCATCCACCACCATATCATGTGCCTCCATGGTATCATGTGGCACCCTAGCCAGGCCATTCCATCACGCACCCATCCTAAGATTAGCAACAGTGGCCCCCAATCTATCTTGGCACACTGACCTTCTGTTACTCACTCGTGACACCAATAATAAATGGTGTGACCTTGTCCTCTGTCCACATACAGCTTCATACATTAATTAATCTTGTATCACAAATCATCATAACAATTCCTCTTTTTCTTTCTAGTTGTTGTTGCAAAGAGAATTCCATTAATATAACATTAATTGACAAATACAAACCATAACATACAAATTAATTCCTAACCTCCTGATACATTGATTCATGACATATTCTAATTTACATGGACTATATCCCAATAAATATAACTTCAATCTTGCTTTCCATGTTCCTTCAGAGGAACCCCAAGCTTTTCCCTGGTCACTTGGGGCACTATCTGATCAACTGAGATAGTATTTTTTCCACATCTTCAATCCTGTAAACCTTAAATTCCACGTTATACATTTCCAACTTAACATTTCCTATTCCTCAATCAACATTATCAATGACCTCTACACTGGAATAACATGATATACAGTTGAAGTCGGAGGTTTACATACACTTAGGTTGGAGTCATTAAAACTCGTTTTTCAACCACTCCACAAATTTCTTGTTAACAAACTATAGTTTTGGCAAGTCATTTAGGACATCTACTTTGTGCATGACACAAGTCATTTTTCCAACAATTGTTTACAGACAGATTATTTCTCTTACAATTCACTGTATCACAATTCCAGTGGGTCAGAAGTTTACATACACTAAGTTGACTGTGCCTTTAAACAGCTTGGAAAATTCCAGAAAATTATGTCATGGCTTTAGAAGCTTCTGATAGGCTAATTGACATCATTTGATTCAATTGGAGGTGTACCTGTGGATGTATTTCAAGGCCTACCTTCAAACTCAGTGCATCTTTGCTTGACATCATGGGAAAATCAAAATAAATCAGCTAAGACCTCCACAAGTCTGGTTCATCATTGGGAGCAATTTCCAAACGCCTGAAGGTAACACGTTCATCTGTACAAACAATAGTACGCAAGTAAAACACCATGGGACCACGCAGCCGTCATACAGCTCAGGAAGGAGACGCGTTCTGTCTCCTAGAGATAAACATACTTTGGTGCGAAAAGTGCAAATCAATCCCAGAACAACAGCAAAGGATCTTGTGAAGATGCTGGAGGAAACAGGTACAAAAGTATCTATATCCACAGTACAACAAGTCCTATATTGACATAACCTGAAAGGCCGCTCAGCAAGGAAGAAGCCACTGCTCCAAAACCGTCATAAAAAAGCCAGACTACGGTTTGCAACTGCACATGGTGACAAAGATCGTACTTTTTGGAGAAATATCCTCTGGTCTGATGAAACAAAGATAGAACTGTTTGGCCATAATGACCATCGTTATGGTTGGAGGAAAAAGGGGACGCTTGCAAGCCGAAGAACACCATCCCAACCGTGAAGAACTGGGGAGGCAGCATCATGTTGTGGGGGTGCCTTGCTGCAGGAGGGACTGGTGCACTTCACAAAATAGATGGCATCATGAGGAAGGAAAATTATGTGGATATATTGAAGCAACATCTCAAGACATCAGTCAGGAAGTTAAAGCTTGGTCGCAAATGGGTCTTCCAAATGGACAATGACCCCAAGCATACTTCCAAAGTTGTGCCAAAATGGCTTAAGGACAATAAAGTCAAGGTATTGGAGTGGCCATCACAAAGCCCTGACCTCAATCCTATAGAAAATGTGTGGGCAGAACTGAAAAAGCGTGTGCGAGCAAGAAGGCCTACAAACCTGACTCAGTTACACCAGCTCTGTCAGGAGGACTGAGCCAAAATTCACCCAACTTATTGTGGGAAGCTTGTGGAAGACAACCCGAAATATTTGTCCCAAGTTAAACAATTTAAAGGCAATGCTACCAAATACTAATTGAGTGTATGTAAACTTCTGACCCACTGGGAATGTGATGAAAGAAATAAAAGCTGAAATAAATCATTCTCTCTACTATTATTCTGAAATTTCAGATTCTTAAAATAAGGTGGTGATCCTAACTGACCTAAGACAGGGAATATTTACTAGGATTAAATGTCAGGAATTGTGAAAAACTGAGTTTAAATGTATTTGGCTAAGGTGTATGTAAACTTCCGACTTCAACTGTAGATGAAGAATTAGTACCCTCAATGCCTTCCTGCTTGTCTCTAGTATTTCCCATAGCTTTATTTATATTCCCATTAGCTTTATTTAAATTCATATTACCTTCCCAATCCTGATGGTAAGTATATACAACATGATTCTCTCCCTATAATCGCATACATTCCCTCTTTATCTACCTTAATAGCATCCAATGCTATTCGATTATCAATTGCATATTGTCTAATGAGTGCCATCTTAGAACTAATAGCTTGAAAACCCATGACTGTTAATAGGTACAATATTAAACTCTGTTCAACCCCTAATATGCCTGATGAGAGATACACAATATAACACTCTGTTTTCAGTCCCTGTTAAATCAGTACACCCCTGAACTAGTTATGATTGAGGAATTCAACCAAAATCAAATCATATGGAAATATCATAAACATTCCTATGTCACAAATACCAAAACCCCATGATAGGAATCAATTAAGTTATTGCCTAGCAACATACAGTAGATATGTACCACTTTAAACATCCCTATCAATACCACCAAATACTTCAAATGTATATAGTGACTAATGTGTGAATACGGTAACTTAATAATCAGCATGTTATGTTATCAGTCATAATCCTTATATTACCTTACATGTTTCAAACAGTAAGATTCAACAATGTCTACTCAAAATAAATCATATAAGTGTGTCATCTTTTACATTTTTAGTCATTTTAGCAGACGCTCTTATCCAGAGCGACTTACAGTTAGTGAGTGCATACCTTTTCATAAGACATTACCATAATGTATTGCTGTTTTAACCATAATATCTATATAAGACAGTATCTCAATTGTACAATCAATATCCTAGTTGGACTAATATATACTAATGATTTACTTAAATCACTCATTTATCTTATAAATTATAACTAAAACCAAATTTAGAATGACAATTCTTATTGTTTCACTTGGTCCTTATCAATCTATATTAAAACCCTCAACTTGTTCACCCATTACAACTGTCAGAATGTACACTTATATTAACATACAGTATAAATATCCATAATTCTATTATGACTTTCCTCATCATGATAATACATTCAGATCATTATCTCAATGCATTCTTAATTCTATTCATTTAGCAGTGTGTATACCTCCTATCCAAATTAGCAAATTTAGAATAATCCACATTTATTATCAACCCAGCTAACCAACTCCTTCTTTCTCCGGCACGTAAATCTTCTGGCGTCTCTTCATTATGTTCTTCAGACATCTTCATATTTCAAAATGAATTGCCCATGACAATGTCCCAACTTCAATGTCTAATCCGAGTCACCACCATCTCTACACCCCATTGTGTCTTGTCCATTTGCCAACCATTATACCAAAAACATGAGAAATGTTGTATTTGAACCGATCTTTCTCCATTCTCACTCAATGATGGACTCATGTCCCACTCTCTCGATATAAAAACATGAGAAAATCAGTTGATAGCTTCTATTGGCTGTTGTACACCGGTTGCATGTAGAAGTGGTGCTTTACAGGAACATCTTCAACGCCTCTGATGTTCATCTTCTGCCGGTACAGAGGTTGTTTCTTTTTTAGGTTCACACCATTCTAGGCCAAATTATCCCTGCTATGCATCAAGACACCATCTGTATTTACCTCAGTAGAAGACAACACATAACAGTTTAATTGATTTCATTTCTAATCCAAGAAATCCATATAAGCATTGACTATATGTGACAAATTATCATGTTTGACCAATTATTCTTAATACCAATTTCTAATATACTCCCCAATTTCTGTTAGGTAAACCCTCCAAATACATAGAAGTGAATGGTGTGACAGTCAGGTGAATCTTGAAATTCTGGAAGATCTTGAAGTTCTTGGACGTTCTTGTAGGTCTGTCCCTCCGCCGAGGTAATCAGCCAACATCTGTAGCTCATCAGTATCATCCCCTTATAATCGTCTCCCATCACCTGATCCTTGTCAGCTCCCGCATCCTCATCTCCCACCTCTCTAGGTCATCGGTTTCCTCTTAGTACTCTGTGGCATTGGTTTAGATGATACCAGGTCGATCTCCCCTCCATCCATACCTCTGTTGGTGTAGACTGGGTGATGATGTATGGTCCTTTTATCTCTGAACCTACTTCCTCATTAGGTCTAGGATCATGCAAAGTCCCTCTCCATTTATCAACATCGCTCTGTGGAGTGTGTCCTTCTTTCAGCGTACTAATAGGGAAGTTAAGTTAGGTCCCCTGGAGCATAGTTGGTAGAGCATGGCGCTTGCAACGCCAGGGTTGTGGGTTCGTTTCCCACGGGGGGCCAGTATGAAAAATGTGTGCGCTCACTAACTGTAAGTCACTCTGGATAAGAGCGTCTGCTAAATGACTAAAATTTTAAATGTAAGTTGAGAGTCCCTGCTGCAAAAACACACAGACACAAACACAAAAGCAATGTTCTGCAGTGGCGATGCCATCTTCCTCCTCTGAGTTAGAATACTCCTACAGTGAGACACCTGGATCTAGGTATCTGTCTCTGCTATTTTCCCCTCCATCGAGTTAGCCAGCAACACCTAGTACTGACTTCCCCACCTGACTTCTTTAATCCTTTACCCCCAGTCTCCAGGCGCAAACAGTGGGGGAAAAAAGTATTATATATAGTCAGCCACCAATTGTGCAAGTTCTCCCACTTAAAAAGATGAGAGAGGCCTGTAATTTTCATCATAGGTACACGTCAACTATGACAGACAAATTGAGAGAAAAAAAATCCAGAAAATCACATTGTAGGATTTTTAATGAATTTATTTGCAAATTATGGTGGAAAATAAGTATTTGGTCACCTACAAACAAGCAAGATTTCTGGCTCTCACAGACCTGTAACTTCTTCTTTAAGAGGCTCCTCTGTCCTCCACTCGTTACCTGTATTAATGGCACCTGTTTGAACTTGTTATCAGTATAAAAGACACCTGTCCACAACCTCAAACAGTCACACTCCAAACTCCACTATGGCCAAGACCAAAGAGCTGTCAAAGGACACCAGAAACAAAATTGTAGACCTGCACCAGGCTGGGAAGACTGAATCTGCAATAGGTAAGCAGCTTGGTTTGAAGAAATCAACTGTGGGAGCAATTATTAGGAAATGGAAGACATACAAGACCACTGATAATCTCCCTCGATCTGGGGCTCCACGCAAGATCTCACCCCCGTGGGGTCAAAATGATCACAAGAACGGTGAGCAAAAATCCCAGAACCACACGGGGGGACCTAGTGAATGACCTGCAGAGAGCTGGGACCAAAGTAACAAAGCCTACCATCAGTAACACACTACGCCGCCAGGGACTCAAATCCTGCAGTGCCAGACCTGTCCCCCTGCTTAAGCCAGTACATGTCCAGGCCCATCTGAAGTTTGCTAGAGTGCATTTGGATGATCCAGAAGAGGATTGGGAGAATGTCATATGGTCAGATGAAACCAAAATATAACGTTTTGGCAGTGGCGGCTCCTGAAAAAATTCTCAGGAGGGGCAATTTTTCTGATGATTTAGGTGACCTACACACATTTAAAAAAAGATATGTCCAGCAACAACATGAAGACAGGGGCAGCATATAAGTCAATACCAGAAGCATTTATTGACTGATCTCAAAAGTGTTGGCTTACCAGGGTTGGTGGAGCCCTCAGTTTCATCTTTGCCTCGCAAAGCTAACTCAAACACTCCGCAAAACTTCACACACTGGATTAGCCGGCTGAGGATGTGGCGGTTCTTGCTAATGTCGTAGTAAATATATTTGTTATAGTGAATATGGAATATGATATGTTGAGTAAAATGTTGTGCTAAGATCTATTTAGGTCAGGAGCTGGTTATAAGTTCTGTTCCTATCCAATAACAATGGACAAAAGGGTCCTATCTTGTCAGCCTTGTCAGCAGGTGGCCAAGGACAACACCCACGCCATAGGCCTCTCAGTTCTTCCAACTCACGAGTTCTTGCTCTGAGGACACACACACACACAAACACACACACACACATCATCACTGTTAAACACACACACACACACACACATCATCACTGTTAAACACACACACACACACACACACACACACACACACAAATCCCCTCTCTTAGGCTGAACATTTGAAGACAGAGAACCCGACTCAGAGCCAATGCAACAGTGACAGTAGCCTGCAGGGGACCTCGCCCAACTCATCAGGACCAATCAGAAGATCAGAACTACTAGATTGAACCTACTTCATTTATTGCATAAAATGTCTGCACACAATGTTTCGGGGCTCTCTTCAGATAATAATAATAATAATAATAATAATATGCCATTTAGCAGACGCTTTTATCCAAAGCGACTTACAGTCATGCGTGCATACATTTTTGTGTATGGGTGGTCCCGGGGATCGAACCCACTACCTTGGCGTTACAAGCACCATGCTCTACCAGCTGAGCTACAGAAAGTGGATACTCATGGATGCGCATTGCAATTGTAAAATGTCAACACAATTGGAGACACCACGTCATTTTTGGAGACATGTTATTGACAGTAAACTATTGTAGATGCGACTGCTAACTAACTAAAACATTTTAGCTGGCTAGCTAATCATCTTAGCTAAATGTGGGGCAAACAATTCAGTTATTTACCGTTAATTTGAGGGATTGGGGTGAAAGAAATCGAGTTACATAGTGATACTTTACGATATACTGTATTGACAATATCGCAATATTTTAGCGCTAGTTGGCTGTACCTGCACCAAAACACCATTATTGTTCCTTCATAGCTTGTTCTCAATCTTTTCACATTGGGAGCCAATTTGTTTTCAGCACTTTTATTTCCATGACTGATCAAAACTCGTTCTCATGGCTTTCTGATCCCTCTGCAACAGACATATGGTGCGCAATAAAATCACAGTATCGAATCGCAATACGTATAGAATCATGAGACTCGCAATGCTGATGCATATATCTTATCGTGAGGTTCCTGGCAATTCCCAGCCCAAGTTCATTTGCCACAACAAATCTCTTCGCTAGCAAACGCGATGTCTTCTCCAAAACGGCAATGTGTCTCCAGCAATGTTTACTTTTTTGACGTTCTATGGCATCTCCACTTTCCAAGCATATATGACCACATGTAATATTTTGGTAAGTGATGCAAATAGTGAACTATGTAGGGCCAGGATGTAAAATATATGTAGCTGCAGCAATTTCTCTTATCTGATATGGTAAGTAATGGGGCTTAATTTATAGCTCCCTAAGAGTTTGACGAACGGGTCCGTGAACGCGATTCCAGATATATTTACCTCTGAATAAACTGCCTTTATTACACCATATCCACATCCAGTAAACTTGTGATTATCAACACTAACCTCATTGTTGTGGCGGCGGACAGCTAGCCTGTATCCCTCGTCTTCCAGTTGAGTGAGTGGCAATGTCTTTTTTCGTTCGTACCAATTTTTGGAAAATCCTCGGGTGTAGGACTTTCCGCCTTTAGTAGAAACCTGTTGAATTATTAAATTTGGTCTGGGAGGTCCTAATTGTTTCGTTGCCAATTTATCTTCATTTGTTCGCCGACAAAAAGGAACTTCTTTCAAACAATCCACTCTTTTCTCAGTTACGTTCATGGTTACGTAACGTATGACGAAAGCGCGTAAGTGCAAGCCCACAGACACCCATTGAGATTGTATTGAAGGCTCTGAAATTTGAAAAAAATAGATTTTACATGGGAGTCTATGACAGAAGTTCTGGGCGATTTTCAATCTGACTGAAATCGCCCCAAAAGGGGGTGGAGCCATTTGAAGCACGACTTTAGCCTGATTCGACATTTAGTGGCAGTGTGGCACTGTGGCAGATCAGACGTATAGATTACAACACTGATAACTACTGTTGCCGTGATATAATTGATTAGAAAAAAAATCCCTTCCTTTTCCCGTTTGGCAGTGCGTCGCCCATATCGCCCTATTGAACAGGCCGTCCCTGCGTTTTGGTAAAAACTCAACTCGTCGTGTTTGGAGGACAAAGAATGCTGAGTTGCATCCAATGAACACCATACCTACTGTGAAGCATGGGGGTGGAAACATCATGCTTTGAGGCTGTTTTTCTGCAAAGGGACCAGGATGACTGATCCGTGTAAAGGAAAGAATGTATGGGGCCATGTATCGAGAGATTTTGAGTGAAAACCTCCTTCCATCAGCAAGGGCATTGAAGATGAAACGTGGCTGGGTCTTTCAGCATGACAATGATCCCAAACACACCGCCCGGGCAACGAAGGAGTGGCTTCGTATGAAGCATTTCAAGGTCCTGGAGTGGCCTAGCCAGTCTCCAGATCTCAACCCCATAGAAAATCTTTGGAGGGAGTTGAAAGTCCGTGTTGCCCAGCGACAGCCCCAAAACATCACTGCTCTAGAGGAGATCTGCATGGAGGAATGGGCCAAAATACCAGCAACAGTGTGTGAAAACCTTGTGAAGACTTACAAAAAACGTTTGACCTGTGTCATTGCCAACAAAGGGTATATAACAAAGTATTGAGAAACTTTTGTTATTGACCAAATACTTATTTTCCACCATAATTTGCAAATAAATTCATTAAAAATCCTACAATGTGATTTTCTGGATATTTTTTTTCTCAAATTGTCTGTCATAGTTGACGTGTACCTATGATGAAAATTACAGGCCTCTCTCATCTTTTTAAGTGGGAGAACTTGCACAATTGGTGGCTGACTAAATACTTTTTTCCCCACTGTACCTAGATGCCATCTGGTGAAAAAAAAATGGTTACATCGAGTTTACTTAAAAGGTCTCTTCCCATGAATGCCATAGTAGGTCTAGCGCTTACTATTAATGAATGTTGAAAATTAATCAATTTGTAATGGGAGAGATATATGATCACTTTGCATAGTTTCACTAATTCTGATACACTGGATATTCAACCTGAAGGACACCTTCAACCTCTCTAGGTTCATTCTGGGAGTTAGGGTGCGGTTAGGTCTCTATCTCCCCCGATTATTACCGTTCCCTTGCTTCAACGAAAAATTCCATAATTGTATTTGCTAATCTATTGTTTAAATCGACTTTTTGGTTTTGTTTGATTATTTTAAATATCATGATATATTCCTTTCCCACACGCTCTTTAGTAGATCTAATTTTTTCAATGTTTATTCGTCCTGTATGACCTCTAAACTTTATTTCTGCCCTTTCAAAAGCTCTACTAAACCTTTGTAACCACAATGCCCTGCATTCCTCGCGCCACCGTTTGATCTCATAAAGTAGATTATGTTGCTCCATTACCAAATTACGTAATGTCTTAACTGACTTTTCCTCCTTCCTAATTATATTTACCAGACATTGTGCACACATTAAATTCCATGCTTTATACACCTCTTTCATATAATGGTGGTCCTCTGTAGCTCAGCTGGTAGAGCACGGCACTTGTAACGCCAAGGTAGTGGGTTCGATCCCCGGGACCACCAATACACAAAAAAATTAATAATGTATGCACACATGACTGCTTGGATAAAAGTGTCTGCTAAATGGCATATTATATAATCTAAATCCCATTTCGGGTTGCTTATGGCTGTATTATCAATTATATACTTTCGTGCTATTTGTAATTTATCCCTCTTAAAATTATCGTCTTGAGGATAGTCATTATCTGTCCATGCTGATAAATCACCAAGATATTGTCCCACATAGAAAAATCCTAATTTACTTAACATCCATTTGCACATTATTTGATTTATATTACTGTTACAAGAGACTTGTTCTAAATGCAGATCTGTCTGTAATAATTTCGTCATTTCCTGTCTCTCTCTTCGAGTTAAATGAAGCTCTGCTTTACTCTTAATGGTGACTGTTTTTCCAGATACCTGTCTACTAAGCTGGCCATTCATTACTGCTATGAGTTCATGCAATATTAATAATCAAATACTTAAATCAAATCCCAATCTTGATCTGTATTAAAATTTTGTTTGCCTATTTTATCTTTGGTGCTATGATTCAACAGGCACACATGGATCTGCTCTGAGTCTTTCACAATAAAAATACAATGTATTCTCTCCTAACCAAGGTATTCAATTAATCTAATGATGATACTACACATCAGAGGTCCATAACCTATTTCTTTAATTCTCTCTCTTTACCAAGGTATTCAAATGATGATACAACACATCTCTCTATTTCATGATGATACTACACATCCAAATATATTTCATGACTTATTTTATGATGATACAACACATCTCTCTAAGTCCTACACCCATTCCTGTATTCTCTTTTGTCTTTGTACTCATTACTCTTAACACGCCCTGTTTTGAATCATAGCACCATGTCATTGTCTAATTTAATATTCCTCCTTACATCCATTTATCTACTTCAAATACCACTCATCTGTTCCCCTTAAAAATATATTTACATTTTAAACGTTCGTTACAGCTCAGCTTTACCACAGATAAGCAGAATTTAACATGATAATAAGATGAAAGTCTGCTCACCTGTTAGTTCGGCTGTAAACTGCATCCTGTTCGTTCAGACGCTGTCATGCCCTGGCTCTAGGGACTCTTTTATGTTGAGCCAGGGTGTGTAGAGTCTATGTTTTGTGTTCTTTGTTTCAGTTTCTAGTTCATGTGTATCTATGTTGGCCGGGGTGGTTCTCAATCAGAGGCAACGAGAATCAGCTGTTGCTTGTTGTCTCTGATTGGGAACCATACTTAGGCAGCCTGTTTGGCACAGTGTATTGTGGGATCTTGTTCCGTGTTGGTTTGTGTTTGTTACCAAGGACTTCACGTATCGTTTTGTTCGTGTGGGGATATATATAATAAAGTATGTTCGCATTCCACGCTGCGCATTGGTCCAATCCTTTCGACGATCGTGACAGACTCCAATCTGTTATGATGAGTTTCTGGTATTAAGAAGTTCAGAATGCAAGAGAGTATGTTACACAGATGGAGATGGATTCAGTCATTATTTAATGGTCACAATATTGGATTAATTGACAGGGGGTATGGACATAGCCTCCTGCCATCTGAATGACTTCCATAGAAAATCTCTCAGCTTATATAATGCACTTCCAATCTACTTTTATCCCACATAGTTGCTACTAATGTAACGATCCCGGCTGTCTGAGTCGGGTCCTGTCTGGTGACTAGTGTTCCTGTTCGTAATCTCCAGTTTCCCGAGGGTTCGGGAACGCTCCGGGGAGCGCTCTTGTTTTCCGCACCTGCATCCCATCAGCAATCTGCACACCTGGTCCTGATCATCACCCTTCTTAGGCTCTGGCCGAACATCCAGTTCCTGCCGGATCGTTAGCTATGAACAGTATGTTTGTCAGCGTATCAGCCTCTGAGCCATTAGTGTTAGTTTTGTTGTTTTGCACTTTGTGACTTGCTGTGTACTGACCTCCGTTTTTGTTCTGTCTGCAGTCTCTCACCCGGAACCTTCACCCAACCTCTGCCTGATGGTCGGCGGCTGCCGAGCCAGTACCGGACCAACCACTGCACCCTCAACAACCCATCCACGCCACCCGCTCTGTTCCCTGGATTATTCAGCCTCACTCGGAATCTATTAAATAAACACTCACCTTTCTCTCAACGTACCTTGTCCTGGTCTGCTTCTGGGTTCTGGCATAGTAAACCGTGACAGAACGATCCGGCCAGTAATGAACCCAGCGGACCTGGACTCTGTTCGCCATGCTATTACCCAGCAGGAGAAGATGTTGGGCCATCATAGCATGGTACTACAGGAGATCGCGTTGTCAGTTCGGAACCTTTCTACCGGTCTGACGGAGGTCCAGAACCAACGTAAGTGTCCGGTGGAGGATCCACTACCGGTTTCACCCATCTCGCCTGCCGCTTCTGAAGCTGTGTCCATCCGTGAGCCCAAGGTTCCGACGCCGGATAAATATGAGGGGGAGCTGGGAAGATGCCGTTCCTTCCTTATGCAGTGTGGATTAGTGTTCGATCTACAGCCCTACTCTTATGCCACAGACAAGGCTAGGATAGCCTTTGTGATTGAGTTGCTGCGTGGTCGAGCGCTGGAGTGGGCGTCAGCCGTTTGGGAACGACAGGATCCCTGCATGGCTTCATACCAGGGGTTCACGGCCGAGATGAGGAAGCTCTTCGACCATTCCGTCCGAGGGAGGGACGCAGCTAGGCGCCTGTTTTCGCTTCGCCAAGGAACTCGCAGCGTGGCCGACTTCGTGATCGAGTTCAAGACGTTGGCTGTGGAGAGTGGGTGGAACGAGGAGTCTCTGCAAGCGGCCTTTTACCAGGGTCTGTCGGAGCAGCTCAAGGATGAGTTGATCTCCTATCCGGAGCCTAGTGACCTGGACAGCTTGGTAGCCTTGTCTATTCGGGTGGATAATCGAGTTCGAGAGCGAAGGAGGGAGAAGCAATGGGGTCCGTCCAATCGATCAGCTTCTCAGTTCCCAGTCGGGTCGGGTGGTGGACCAGAACACGTCGATCATTCTCCACCACAATGGATTAGTGGAGAGGTTCTCTCTCCCGATTCTGAACCCATGCAAGTGGGGCGGCACGGGTTAACCAAGGAGGAGCGTCAACATAGACGTAAGACCAACTGCTGCCTCTACTGTGGTAGCTCGGGACATTACATCTCCACTTGTTCCCGGCGGTCGTCAAACTGCCCGGCTCGCTAAAGTTGGGAGGACTTTTAGCGAGCCAGTTTCAACCTCTCAGTACCTCTGTCAGACCCCGTTTCCCGGCTACCCTTGTGAACAGGAATCAGAGCTTAGCGCTTAACGCTTTTATCGATTCAGGTGCCGATGGAAGCTTTCTTGATGCCGAGTTGGTGGAACAGCTGGGGCTTTCCAAGGAGCAATTGCCGGAAGCCATTGAAGCGACCACTCTGAACGGCAGTAGTCTGGCACGTATCACGATGAGGACTGAACCGGTTAAGATGCGGTTGTCGGGGAATCATTCTGAGATGATTTCATTCTTCATTCTGCCGTCTTCCCATGTTCCTCTGGTCCTTGGATACCCCTGGCTGAAGGAACACAATCCCACGTTCGATTGGGTGACGGGCAAGGTAACGAGTTGGAGCCTTGATTGTCATGCTAACTGTCTCAAGACTGCCTGCCCCCATTCGGTTCCCAGTCAGGTGATTGAGGCTAAACCCCCAGATTTGTCCCTGGTTCCCGAGACATATCACGATTTGGGGGAAGTTTTCAGTAAGCAGAAGGCTCTGTCACTCCCTCCCCACCGACCATATGATTGTGCCATCAACCTGGTACCTGGAGCTGTCTACCCCAAGGGAAGGTTATACAGTATCTCCCGACCTGAACGTGAGGCGTTGGAGACCTACATCAAGGAGTCCCTAGCTGCTGGTCTCGTTCGTCCCTCGTCATCACCCCTGGGGGCAGGATTCTTCTTTGTGGGTAAGAAGGATGGCTCTCTTCGACCGTGTATTGATTATCGGGGGTTGAATGACATCACGGTCAAGAACAAGTATCCCCTGCCCTTGATGAGTTCTGCCTTCGACTCCTTACAGGGTGCTACGGTGTTCACCAAGCTAGACCTACGCAATGCGTATCACCTGGTCCGGATCAGAGAGGGGGACGAGTGGTTGACGGGTTTCAATACACCGATGGGTCACTTCGAGTATCAGGTGATGCCGTTTGGACTGACCAATGCTCCAGCGGTATTCCAGAGTATGGTGAACGACGTCCTGAGAGATATGATCGGTCTCTTTGTGTTTGTTTACCTGGATGACATTCTGATCTTCTCGAAGGAACCTTCCGACCACGTCCAGCATGTCCGGCAGGTTCTGCAGCGATTGTTGGAGAATCGCCTGTTCGTGAAGGCCGAGAAGTGCGAGTTTCACGCCCACACAACATCCTTTCTCGGGTACATCATCTCCAGGGGAGAGATTAGGATGGACCAGGAGAAGGTTAGAGCGGTTCTGGAATGGGCCCAGCCCGGTACGAGATTGCAACTCCAGAGATTTTTGGGGTTTGCGAATTTCTACCGCAGATTCATCCGGGATTACAGCCGTGTGGCCGCTCCGTTAACTGCCTTGACTTCCAGTATCAGGACCTTCAAGTGGAATCCGGAGGCGGATCGAGCGTTTCTGGATTTGAAGAGGCGATTCACCAACGCACCGATTCTCTCTCAACCGGACACGGCCCGTCAGTTCGTCGTTGAAGTGGGACGCGTCTGATGTGGGAGTTGGCGCCATCCTGTCGCAGCGATGCTCCACGGACAGTAAACTCCATCCCTGCGCCTACTACTCTCGTCGCCTTTCGCCTGCGGAGAGGAATTACGATGTGGGTAACCGGGAGCTTCTCGCGGTGAAACTTGCCTTGGAGGAGTGGCGCCACTGGTTGGAGGGGGCGGAGCAACCGTTTATTGTCTGGACTGACCACAAGAATCTTGCTTACGTGCAATCGGCTAAACGTCTCAACTCCCGGTCAGGCCAGGTGGGCGTTGTTTTTCGGACGATTCAAGTTTGCCCTGACGTTCCGACCTGGATCTAAGAACGGCAAGGCGGACGCCTTGTCCCGGATGTTCTCCAAGACGGAGGAGAGTGGGTCCAAGACCGAGACAATCCTCCCCGGAACTGCGTCGTGGGAGCAGTTATGTGGAAGATTGAGGAGGAGGTGCTGGCGGCCCTTCGGACTCAGCCCGGTCCCGGTAACGGTCCACCCGGTCGGTTGTTTGTGCCTGAGTCGGTTCGTCCTGCTGTCCTCAAATGGTCCCACGCCAGCAAGATGGCTTGTCACCCAGGCGTGGCTCGGACAATGGCGTTTCTTCGCAGACGTTTTTGGTGGCCTGCCATGGCCGAGGATACTCGGGGGTTTTGTTGCTGCCTGTCCAGTGTGTGCGCAGAATAAGAGTACCAATCGGCCCAGCTCTGGACTACTTCACCCCCTTCCTATTCCCCGGCGACCATGGTCGCATCTGGCCCTGGACTTCGTCACTGGGTTGCCCGCTTCTGAGGGGAACACGGTCGTTCTGACTATCGTGGACAGATTCAGCAAGTTCGCCCACTTTGTGCCAATTGCCAAGCTTCCCTCTGCCTCGGAGACGTCCGAGATCCTGGTTAGGGAGGTTTTCAGGGTCCACGGTTTGCCCAGTGATATCGTTTCCGACCGTGGCCCTCAGTTTACCTCTGCTGTCTGGAAGTCCTTCTGTTCGGCCATTGGAGCTACAGTCAGTCTCACATCTGGTTTTCACCCCCAATCCAATGGTCAGGCGGAGAGAGCCAACCAGAAGATGGAATCCACGCTACGCTGTCTGGTCTCTTCCAACCCCACCTCCTGGGTCTCTCAGTTGCCTTGGGTTGAGTATGCCCACAATACTCTTCCTACATCTGCCACTGGGATGTCTCCCTTCCAGTGCCTGTATGGCTACCAACCTCCCCTGTTTCCTTCTCAGGAGAAGGAGCTCTCAGTGCCTTCGGTTCAGGCCCATATTCGCCGTTGCCACCGGACCTGGCATCGGGCCAGAAAGGCACTCCTTAGAGTTTCGGACCGGTATCAGCTCCAGGCGAATCGTCGCCGGATCCCCGCTCCCACCTATACCATCGGAGATAGGGTTTGGTTGGCCACACGGGATCTTCCGTTACGGACTGAGTCTAGGAAGTTGTTACCGAGTTCATTGGTCCGTTTGTGGTGGAGAAGGTGATCAATCCAGTGGCAGTTCGACTCAAACTACCGAGGACGCTCAGAGTCCATCCCACCTTTCATGTCTCCTGCCTCAAGCCTGTCTTCCTCAGTCCTCTGTTGCCTCCTCCGCCTCCTCCTCCTCCTCCTCGGATGATCGGAGGTGGTCCTGCCTACACGGTGCGGCGCATCATGGATTCCAGACGGCGGGGCCGGGGTTTCCAGTATCTCGTGGACTGGGAGGGGTATGGCCCTGAGGAGAGGAGTTGGATTCCGCGGCGACAGGTCCTAGATGCGGACCTCATCAGTGACTTCTACCGCCTCCATCCTGGCGCTCCGGGGAGTCCGCCCGGTGGCGTTTCGCCGGAGGGGGGTACTGTAACGATCCCGGCTGTCTGAGTCGGGTCCTGTCTGGTGACTAGTGTTCCTGTTCGTAATCTCCAGTTTCCCGAGGGTTCGGGAACGCTCCGGGGAGCGCTCTTGTTTTCCGCACCTGCATCCCATCAGCAATCTGCACACCTGGTCCTGATCATCACCCTTCTTAGGCTCTGGCCGAACATCCAGTTCCTGCCGGATCGTTAGCTATGAACAGTATGTTTGTCAGCGTATCAGCCTCTGAGCCATTAGTGTTAGTTTTGTTGTTTTGCACTTTGTGACTTGCTGTGTACTGACCTCCGTTTTTGTTCTGTCTGCAGTCTCTCACCCGGAACCTTCACCCAACCTCTGCCTGATGGTCGGCGGCTGCCGAGCCAGTACCGGACCAACCACTGCACCCTCAACAACCCATCCACGCCACCCGCTCTGTTCCCTGGATTATTCAGCCTCACTCGGAATCTATTAAATAAACACTCACCTTTCTCTCAACGTACCTTGTCCTGGTCTGCTTCTGGGTTCTGGCATAGTAAACCGTGACAACTAACCATCATTGGGTGTCACTCATCCACCACCATATCATGTGCCTCCATGGTATCATGTGGCACCCTAGCCAGGCCATTCCATCATGCACCCATCCTAAGATTAGCAACAGTGGCCCCCAATCTATCTTGGCACACTGACCTTCTGTTACTCACTCCTGACACCAATAACACATGGTGTGTCCTTGTCCTCTGTCCACATACAGCTTCATATATTAATGAATCTTGTATCACAAATCATCATAACAACGTCCAAATGGCCTTACTTCCGCAGACCACATGTATGGCGTCATGTGGGCGAGCAGTTTGCTGATGAAAAACTAACAGGTCTGTGAGAGCCGGAATTCTTACTGGTTGGTAGATTATCAAATATTTATGTCATGCAATAAAATGCAAATTATTACTTAAAAATCATACAATGTGATTTTCTGGATTTTTGTTTTAGATTTAGATTTTAGATTCCGTCTCTCACAGTTGAAGTGTACCTATGATAAAAATTACAGACCTCTACATGCTTTGTAAGTAGGAAAACCTGCAAAATCGGCAGTGTATCAAATACTTGTTCTCCCCACTGTATATATATATATATATATATATATATATATGTATGTGTATTTATATGTATGTATATGCATGTGTATATGTATGTAAATGTATATATACAGTACCAGTCAAAAGTTTGGACACATCTACTCAAGGGATTTTCTTTATTTTTATTATTTTGTATATTGTAGAATACTTGTGAAGACATCAAAACTATGAAATAATACATATGGAATCATGTAGTAATCAATTTTTTTTTTAACAAATCAAAATAGATTCTTCAAATAGCCACCCTTTGCCTTGATGACTGCTTTGCACACTCTTGGCATTCTCTCAACCAGCTTCACCTGAAATGCTTTTCCAACATTGCTGAAGGAGTTCCCACATATGCTGAGCACTTATTGGCTGCTTTTCCTTCACTCTGCCGTCCGACTCATCCCAAACCATCTCAATTGGGTTGAGGTTGGGTGATTGTGGAGGCCAGGTCATCTGATGCAGCACTCGATCACTCCCCTTCTTGGTAAAATAGCCCTTACACAGCCTGGAGGTGTGTTGGGTCATTGTCCTCTTGAAAAATAAAAAATGATATCCCACTACGCCCAAACCAGATGGGATGGCATATCGCTGCAGAATGGTGTCCTTTAGTAGTAGTTTATTTGCAGCCATTCGACCATGAAGGCCTGATTCACACAGTCCCCTCTGAACAGTTGATGTTGAGATGTGTTGATGTGTATTTTTTAATGGATTATCAGATAAAACTGGGTTAATCACGAACATAGAGTTATAATTATTTGTTACTGGGCTAGGAATGTAATGGGGTCATTTCACTGTGTGTGTGGTGGTAAAGAGGGAATCTGACCTAGGTTCAGATTGCTTGCTCTTACTTAGATCCATGGTTGTCTTATCATATCAAAGACTGAAACTGTTTTGGGCCTTTTGTTTCTGTCTTCAAACACAGTGAAAAGAGCCAGGGTTGAACAGAGTTTAAACTAAACATGAGCGTGTTTGTAAGATAAGGATTGATTGATTGTACTACTCTGAACTTAATGAAAGTCGAGTTTAGCCGCTCTCAGAGACAAAGGAAGTGGGCGGAGCAATAAAAGAGCGGGAAAACTGAAGAGGAAGAAGTTGGAGTGTCACGATCGTCGGGAACAGAGGAGGACCAAGGCGCAGCGTGGAATGCGAACATATTTATTAATGAATGATCACACGAACAAAACAACAAAACGAAAACGTGACGTCCCTGGTTACATTCACAAACCAACACGGAACAAGAAACCACACCAAATGAATGCCTAACGGCTACCTAAGTATGACTCCCAATCAGAGACAACGAGCTACAGCCGTCTCTGATTGGGAGCCACCCTGGCCAACATAGATATACAAAACCAGAACAAACACAAATGAAAACTCACACCCTGGCTCAACATACTAGAGTCCCCAGAGCCAGGGCGTGACAGTACCCCCCCCCAAAGGCGCGGACTCCGACCGCGCCAACCAAACACCACAGGGGAGGGACCGGGTGGGCACTCCGCCTTGGAGGCGGATCCGGCTCCGGGCATGATCCCCACTCCCTCTCTAACCCCCCAAAGTACCCCTGGTCCGGTCTGACCCTGCTGACCGGAGCTGGACTGCACACTGGTGGAGCGGATTGCTCTAGCTCCGGCGTGACGCAGCTGACCCGTGCCGAACCAGGCACCGGTGAAACAGGCACGGGCTGTGCCGTACTGACGACGCACACTACTGGCTTGGTGTGGGGAGCAGGATCGGGCCGAGCCGGGCTGACGAAACGCACCACTGACTTGGTGCGGGGAGCAGGAATGGGCCCGACTGGGCTGGCGACGCGCACCACAGGCTTGGTGCGGGGAGCAGGACAAGGCCGGGCCGAGCTGGCGACGCGCACCCTAGACTTGGTGCGAGTGGCAGGACCAGGCCGGACCGTACTGGGAACACACACCACCGGCCCCACGCGGGGCTCAGGAACAGGCCGGACCGGACTGGCAACACACCCCAGTACCTCTCGCCGTGCCTCTACATCCTCCTTCCCCCTGGTGACCAGTGACTCCCTTAACCTGGCGGCCTCCTGCTGCCCCGTCGTCCACGGCGTGAGCCCCCCCCTAAAAAATTGCTGGGCGTCTCTCCTACCCGTGGACCAGGTCTCCATGTCCCTCGCCAGACTTTCGCCCTTCTGCTTCCAAGTCCAGCCCTTCTCTTCCTCACCCGGCTTGACCCAGTCGAGGAGGCGAAGGAGATCTGCTAGAGATCTCCCTGGCGATAGCTCCTGGACACGCTGCTTGGTCCAATCTTGGTGGTTTCTTCTGTCACGATCGTCGGGAACAGAGGAGGACCAAGGCGCAGCGTGGAATGCGAACATATTTATTAATGAATGATCACACGAACAAAACAACAAAACGAAAACGTGACGTCCCTGGTTACATTCACAAACCAACACGGAACAAGAAACCACACCAAATGAATGCCTAACGGCTACCTAAGTATGACTCCCAATCAGAGACAACGAGCTACAGCCGTCTCTGATTGGGAGCCACCCTGGCCAACATAGATATACAAAACCAGAACAAACACAAATGAAAACTCACACCCTGGCTCAACATACTAGAGTCCCCAGAGCCAGGGCGTGACATGGAGGGAGACCGTAAGGGGGTGTGCCATTCTGCAGACTGGTATCGGCTTTGTTGAAACTTTAATAAAGTCATTTCTTGATGCAACAAAATCTCTGTTAGACCTTATTTGTAATAAAGTATAGTGGTTATTTTCCACAACAGTGTCTGTTACTTGAACTCTGTAAAGCATTTATTTGGACTGCAATATCTGAGGCTGGTAACTCTAATGAAATGATCCTCTGCAGCAGAGGTAACTCTGGGTCGTCCATTCCTGTGGCGGTCCTCATGAGACCCAGTTTCATCATAGCACTTGATCGTTTTGGCGACTGCACTTGAAGAAACTTTCAAAGTTCTTGTCTTTTTCCTTATTGACTGACCTTCATGTCTTAAAGTAATGATGGACTGTCGTTTCTCTTTGCTTATTTGAGCTGTTCTTGCCATAATATGGACTTGGTATTTCAACAAATAGGGCTATCTACCTTGTTACAACACAATTGGCTCAAATGCATTAAGACGGAAATTAATTCCACAAGTTAACTTTTAAGAAGGCACACCTGTTAATTGAAACGTATTCCAGGTGACTACCTCATGAAGCTGGTTGAGAGAACGCCAAGAGTGTGCAAAGCTGTCATCAAGTCTATTTGAAGAATCTCAAATATAAAATATATTTTTATTTGTTTAACACTTTTTTGGTTACTACATGATTCCATATGTGTTATTTCATAGTTTTGATGTCTTCACTATTATTCTACAATGTACAAAATAGTAAAAATTAAGAAAAACCCTGGAACAAGTACTTGATCCCCTGCTGATTTTGTACGTTTGCCCACTGACAAAGAAATGATGAGTCTATAATTTTAATGGTAGGTTTATTTGAACAGTGTGAGACAGAATAACAACAAAACAATCCAGAAAAACGCATGTCAAAAATGTTATAAATTGATTTGCATTTTAATGAGGGAAATAAGTATTTGACCCCTCTGCAAAACATGACCCCTCTGCAAAACCCTTGTTGGCAATCACAGAGGTCAGACGTTTCTTGTAGTTGGCCACCAGGTTTGCACACATCTCAGAAGGGATTTTGTCCCACTCCTCTTTGCAGATCTTCTCCAAGTCATTAAGGTTTTGAGGCTGACATTTGGCAACTCGAACCTTCAGCTCCCTCCACAGATTTTCTATGGGATTAAGGTCTGGAGACTGGCTAGGCCACTCCAGGACCTTAATGTGCCTCTTCTTGAGCCACTCCTTTGTTGCCTTGGCCGTGTGTTTTGGGTCATTGTCATGCTGGAATACCCATCCACGACCCATTTTCAATGCCCTTGCGAAGGGAAGGAGGTTCTCACCCAAGATTTGACGGTACATGGCCCCATCCATCGTCCCTTTGATGCGGTGAAGTTGTCCTGTCCCCTTAGCAGAAAAACACCCCCAAAGCATAATGTTTCCACCTCCATGTTTGACGGTGGGGATGGTGTTTTTGGGGTCATAGGCATCATTCCTCCTCCTCCAAACAGGGCGAGTTGAGTTGATGCCAAAGAGCTCGATTTTGGTCTCATCTGACCACAACACTTTCACCCAGTTGTCCTCTGAATCATTCAGATGTTCATTGGCAAACTTCAGACGGGCATGTATATGTGCTTTCTTGAGCAGGGGGACCTTGCGGGCGCTGCAGGATTTCAGTCCTTCACGGCGTAGTGTGTTACCAATTGTTTTCTTGGTGACTATGGTCCCAGCTTCTTGGTGTATATGTGGGTATATGTATATATATGTGGGTATGCATGTATGTATGTATGTGTATGTGTATGTGTATGTGCAGTCCCTTGAGAAAGTATTCAGACCCCTTGACTTTTTCCTCATTTTGTTAGGTTACAGCTTTATTCTAAAATTAATTAGTTTGGACAGGCGGCCAGCTCTTGGAAGAGTCTTGGTGGTTCCAAACTTCTTCCATTTTAGAATGATGGAGGCCACTGTGTGCTTGGGGACCTTCAATGCTGCAGAAACAGGATGCACTTGAGCTCAATTTCGAGTCTCATAGCAACAGGTCTGAATACTTATGTTAATATGGTGTTTCTGTTTTTTGTTTTTAATAATTTAGCAAAAATGTCTGAAAACCTGTTTTCACTTCGTGATTATGGGGTATTGTATGTAGATTGATGAGGAAATCGTTTTATTTAATCAATTTTAGAATAAGACTGTAATGTAACAAAATGTGGAAAAAGTCAAGGGGTCTAAATACTTTCCGAAGGCATATATATATATATATATATATATATATATAGACAAAAAATATATATGGGGGATTGGAAATGATGCAGACAATTACATTGATGGAAGCTCCAATCTATCTGCAATATTAAAGCTGATCTGCCCCCTAAAAATAAAAACAGCCTGATCAACTCTATGCGAGGGCGATGTGTTGCGCTGCATGAGGCAAATGGTGGTCACGCCCCTACCTTTCTTTTAAGGTATATGTGACCAACAGATGCATACCTGTATTCCCAGTCATGTGAAATCCATAGATTAGGGCCTAATAAATTGATTTCAAATGTCTGATTTTCTTATGTGAACTGTAACTCAGTAAAATCTTTGAAATTGTAGCATTTATATTTTTGTTCAGTATATAATAAAAATGTAATACATATAATACACGTCTAAAAAAAAAGTTTTTAAAAATCGTACAATTGTGCTGTGCTAGACTTTTTCTGTTCTTTTTTTTTTTTTACATGACATGATCAGCTGGTTGCAGCTGAACTACAAATTCACTACAGAGGAAGATTACAAAAAAGGACCTCAAAGATCCAACATGGACGTCTTTGGCTTTTTTTTAAGGAGCGTTACAACCAAAAATAGTACTCTTGATGCATGTATATATGTCTAGTCACCTGGCTTAATTGATATCGTATATAAACTATCCCACGTAATGGCTTTGTGTGGTACCACTTTACGATCATCTTTTCTTTCCTTTTTCACCTGTCAGGCATAAACCTGGGCATCTCTCACCGACGGAGGACGAAAACATGGCGGCCTCCTTGCGTTTGGGTCGTCAAGGAATTCTATTTGGCCTGAGATTTGCAAAGCTTAAAAAAAATTCATGGACTTCACATTCGTTTCAGGACAATGTCAGGCAGTTCTTTCAATCGCCATATTTATTTGGTAAGCGTTGATACTTCATTTATTGTACTAGTTTCGGATGACAGCTCAGCTAAGCGCCGCTAGCAAACTTGCTAGCTTGGCGCTAGCTAGCTAACCTCTTTATTTTTTTTATTTTCTTTACATCACCCCAGTTCTAAAAAAATACGTTTCAGCCGGATGTCACTGCATGTATGAGTCTTATTGAAGTAAATATGGGTTTTCTGTTTGCTGAACATTATCAGACACTCGTTATCCGTTAGCTCGCCTCGTAGACGTTACAGTCGAGCTGTCAAGGTTGCACAGCTTAGCTAGCCAGTTAGCTAACGCAAGTCATAACAAATCTTAGTTTTTAGTTTGCTAGTTAGCCAGTTGGGTCGTTCCTACAAATCGGTGCCTTAGTTTTGGTCCTCATAACTTTAGATACAATTTTATTATTATATATTATTTTGTATTTTATCAGAAAAAGGTCGTTTGACTTTCAGAAAAACATGTTGGTCAAGCTCAGGCACTTTTTTTTTTTTTTCAACATGTTAGTAGGTGCATAATCCTAACCAGGTTTAACCTAACAGGGTGAAAATGTGGAGACTAAATTAGCCATAGCTCTGTGAGTGATTAAAAATTTAGTTAGCAAAATGGTGAACACTTGAACAGGATTTTAACTTCTCTATCAAACATATTTTAACATTTTGAAATTTGGTTAATTTTCTCTAGTATTTAGCCTAATGAGCGGGACATACAGACTAAAAACATGGACAAATGGATACAACTGAGTGTATATTTATTTAGCTTTGTACCATTGTTTTCTCACCAAAGACATTACACTTCCTGAATGTGTTGTCATTGTAGGAAGGGGTTGTTTTCTTAAATTGATAAATACAACAAACTAACAGGGTGGAAAGTGATCAGGGGCACAGAAAATCTTAAATAAAATAATAAATACAGTCATTAAAAAAACGTTATTGATGAGAGAGAATTGAACTAGGACCTGATTTGACCAACCTGAAAATCGTGTTGGTTTTTCTGTATGTCACAGTCTCTCTCTACATAGGGTCAATCAAGGCAACATAGCCCACTCTGTGTTCCTGCTAAAGCTGACAAAACATTGTAGCTATGTTGTAACTAAGTCAGTAATACACTGATGTAAGGTTGATCATGGTTACTCTATTTTAACCAATTCACTCATCCCACCTGGACCTTGTGCTAGATCGGATGAGTCATGGAAATGGGCCAGTTTTAAAAAATGTGGGGTAATCCAGATTTAAATCATTTGTGTTAAATTCTGCTCCCCACTTCAGATTGTGGCGCCTTGCTTTTGGATGAAGCTTTAAAACAGACTAACAAAATATCTAGGCCTATGATATTGAAATCAAATGATATGCTACAATTAAAACATGTTAATATGATCCCATGACAATTGAGGGAAAGCAGCCTATTGCTTTTCAGTTTACTTTAAGTGCACAGGGAATATGATCTAATGGGGAGCAGAATTCTAAGATGACACTTAAGATTCAATTTTCTGAACTGGCCCCTGGTGATGCTGTACAGTCGCTAGCTGGATCAGTGCCATCACTGCTCATAAAAATGCCCCCTGACCCAATGTTTTGGCAGTTCACACAAGTATCCAGCAGAAGGCAGCATTATATCATTCATTACAGTACCAGTCAAAAGTTTGCACACACCTACTCATTCCAGGGTTTTTCTTTATTTTTTACTATTTTCTACATTGTAGAATAATAGTGAAGACATCAAAACTAAGAAATAACACATATGGAATCATGTAGTAACCAAAACATATTTTATATTTGAGATTCTTCAAATTGCCACCCTTTGCCTTGATGACAGCTTTGCACCCTCTTGGTGTTCTCTCAACCAGCTTCATGAGGTAGTTACCTGGAATACATTTCAATTAACAGGTGTGCCTTCTTAAAAGTGAATTTGTGGAATTCATTTCCGTGTTAATGCGTTTGAGCCGATCAGTTGTGTTGTGACAAGGTATACAGAAGAGAGCCCTATTTGGTAAAAGGCCAAGTCCATATTACTGTCCTGTAGGTTTTTGCTCCAACCCCAGTTGTTCTTGTATTATAGAATAGCGGTCTGCAAACAAACGTTAAAGGTGCATGCCGCCACCTACTGTGCTGGAGTGTGTTCAATCGCGGATTACAACATTAGCTCCACATTTCTAAATCCTCCTACCTAATTCAGTGCTTCTGAGAAAATAAACAAGAGCCCTACTAACTTCTAATAGACCCTCCCTCATACCCAAAATCCCTTCCGAACTCCCCCAACCCCGTCTAACCTCAACGACCCTACACTTAAATATTTCCTTCTCTTCAACATACTTACAACAATATAACACATGCTCCAGCAGTTCATCTACCATACACTCCAGACACAAACCATTCACATGCTTGCCAATCAGATGTAGTGACGATTTCATTGTCCTAGGCGCAATCGAGCAAACACCCCTCTTCCTTCCTAATCTGACCTTTGAATCTTGGTCCACTGACCATTCTTTGCAGAGCATATAAATGCCAGCCCTTGGGCTCAGTCCCATCTCTTCTGCCACACATCTATCAAAATGGCTCTGATCTTACATTTGGCCTCACCTGTACCCAGTGGAATATTACATCACATATCTAGTTTTAAAGCTATTTTGGCTCTGGTCTACAATTTGATTCCCTTCCACACCTGAATAGGCTGGGAGAATCTCACTACTACTCAGTCTCAATTCTCCATAGTAACATTAATGCCTCCAATAGTAGGTCACTCCCATTAGATTTGCAAGATGGTAAACTATTCAATACAGACAGGGAATCTGAGCGTACTATAATTCTGACAGGTTGAACAACCCCAGTTGTAACTAACATGATTCAGCTTATCAACCAGCTAATTATTAGAATCAGGTGTGCTAGAATAGGGTTGGAATGAACCTACAGGTACCTCTCCAGGAACAGGGTTGGAGAGCCCTGGCCTAAGCCTAGCCAAAATGAAAAAAGAAACCAGACAAATTAGCTTATAATTAAGGTTAATTAGAATTAATGATCTTTCTGCTGTGTGCCGTTTAATGGATTGTAAAGACAATCTGTGGATGTGATTATGATAATAGAGCTTTTGTAAGGCTGGGATAAAAATAGAGTCTGTGATAAAAAATGATTTCAGTCGACGACGGGGGGCGGGGAGGGCAATGTTTTACAGACAGGAATTGGTCTGCAAGCTCCTGTCATGGCGGTCACTGCCCTTACATTGTCTGTCTGTCTGTCTGTGTGTGTGTCTCTAGCCCCCCCACCTCAATAAACACACACAGCACACACTCAATTGCACGTTTGCTTCCCCTGCCTGTTCAGACTAAGAGAGCTAGGGTTATGAATGGGGGTTTCAGCGGGCGTGCTTTCAGGGCGTTGTTGTCCAGTGATGTGCTCATCCAGGCCTGAGTTCTTCACACATGACATGCAGAGCAGAAGGAGACCTTCGTACATGAACGGCAAAAACAACACATGAACAACAACACAAGCACCAGTACATGAGGTTCTCCCACAGCCATGGCTCATCACCTTGTATCATTCGGGCCTTGCAGGCCATTTCTAATACACTAGTTCTATCTACTGATCTGTGTTCTACCGTTGTAATTCTCAGTCAACATAACATTGTAATACTCAGTATTACAAGGAGATGACAGAGTTGGGCACTAGCATGGCCAGCCCAGTGCCTAATATGACCCTGAGCCAGCTCAACTGTGGTCCTCTGAGTGGCTCCAGCTGCTGTGGACGACTATGTTTCAGGCTGTGGTGGCCCAGTGGGCAGTCAGTGGATGTGTGCTGAGGCATGAGCCCCACAGCTCTCACCCTCTTTCCTCTTATAGCCTCCTACTGTACCACTTCTTTCTTCTTCGTTAGCCCGCATGCATTTCTAGGCTCCTCTAACATTCTGTTCCTCTTCCTTCTCAATAGACTGACTGACTGAATATAGCCTAGCTTGCCTTTTTAATGTACTTATTTGATGTCACACAGACCCAATCAGAGTAGGATATACGCTACATGACCAAAAGTATGTGGACACCTGCTCTTAAAACATCTCATTCCAAAATCAATGGCATTTATATGGTGTTGGTCCCCCCTTTGCTGCTATAACAGCCTCTCTTCTGGGAAGGCATTCCACTAGATGTTGGAACATTGCTGCAGGGACTTGCTTCCATTCAGCCACGAGCATTAGTGAGGTCAGGCACTGATGTTTGATGATTAGGCCTGGCTCGCAGTCGGCGTTCCAATTCATCCCAAAGGTGTTATATGGAATTGAGGTCAGGGCTCTGTGCAGGCCAGTCAAGTTCTTCAACACTGATCTTGACAAACCATTTCTGTATGGACCTTGCTTTGTGCACGGGACATTGTCATGCTGAAACAGGAAAGGGCCCTCCCCAAACTGTTGCCACAAAGTTGGAAGCACAGAATCGTCTAGAATGTAATTGTATGCTGTAGTGTTAGATTCCCCTTCACTGGAACTAAGGGGCCTAGCCCAAACTATGAAAAACAGCCCCAGACCATTATTCCTCTTCCACCAAACTTTACAGTTGGCACTATGCATTGGGGCAGGTAGCGTTCTACTGGCATCCTCCAAACCCAGATTCGTCCGTCGGACTGCCAGATGGTGAAGCATGATTCATCACTCCAGATAACGCGTTTCCACTGCTCCAGAGTCCTGTGGCGGCGAGCTTTACACCACTCCAACCGACGCTTGTTATTGAGCATGGTGAATTTAGGCTTGTGTGCGGATTCTCGGCCATGGAAACCTATTTCATGAACCTCCCGACGGAACAGTTCTTGTGCTGACGTTGCTTCCAGAGGCAGTTTGGAACACAGTAGTGAGTGTTGCGACCGAGGACGGACGATTTCAGCACTCGACGGTCCAGTTCTGTGAGCTTGTGTGGCCTACCTCTTCGCAGCTGAGCCGTTGTTGCTTCTAGACGTTTCCACTTCAAAATAACAGCACTTACAGTTGACCGGGGAAGCTCTAATAGGGCAGCAATTTGACGAACTGAATAGTTGGAAAGGTGGCATCCTATGACTGTGTCACGTTGAAAGTCACTGAGCCTTTCATTAAGGCCATTCTACTGCAAATGTTTGTCTATGGAGATTGCATGGTGGTGTGCTCGATTATATACACCTGTCAGCAACTGGTGTGGCTGAAATAGCCGAATCCACTAATTTGAAGGGGTGTCCACATACCTTTGTGTATATATAGTGTAGCATAGACCTATTAATGCATTTTTGTTCAATTGACTTGATTTTCTAGTTATGTAGACTAAAGTGAACGATTTCATTCTTTGTTATAAATTAGCATGTATTGCTACTTGGGGTCTGACTGGTGTTGATGTGTTTTCTCTCTTTCCTCTAGGGGCTGCCCCAGTCAAAGTGGAGATGCCTGCTCTCTCTCCCACCATGGAGGAGGGAAACATTGTCAAATGGTTGAAGAAAGAAGGTAAGAGAGCCCCTGCCTCCATTTGCCAACGTTCACAACATACTCAGCTTCTCTATTGCATGTAGACTACAATCCTACATAACATAATCCAGCCTACTACACAAATCCAATATGGTTGATTTTAATTTTACATCTCCATCCATATACCTTCATAAAGACACACTCATCACCCTAAACATATTCTACATTTTGAGATGTGAGTAATGACTGGGAATATTCCATGGACCAGTTAATTAAGCCTTGGCAGTTCAGTGTTGGTCAGATTAGCCAACTCTCTCATTTATTAAGGAGGAGAAAAGCAGTGCCATGTTTCTCCCTTTCTCCACCTCGGAGTGATGGAGGGGCCAGAGTGTTCATTATTGACCATGTGACATCATATCCTTCTACACAGCAGTCAGAGCCCAGGCAGGCTGAGAAAGGAAGGCACCTGAAACTTGGCATTGTCTATGTCACTGGGTAGCAACGCTGTTCCCCCTCGCCGCCATAGCCACATAGCCATTCATCAGAGACAGTCAGCCCATACCCTGCTCCTATTGGTCAATTTACACTTGTGTAGCCTCAGTTGTCATGTGGCTGTTATAACACTGGAATGTGGTGTCTATGGGAATGTATCTCATGGTATTGCGAGCATAATTATCAGCATTTTATAAAGACTTGTGTAGGTTTCACTGTCACTCTGTAGCCTAAATATAGTGGCGTAATATGAATGCCTTTTGGGTTTTGACGTTCATCATGTGTTTCGTCAGAGGTGGTATAAAAATGATCATGTTTTTGGGTTGTAATAAGCTTGTGGAAATAAAACAACGTGCGGTGATGTGCCCAGATGGAACGAACTTGCAGAGCACAATGATTGGTTTTTCATTGCTGTGTGATGCGAGTGTGGGAGCATGTGTTATTTCAAGTGGAGAAGGAATTCTATTCTGCAGAAACCACAACATATTTTCACTGTTTCCTGGGTGCGTGCTTGCATTGTGTGAGTAGTCGTATGACCTGTGTGAGTTGATGGCAGCATAGCCCAAAAATGTTTTTGGTATCTGATAGTTCTGGCAATTCTCACATAGAACCTTTATTTGGAGGAAGGATGTTTGATATGCTTTTTACATTTGTAACACAATTGTTTTGTTGTTGAAAATCACAATGAAAGTGGCCGTTTGAGGCCCTTCTTAGACCTATACATGTCCCCTGTGACACCCAATTATCCATGATACAAGCAACATCTTGGTGTCATTATACTCCATAGTGTGCTCTAAAATATGTAGTATTGCTACATTCTGAAATACAATTTTACACGAATGTATTCAACATTAAAACTATGAATATCTCAAAAGTCCCCTCTTGGTATTTTTTAGAAATATCGTTTTACATTTCCAGAGTGGGCTCTCTGCTACTGTTAAGATACATTTTATGAGCACCACCAACACATTGAATGGGGAAATGGATTCAAAGGGAACTCTGCTGGTGATTTGATAAATATGCAATCCTGCAGAAGGGCTATGATTGGTAAAATTGGTCAATTTCTATGTTTTAAAATGGATAATTTCTTAAAAAGTAGCCGAGAGCCCACTCTGGAAATTTGATGTTTGAATAGTATATTGTTCCAAACAATATGTGGGTGATTCCACACGATGGTCAACCTTAGCATCCTAAATTAATAATTTCCAATGGAAACCATGTTTCTTATTATCCATCCTTAAGGTCTATATTTTGGAGGAAACTGTATGAATTCTCCATCACTCTCCTTGGTCAAATAGGCCTTACATAGCCTGGAGGTGTGTTTTGGATCATTGTCCTGTTGAAAAACAAATGATAGGATGGCGTATCGCTGCAGCGTCACCAGCAAAGCACCACCACACCACCACCTCAATGCTTCACGATGGGAACCAAACATGCGGAGATCATCCGTTCACCTACTCTGCGTCTCACAAAGACACGGCGGTTGGAACCAAAAATCTCACTTTTGACTCATCAGGTTTACATAAACTTAGGCTGGAGTCATTAAAACTCGTTTTTCAAACACTCTACAAATTTCTTGTTAACAAACTATATTTTTGGCAAGTCGGTTAGGACATCTACTTTGTGCGTGACAAGTAATTTTTCCAAAAATTGTTTACAGACAGATTATTTCATTTATAATTCACTGTATCACAATTCCAGTGGGTCAGAAGTTTACATACACTAAGTTGACTGTGCCTTTAAACAGCATGGAAAATTCCAGAAAATGATGTCATGACTTTAGAAGCTTCTGATAGGCTAATTGACATCATTTGAGTCAATTGGAGGTGTAGCTGTGGATGTATTTCAAGGCCTACTTTCAAACTAAGTGCCTCTTTGCTTGACATCATGGGAAAATCTAAAGACATCAGCCAAGACCTCAGAAAAAAAATTGTAGACCTCCACAAGTCTGATTCATCATTGGGAGCAATTTCCAAATGTCTGAAGGTACCACGTTCATCTGTACAAACAATAGTAAGCAAGAATAAACACCATGGGACCACGCAGCCGTCATACCGCTCAGGAAGGAGACGCGTTCTGTCTCCTAGAGATTAACATACTTTGGTGCGAAAAGTGCAAATAAATCCCAGAGCAACAGCAAAGGACATTGTGAAGATGCTGGAGGAAACGGGTACAAAAGTATCTATATCCACAGTAAAACAAGTCCTATATCAACAACCTGAAATGTCCTCTTGTCTGATGAAACAAAAATAGAACTGTTTGGCCATAATGACCATCGTTATAAGAACACCATCCCAAACGTGAAGCACGGGGTGGCAGCATCATGCTGTGGGGATGCTTTGCTGCAAGAGGGACTGGTGCACTTCACAAAATACAGTGGGGAAAAAAAGTATTTAGTCAGCCACCAATTGTGCAAGTTCTCCCACTTAAAAAGATGAGAGGCCTGTAATTTTCATCATAGGTACACGTCAACTATGACAGACAAATTGAGGGAAAAAAATCCAGAAAATCACATTGTAGGATTTTTAATGAATTTATTTGCAAATTATGGTGGAAAATAAGTATTTGCTCACCTACAAACAAGCAAGATTTCTGTCTCTCACAGACCTGTAACTTCTTCTTTAAGAGGCTCCTCTGTCCTCCACTCGTTACCTGTATTAATGGCACCCGTTTGAACTTGTTATCAGTATAAAAGACACCTGTCCACAACCTCAAACAGTCACACTCCAAACTCCACTATGGCCAAGACCAAAGAGCTGTCAAAGGACACCAGAAACAAAATTGTAGACCTGCACCAGGCTGGGAAGACTGAATCTGCAATAGGTAAGCAGCTTGGTTTGAAGAAATCAACTGTGGGAGCAATTATTAGGAAATGGAAGACATACAAGACCACTGATAATCTCCCTCGATCTGGGGCTCCACGCAAGATCTCACCCCGTGGGGTCAATGATCACAAGAACGGTGAGCAAAAATCCCAGAACCACACGGGGGGACCTAGTGAATGACCTGCAGAGAGCTGGGACCAAAGTAACAAAGCCTACCATCAGTAACACACTACGCCGCCAGGGACTCAAATCCTGCAGTGCCAGACGTGTCCCCCTGCTTAAGCCAGTACATGTCCGTGTCCGTCTGAAGTTTGCTAGAGTGCATTTGGATGATCCAGAAGAGGATTGGGAGAATGTCATATGGTCAGATGAAACCAAAATAGAACTTTTTGGTAAAAACTCAACTCGTCGTGTTTGGAGGACAAAGAATGCTGAGTTGCATCCAAAGAACACCATACCTACTGTGAAGCATGGGGGTGGAAACATCATGCTTTGGGGCTGTTTTTCTGCAAAGGGACCAGGACGACTGATCCGTGTAAAGGAAAGAATGAATTGGGCCATGTATCGTGAGATTTTGAGTGAAAACCTCCTTCCATCAGCAAGGGCATTGAAGATGAAATGTGGCTGGGTCTTTCAGCATGACAATGATCCCAAACACACCGCCCGGGCAACGAAGGAGTGGCTTCGTAAGAAGCATTTCAGGGTCCTGGAGTGGCCTAGCAAGTCTCCAGATCTCAACCCCATAGAAAATCTTTGGAGGGAGTTGAAAGTCTGTGTTGCCCAGCGACAGCCCCAAAACATCACTGCTCTAGAGGAGATCTGCATGGAGGAATGGGCCAAAATACCAGCAACAGTGTGTGAACCTTGTGAAGACTTACAGAAAACGTTTGACCGGTGTCATTGCCAACAAAGGGTATATAACAAAGTATTGAGAAACTTTTGTTATTGACCAAATACTTATTTTCCACCATAATTTGCAAATAAATTCATTAAAAATCCTACAATGTGATTTTCTGGAAAAATATTTTCTCATTTTGTCTGTCATAGTTGACGTGTACCTATGATGAAAATTAAAGGCCTCTCTCATCATTTTAAGTGGGAGAACTTGCACAATTGGTGGCTGACTAAATACTTTTTTCCCCCACTGTAGATGGCATCATGAGGAAGGAAAATTATGTGGACATCTCAAGACATCAGTCAGGAAGTTAAAGCTTGGTCGCCAATGGGTCTTCCAAATGGACAATGACCCCAAACATACTTCCAAAGTTGTGGCAAAATGGCTTAAGGACAACAAAGTCAAGGTATTGGAGTGGCCATCACAAAGCCCTGACCCTGAATCCTATATAAAATGTGTGGGCAGAACTGAAAAGGCGTGTGCGAGCAAGGAGGCCTACAAACCTGACTCATTTACACCAGCTCTGTCAGGAGGAATGGGCCAAAATACACCCAACTTATTGTGGGAAGCTTGTGGAAGGCTACCTGACATGTTTGACCCAAGTTAAACAATTTAAAGGCAATGCTACCAAATACTAATTGAGTGTATGTAACCTTCTGACCCACTGGGAATGTGATGAAAGAAATAAAAGCTGAAATAAATAATTCTCTCTACTATTATTCTGACATTTCACATTCTTAAAATAAAGTGGTGATCCTAACTGACCTAAGACATGGAATTTTTACTAGGATTGAATGTCAGGAATTGTGAAAAACTGAGTTTAAATGTATTTGGCTAATCTGTATGTAAACTTCCGACTTCAACTGTGTATGTGTGTGTGTGTGTCACGTTATCTTTTTATAAATGGTCAAATTGAGTTCCCCTGTCGCCACAAGATGAATAGTTTTGACCACACTCCACTGCTATGAGTGGTGTAGCTAGAAATCGTAAATGTCTATCCTATATTGAAAAGGCACCCGCAAATGAAAATTCCACAAACATGTTTATCTATTTTGTGCTGTTAGATTTGAATTTAGTTTCGTGTTGTTAGATATCATAGTGCCCTGTAAAACAATATTCAAATGTATTGAACTTAGTAGGAAATCAACATATTGTATTGAATTTATTAGAACATGAATATGGCCAAGATTATTTTAAGACATGAACAAAATGCGTGAGTAGCTAGGTTTCCATCCAATTGGTGACAGACTGTCATGTGAATATTCTAAAATCTGCATAAAGAAAATATGCTAATTTTCCAACCAATGGTGTGTTTCCACCAAACGGACTTGTTGCGGAGAAAAGTCAGTGCTTGATGACGTAGTGCACACACACTTTACTTTATGTACCAACTTTCAATGTGTTTCCATCGCATTATGAACTTTACCGATTTTAGTTAGTTGCCTTTTTAAATAGTAAATGTGCCTACTCTGGTCTTGGCACGCATGCTCTAGCCAACAATTTGCAGATACAGTTCAGGTAGGCTGTGTTTGTAGGCTACATGATGAGATGATTATGGATAAGAGTGAGAATATTTTTACTTGTCAAACAGCAGTCAAGCATCCATCGTCATGTCACCAGAATAAGACCCTCAATATTTATTGGAAAGGAGCATCAAGATCACTGTGCACTTTCACCACCCTGTGAAGTTCATCATAACTTATTTCATCTGTAGCCTAATAAACTGCATGGTTTCCCGAGTCATAGTGGGAGGAACAAGTTTTCTTCGATATGATGGTTATTATATCAATATTTGTGCATAAAGGCGTTTCCATCACCATTTCTTGCATTATACATTTTACCGGCACAAAAAGTTCCCACCATGTCGAATGAACAAATTAGCCAAAAACCTTCTCAATGTTCACTACAAAGTAGCTAGTGCCTACCTAGTATCATGATTATTTGCATCAAATCTAATTTTATTTGCCACATGTGCCGAATACAACAGGTGTAGACCTTACACTGAAATGCTTACTTACAAGCCCTTAACCAACAATACAGTTTTAAGAAAAGAAAAGTGTTAAGTAAAAAATAAAAATAATTAAAGAGCAGCAGTAAAATAAAATAACAGTAGGGAGGATATATACAGGGGGTACCGGTACAGAGTCAATGTGTGGGGGGGACCGGTTAGTCGAGGTAATTGAGGTAATATGTACATGGGGGGGTAGAGTTAAAGTGACTATGCGTAGATAATAAACAGGCAATTGCAAATAGTCCGGGTAGCCATGATTATCTGTTCAGGAGTCTTATGGCTTGGGGGTAGGAGCTGTTAAGAAGCCTTTTGGACCTAGACTTGGTGCTCCGGTACTGCTTGCCGTGCGATAGCAGAGAGAACAGTCTATGACTAGGGAGGCTGGAGTCTTTGACAATTTTTAGGGCCTTCCTCTGACATAGAGGTCCTGGATGGCAGGAAGCTTGGCCCCAGTGATGTACTGGGCCGTACGCACTACCCTCTGTAGTGCCTTGCGGTCGGAGGCCGAGCAGTTGCCATGCCAGGTGGTGATGCAACCAGTCAGGATGCTCTCGATGGTGCAGCTGTATAACTTTTTGAGGATCTGAGTTCCCATGCCAAATCTTTTCAGTCTGCTGAAGGGGAATAGGTGGCTATTTGTTTAGCAAACTCTGCAATCACGTGTGCTACAGAAACACCGCTAACCAAACAAGTCTCTTGCTGGTGCACAGTTAAATTAAAGGGTATCTACATCCAACATTTTTTATTTGTTTTGCCAGACCTCAAAAGTAGTCTCCTGATGTGGTTTAAGCATTGTTGTGGACTTAGAACATCCAATTTTGCTATTAAAGTATGATTCTGAGAACAAAAACCTGAAAAAGTGGGGGAAAAGGAAAGCTGGAAAAACAAAACAGAATGGGATTTGGGAAAAAAGAGAACATAATTATGCAAAAAGTAAATTTTATAGGGCCCTAATCATTTGCGGCGTACATCATGAGCAAAGTCATTGTAGCCTGTCATTCCACTTCCTCTGGCATGAGCACGTGCTGACTTGGAATTGCTGGAGCGCAGCCGAATAGTCTGCCAGCAGCCTACCGAAGGTTGCACCGTGTCCATTACAATGTAGAAAAATGTGTCTCTAGTCCAAACCTTTCAATAGTTAGGAAATCCATATTACCAGAGCATCATCTTTTTTATTTTTCTATGGTGGATTCGTTGTCGCAATTTATGGAAGATGCCAGAACTTTGGAGATAACTTTGGATGGCAAAATCAAAGATACTGGCTTCCCCTATCCATCTTTGGCAAATTTGTCCCTAAATGCCAAATTATGACAACCAGCTCCAGAACCAGCCATAACCTGGAAAGCTGGCTAATCTTTTGAATACTGTGTAGCAACAACAGATAACATTAGCTAGCTAGATACAGACGGGATACTAGCTAGCTACACTTGACAGCTGTCAGTACCCTACTTGTTGTCCACTCCATGTGGAAATCACCACAATAAATGTTCCCACCCCTAATTCATGAATATATATTAGCAGCCTGCGTAATTCTTCGGAGGTGGAACAAAAAAAATAAAAAAATCCGCTATAGGACAGGAATTATGTCGAAATAGGGTCTCTGGTGGGGGACTTTTTAATAATAATATTTTTAATATTGAATCAATTCATGTGAACATTTTACTTCATAATATAGACACCAAGATGTCTGTACCATGTACGGTTCACGGATCAGAGTCTTACAGGAGGCATGCATAGGTCTAAAAAACGCCACTTTCATCACGATTTAACCCCCAAAAATGTCATACAAATGTAAAAAGCATGTTAAACATCCTTCCTCGCAATAAAGTTTTTATGTGAGAATTGCCAGAACAATATATGATACCAAAAGTATTTTTGACCATGCATGCGTGGAATCGCCCAGTTGGCTTTGTCACTGGATATCCAGCTTTTCCTCTGACCCTATCCCATCCCCAGTGGTGTAGTGCACTTTTTTTAGGTGAGGGAGCACCTTTTTTTTTATGACGTCATAATTTCTTAACGTTTGTACAGAGTACTGACAGATGTAGCCTATTGAATATCATTGTAGAATAGGCCTATGCATAAACTACATCCTCCAATTGCCACATCTGCCTATGTAAACCATATTGTCATAAGAATATTTTCTATTTTGAATACCCTAAAACACCAAGTTAGGCATAACTAATTTCAAAATAGGCCATAATCACTGTCAATCGTGAATGATACATTTTATTTTTATTTTTGTGTGTGTGTGTGTATATATATATATATATATATATATATATATATATATATATATTTCTTTTTTTTACCTTTTATTTAACTAGGCAAGTCCGTTAAGAACAAATTCTTATTTATAATGACTGCCTACACCGGCCAAACCCGGACGACACTTGGTCAGTTGTGCGCCGCCCTATGGGACTCCCAATCACGGCCGGTTGTGATACATCCTGGAACCGAACCAGGGGGTCTGTAGTGACGCCTCTAGCACTGAGATGCAGTGCCTTAGACCGCTGCGCCACTCGGCATCCCATCTCAATCAGTTTCATGGGAATATGCATTTAGATCTTCTTGAATTAGTGCTTTGTGAGTGAATTAAAGCAGATGGTGTTAACAAACTAGCCTTTCTGTAGACCTATTTTGTTTCAATCAAAGCATATATAATTCCTTATTCAGCTTCAGATAAGAAATGACTGAGGTGTTTTAACATATTCTAGGCCTACTATGCTACAGTATATGCTATTATATTCCAATCAATCATTATGTGATCTTGCGAGACATTGATTAAGCTTTGATCTAACTTTACTAAACGAACTCCATGGTGAGAAGTGATAATTTTCTATTTGTAATAATAAGTACTGAGTAGGACTATTAGGCGTAGGCAACAGATCTTGATGAGGGTTATTTTAAGCAATTTGAGGGCCCTTCGAATCATGGTGCTGAAAGGACAGCACCGTAACCGTATTTGGTCACACGTCGTTCTGGGTTCCACTGCGCAAGAGGGGGTCCGTGGAGTTTTATGAACGTCAAGGCAGACTCTGTGAATTTGGATCCTAGATCTCATTGGTGTGATAAGGTTAATGTGGTGGATCAGTTTGTCTGCATACGCAATCGAGGTGGTACGTTTCTGTAAGCTAAGCACTCGGACACTAGGGTTGAGTTCAAGTGCGTCGTACATGATCCCTAAGTCCATAACAAACTGTTTTGAGGACAGCCATTTTAGCAACCCATGGTGAAGTTTTCTGTCTGTGCCTGTTCTTGTTACGTCGGATTTGGCCCGCTCGAAGTGGTCAAGCCTCCGACCGACGGGCCTCTGCACACACGCCAACAGTTATTCATTATTCGCACCACCGCCAGAGAGCGAGAAGACAGGGAAAAAAACACCATTTACCTTACCTACCTATAGGCTATAGCTTACATATTTTTGTTTTTCGTTCTATTTATTTAGAGCTTATTTTCCAGAAATACACTGCTCAAAAAAATAATGGGAACACTAAAATAACACACCCTAGATCTGAATGAATGAAATAATCTTATGAAATACTTTTTTCTTTATATAGTTGAATGTGCTGACAACAAAATCACACAATGTATCAATGGAAATCAAATTTATCAACCCATGGAGGTCTGGATTTGGAGTCAAACCACACTACAGGCTGATCCAACTTTGATGTAATGTCCTTAAAACAAGTCAAAATGAGGCTCAGTAGTGTGTGTGGCCTCCACGTGCCTGTATGTCCTCCCTACAACGCCTTGGCATGCTCCTGATGAGGTGGCGGATGGTCTCCTGAGGGATCTCCTCCCAGACCTGGACTAAAGCATCCGCCAACTCCTGGACAGTCTGTGGTGCAACGTGGCATTGGTGGATGGAGCGAGACATGATGTCCCAGATGTGCTCAATTGGATTCAGGTCTGGGGAACGGGCGGTCCATAGCATCAATGCCTTCCTCTTGCAGGAACTGCTGACACTCCAGCCACATGAGGTCTAGCATTGTCTTGCATTAGGAGGAACCCAGGGCCAACCGCACCAGCATATGGTCTCACAAGGGGTCTGAGGATCTCATCTTGGTACCTAATGGCAGGCAGGCTACCTCTGGCGAGCACATGGAGGGCTGTGCGGCCCCCCCCCCCCAAAGAAATGCCACCCCACACCTGCACATTTGTGGCCTGCTGGAGGTCATTTTGCAGGGCTCTGGCAGTGCTCCTCCTGCTCCTCCTTGCACAAAGGCGGAGGTAGCAGTCCTGCTGCTGGGTTGTTGCCCTCCTACGGCCTCCTCCACGTCTCCTGATGTACTGGCCTGTCTCCTGGTAGCGCCTCCATGCTCTGGACGCTACGCTGACAGACACAGCAAACCTTATTGCCACAGCTCGCATTGATGTGCCATCCTGGATGAGCTGCACTACCTGAGCCACTTGTGTGGGTTGTAGACTCCGTCTCATGCTACCACTAGAGTGAAAGCACCGCCAGCATTCAAAAGTGACCAAAACATCAGCCAGGAAGCATAGGAACTGAGAAGTGGTCTGTGGTCACCACATGCAAAACCAGTCCTTTATTGGGGGTGTCTTGCGAATTGCCTATAATTTCCACCTGTTGTCTATTCCATTTGCACAACAGCATGTGACATTTATTGTCAATCAGTGTTGCTTCCTAAGTGGACAGTTTGATTTTACAGAAGTGTGATTGACTTGGAGTTACATTGTGTTGTTTGTGTTCCCTTAATTTTTTTGAGCAGTGTATTTTTACCAGCTCCGTGTATTCTCAAATTGAAAAAAGTGAGGGCGCGCCGCTCCCCTGCGGTACGGCAGCACTACATCCCTGCCCATCCCCTTGTATTGTAAGTGTGTGTCATTGTGTAGCTTAAGCCTATTGCCATTCCAGTGGGGAAGAGGTGAAAGGGGCAGGTGGTTGACTGTTTAAACCTTAACACCGGCTAACCCCTTGGGTCATCTGGTGTTAAAACCACACACACACACACACACACACACACACACACACAAATATCCTTTCTAGTCCTCCCTTCTCCCGGCTCTCTGGAGCTTCTGAGGTCAATACTCACTCCCACCCCTGCCCACTATTTCCCTCACACCCTGTCCGATCCTCCCACCACCCTCTCTCCCACAATTCTCCCTTTTTCTCTTCCTAAAAGTTGAGGTGATATTTTACTAGGCAGGCTATTGGAGCTGAGGATGGTATTTCCCTGTATGGATGTGTACAGTGCCTTGCAAAAGTATTCATCCCCCTTGGCGTTTTTTCCTATTTTGTTGCATTACAACCTGTAATTATTTTAATGGATTTTTATTTGGATTTCATGTAATGGACATATACAAAATAGTCAAAATTGGTGAAAATGAAATGAAAAAAAATAACTTGTTTAACCAAATTCTAAAAAATTAATAACGGAAAAGTGGTGCGTGCATATGTATTCACCCGCTTTGCTGTGAAGCCCCTAAATAGGACCGGTGCAACCAATTACCTTCAGAAGTCACATAATTAGTTAGATTGCACACAGGTGGACTTTAAGTGTCACATGATCTCAGTATATATACACTTGTTCTGAAAGGCCCCAATCTGCAACAACACTAAGCAAGGGGCACCACCAAGCAAGCAGCACATCCCACGGAGCACCATTCAATCCATTATTTTAAAAAATATATTTAAAAAATATGGCACCACAACAAACCTGCCAAGAGGGCCGCCCACCAAAACCCACGGACCAGGCAAGGAGGGCATTAATCAGAGGCAACAAAGAGATCAACAATAACCCTGAAGGAGCTGCAAAGCTCCACAGCGGAGATTGGAGTATCTGTTCATAGGACCACTTTAAGCCGTACACTCCACAGAAGTATGCTTTACGGAAGAGTGGACAGAAAAAAGCAATTTCTTAAAGATAAAAATAAGCAAACATTTGGTGTTCGCCAAAAGGCATGTGGGAGACTCCCCAAACATGGAAGGAAGGTACTCTGGTCAGATGAGACTGAAATTGAGCTTTTTAGCCATCAAGTGAAACTCTATGTCTGGCGCAAACCCAACACCTCTCATCACCCCGAGAACACCATCCCCACAGTGAAGCATGGTGGTGGCATCGGCAGGGACTGGGAAACTGGTCAGAATGGAAGGAATGATGGATGGTGCTAAAGACAGGGAAATTCTTGAGGGAAACCTGTTTCGGTCTTCTAGAGATTTGAGACTGGGACGAAGGTTCACCTTCCAGCAGGACAATGACCATAATCATACTGCTAAAGCAACACTTGAGTGGTTTAAGGGTAAACATTTAAATGTCTTGGAATAGCCTAGTCAAAGCCCAGACCTCAATCCAATTGAGAATCTGTGGTATGACTTAAAGATTGCCGTACACCAGCGGAACTCATCCAACTTGAAGGAGCTGGAGCAGTTTTGCCTTGAAGAATGGGCAAAAATCCCAGTGGCTAGATGTGCCAAGCTTATAGAGACATACCCCAAGAGACTTGCAGCTGTAATTGCTGCAAAAGGTGGCTCTACAAAGTATTGACTTTGGGGGGGATGAATAGATATGCACACTCAGGTTTTCTGTTTCACCCCAAAAAATATTTTGCATCTTCAAAGTGGTAGGCATGTGTAAATCAAATGATACAACCCCCCCAAAAAATCCATAATAATTCCAGGTTGTAAGGCAACAAAATAGGAAAAATGCCATGGGGGGTGAACAATTTCGCAAGCCACTGTACCTTCTTTCTCCCTGTGTCACTGTCCTGACCCGAGGTGACCTTTCTACCCTAGGATCGCCTGTTGAAAATAAAGACTGACTCAATGTGACCCCTTCCCAATAGGCCCCAACCTCATCTTCCTCTTCTGCCTTGTCTTCACTCAATAACAAATGGCCTCTTTTTAATAAAACATATCACCCCTCCCTGGTTTTAGATTTGATTCTCTAGCCCCATAGGGAAATGTAGAGACATGGGGCAATATTATGAAGAACATACAAATCTACCAGAACCCCTTCCTTTACACCCAGTACTGCTGCTGTTCTCCTGTTTGTCTGTGTGTCTGTAGGTGTAATGTATGCATATATGGATGTGGTGGAGGGAAGCAGTGCTTCCTAATTGCAGTCTTCTTTCATTGCTTCACAGATGTAAATGTATTCCTATCTATTTCCTAGCCTCCCATACAACCGCGTTCTAGAGATGTAGCCTACCATCAAACATTCCAAAGATAATGTACACATTTGTAATCATGTAGTAACCCAAAAAGTGTTAAACAAATCAACATATGTTTTATATTTGAGATTCTTCAAAGTAGACAACCTTTGCCTTGGTGACAGCTTTGCACACTCTTGGCATTCTCTCAACCAGCGTGATGAGGTAGTCACCTGGAATCCATTTCAAATAACAGGTGTGCCTTCTTAAAAGTTAATTTGTGGAATTAATTTCCTTCTTAATGTGTTTGAGCCAATCAGTTGTGTTGTGACAAGGTAGTGGGGGGGTATACAGAAGATAGCCCTATTTGGTAAAAGACCAAGCAATCATTACTTTAAGAAGGTCAGTTAATACGGAACATTTCAAGAACTTTGAAAGTGCAGTCGCAAAAACCATCAAGCGCTATGATGAAACTGGCTCTCATGAGGACCACCACAGGAATGGAAGACCCAGAGTTACCTCTGCTGCAGAGGATAAGTTCATTAGAGTTACCAGCCTCAGAAATTGCAGCCCAAATAAATGCTTCAGAGCGTTCAAGTAACAGACACATCTCAACATTGACTGTTCAGAGGGGACTGTGTGAATCAGGACTTCATGGTCGAATTGCTACAAAGAAACCACTACTAAAGGACACCAATAACACGAGACCTGCTTGGGCCAAGAAACACGAGCAATGGACATTAGACCGGTGAAAATGTGTCCTTTTGGTCTGGAGTTCAAATTTGAGATTTTTGGTTCCAACCGCCGTGTCTTTGTAAGACGCGGTGTGGGTGAACGGATGATCTCCGCATGTGTAGTTCCCACCGTAAAGCATGGAGGAGGAGGTGTTATGATGTGGGGGTGCTTTGCTGGGGACACTGTCTGTGATTTATTTAGAATTCCATGCACACTAAACCAGCATGGCTATCACAGCATTCTGCAGCGATACGCCATCCCATCTTCAACAGGACAATGACCCAACACACCTCCAGGCTCTGTAAGGGCTATTTTATCAAGAAGTAGAGTGATGGAGTGCTGCATCAGATGACCTGGCCTCCACAATCCCCCGACCTCAACCCAATTGAGATGGTTTGGCATGAGTCGGACGGCAGAGTGAAGGAAAAGCAGCCAACAAGTGCTCAGCATATGTGGGAACTCCTTCAAGAGTGTTGGAAAAACCATCCAGGTGAACCTGGTTGAGAGAATGCCAAGAGTGTGCAAAGCTGTCATCAAGGCAAAGGGTGGCAATTTGAAGAATCTCAAATATAAAATCTATTTTGATTTGTTTAACACTTTTTTTGGTTACTACATGATTCCATATGTGTTATTTCATAATTTTGATGTCTTCACTATTAGTCTACAATGTAGAAAATAGTAAAAATAAAGAAAACCCCTTGAATGAGTAGGTGTGTCCAAACTTTTGACTGGTACTGTATCTAAAAAGATGGGTGTCAAAATTATTTGGACCCCTCTTTACAAAACTATAACACCCTCCCCTTGCGAGGATAACGACACTGAGCCTTTTTCTCAAATGTTTTATGAGATTGGAGAAGACCATTCCTCCATACAGAATCTTTCCAGATCGTTGATAGCCTTCGTCTGCGCTTATGGATCCGCCCTCTTCAATTCAGTTCTAAATCTATGGTTATAGCATCCCTTAGAAATTGACTTTCTATTCTACTCTCGCTCACCATTTCTTTTTCTTTTTTTCTTTTATGTACGTTTTTCCTTTCTCAAATTATTAGTCTTAGACATTCTAAGTGGTCTGACTGTTGCTGGTGTCCTGCAGGTGAGGCGGTGGCGGCTGGCGATGCGCTCTGTGAGATTGAGACGGACAAGGCCGTGGTTACCCTGGAGTCCAACGATGACGGTGTCCTGGCCAAGATACTGGTGAGTGAACAGTGTGTGTGTGTGTGTCAGTTCTTTGGGCTTCCCTCTTCTCCTTAATTGGCAGAACATCACTGATGAGGTGTGCATCGTGACCTCTGTCTGTTTGTCTCTCTCTCTCTCTCTCTGTGTGTGGTGTGTGTATGAATATTAATGACTCTGCCCAAAGACAGACAGATCACTTGTCTTTCATCAACGATGCGCCACATGTTTGTCCCTCAGAACAGAGGGATGAAAGCAGTTTTTCCTCCGCTGTCAGATCGATCTGGCAATGGGAAAAAGCATCCAATTACATCCTAACGAGAGAGAGAGAGGATATTGATGGTAACTCTGTGTGGTACTGCTTTACCTGTAAAACACACCCTCCTTTCCTCCATCCTTAATTATCAGAGGTAAATGATCCAGCAGTCATAATGACATACACAATATGTACAAAAGTATGTGGATACCCCTTCAAATTAGTGGATTCGGCTATTTCAGCCACACCCGTTGCTGGCAGGTGTAGAAAATTGAGCACACAGCCATGCAATCTCCATAGACAAACATTGGCAGTAGAATGGCCTTACTGAAGAGCTCAGTGACTTTCAATGTGGCACCGTCTTAAGATGCCACCTTTCCAACAAGTCAGTTCGTCAAATTTCTGCCCTGCCAGAGCCGCCCTGTCAACTGTAAGTGCTGTTATTGTGAATTGGAAACGTCTAGGAGCAACAACGGCACAGCCGCGAAGTGGTAGCCTAGGCCTTACAAGCTCACAGAACGGGACCGCTGAAGCGCATAGCGCGTAAAAAGTCTGTCCTTGGTTGCAACACTCACTACCGAGTTCCAAACTGCCTCTGGAAGCAACGTCAGCACAAGAACTGTTCGTCGGGAGCTTCATGAAATGGGTTTCCATGGCCAAGCAGCCGCACACAAGCCTAAGATCACCATGCGCAATGCCAAGCGTTGGCTGGAGTGGTGTAAAGCTCGCCGCCACAGGACTCTGGAGCAGTGAAAACGCGTTCTCTGGAGTGATGAATCATGCTTCACCATCTGGCAGTCCGACGGACGAATCTGGGTTTGGCGGATGCCAGGAGAACGCTACCTGCCCAAATGCGTAGTGCCAACTGTGAAGTTTGGTGGAGGAGGAATAATGGTCTGGGGCTGTTTTTCATGGTTCCGGCTAGGCCCCTTAGTTCCAGTGAAGGGAAATCTTAACGCTACAGCATACAATGACATTCTTGACGATTCTGTGCTTCCAACTTTGTGGCAACAGTTTGGGGAAGGCCCTTTCCTGTTTCAGCATGACAATGCCCCCGTGCACAAAGCGAGGTCCATACAGAAATGATTTGTCGAGATCAGTGTGGAAGAATTTGACTGGCCTGCACAGAGCCCTGACCTCAACCCCATCGAACACCTTTGGGATGAATTGGAACACTGACTGCGAGCCAGGGCTAATTGCCCGACCATGTAGTGTATTTTTAATTTATTTATGTTCAACCCAGCATTCATCAACTAGCTAGGTGACACACACACACACTTGCCTGTCCCACAGCTGATGCCATTGGTCCCTTCCAGTCAGTCATCCGATCAGTGAGTGTCACATCATTCAGAACAGTGTCCTAGTGGCAATTTGCCGTGTAAACCAGGCATAGCATAGTTCAGCACAGCATGCCCATATTGTTCTAGTGCTGTGGTTCAGGTGGTGTCTGTGAGTGTACCCTAAATAAAGAGCAGATATGGAGTAATTACCTAGACAGATAGCTACACATTTGCATAAACAAGACTGTTGCTCTGGAGCAAGGGCTAAAAAAGGCAGTGGATTACCTTATCCCCATGGCAGTGTACAATAATTTATCTCTGCCTTTTTTAGCCCTTGCTCTATTCTCATCCTCTCCTTCATGTTTGCTTTCTCTTCCCCTTTCTCTTCATCTCTCTCCTTCCGATCCATGTCTCGGCTGCCATGGTGATAAGGTAGTTTCCATGGCAACGGCCCAGCAGTTGTGGGTATGGGCTTAGGAAGGCTAGGAGCTGGCAGAAAGAGGAAGAGAGATAAGCCCCCCAGGCTCAGCCAGCATCCAGACCAACACCCCACCCCTGAATACCCCAGTGCAGACCCAGGCCCAGTCTCTACTGGGGGTATTAGAGAGGAAGTATGCCAGTCTCTCTGGATGTGTGTCTGGGTGCTGGTTTGTATCGTGTGTGTGTGTGTGTGTGGTGTAACTAGTATGAGCAACGTGTTTCCTGGCTGTGTGGAAGGGGCAGGATGGTTTCTGCTCTCTGTAGGTCACAGCACAGATTAGCCCACAGTGGTGTAGTAGTGGTGCTCTCTAAGTATGTACCCACTAGGATTCTAGTTTAGCAGCCAGTGTAACATCCGTAAACACACACACAAGGCTGATATGGCACATGTAGAGATCCCCCACACGTTGATGTGTTAGTGGGGGTGCAGGGATTTTCGAGATGGATTGATACGGTGTACAGAATGTATGTCAACGTTTAACGGTCGAGGTAACTAGTGGCAAGATGGATGGATGGAAGAAGGAAAGGCTAGATGAAGATACCTGACATGGTCCACAGTGCTTATCTTGTAATTTATCAGTCTCTGGTTCCCTCCCTCCATTCCTACATACTTTCTCATTAGGATGCTGTCATTTTAGGATAGATTAATCTTCCAGGTGGGAGTTTGTTGGCTGTGTCTCAACTCAACTGACATCTTCCCTGCACTACAACTGGCCAAAGCATGACTGTAAAAAGAATGGACAAACCATCCATCACGTGACACCATTCATTTCTATGTGAAGACTCCGTAGATCATTGAAGTCAAATGAAGCCCGTTAAGATCGCGTCTCATGGAGACATAACGTGGAGTTTGAGCTACTCGAGGAAGTGATGTCGCAAGCTAGCTCAGTGCTGCCCCCTCTCATTGAGTAATCCTGCGTTTACATGGTACGAGGTAGGCGTCAAACCGGATGTCATTGTTTTCAATGAGAGCAAGACGGTAAATGCCATTGAGGCTGGCAGTGGATGCCGTCAGCCGCCACGGTAGACAGGACTTGCCGCCAGAGTTCAAATATTTCAACTTTTGCCATCTGCTGAAGCATTGTTTTCTACCAGATGTTGATTTGCACTGTTTGTTTACTGAAATCACCATAGCAACGTATACCCGTCGTGCTGGCTTGGTTTTGCCATCACCGTCTTTCTTGCTTTCTTGTCCCGCTATGCTGACTGGTATGACGGTTTTTTCATCCCTTGTCTAAACGCAGCATAACTCAAGTTAAAGGCCTACCGGGGTACTGCATGCTGCCATTAGCAGCATCTTTAAATAATCGTTTCAAGGACATACATCTGGTGTATTAGAAGCAATTATTGGTACCATGAATGTATTCGGAAATGTTTATTTACACGATGATTGACCACAAAGATTGACATTTTCCCATTCACTATAATGGGGGATCCTGTTTTCTGCTAATTATACCTGCAGTAGCAGTCGGCTTTAAACTTCCATGGCGTCAATGAGAAGGGGCAGTCGTTCTCCCCTGGGCCAAAGAAGAGAGAAGAACCGAAAGGCCCGCACGCTGAATATGCTCCCAATTTACCACCTTTATAGATAACGTTTCCATCCAACACAGAACTTAGTCAGTTCTTTGAAATGATACAAAATGCATAGGTTAACCTCATAAATGGGGTGTTTCGTTATATCATTTATGAACTAATTGATATATTCAGGATAGACCCCGTAGGAGCACTATACTCTCTGATCTCCCTCCTATGCTTTAATTTGTCAGATTTGAGAATGCAGCCAAATCAAAAGCCCTGGGAGACAGTGCTGCTGGGGAAAAGCCCTCCTCTGGACTCTAATTAGACTATTCTGCCCAGTAACAAGTTGCAGGATGTAGGATGCAATGATATCGCCTCAAATCCCTCTTTCTCTCTCTCCTGGCAGATCAATACACTCACACGGAGGCATGCACTCACACACACACACACACACACACACACACACACCAAATCAATACAGTATATTTTTCTCCAAATAAGCCAACCTTTTCCCCACCTCTTCCTTTCTCTTCGATCTGAAGGCGAGGGACTAATTGTGAACTGTTTACAAGTCCCGGGTGTGAAGCTTATCCTTGTTGAGGGTGGGAGTCCAGGTGTGAGAGTCTTGAATTGTATCAGAGATCACAAGAGCATGGTGTGTCTAATCAATGGTTATTTTCTGAAATCCGTGTCCTCCTCATCCACCTCTTGACCTATTATTCTTCACTGAAGCTAGGCAAGTCTAATGTGTGCAGTCAGGTTGAACCTGTGCCATTTCACTGTCAACTCAGGTGGGAGGTGCTGCTCAGGTATTTGGTTAAGTGTTTGTTATGATGTGAGTCGCTCTGGATAAGAGCGTCTGCTAAATGACAAAAAAAAAAAAGAAAAAAAAAAAAGTGATGGAATGGTTCAGGACCGGCACTGTCCTTTTACAACCAGATGATGGCAGTGTTGAGCCCCACACTAGCAGTGTGTTACACGCTGTTCCCTCTCTCGCTTTCTCTCTCTCTAAATGTGTGCCTATGTGCTCTTGCGTCTTTGATGGAGACATCCACATAAGACAGCACGCCATCTGTGAATGTGAAAAAAAAAAGGGACGGTGACAAGGTGTGTGTGTGTGTGTAAAGGCTGTGAATGACCCCCAGCAGCAGCTTCTTCGAGAGCTGTATTAAATGTCTATAAATACCTGGTTGTCTAACTGGTGTTTATAGAGAGCCTAATAGTGGGGAGGGAACATCGCTGGGCTCTCTCTCACTCACACACACACACACACACACACACCCCAGTTACATGCATTGTGTGGCACAGTATTGTGCAAGACTGTGGTTGTATATTTTCTTGTTCATTGGTCAGTATGTGTTCCTGTATTTGCAGCCCAACAGAACATCAAGCTCTAATCTGGAGTAGGAAAAAACACCACAGTCACAGTGGAATTGAATGGGTTTGTTTTGTAGCACAATAGACTTGTATGTCTATTGGGATGGTGGTTGTCAGAGGCAGTTTATGATATACTGAAATGTTGCACTGATCCTGTAAAATTAAGATATGTGGACTATGATGGGGATATACTAATCTGTCATGCCCTTCAGACAGCTGTATGACCCAGCCAGGCTAGGGTCAGGGGTCAGCCATGGCTAAAGTTCAGTGTCATGTCACATCCAACTGTCCTGGTAATCCTCTCATTTCTCATTGTAGTGAATGTAACCAACATAGCCCTGCCATTATCTATCACCTCACACTGGGCCAGAGGTACTATGGACACACACACATACTACCTGTAGCTCCTAGCAAATGGACAGGAAGCCACATACAGTCACACAACAAACATGCCAGACAAGGCACGACCCCATGTTGGTAGTGTCATGCGTTAGGGATGTTGTGCCAGCAGCTATTTTGTAGTAAACAAAACCGTTTTTTCTCTCACTGCCAAAGCCCTATATGTAGCTGTCTCACATCCTCCCTAGCTACCTACTATCCAATAGACATTAGCCTACCTTTTTGCTTTTAGTAACCCTTTGCCTTTACTCAGTGAGACATGGTAATAAAGCCTATTTGACTGTTGTACTGAGGGGAATATCCTGGTGAATTAAAGTGAAACTGGACTAGAGGTGTGTTCCTGGCTGGCTGACTGGCCCGGTCTGCCTGCGAGCGCAGGTGGTCTTATCCTGCTGTTGTTTCTGGATAGGTGGAGTCAATGGTCTTATTGGAGTTCCTCTATTGTTTAGCAGCCACTGGGGAGGATGTGACTGGGTGAACTGCTGTGAGTTTTCCTCCAAGTCCTATGGTTCAAAACCATCTGACATTCAGCCAGTTGCAAGGGCTTGTGTTCTGATCTAATGCAGAAACCAATTACCTGATCAATTTCAGTGTCGCCATGACGCTTTCCCCGTCGCTAACAGCGGGTGTTATTTGTGTTGTCTGTTTTTTCTCTTCTTTTCTGGCGAGCGGAGCTATGCCCTTTAGCAGGAATGACAGCTCCATAAGTGGATACCATTTGGAAATAGATGGAGTGTTGTAGCCCTGCCTCATCCATTGTGCCTGGCCTCTCATTTAGAACTAATCAATATTGACCGAGGAAAAACACCTTGCTGACTATGAGGGGGTGGAGACATCCATGCTGTGCCTTATTGACGCTGTTAGAGACTGAGATGAAGAGAAAGATGGAGAGGGATTGCGAGAGAATCGATGTGCGACGGGGGGGGGGGGGGGGGAAGAAACGGTAAGTAATCCATTTCCCCTCCATTAGAGTCCTTGGCCTTGTATGTTTTGTCAGAACAGAACAGCGACTAGGGAAAATGAAGTGAATTGAGGAGGCAGTGGGGACAGACACACAGCTGTTTGAAAGGTCTGCCTATGGGTCCCTCTGGTAGCAGTAACAAATGACGTGTCGAGGTAATATCTTTTGAAAACCCTCCCTCTCCTGGTTGTTCTTGCCATTCTTCCTATCATTTGGCCTCTCCCTCTCTAGTTCCTCCCTTCTTCCTTCCCCCTAATGCTCTTCTTCCTTTCTCGTTCTCATTCTTATGTGCATTCTTCCCCTCTCTCTATTTCTCCACCTCTCCTCAGTGTTCTTCGTCTGAGTCAAATACAAATGCAACCTGATAGTGATTATTATTATAAAAGGTAATGTGTCTCTGTGTGTCCTCAGATGGAGGAGGGCAGTCGTGCCGTGCGTCTGGGGACTCTCATCGCCCTCATGGTGGAGGAAGGGGAGGACTGGAAGACGGTGGAGATCCCGCCCCCCATGGCAGCCACGCCAGCTCCTCTCGCTCCTGCAGCTGCAGCCCCTCCCCCTCCGGCAGCCCCGGCTGCACCCCCACCACATCCCCCCAGAGCAGCCTCTACAGGACTGTGAGTCTCACCTCTCTCTCCTCTTCTTCCTCTCTTCCACTATTACATTCTTTTTTACATCACTCCATCATGCTCTACTCTTTCATTCTTCATCAATGAATCAATATATGAATCAGTAAATCAAATGGTATTTGTGTAGTGCTTTTCACAAATACACAAACATTTGTCAAAAGAGCTTGACCACAGCCTTGGCATGACCCTCTAAAGAGCAAGTAGATGTCTCGGTGGTAAGGAAGAAACCTTGAGAAGAACTAGACTAGAGCTGAAGCCCATCCTCTTTTTCCTGGCCAGATAAACGTTCAGAATAAATGTAACAACTCCACCATCACACAACACGCTGAGTAAGACTGCTGTCCCTTTCCACATCCATGTTAAAACGCAAGAGATCCTCTCCTGCCTTATTGACACACATAGGACAGGAGCTGGTACTAAACTTCAAATCAGGGCCTATTTGATTTGCAAACATTTTGCTGAGTTTGTGTGTGTGTGTGTTTCCACTGTCCACTTGTGTTCCCATTTTTCCCCAAAGCTTGCTCAAATGAAGCAAGGTTACCTGTGTTTGTGAAAGAACAGGCGTCCTGTTAGGTTGATGTTAGGCAGGAGTGAGACTGGAAATGGACTCTAAAAGGCACTTGACGTTTTTGTTAATTTGTGCAGTACCACTGTCATTATCTTCAGTCTACATTGAGAAGGCATGAGACCAGTCTCATGTCAAGGGTTTTAGGATTTAAGTGGGTGTTAAGGCCCAAATGCAGAGACATTAAATCTGTCCTTTAGAACAGTTGAATTGCTCCTCTATTAAAATGTCACAGAGGGAAGCATTTACGCTCCTAGCTGTTTTTCTGTTAGCCTTTTTAGGTGAAAGGGAATCTAATCAAATCAAATAATATACGTCACATGCTTCGTAAACAACAGGTGTAAACTAACAGTGAAATGCTTACGGTAGTGAATGGTAGTGCAAGTGCATGTTCTGAACTGTCTAGAATGTACATAAACCGAGTGCATTGACAGGTGAATTGTCTGTAGCCTATATGGTCTACATAAGCCGAAAATATTTGTTTACATTTATGTTTACTCTTTATGTTCTCTGACCAATCAGGACATGATTACGGTCAGATTAACTTTGTGTGCGTGTCTGTGTGTCTCTCTGTCCCTGTCTGTGTGTCCTGTCCTTTCCTCTCCCCCCAGGTTGCGGCTGAGCCCGGCAGCCAGACACATCCTGGACACACACGGTCTGGACCCCCAGCTGGCCACCCCCACGGGACACAGGGGCATCATCACCAAGGAGTGAGTTCACATACGAGATGTGTTCAGCGTGGTGGAATGTTGCAGATAGAAATGTAATGAATAGGGCAGACATGATTCCCCTATTCTAATCTAGCTACATACAATCATATGTTTTGTGACTACAGAGTAGGGGTACTGGGTGGTGTATGTGTGTTATACACTACTGAGCAAGGTAAAAAAAAAAAAAAATTCTCTCTGAGGAAGAAATAACAAACTAACTGACAAAAAAAAGTGCGAGAGAAGATGTTGTGAATGAAAGGGGGGAGTACGATATTGAGTGAGTGAAGTGACAGAAATTGATTGAGTGAAAAAGTGAGCAGTTGCCAGGTGCTTTTTAACCCTGTTATGTGGGTGTGCTCACACCAGAGGAAGCTGTGGAACTGTGCGCACAAACAACACAACTTTAATGGCCACCTGCTGTCACGTGGTGTCTGATGGAACGTTCTAGTTACCCAACTTGCACCCTGCTGGGGAATCTCATTAAGACACAGCTGTCTCCATGGCAACCCAGTCTCCAGGGCCTACTGGTGGCCATAGAAACACAGGCCATATGTTTTGGGAGACGTATGTGTGTGTGCGTGTCTGTATGTTCCCGTGTGTCTGTTCGTTAGTCGCACGTGTGTGTTTGTTAAAGAGCTAGTGTAACGGGATATGAGGAACCACACCCGACACAGGAAGATCACCTAAAGGCTTTCCCACACTGTACGTCAGATTCAGTCTTTTACGGTTATTACATGTCATACTCTGCGGTTTTTACCAAATGAAAATCTTGATTTCAACCTGGCCAGATTGTACAATTTGCTTGAGTTTTGTCATCACATTCTGCAATTGCCTTGCGAGGCTACGTCAGCCGATGTAGGGTATGTCAACTGCAGCTTTGTATTTGATTTGCGCAAGTTCCAGCAGCGCAAGCCTCCCTCTATGCTTATGCGCGAGTGAAGGGAGTTCGTAAAAAATTAAAGTATGTATCTTAGAAATAGTTTTCACATACTTTTAGTCATGTAGTGTACAAAGTTTATGTGGACACCTGCTCATCGAACATCTCACTCCAAAATCATGGGCATTAATATGGAGTTGGTCCCCCCTTTGCTGCTATAACAGCCTCAACTCTTCTGGGAAGGCTTTCCACTAGATGTTGGAACATTGCTGCGGGGACTTCCATTCAGCCACGAGCATTACTTAGGTCGGGTACTGATGTTGGGCGATTAGGCCTGGCTCGCAGCCGGCGTTCCAATTCATCCCAAAGGTGTTCGATGGAATTGCGGTCAGGGTTCTGTCAAATTCTTCCACCGATCTCGACTAACCATTTCTGTATGGACCTCTCTTTGTGCATGGGGGCATTGTCATTCTGAAACACGAAAGGGCCTTCCCCAAACTGTTGCCAAAAAGTTGGAAGCACAGAATCGTCTAGAATGTCATTGTATGCTGTAGCGTTAGATTCCCCTTCACTGGAACTAAGGGGCCTAGCCCGAACCATGAAAAAGAGCCCCAGAACATTATTCCTCCTCCACCAAACTTTACAGTTCGCACTATGCATTCGGGCAGGCAGCGTTCTCCTGTCATCCGCCAAACCCAGATTCGTCTGTCGGACTGCCAGATGGTGAAGCGTGATTCATCACTCCAGAGAATGTGTTTCCGCTGCTCCACTGTCCAATGGTGGCGGGTTTTACACTTAGGCTTGTGTGCAGCTGCTCGGAAATGGGAACCCATTTCAAATCAAATCAAATTGTATTGGCCACATGCGCCGAATACAACAGGTGCAGACATTACAGTGAAATGCTTACTTACAGCCCTTAACCAACAGTGCATTTATTTTTAATAAAAAGTAGAATAAAACAACAAAAAAGTGTTGAGAAAAAAAGAGCAGAAGTAAAATTTAAAAAAAATTAACTGTAGGGAGGCTATATATACACAGAGGGGGTACCGGTGCAGAGTCAATGTGCGGGGGCGCACCGGCTAGTTGAGGTAGTTGAAGTAATATGTACATGTGGGTAGAGTTAAAGTGACTGCATAAATAATTAACAGAGTAGCAGCAGCGTAAAAAGATGGGGTTGGGGGGGCAGTGCAAATAGTCCGGGTAGCCATGATGAGCTGTTCAGGAGTGTTATGGCTTGGGGGTAGAAGCTGTTGAGAAGTATTTTGGACCTAGACTTGGCACTCCGGTACCGCTTGCCATGCGGTAGCAGAGAGAACAGTCTATGACTAGGGTGGCTGGAGTCTTTGACAATTTTGAGGGCCTTCCTCTGACACCGCCTGGTATAGAGGTCCTGGATGGCAGGAAGCTTGGCCCCAGTGATGTACTGGGCCGTACACACTACCCTCTGTAGTGCCTTGCGGTCGGAGGCCAAGCAGTTGCCATACCAGGCGGTGATGCAACCAGTCAGGATGCTCTTGATGGTGCAGCTGTAGAATTTTTTGAGGATCTGAGGACCCATGCCAAATCTCTTCAGTCTCCTGAGGGGGAATAGGCTTTGTCGTGCCCTCTTCACGACTGTCTTGGTGTGTTTGGACCATGGTAGTTCGTTGGTGATGTGGACACCAAGGAACTTGAAGCTCTCAACCTGTTCCACTACAGCCCCGTCGATGAGAATGGGGGTGTGCTCAGTCCTCTTTTTTGTCCTGTAGTCCACAATCATCTCCTTTGTCTTGGTCACGTTGAGGGAGAGGTTGTTATCCTGGCACCACACGGCCAATTTCATGAAGCTCCCGACGAACAGTTCTTGTGCTGACATTGCTTCCAGAGGCAGTTTGGAACTCGGTAGTGAGTGTTGCAACAGAGGACAGATGATTTTTACGTGCTAAGCGCTTCAGCACACGGCGGTCCCGTTCTGTGAGCTTGTGTGGTCTTTCACTTCGCGGCTGAGCCGTTGTTGCTCCTAGACGTTTCCACTTCACAATAACCGCACTTACAGTTGACCGAGGAAGCTCTAGCAGGGCAGAAATTTGACGAACTGACTTGTTGGAAAGGTGGCATCCTATGACTGTGCCACGTTGAAAGTCACTGAGCTCTTCAGTAAGGCCATTCTACTGCCAGTGTTTGTCTATTGAGATTGCATGGCTATGTGCTCGATTTTATACACACTGTCAGCCACGGGTGTGGCTGAAATAGCCAAATCCACTAATTTGAAGGGGTGTCCACATACCTTTGTGTGTATGTATGTATGTATGTATGTATGTGTGTGTGTGTGTGTGTATGTGTGTGTGTGTATATGTTATATATATATATATATATATATATATATATATATATATATATATATATATATATAGTGTGTATGTCTGAACTCCGAATCAAATAGATTTCTCAAAAATAACATTGTCGTTGTGGTAAAACAATGCACAGAAAGTAGTAGACGATTTTATGCATTTATCAAAATCCCATCAGGTAGCCTGATTTTCAGATGTCATGTAAACAATATTATTGGGGAAAATCGTTATTCTTGCAAAGCATGAAAATGTTTAAATTGAACTATTATATTAATCTGACTATTCACAATAATCATTTTACCCTATTGTGTGCATACTCAGTTCCGGCTGTGTTCCTATTGTTCAGTCATTGGGATCGGCTCGTAACACCAGCCACAATACACAAAGGCTCCAGATTTCTGACACTGCCAGAACTTTGTTGGAGCCTACGAGCGCACGTAGTGGTACTTAATCGTCATACCTAGACCTGAACGAGCCAAGACGTCAGGCAATCGTTTACGACCTGAAGATTTTCCCATGGCCATGACGTGGAAATTTTGTCTGGGATTTCAAAATTGTGGCATAAGACGGCTAAAATTGTATTATGTGCTGGACTTAAGGTAGACATTGCAGGAAAGTATGTACCCTTCTTTAGTGAGGGTAGATAACCAGCAATGTTTCCCCTATATGAATTTAACAGCGGCGCACTCAGATAGCATAAGAACAAGGTTTAGGCCATGGCAAATTGTGTAGAATTGCATGAAACTAGCTTTAAAACAAACATTTTCTCTCTCTGGCCCGGGACAAAATGAGTAGAATTGTGGAAAATGTGCTTTAAAACAGCAACATTTTGTCTCTGCGGCCAAGAGGAGTGGCCTCTGTTGTGTTGGCCCACTATAGAACATCACAGAACAACACATGGCCCATTGATGAGATCATAGTGGTTACGTAAATCCACAGGAAGGGTTAATTTAGGAGTGGAAGGGGGAGAGGAGATGTTAGGTTTTCGTATCAGTGGTTATTCAGTGCTTGCTTTACCATACCACTATCCCTAATACATATCCAATGGAGCAGGGAAGTAATTAAAAACAAACAAGAGGCCACAATTGTTATGATATATGTTTTTGTAGCATGGACATGTGTAGTAGTAGTGGTGGTGGTGGTATATTATTGGGTATTCACCTTCTATTATGTCACTTTACGTAATAGGTTATGTCAGGGTATGATCTTGTATAAGCTTTAGGGTTGCAAAGCTACCAGTAATTTTAAAAAAGTTACAGGAATCTTCACTAATTTTTACATTTTTTGTCATTTAGCAGAGCTTTTCCAGAGCGACTTACAGTTAGTGAGTGCATACATTTTCATACTGACCCCCCGTGGGAAACCTGGCGTTGCAAGCGCCATGCTCTACCAACTGAGCTACAGGGGACTACATATCCACAGCAGGTCTCCAAGGTGAACAGCCTCTGGCATGTTAGAACAAGGTAGGTAAGGGAAGTCAGATCCGTAACTTCGGGATAAGGATTGGCTCTAAGGGCTGGGTCGGTCGGGCGGGGCTGGGCTCGAGCCCAGAATCAGTGGAAAATAGCAAATTAAAGAAAGGAAAAGATTGGAACACGTACACAAAAAAATTGCCTCCCACACGGATAAGGCTATTCGGCTAACAAGGGCTGTAAACCCAGCAACGGGCCCAATAACGGAAAAGAACCAAACTTGAGAGCAGATTAAAAGGCAAAACAGCAAACACACATATAAAGGAGAACACATAGACGCAGTATAGGCACTAAGGGAAAGCACAGCAATAACAGGCAAAAGAGAGTAAAGAATAGACTGCACGGGGCCACAGAAGAAGAGAGAGACAAGGAGGGAAAACGCGAGCGTACCATCATATTGCCTGGGATGTGCCCGACCGGCGCCATCCCCCCTCTCCCCAAAAGACACGGCCATAGGGTGCACCTGTGGGCAGGTGACCCGGCCGGGTCCGGCAGGGATTGGGGGAAGCTGGTGAATATATTAAGCGAATGGTCGTGCCCACGACCCATTTGCGGCTCCAGGTACCTAGCAAACCGCTCTGCGCCCCGAGGCGGAGGTATAATGTCTCCCCTCCCGTCGCCTCGGCGGCGGCGGAGCGCCCGGATGCTTCACTTCTATCTAAAACCTTGGAAAATAGTTCAATGTCTACTGGCATGATCAACCAGGTAATGGAAACTAATCCATTACCGGTCCAGGGTGACCAACCCGGGTTATCAACGGCGGGCTTGTCCGGACGCCGTCAGGTCAAGCGACCAGTCCTATATTCCGGGGACTCAGGGAGAAAAAGCTACGAACTCCAATGAACCACGGCGAACTCCAATGAACCACGGCCTAGCCAGCCGAGTAAATGTCGCCGTCAAAACAAATCTCAGCCCACAATCAGGGATCCCCCCCAGACAGCAGGTTGTGCGGGGGGACCCTGGCAGTGTGGCACCTCAGTGGGCGAGCGAATTAATGACCCCCCCATGGCATCGGAACATGGAGGGAAGAAGGTTGTGCTGCCTCCACAGCTAGCTCGGTCAGAACAATCTCGGGGCACTGACCCTAGCCAGGTCAACCTAGCCAGGTAATTAACAGAGTCTATGGCAATCTATCGTAACTCTGGTAATTTATACTTGAATAACTAAAAAATATATATTAATATATAGTCTTCATTTATTATTTCTGTGTCCATATTGTCCATGAGTTTCTAGTAGATAGAAAGGGGATACCAAGTCAGTTGCACAATTGAATGCAATCAACCGAAATATGTCTACCGCATTTAACACATCCCCTCTGAATCCGAGAGGTGCGGGGGGCTGCCTTAATCAACATCCACGTCATCGGCACCCGGGGAGCAGTTGTTGTTGTTGGGGGTTAACTGCCTTGCTCAGACCATATGGTTCAAGAGGAAAATAGCCTAATTAATGAAAAAAGCATCTAATCAACAATGGCATTATTTTCAATGAACTCTCCAACTATTGACTTTTTTCACAACTGCCACCAGTTTGACGCCAAAACATTGACAACAAATACATATTGACATAGTAAATAAAAAATGTTAAACACCAGTGGTATGTATTCACTAAGTTGGGTTATATTTAGGATGTTTTAAAGCTTTATCATTGAATTTATTTTAAAATAATCGTATTCAATTATTTCATATATTGTACATGTGATAAGGCCACGCAGAGGGCCAGAGATTATTACAGTCACCTGTGATAATCTGAAGTACCCAAAGGGGCCACTAGATGTCTTGTGATAAATTACATAAAATCCTTGAAAGATACCAAAATTCTGTTAGTTTGCTGGTAAACTTTGAAAGTTTCCAGTGATATACCCTCCCTTTGCAACCCTAATAAGCATAAAATGGGCTTTAGCTTAAAATAAACTAACATTAACATTAAGTCGGCCTCAGAGGGACGTGTCTAAGCCAGCCATATTGTTTCCATACAATAGGGGTATTCTAGTCAATGACGTACCCTGTTGTTAACATCAATACCAGTTTAAAGGCTCTTACACCATTTCAGTGTGCTACTGCATGTTTGTCTGCCGGAGGAGAGAGAAATGGAGTAGAGTTTTTATTTTTTTATTTTTTTTATACTTCGGACTGATAGTGTTTTTATGGGAAAGGTTGGTTCAGAAATTAACATTTGTTCAAGGAAATCTGTGGTCGTGAGTTATTTGAAGGCACACTACGTTTATTTTCGTTGGACGTTAGATTTATGCAAAGCTGTCCGCAGCATTAATTTAGTAGATTTCTTATTGCCCTCTGATAAGCAATCTGAAAAGCCTGCCTCAGTTTGACCCAGTGACTTTAGATATTAACCTTATCATCATTACTGATAATAGTAGAATTACAGTATCATTATATCGTATCATTACTGTATACGGCAGTGGTTCCCAACCTTTATCGGTTACTATACCACAAAGTATATTTTGCTCTGCCCAGACTACCCTTGAAGTACCCAATCATGTGCATTTTACCAGTAAGCCTATGGGCTCATGAGTCTTAAGTACCCCCTGTGGATAGGCCAAGTACCGCCAGGGGTCCTAGTACCCCTGGTTGGTAAATACTGGTTTACAGTATACCTTCACAGTATCCTTTATTAGCTAGAATCTGCAAGAGTTCACACCAAAAAGCCAACCTAGCTGCACCAGGTTTCTGGCAGACCTAGTGTTTGATTTTGAGGGACTCAGATCTTTCCCTCTCTGTGGTAACATGAGGCTTTTCTCCACTGGAGCAAAGGGGTTTTCATGACCATCATTCACTCTGTCCTGTCTCAGATGGCAGTGTAGAGTCTGGGTTTCACTCAGACAGATAGTCAGGGGGGAAGTGTGTGTGTGTGTGTGTGTACATGCATCTTTAATATTCCAATCACCTCTTCACAGGCTTTCAGAGGGTATTTTGACTTGTCTGTCTGTGGGAGTGTAAATGGCCTGTGTGAAAAGCAGATGTCTTGTGTGAGGAAGGATCAGGCAGCCAGTGAGCCAGCTAGCAGCACACACAGTAGCCTATCAGTGAGTGATGTCATCGCAACACACTGGGGACTCTGGGCTGACTCTTCATCGCATAGAAAATACACACTTCATGTTGCATTGGGATTTATGGAAAATTTGTAACGCACTCCATCATACAACGAAATAGGAGGAATTTTGTACATATATTGTGGGGTTATTTTTCAAGTTAAATTTCTACATGCAGCCCCCATCCCTTTTGAAAGAAACTCCACAGGGAGGTAATGACATAGTCAGTGTTTAATCTAAATCTTATATCCTCCTCTTGTTCACTGGCTGGGCTCTCTTTGTTCTCTTAACAGGAGTAGGAGCAGTCATGCAAATTCAGATGTGCATGTATCAGCAATACGGGTAGGGAGAGAAGAGTAGCAGGTAGTGATTGGGCCACCCATGCAAAGGGGCTCAGGTCTTTCAGAGGGCATGTAGCTTCCTGTAGCTAATTTGACCTGGAGGAACCAGACTCTTTTGCCTGCATGCCTGACTACCTACACTGCTCTGCAATTATGTGTGTGCGTGCCTGCTAATTGGTTTGTGTGAGTCTTTTTAAGTGTGCGTGAGAGAATTCCAACATGCCAAGGTCCCCACAAACAACAACCAAGAACAATGTGAGAGAGGGAGGAAGCAAGGGAATGCAAGAGAGACTGCATGGAAATGGAAGATCATAGTGAGGGACCCAGCCTTGTCCCTGCTGTATGGACGAGCGCAGCAGGGGCAGCTGGTCCAGACAAAGATGTGGGTTAGGAAGGCCTCATGTGGAACCAGAGAGCTCTGAGCAGACACACCTGATTCCTGCCTCACCCTACCCCACTGCCCCAAAAAGGTGATACCGGTCCCCTTTATTGATTTTAACACAATGTATTAACACTTACTGTAGATTGCAGCTGCCAATAAAGTAAGCTGTGGGAAAAGTGTATTCAGTGTGAAGCGGAAGCAACGTACAACAATGTGTCCTGGCTGTCATGACTAACGACAAAGCCATGCAGTTATTAATATTTATAACTAGGGAAAAGTTCTGATCCTCATATCTGCCTGTGCTCTGGGCTAGAGAAAGGGTGAGGCTGTTACCTGAATGCACTTTACCGCTCCGTTCTGTTTGATAAGCAGATAATTCAGCCCACATCAGAGATGGCTGCCACCTTTTGAACCTCCGATCCAGGTGCCTGCCTGACAAACCACATTAATTACGCTTCAGGGACACTTTGATGAAACTAATGATAATCAGTCAGGTTTTGTTTTAGTTTTTTTTCCCCCTAGTCAGTTATGATATAGATAATGATTTGGAGAGCGATGTGTAGTTGACATGATTTATTGCTCAGTTGTTTTGTTGGCCTTTTAGTTCCCTGTGTCTCCTGACTTGTTCAGCCTGCCCAGTGTGCCCATGCGATATGCATGCTCCATTTGTCCGATGTGCAATTGAATGAATCTGACACCTGATCCTGGCTTCCATTGTCAGGAGGTATTTGTTTGTGAATGATGAGCGCTTCTCTTCTCACATCCCCGTCCCTGTGCTAGCCCTAGGAGGATTTAATAAGAGTTACCTCTATCTCCATCTCGCTCTTGCTCTCTCGCTTGATTACTGTCTCTTTCTCCCCTTTCTCTCTTTCTCCTCTTCTTTCTATACCTGGCCCTCCACTTTTAAGTTTGTTCTTCTCTCACTCTCTCTGTCTCTCTGCCTGTGATGTTACACACAATGAACAAGCCCTCTCCTGGTTGGGGCTAACTTCTCCAATGACCTCTGTCACACAGCTAGATAGACATCCTAGTCCTGTCTGCCTGCCTGGGGAATTTCCATTGAAAAGCTTTCAGCTAAACAAACACTCTCCTCTGAAGATGGAGAGAGGATTCATTTGCCTGCATAAATGTTTATGCGAGTATTGAGTACTAGGCCAGCCACTACCTAACCTGGGTTTTCAAAGCATGTTGCTTATCCCTAGGAAATATTTACATTCCGCAGGTTTTGGGGCCCATTTTTCTCAAATGTTTATTTTTGATCATGTTGGGCAACGTTGGAGTAGGGGATGTGTCGACTCCGGTTGAGGTACATTTAGAGATTAGTGTTTTTCCTCCCCCCAAGCCAAAAGCAGGGTCAATATCAATAGGCTCATTCACTGACAGAAGGCCAGATTTGGATGTTTACACTTGGATAGAAAGTACATCATGTATGCTTTTCTCAGGCTTTCAATAACATAACACTGATAAATGACTTCCTAGTGCCTAGCTACCTACCTACATACTGGTGTTTCTGTATCTGCTGTAATACTGCATACAGGTGTGTGAAAGCAGTTTTTATTTGCCTGCATTCATGTTGGGACTGTCAGGGTGTCAGAGGAGTGGCCCAGTGTTAAGTATTTTCATACGGCTTCAAAGCCCTGGTCTCAGATCCACCTTCCCTGAGTCATACTGTAGGTATAGCGTACATTAGCTTGGTCTTGTTGAAATGGTAGGCTACTTGTTTGTATTGATCTGTGTAATAGTGGTGGGGATTGTCTTTTTTGCCTCCCTCTTTTTGTTTCATCTATTCTCAACCACCTTGTGCCATTATTTTCCTCTGCAGAGATGCCCTGAATCTCCTGAAAAAGTTCCCTGATTCCAAGGCAGCTCCAGTTACAGCAGCCCCGAGTCCAGTTGCCATCCCAGCAGCTGCCCTACTTCCCCCAGGCAGCAGGCCCATGTACCCCCCTCAATCCATACCTGGCAAGCCTGGAGCACCGGTGAGTGTACACACACTATCCGTAAACACATTAAAATGTCCAAATCGAGTGCTCAAGGGGCTTTAAGCATTTTAAGAAAGTGTATGGCTTGATGACTCGTGCACCTCAACACAGTGAATTATATCATAATGATGTAGGAAATGCAAGTCAGATTTAGGGAGGAGTAGATTTAACTCTTCAAGGGAGACAGAGACAACCTCAAAGTTGGTATGAGTCACTATGTGCTCCTAAAGGATGCCTTATAGCTGCCACCTACCCTCCCCACTTTCTACACGGACACACACACACTCTTTACATCGCCTTCTCTCAGTGCTGCTATTCACTAAAGGTGATGGGCACAACACACAATGTATCATGATCTATGATTGGTGGAGTTGAGGGCACGTTTTCACGGATTGAATGTACTCCTGACTTCACATGAATAATTTGCCTGTAAGTGTTGGAGCCTCGTTCTAGCCTTATGTAACATTCTAAAGGGGAGGAACTCGTTCAGAAAGCCAAGGTTATGCTAATATATACTACTACTATCGGTAGTTGAATGGCGTGACTTTTGGCTTTCATGTTCTTAATTTCCTCCTGTTGTTCCTGTTGTGGCTCCTCTTCCCATGTACTGGGAGTAATAATCATGTTAGTGCAAGTCTGTGAGATCGGTGAGTGGACACAGTTAGCTTCTATTCCAGCAGGGTTTGGAAGAACTTCTGAGAAAGTATTGAAACACAATCAATATTCTGCTCCAAAGCATATGAATAATTAGTCTAAGCATACATTAGCAGTATCTTAATAGGCTCTGGAGGCCCCCATGCTATGGAACAGATCCTTATCTGCACACAGCCCCTATGCTCCCATGCAAAATGAGCATGACAACATATCGTCTTACTCCCACACAGATTGAGCCATCAGACAGAGGCCTGGGGTTTTGCAGGGGGTATCCAAAGCTGATCATCTGGTCAGTGGAGACCCTGTAGAGAGCTGAGGACATAGACCTCTGACCGTGTCCAGACCAACTCCGCTAACCTCACTGGGATTTGGGAATGCGTGCTGTTGACAGCTTTCCCTATGTTCTGGCAAAAAGGACACAGAGTTAACAAGACACCATGTAAAAGTTAATTGACAGATTGACAAAGGCCATTGATTTTAGATGTTTGTATGGTGTCTCTAAGCCATGCATAACATTGGTGCTGTAAGAAGAGTCCGCTAAAGTAACAGATAGCCATCCATCCATCTCTCCTTCCCTCTCGGCTTAGCGCGTCGTTACACCCCAGAGAGTAACTGTATGCGGAAGAGGGCACCAGCAGCCTCCGACACGGGCGACTGTCTCATCCTGCCTGTTAAAAACATGGAGGAGAGACGGATAGAGACAATAGGCTTTGTTCTCCTGAGGTTTATCTCTCTAGCCGTGTCTAGACTTGACAGTTAATGCAGTTTTTGTGTTCTGATCATGGAATTCCGAACACATCATGCGTCTACACTTACATTTGAATATGTCCACCATGTCCACATTGTGTCCGGATTCCCCTTTTCTGCGTTATATTCAAATGCCAGTATGCATTCTACAAACGGTGGAATAGGCCAAATATGATAACACAACAACAAATTGATGGCAGTAGCTACAGTTGGAGTCGGGAGTTTACATACACCGTAGCCAAATACATTTAAACTCAGTTTTTCACAATTCCTGACATTTAATCCTAGTAAAAATTCCCTGTCTTAGGTCAGTTTATTTTAAGAATGTGAAATGTCAGAATAATAGTAAAGATAATTATTTATTTCAGCTTTTATTTATTTCATCACATGCCCAGTGGATCAGAAGTTTACATACACTCAATTAGTATTTGGTAGCATTGCCTTTAAATTGTTTAACTTGGGTTTCGTGTAGCCTTCCACAAGCTTCCCACAATAAGCTGGGTGAATTTTGGCCCATTCCTCCTGACAGAGCTGGTGTAACTGAGTCAGGTTTGTAGGCCTCCTTGCTCACACACACCTTTTCAGTTCTGCCCACAAATGTTCTGTAGGATTGAGGTCAGGGCTTTGTGATGGCCACTCCAAAACCTTGACTTTGTTGTCCTTAAGCCATCTTGCCACAACTTTGGAAGTATGTTTGGGGTCATTGTCCATTTGGAAACCCATTTGCGACTAAGCTTTAACTTCCTGACTGATGTCTTGAGATGTTGCTTCAATATATCCACATAATTTTCCTTCCTGATGATGCCATCTATTTTGTGAAGTGCACCAGTCCCTCCTGCAGCAAAGCACCCCCACAGCATGATGCTGCCACCCCCGTATTTCACAGTTGGGATGGTGTTCTTTGGCTTGCAAGTATCCCCTTTTTCCTCCAAACATAACGATGGTCATTATGGCCAAACAGTTCTATTTTTGTTTCATCAGACCAGAGGACATTTCTCCAAAAAGTACGATCTTTCTCCCCATGTGCAGTTGTAAACAGTAGTCTGGCCTTTTTATGGTGGTTTTGGAGCAGTGGCTTCTTGTTTAGCGGCCTTTCAGGTTATGTCGATATATAGGACTCGTTTTACTGTGGATATAGATACTTTTGTACCTGTTTCCTCCAGCATCTTCACAAGGTCCTTTTGCTGTTGTTCTGGGATTTATTTGCACTTTTCGCACCAAAGTATGTTCATCTCTAGGAGGCAACGCGTCTCCTTCCTTAGCGGTATGACGGCTGCGTGGTCCCATGGTGTTTATACTTGCGTACTATTGATTGTACAGATTAACGTGGTACCTTCAGGCGTTTGGAAATTGCTCCCAAGGATGAACCAGACTTGTGGAGGTCTACAATTTTTTTTCTGAGGTCTTTGCTGATTTCTTTTGATTTTCCCATGATGTCAAGCAAAGAGGCACTGGGTTTGAAGGTAGGCCTTGAAATACATCCAAAGGTATCCACAGTCCAATTGACTCAAATGATGTCAATTAGCTGATCAGAAGCTTCTAAATCCATGACATAATTTTCTGGAATTGTCCATGCTGTTTAAAGGTACATTCAACTTAGTGTATGTAAACGTCTGACCCACTGGAATTGTGATACAGTGAATTATAAGTGAAATAATCTGTCTGTAAACAATTGTTGGAAAAATTATGTGTCATGCACAAAGTAGATGTCCTAACCGACTTGCCAAAACTATAGTTTGTTAACAAGAAATGTGTGAAGTGGTTAAAAAACAAGTTTTAATGATTCCAACCTAGGTATATGTAAACTTCCGACTTCAACTGTATCTACTGTAGCTTACTAGCCAGCTAACCTCTGTAGCTTGCCAGCAAGCTAGCAAGCAAAGCTAAAGGGATTGCAAACTAAATATTAGCTACCTGGCTAGCATTTGAGGCCAGCAAGCATGTTCCTCACATGCTAGGAATGTATTTCCTCCAATGTTATAGTGAAAAGGTGCCTCTCGCTCCCAAAACACGTGTTTTCTGGAGACTTGTGGGTGAAGTGTTGATGACGTTGCCCTCTATGTGCTTTCGGTAGCCTGATTGTGTCCAGACTGAGGAGAAATTTGCACACATTCATCCCTTACCACCTCCTGAAGTGGTCAGCCAGATCTGAACACAATCTGACCACAATGCGACTTTTGTGCGTCTAGACCTGTCTTTTCAATGTGATCTTCGTATTCTCACAGCAGAAGTCGCATGTAAGTGTCAAGTGTCGACACAGACGCTTTCTCTCTCTGAAAGCACCCCTGCTGCTCAGTGACTACTGGGACTCCAAATGAGGCATCAGTATCACCTCTGTTTCCCCTGACAGACTGGTGAGGAGACTGGGAGGCAGGAAGGCTCCTGGGTCTCTTGATAAGTCAAGGTAATTGTGTCAGGGCACCGAGCTTCGCTCAGAGAGAAAAAGCCCACCTCCAGTGACAAGATAACACTTTATCCTATTTCTTAGTAGTGAGGTAATTTGTTTCCTGTATTCTGATGATGTGAGGGAATAGGATTTTGTGGTATGATGACTCACACACACACATTTCTCTGGCTTGTCAGTCTATAACGGCCGAAAAACGGCACCTTGACTTTTGCTTTAGTTTTGTATGATCATCAGGTCATTGCTGTTATTTTACGTATTTTGTACTTTTTATTGATAGCTTTGTTTTGTTAAGCCTGACTTGATGCCCTTGTAAAGAGTAGTCTTGTGTTTATTGGACTACTCTATACTGTGAGGTGAATAGAAGGCTCCTCCTGTCCTGAGACAGAGCCCAGACCCTGGCCAAGCTTTAGAGCCAGGCGTGTCCAAACACTCCAAACAGCAGCCTCATAAAAACGACCCAGACTGGTTGGGGTTGGCCCCTGTCAGGCATGCAGCCTGCTTTCCATCCCTGCCTCTTTTTCACTGTAATTGGGATGGAAAGAGATCCTGTTTAGTTTTGACTGTTGAATGCTAAATGTAGCATTACTGCGGAAGGGGTTACAGCAATAAATATTTATACAGGAAGTTAGTATTAAAATATATTATTAGACATGCTGGATTTAGTCATAATGGTTATTTTGGTAATGTTTGCAAAAATGGCACAGGTATTTCCTTGTCTTGTTTTCCATACTGGAGTTCCTTGGGCTTGTGCTACCTAGTATAGTGTCTAGCATGTCAATAACTTAAGTGCTAATTGCATTTTCAAGACCATTACATCGGCTGGTCGCAATAAATAACGTAATATACCACCTTTAGAGTTGGTCCTATTTTTAGTTCAACAAAATTGATCCCAATCAATCTTTTGTAACGAGCTTGTCAATAGCATTGCCACAGGGTCCTATAGCCTCATGAAAGCCTCTAACTTGTAGGTGAAAGTGAATATGTCCGCAATGCCGTTATTGATGGGAGCGGAGTCATAAATTCGTCCAGAAACATAAATCTGCACTGTTCTCTGTTCTGTCCTCTCTTTCCTCCTCTCCTATCTTGTCTCAGGGCACCTTCACAGAGATCCCAGCCACTAATGTGCGGCGTGTCATCGCCCAGAGACTGACGCAGTCCAAGACCACCATCCCTCATGCCTACGCCACTGTCGACTGTGACCTGGGTGCCGTCATGCAACTCCGCAAGGAGATGGCCAAAGGTGAGGCCGCAGCACCACACATCACATCAGAACACAACATAACATAACACAGCACAACACATCACGTCAGAACACAGCACAACACAAAGCTGACCAAAGATGATGGCTGGCTGTGTTCAAGTACACAGTAGCACTACATGACACAACCCAGCTGAACACTGAGGGATATTGGTAGCCTAGCAGTAAAGAGCATTGGGCCAGTAACCGAAAGGTCACTGGTTCGAATCCCTGAGCCAACTAAGGGAAAAATCTGTCTGTGCCCTTGAGCAAGGCACTTAACCCTAATTGCTCCTTGAAGTTGCTCTGTATAAGAGATGACTAAAATGTAAAATGTAAGTATACACTCCCCTCCATGTGTATTTGGACAGTGAAGCTACATTTTTTTTATTTGTCTCTATACTCCAGCATTTTAGATTTAAGATGGAATGTTTCATATTAGATGACAGTTCAGGGTATTTTGATACATATCTGTTTTACAAAGAAACCACTGTGTCTAGTCCCCCCGTTTGGATAAAGTATTTGGACAAATTCACTTAAGGTGTATTGAAGTAGTCAAATGTTTAATATTTGGTCCCATATTCCTTGCATGCAATGACTACATCAAGTTTGTGACTCTACAAAGTACAAACTTGTTGAATGTATTTGCAGATTGTTTCGGTTGTGTTTTGAATTATGTTTTGCCTAATAGGAACTAAATGGTGAATAATGTCTTGCGCCATTTTTATTATAAGTAAGAATAAAGATGTTTCTGAACACTTCTACATTCATGTGGATTCTGCGAGGATTATGGATAATCATGAATGAATTGTGAATAATGATGAGTGCGGAAGTTAGAGGCACAAATACTATACCCCCCCCCCAAAAAGCTAACCTCCCCTGTTATGGTAATGGTGAGAGGTGAGCATGTTTTTTGTAGCCTTTCTGAACGGCATCTCACTCATGATTATTCATGATTTTTCTTAATCATGGCATTATCAGGTTTAATTTAGTTTTCAGAAACATCTTATCTACTTAGAAAGAAAATTACTCCAGTCATCATTCACCATTAGTGCAAAACATAACCCAAAACAAACAGCAAACAGCAGTTTGTAGTCACAAGCTTGATGTAGTCTTTGTGTGCAAGGAACATGAGACCAAATACTAAACTTTGACAACTTTAAAACCCCCGAGAGTCGATGTCCACGCCCCTGTGTAAATATAATTAGCATAATAAAAAAATCCCCGTAGACATCTGTCAGTTTAAGCTAGAGATCTGTTTTTAAATCAAACAACATTTGTCACATGCACCGAATACAACAGGTGTAAACCTTACCGTGAAATGCTTACTTACAAGCCCTTAACCAACAATGCAGTTCAAGAAATGGAGTTAAAAAAGTATTTACTAAATAAACTAAAGTAAAAAATAAAAGGTAACACAATACAATTACATAACAATAAAGAGACTATATACATTTACAGTTTTGGAGAGAAAAGAAAAAAGGGATACTGGTCTGTAGTTGTTGACATCGGAGGGATCGAGTGTAGGTTTTTTTAGGAGGGGTGCAACTCTCGCTCTCTTGAAGACGGAAGGGACATGGCCAGCAGTCAAGGATGAGTTGATGAGCGAGGTGAGGTAAGGGAGAAGGTCTCCGGAAATCGTCTGGAGAAGAGAGGAGGGGATAGGGTCAAGCGGGCAGGTTGTTGGGCGGCCGGCCGTCACAAGACGCAAGATTTAATCTGGCGAGAGATGGGAGAAAGAAGTCAAAGCATAGGGTAGGGCAGTGTGAGCAGGACCAGCGGTGTCATTTGACTTAATAAATGAGGATCGGAGGTTGTCAACCTTCTTTTCAAAATGGTTCATGAAGTCATCCACAGAGAGGGAGGGAGGAGGAGGAGGATTCAGCAGGGAGGAGGAGGTGGCAAAGAGCTTCCTAGGGTTAGAGGCAGAGGCTTGAAATTTAGAGTGGTAGAAAGTGGCTTTAGCAGCGGAAACAGAGGAAGATAATGTAGAGAGGAGGGAGTGAAAAGATGACAGGTCCGCAGGGAGTCTAGTTTTCCTCCATTTCCGCTCGGCTGCCCGGAGCCCTCTTCTGTGAGTTTGCAATGAGTCTTCAAGCCACGGAGCAGGAGGGGTGGACCTAGCCGACCGGGAGGATAGGGGACATAGAGAGTCAAAAGATGCAGAAAGGGAGGGGAGGAGGGTTGAGGAGGCAGAATCAGGAGATCAGAGGGAGAAGGATTTAGCAGAGGGAAGAGATGATAGGATGGAAGAGGAGAGAGTAGTGGGAGAGAGAGAGCCAAGGTTGCGATGGCACTTTACCATCTGAGTAGGGGCAGAGTGAGTAGTGTTGGAGGAGAGCGAAAGAGACTTGGAGGGGAGTCGGAGACTTGGCGGGGAGTTGCAGTGAGATTAGTAGAAGAAGAGCATCTAGTAGGTCAAGATGAGGTCAAGCAAATTGCCTGCCTTGTGAGTACGGGGGGGAGGACGGTGAGAGGGTGAGGTCAAAAGAGGAAAGGAGTGGAAAGAAGGAGGCAGAGAGAAATGAGTCAAAGGCAGACGTAGGGAGGTTGAAGTCACCCAGAACTGTGAGGGGTGAGCCATCCTCAGGAAAGGAACTTATCAAGGCGTCAAGCTCATTGATTAACTCTCCAAGGGAACCTGGAGGGCGATAAATGACAAGGATGTTAAGCTTGAATGGGCTAGTGACTGTGACAGCATGGAATTCAAATGAGGAGATAGACAGATGGGTCAGGGGAAAAAGAGAGAATGTCCACTTGGGAGAGATGAGGATTCCTGTGCCACCGCCGTGCTGACCAGATGCTCTCGGCGTATGCGAGAACACATGGTCAGACGAGGAAAGAGCAGTAGGAGTTGCAGGGGGTACCGGTACCGAGTCAATGTGCGGGGGTACAGGTTAGTCGAGGTAATTTGTACATAGGTAGGGGTAAAGTGGGGGGGGGTCAATGTAAATAGTCCGGGTGGCCATTTGATTAATTGTTCAGCAGTCTTATGGCTTGGGGGTAGAAGCTGTTAAGGAGCCTTTTGGGCCTTCCTCTGATACCGCGTGGCATATAGGTCCTGGATGGCAGGAAGCTTGGCCCCAGTGATGTACTGGGCCGTACGCACTACCCTCTGTAGCGCCTTACGGTCAGATGCTGAGCAGTTGCCATACCAGGCGGTGATGCAACTGGTCAGGATGCGCTCGATGGTGCAGCTGTTGGTGATGTGGACACAAGGGAACTTAAAACTCTTGACCCGCTCCACTACAGCCCCGTCGATGTTAATGGGGGCCTGTTCGGCCCGCCTTGTCCTGTAGTCCACTGTTACGGATACAGGTATCCTGTGTTTTTGTGTGTTTCTCTCCTTCTGCCCTAATCACAGGTGTCCTGTATGTTCCTGATTGGTGGTCGTTGAGGTGTCTGCTGATTGGACCAATCAGTGAACATTCCTGTTAATTGCACCACCTGTTATTCGTTTGTTCAATCACACATCCCATTTTATAAAAACCAGACTTGTGTTTGTTGCAGGAGAGAGAGACTTTTTGCCATATGTGAGTATGGACACGGTGGTGTCCTGTGTGTTGTGTACGCACTAAGTTGTTGGTTACCCTGTTGGTAACATTATTAGAATATATTTCTTTACCTGAGTGTGGATACTGTTGTATCCTGTGTACTTATTTAATTGCTGATTACCCTGTTTAGTAGCTTTGTGTGTTTTTGGGAAAAGGGGAGTTTAAGCTAGTTGCCCTTGGGCGTACATTACCCGTAGGAAGAAATCTGTCTATAAACACCAGTTAGACCTGAGCGGACCACCCACTGTATTTTTGTATGGTAGCAGTAGCCTAGCAGTTCTTCAGGCAGGCTAGATCAGTTTAGGGGGTTTTACACTATTGTTTCATTTCTTGGGTCCTGCTCAGCCCTTTTTCCCAAACCTTTACCGTGTGTTTAGTAATAAACCATTTATGTTTGACGGTAGTTCACGGTTGTTGTGTCATTTTTGGTTCTCGCTGTTCCAGGTCACACTTATAATTTGCATAATTTATGTTACGGGTCTCATGTCCATCCACCCTAGACGTTTAGAGCCACGGGGTTCGTAACATCCACGATCAGCTCCTTTGTCTTGCTCACGTTGTGGGAGAGGTTGTTGTCCTGGCACCACACTGCCAAGTCTCTGACCACCTCCCTATAGGCTGTCTCGTCGGTGATCAGGCCTACAACTGTTGTGTCGTCAGCCAACTTAATGATGGTGTTGGAGTCATGTTTGGCTACGCAGTCGTGGGTGAACAGGGAGTACAGGAGGGGACTAAGCACGCACCCCTGAGGGGCCCCAGTGTTGAGGATCAGCGTGGCAGATGTGTTGTTGCCTACCCTTACCACCTGGGGGCGGTCCAGGATCCAGTTGCGGAGGGAGGTGTTTAGTCCCAGGGTCGTTAGCTCAGTGATGAGCTTTGTGGGCACTATGGTGTTGAAGGCTGAGCTGTAGCCAATGAACAGTATTTTCACATAGGTGTTCATTTTGTCCAGGTGGGAGAGGGCAGTGTGGAGTGCGATTTGATATTGCGTCATCTGTGGATCTGTTGGGGTGGTATGCGAATTGGACTGGGTCTAGGGTTTCTGGGATGATGGTGTTGATGTGAGCCATGACCAGCCTTTCAAAGCACCTCATGGCTACCGACGTGAGTGCTACGGGCGGTAATCATTTAGGCAGGTTACCTTCGCTTCCTTGGGCACAGGGACTATGCATTTTTTTAGTCTTTTGCATTGGATGCATCCACCATGAGAGAGCTAGAGCGATGTTTGTCAGACCATGAGACATCCCGAAAATCGGTCTTATCACAAAATCGACGGTAGCGTCCGACTGGTTTGTTCTACAAACTATGACCCCTCTATGGAAAGATGAGACTCTCATGGACACGTACATGCTCTAGGATGCCCACAGGCCTCACAAGACTTGTCTGAAGGTTCCCGGTACCAGTTGAAAAAATGAATGGAAATATATATGGTGACTTTTTAGTGCCAAAAATAAGGGGTTAAATACATGTTTTGAAAAATTACTAATGTTTCCTGATCTTATACAGTACATTCAAAATGTATTCAGACACCTTTACTTTTTCCACATCTTGTTACGTTACAGCCTTATTCTAAAATGGATTAAATTGTTTTTTCCCCTCATCAATCTACACACAATATCCCATAATGACAAAGCAAAAATAGGTTTTTAGAAACTGAAATATTACATTTACATAAGTATTCAGACCCTTTACGCAGTACTTTGTTGAAGCACCTTTGGCAGCGATTACAGCCTCGAGTCTTCTTGGGTATGACGCTACAAGCTTGGCACACCTGTATTTTGTGGAGTTTCTCCCATTCTTCTCTGCAGATCCTCTCAAGCTCTGTCAGGTTGGATGGGGAGTGTCGCTGCACAGCAATTTTCAGGTCTCTCCAGAGATGTTCGATCGGGTTCAAGTCCGGGTACTGGCTGGGCCACTCCAGGACATTCAGAGACTTGTTCCGAAGCCACTCCTGTGTTGTTTTGGCTGTGTGCTTAGGGTCATTGTCCTGTTGGAAGGTGAACCTTTGCCCCAGTCTGAGGTCCTGAGTGTTCTTGTTTTCATCAACGATCTCTCTGTACTTTGCTCCGTTCATCTTTCCCTTGATCCTGACTAGTCTCCCAGTCCCTGCCGCTGAAAAACATCCCCACAGCATGATGCTGCCACCACCATGCTTCAACGTAGGGATGGTGTCAGGTTTCCTCCAGACGTGACGCTTGACATTCAGGCCAAAGAGTTCAATCTTGGTTTCATCAGACCAGATAACATTGTTTCTCATGGTCTGAGAGTCCTTTGGGTGCCTTTTGGCAAACTCCAAGTGGGCTGTCATGTGCCTTTTACTGAGGAGTGGCTTCCATCTGGCCGCTCTACCATAAAGGCCTGATTGGTGGAGTGCTGCAGAGATGGTTGTCCTTCTGGAAGGTTCTCGCATCTCCAAAGTGTAACTCTGGAGCTCTGTCAGAGTGACCATTGGGTTCTTGGTCACCTCCCTGACCAAGGCCCATCTCCCCCGATTGTTCAGTTTGGCCGAGCTGCCAGCTCTAGGAAGAGTCTTGGTGGTTCCAAACTTCTACTATTTAAGAATGATAGAGTCCACTGTGTTCTTGGGGACCTTCAATGCTGCAGAAATGTTTTGGTACCTTCCCCAGATCTGTGCCTTGACACAATCCTGTCTCGGAGCTCTACGGACAATTCCTTCGACCTCATGGCTTGGTTCTGCTCTGACGTGCACTGTCAACTGTGGGACCTTCTATAGACGGGTGTGTGCCTTTCCAAATCATGTCCAATCAATTGAATTTACCACTGGGTGGGCTCCAATCACATTGTTGAAACATCTCAAGGATGATCAATGGAAATCGGATGTATCTGATCTCAATTTCGAGTGTCATAGCAAAGGGTCTGAATACTTATGTAAATAAGGTATTTCTGTTTTATATTTTGTATATATTTGCAAAAAACTCTAAAAACCTTTTCACTTTGTCATTATGGGGTACTGTGTGTAGATTGATGAGGAAAAAATATATAAATCCATTTTAAAACAAGGCTGTAAAGTAACAAAATGTGGAAAAAGTCAAGGGGTCTGAATTCTTTCTGAATGCAATGTATGTACTGTGCACCCTGCATGGCATGTCATGTCATGTCATTCACGCTAAGTCCCATGGGGGGGGGATTAGGTGGTGATTTCCTTTTTTAAAGGAGGGTAAGATACAGATACTGTTGGGTGTCTTCATTTGAAGTGTTCCACAGGCAAAGGAGAGACTGTTTCATTTGCAGGACACTCGGAACTCAAACGTCTCCAGTTAGCTAGGATAATCATGTATTCCAGGTTCGAAGCATGTCACATTGATGTGTCCTGTGATTATATCATCGCAGCAGGGATAATGTCTGCTAAACGCCTAAGAAAGGGAGTGAATGGAGGATGGGGAGAGATAGAGAAAGGAGGGAGGCAGTAAGGGAGAAGGAAATGAGGAGGGAGAGAGAAACCAAAGGGATATGGAGAGAGAGAGGAGGGGTGGTGTTTCTGTAGTGACATGACGTGATTAGGCAGGGCTGGCGGTGCCTAACCCATTCTGTCCTGCAGGGGATTCCTGTCTGTGCTCCTCTCACTGCCTTACCTCTTCTCTCATCCCATCTCTCTCCACAAATCAAATTAGCCATGGCATTTAGCACAACATATGTTCCATGTTACTTCTGCTTAATGGCTATTCTCAGTGAAGGGAGGTACAGGTAGGCTACTCTCCAAGAAGGGAGAGAAAGATAAAGAACATTGTTTGCACGTGTGATAACTATCACCCAAGGGTATATTTTATTTTACATTTTTGTATTATTTTTTACTTTAGACAGTCCAGAAACTCCATGGAGTTTTGAAGGGGTGCCACCAGGGCCCAGAGTTGTTTCTTCTCAGTTTACATGGTCAGGAAAAAATCCTGGTTCAGCTCTTTATTCCCTTTAAGAGATGAGAGATGAATACAATGCAAAGCTGCCTTATTAAATCTAACCCTGACAGTTAAACCCAACTTTTATTTATATGGTCTTCAAGATGACCGTAACAATGCATGTAATACATTTCCATTTTCAAGGATGAAAGAATGATCCGTATATTTAGCCTCATTTGGTCAACACGTATAAAGCTCTTCAGCACTGTTTCAGTCCTGTGTGTCTGTGCTGCAGAGGAAACAGACAGTGGCCATTCCAGTCCTATTAGCTTCAGTGTTGTGTGTGTGTGTGTGTGTTGAGGGATTCTCTCTCCGTCCGGTTGTTTTCCCTGGCTCTCTTTGTTCAGGAGCACAGCGATTTCACGATTAGCTCATTAGTCATCCCGCTAACAGCATTCATAACAGTCTGCCGCTAATGGGCACTCTTAAACAGCCCACCGGTAATGGCATGCCAGGCCCTGCCCACCACACCACGGGCACTGCATTGAGGACAGGAGAGACAGAGGTATATAGGCGAGAAAGAAAGAGACGGAGGAAACATGGAGGACAGAGAATGAGACAGACGGGAGAGGCAGGACAGAATGTCAGGGAAGTTCAAGAAGAAAAGCTTATTTTTATTAGAACTGTAATAGAAAGCTGTTGGTGTTCTCTAAAGGGGTGGGTTTGTAAAACTGGAATTGTTGTGAGGGAGTGAGACAGATTGTATGGGTGGGTGGGTTTTGTTTATATGTGGGTGGGTGTATAGTGTACTGGGTGGGTGGGTGTGCGCCTCTCCCTGCCCTGTTCGATAACACTGCACTTCAACTGAAGAAAAGAAAAGAAAGTCAACTCCACTCGTCAAGTTACAATAGTAACAGTATCAGCCCAGCAAACCGGGAACATTCCCAGAACATTAGCCAAGATTCCCATTCAGTTCTAGTTGGGGTTTATCTAATATTAGGATGATAACATCCCAAAAACATTTTTTTTTTTTTATGTTTTAATTAAATATCCTTGGAATGTTCTAACATTCTTTAACCACCACATAACATTCCCCAAACATTATCCAGGTAATGTAATAGCACAATGTACCAGTAATGTTTTCCCAGCAAACCAAAATTGGTTCTGTGAAAGGTCCCAGAACATTCGTGAGGTTGCAGCAAACATAACAGTCGTGTAGATGATTATACAATGTATAAAACATTTGCCTGATGTTGCAAGAACGTTCCCAGAACACCTTTAATCCTTTCTTTAAAGGTTCCCAGAATGTTTAATGAAGTTGTGGAAACTGTGTTGGGACCTCACAAAATATATGTTCCCAAAACACAAAAACTGTCCAGTTGTGTGGATGATTATACAATGTTTCTTTTTGGGTGTAAAACACATTCACCTGATGTTACAAGAACGTTCCCAGAACACATTTTTTATGTTCTTTAAAAGTTCCTAACACATTTCTATAGGTTGTGGTAACATTGTGGGGATATGATGAGAGAGGTTCCCAAAACACTAAAGCTGTCAAGTTGTGTTGACATTCAGATAATGTATGTATTAGGGTGCACAAAACATTCCTTTGATGTTGCAAGAATTTTGACGTAACAGCCTTTCTGAGTTCTTTAAAGGTTCCCATAACATTTAATTAGGTTGTGGGAACAGTGTGGATACATTACAAGGGAGGTACCCAAAACACAAAATATGCTCAATTGTGATGACATTCATACAATGTTTAAGTTAGGTAGCACAGGACATTCCTTTAATGTTGCAAGAATGTTGTCAGAACACATTTACATTTTAGTCATTTAGCAGACGCTCTTATCCAGAGCGACTTACAGTTAGTGAGTGCATACATTTTCATACTGTATAATACACAACCCCCCCCACCCCCACCCCCAAGTTATTTAAAGGTTCCCAGAACATTTAATTAAGTTATGGGAGTTGTTTGGGATGTTGTAAGAATATTTTTGTGATATTCACAAAGTTGACACAGAACATTCCCACAATGTTCGACTTTTTCCAAAAAACTGTTTTTATGACGTTCATAGGATATTTGTTTTAGGTTTTAACATAATATTTCACAATGTGTTCTAGGTACTTTTTTTTACATCAGGGGAATGTTTTTTGCACACTAAAATAAACATTGTAGAATCGATTGCCCAACTGGACAGTTTTTGTGTTTCGGGAACATATATTTTGTGATGTCCCCACAATGTTCTCACCAGACTGTTCCCACAACCTAATCTAACATTCTGGTAACCTTTAAAGAACGGTTTAATTTTGTTCTAGGAACGTTCAACATCTGGCACGTTTTATACTGTACAAACACTCTATAATCATCATCACGACTGGATATTTTGTGTTATAAGAACATTTGCCGCGAGCTAACGAATGTTCTGGGAACTTTAGCTCAACCAATTTTGGTTTGCTGGGAGGCCTATTTGTCCTAAACACACATGATTAGTAAGTATGATTCTTCTTCACAATCCACATCATTCTATAGCTTGCATACCAGATGTCACCTGCCGTTGTCTTTGGAGCAGTTGGTATTTGGATACTTAACTTACCTGACTAGCAGTTCTTGAATTATAGATCTGGAGTGTTTGACAACTGTTTTTTTCTTTTTCCCAGCGGAGATCAAAGTGTCCGTCAATGATTTCATCATCAAGGCCGCTGCTGCTACGCTTAGAGTAAGTGTTGACTACCCCACATGTTTCAGTCATTCTGTCAATGTTAATTTCCATAGGAATGTGTTTGATAGATCTACAGTGCCAATAGAAAGTGCACAGCCCTTTGCAAAATGTGTGTTGCCTCACAGCCTGGAATTTATTCGTTTTCAGTTTCCTAAGCAACAAAGCCATGTCTCCTTCACCATTACAGATCCCCTGAAGCCATTCCACCCCAACCGTCCCTGGTTCAAACAACCCCATTTATATTTATCAACTGACTCTGTCTGGTAGCAGGCTGAGGCAGGCACAGGGCTTACTATCGTCTGGCTGACGGGCGGACTTATAAATAGACACCAATTCCCAGTTAATTCTAGCGCCTCTTTCGGCCATTTGATGGGAATTCTGAGGAAATATTCATCTCCCTAACCAGAAAGGTTTTCAAAATTAATTTAGTAAGTTCTTTATGGCTAGGAAAGAGAGAGAAGGAAAACATTTCTGTATTAGGGAAATGTCTGTAGATTTTAAATGTTCTGCGTTAAACTAAAAAATTACAATGCCTTATTCTGTCCTTCCTAGGGTAAAGGTAACACATGACACACCCTCTCTCTTGCTCTCTCTTTCTCTCTCTCTCTGTCTCTCTCTCTGTGTGTGTGTGTGTGTGTGTGTGTGTGTGAAGACTGGGCATGTAATCACCAAACAAAATCCATAGGATTCAGCTGGGTGCCTTGGCTAGTACAATTTGGGAAGAGGATAAGCCTTGATTTTCATAATGTGCATTTTGAATATGAATATAGGTCCTTTGTGTGACTGACTGTATCCATGGAGACAGGGACAGAAGTGAATAAAAGATGAGATCGTGGCTCACCGCTTTGTTAAAAGGCTGTGCCTTTTGTCAGAGCAGTGAATCTACTGTAATAGTGGCCCTTTCACCCTGACCCACCCTTACTTCTGTGGAAACATCTTATCTTAATATGTTATCATATCTTATCAATCGTGATAGGACGGGGTATAGGTTCAAGTTTTATTGTCACATGGTGTAAAACAGTACTGTGAAATGCTTAACCCTATCAGTCCCGAGACCCCAGCAAAAATTGGCTTTTAATTTATCCGACTTTCATTTATCTTCACGTCCAGCCCTTATACACGGAGTGTACAAAACATTAAGAAAATGTTCGACTGAATTTGTCGGGGCATGGACTCTACAAGGTGTCAAGCGCTCCACAGGGATGCTGACCCATGTTGACTCCAATGCTTCCCACAGTCGTCAAGTTGGCTGGATGTCCTTTGTGTGGTGGACCATTCTTGATACACACGATAAACTGTTGAGCGTGAAAAACCCAGCAGCGCTGCAGTTCTTGACACAAACCGGTGTGCCTGGCACCTACTACCACAACCTGTTCAAAGGCACTTCAATCTTGTCTTGCCCATTCACCCTCTGAATGGCACACATACACAATCCATGTCTCAATTGTCTCAAGGCTTAAAAATAATTATTAAACCTGTCTCCTCCCCTTCATCTACACTGATTTGAAGTGGATGTAACAGGTGACATCAATAAGGGATCATAGCTTTCACCTGGATTCACCTGGTCAGTCTTTGCCAGCAGCATACCACCCTGCATCCCACTGCTGGCTTGCCTCTCAGGCTAAGCTAAGCAGGGTTGGTCCTAGCCGGTCCCTGGATGGGAGACCAGATGCTGCTGGAAGTGGTGTTGGAGGGCCAGTAGGAGGCACCCTTTCCTCTTGTCCCAGAAAAATATCCTAATAACCCAGGGCATTGATTGGGGACATTGCCCTATGTATGGTGACATCTTTCGGATGGGATGTAACTATTCCCCAGGTCATTGCTGTAAATAAGAATGCATTCTCCATTAACTTACCTGGTAAAATAAGGTTTAAATAAAATACAAATGGAAATGTCATGGAAAGAGGTGTTCTTAATGTTTTGTACACCCAGTGTATTTTGCCTCACCATTAAGTGTTTTACCATTTTTCTTTTCATGACAACCAGAAAACTAAACAATTTGACATAAACAGTTGCATTCATGAGTTTTATTGACAAATGTCAATATAAAACCTGATACAAACTAATTCTGAATTCAGAAATTGTTTGCTCAGCGGGAAATGAATATCCAACAAGTCAGTGACAACTGTTTTGGAGTTTGACAGCGGCTATATAAGCTTATTACATTATTATAGACACTATGTCCATGGATTTCCTATGATTTTCTATGTAGAAGAACCCCTTACCTTCTAACGACTCTTGTGTAGCTTGTTAGTCTCAGCTTGTCGTAGATAGTGTTTAATAGTTTGTAGCTCAAACCATTCCGACTCTACAGAACATTTTTTGTTTAAAAAAAGTATTCCCCGGGCCCCTTCGGGATCCGCCCTTCTCTTACTAACACCGCTTTAGCTCAATCCCCGTTAATCACACATAATAATGTTTGTGAAAGAAAAATATGAATCCAATGGTACAATCCAGAAGTCTGTAGCTCAAACACGCAATGTTTAAAACGGGTTAGAAGTCCTAAATCACCCTGGTGCGACAGTGGGACTCAATGGGTTAACTTGCGAGCTCTTTCCCAACAGTGCAGAATAAAGAATAAATAAAAAGAGAGAAACACGAGAATGTAGTTATATCCTGTACCATTAATACAATGTGCAGTGGTACTGGAATAATTTAGGTAGGTACAGTGCATTCGGAAAGTATTCAGACCCCTTGACTTTTTCCACATTTTGTTACGTTACAGCCTTATTCTGAAATGGATGATTAAAAAAAAATAAAAATCATCATCAATCTATACACGATGCCCCATAATGACGAAGCAAAAACTGGTTTTTAGAAATGTTTGCAAATGTATTACAAAAAGAAAAACTGATATCACATTTACATACAGTGAGGGAAAAAAGTATATGATCCCCTACTGATTTTGTACATTTGACTACTGACAAAGAAATGATCAGTCTATAATTTTAATGGTAGGTTTATTTGAACAGTGAGAGACAGAATAACAACAAAGAAATCCAGGAAAACGCATGTCAAAAATGTTATAAATTGATTTGCATTTTAATGAGGGAAATAAGTATTTGACCCCCTCTCAATCAGAAAGATTTCTGGCTCCCAGGTGTCTTTTATACAGGTAACGAGCTGAGATTAGGAGCACACTCTTAAAGGGAGTGCTCCTAATCTCTGCTTGTTACCTGTATAAAAGACACCTGTCCACAGAAGCAATCAATCAATCAGATTCCAAACTCTCCACCATGGACGAGACAAAAGAGCTCTCCAAGGATGTCAGGGACAAGATTGTAGACCTACACAAGGCTGGAATGGGCTACAAGACCATCGCCAAGCAGCTTGGTGAGAAGGCGACAACAGTTGGTGCGATTATTCGCAAATGGAAGAAACACAAAAGAACTGTCAATCTCCCTCGGCCTGGGGCTCCATGCAAGATCTCACCTTGTGGAGTTGCAATGATCATGAGAACGGTGAGGAATCAGCCCAGAACTACACGGGAGGATCTTGTCAATGATCTCAAGGCAGCTGGGACCATAGTCACCAAGAAAACAATTGGTAACACACTACGCCATGAAGGACTGAAATCCTGCAGCGCCCGCAAGGTCCCCCTGCTCAAGAAAGCACATATACAGGGCCGTCTGAAGTTTGCGAATGAACATCTGAATGATTCAGAGGAGAACTGGGTGAAAGTGTTGTGGTCAGATGAGACCAAAATCTAGCTCTTTGGCATCAACTCTACACTCCGTGTTTGGAGGAGGAGGAATGCTGCCTATGACCCCAAGAACACCATCCCCACCGTCAAACATGGAGGTGGAAACATTATGCTTTGGGGGTGTTTTTCTGCTAAGGGGACAGGACAACTTCACCGCATCAAAGGGACGATGGACGGGGCCATGTACCGTCAAATCTTGGGTGAGAACCTCCTTCCCTCAGCCAGGGCATTGAAAATGGGTCGTTGATGGGTATTCCAGCATGCAATGACCCAAAACACACGGCCAAGGCAACAAAGGAGTGGCTCAAGACGAAGCATATTAAGGTCCTGGAGTGGCCTAGCCAGTCTCCAGACCTTAATCCCATAGAAAATCTGTGGAGGGAGCTGAAGGTTCGAGTTGAGATGTATGCAAACCTGGTGGCCAACTACAAGAAACGTCTGACCTCTGTGATTGCCAACAAGGGTTTTGCCACCAAGTACTAAGTCGTGTTTTGCAGAGGGGTCATACTTATTTCCCTCATTAAAATGCAAATCAATGTATAACATTTTTTGTCATGTGTTTTTCTGGATTGTTGTTGTTGTTCTGAGGGAAATAAGTATGACTGATCAAAAATTATAGACTGATCATGTCTTTGTCAGTGGGCAAATGTACAAAATCAGCAGGGGATCAAATACTTTTTTCCCTCACTGTAAGTATTCAGACCCTTTACTCAGTACTTTGTTGAAGCACCTTTGGCAGCGATTACAGCCAAGTTTTCTTGGGTATGACGCTACAAGCTTGACAAACCTATATTTGGAGTTTCTTCCATTCTTCTCTGCAGATCCTCTCAAGCTCTGTCAGGTTGGACGGGGAGCGTCGCTGCACAGCAATTTTCAGGTCTCTCCAGAGATGTTCGATCAGGTTCAAGTCTGGGCTCTGGCTGGGCCACTCAAGGACATTCAGAGACTTGTCCTGAAGCCACTGCTGCGTTGTCTTGGCTGTGTGCTTAGGGTCATTGTCCTGTTGGAAGGTGAACCTTAGCCCCAGTCTGAGGTCCTGAGCACTCTGGAGCAAGTTTTCATCAAGGATCTCTGTACTTTGCTCCGTTCATCTTTCCCTCTATCCTGACTAGTCTCCCAGTCCCTGCTGCTGAAAACCATCCCCACAGCATGATGCTGCCACCACCATGCTTCACCATAGGGATGGTGCCAGGTTTCCTCCAGATGTGACGCTTGGCATTCAGGCCAAAGAGTTCAATCTTGGTTTCATCAGACCAGAGAATCTTGTTTCTAATGGTCTGAGGTCTTTAGGTGCCTTTTTACTGAGGAGTGGCTTCTGTCTGGCCACGCTACCATAAAGGCCTGATTGGTGGAGTGCTGCAGAGATGGTTGTCCTTCTGAAAGTTTCTCCCATCTCCACAGAGGAACTCTGGAGCTCTGTCAGCGTGTCCATCGGGTTCTTGGTCACCTCCCTGACCAAGGCCCTTCTCCCCCGATTGCGCAGTTTGGTCGGGCGGCCAGCTCTGGGAAGAGTCTTGGTGGTTCCAAACTTCTTCCATTTAAGAATGATGGGGGCCATTGTGTTCTTGGGGACCTTCAATGCTGCATACATTTTTGGGTACCCTTCCCCAGATCTGTGCCTCGACACAATCCTGTCTCGGAGCTCTACGGACAATTTCTTCGACCTCATGGCTTGGTTTTTGCTCTGACATGCACTGTCAACTGTGGGACCTTTATATAAAAAACCTGTTTTTGCTTTGTCATTATGGGGTATCGTGTGTGTGTATATCTGCTTATATAGATATATCCCCGCTGTAAATTGTACAAGTAACTGCCAAAATAATGGAAACACTTGAGATGTGCCTCTGTAGGATGACAATGCCCCCATCTACAGGGCGCGAGTGGTTGAATGGGTTGATGAGCATGAAAATGATGTAAACCAAATGCCATGGCCGTCTCAGTCACCAAATCTCAACCCAAATAAAGACTTATGGGAGATTCTAGAGCGGCGCCTGAGATAGTGTTTTCCACCACCATCAACAAGAGTACCAGACACTTGTGGAATCTATGCCAAGGTGCATTGAAGCTGTTCTGGCTCGTGGTGGCCCAATGCCCTATTGTTGGTGTTTCTTTTATTTTGTCTGGTACCTGTATATTCCCGCTGTAATCAGCCTACACTCCGGAGTTTTATATTTACTATTCTGATATTGTATATTCTGTATGATGTCTATGTGGACTTGTGTCTGTATTTTGTTTTTATATTGTCTATTGCTGGCAGCACCTTCTCACTAAGGCAAATTCCGGGAATGTGTAAATGTACTTGGAAAATAAAGGTGATTCTGAGAGTAATTGAGTCTGTCTTTCTTTAGCCCCTTCTCTTCCATCCTTCCACTCTCTCTCCCCCACAGTCCTCTTCTCGTCCTCAGTGTCTGATCTCATCTGACAGAATCTGACCTGACCTCTGACCTTTGCCTTCAGGAGCTGCCGGAGGTCAACGTCACCTGGTCGGGGGAGGGGCCTCAGGCTCTGGACTCCATTAGCATCTCCATCGCTGTGGCGACCCCAAAGGGCCTCATCACCCCCATCATCACGAATGCTGCTGACAAGGGGGTGCAAGAGATCTCAGCTAATGCCAAGGTAGGGTGGAACACTTAACACTACCGATACCTGGGCACTGTTGAGCTCACAGTTCAGAATGGTTGCCTTATGTACTGTTGGAGAAATACATGCCAGTGAGCTGCGAACTATCCAGGGCAGAGTGGAATAAAGTCATTAAATGTTATAGTATCTGAAATGGAATTAGCGTTCTCCATTATCTAATAGTAACAAAACACTCAAATTAAAGTTCTCTAAAATTAGTGTAGCACTGTACTATCACCAGCAGCCCCTAGCTCTGAAACTGCATTCCTCAAGAGCTTTCTTTTAGGTCAGGCTGGGAATGACTTATAGTGTGAAGGCTCATTCTGAACCGCTCTCTAGGTAAACACATTAGCAGGGTTGGTGGTGTTTACCTTCTTTGACAGGGTCCAGGGAGTGTTGCAGACCTGGGTTCAAATACATATGTATTTGTTATTTAAATACCAGTAATAATGTTCTGTGTATTTGAGAATTTTCAAGTGATGTGGCCTGAATCAAATACTTATATTGGAAGTATTTGAAAGTAATTTCAAATAACTACTTGTCTTTTCAACAAAAAACAAAATATCAAAATACTTACTTCCAAATATCTTAAATGTAAATACCCTAAATAGTATTTGAACCTGTCATGGAAAGTTATCCCTATACTTACTAAAAAATCAAAGTTCTTTCAGAGTTTTTGTAGAATCAAGATGGACTTTAATTCACAACGCAACAAAGCCGAACTGGTCTGCATAGCAACTGAATTCCCAACACTTGGCCCTCAGTTTATATACAGTTCTATTCCTGTACATTTTACATACTTTTTAGCTTAAGCCCTCCCTGTTTAGTTCTTCTGCCATTGTCTCCAAATCTTGATATTTTGACCGCTCCGCCCACTCTCTTAATTTATGATAGTGGCGAAATCTGACTACTCCTCCTCCTATGTATTCAGACTTGGAAACAATAGTGGCAGGACCAAGCTTTCTCATTCAAAAAAGAACAGAGCCATCTCTTATCAGTCAGGAGAAGCCTTGAGATTAGGAATTGCACACTCCTGCAGCCTGTCGCAGTTCACCAGTTTCAGAGATAGGCCCCCTCTGCACACAAAGTCTCCAACCACAAATACATTTGCACGTAAAACATCCCATCTAACCCATAACACATTATAAAACATATCAATCAATACTTAAATATGATTTAAACATGGCAGGTCCATAACCCATTCTCAACCATATACATTTAAGACATTCCTCATGCATGGCTTCATGAATAGCAGTATAATCAGTTCTCAGACATGTACAGTTCTCCTGCATAGTGTATATTTCCCACACATAGTAAGAATGAGCAGGCCCATTCCCAGGAGCCATGTCCTGACTCTGGCTCAGGCTCCCTCCTTGTGTACCACACTCTGTTTCCCTTAGTCTTACTGCTTGTCTTTGTGATTAACTAAAGTTTTTAAAAATATTTAACTATGTTCAACATATAGTTTTAACTTATAGTCTACTTGGGAGTCTACTGAAAAATTGGCTTCTTTCCTGTCTATTCCCATGTCTGCTTGGTCTCCTTTTCATATCGTACCGCAACCCCCTCTTTATCCAAACAGCCACCCACCCTGGATCTTGAGCCACTATGGTTTCTTCTTGTGACTGTGTATGTGGCTATGTGTATCAGGTCTTAGCGGACAAACAAGTGATGACGTTAGTTCCGTTGCTACTCCTATCTCCACAAAGCTGCACCCTTGGAAGATAGTAAAAGACAGATGAACTGAAAAACTGTGGTCATTCTGAGGCTCTTTGTCCTGACCGTGTGACCAGGTTACTCAGAAGCAACGAGAAATAATACAGGTCTATACAGGTCTATCTGTTCCTGAAGTTTATCTCCATCCCATGTCCTTGACTACACACCCAGACCAGATGCAGGGAGCTAGAGGGAACCATCATTTCTCAGAAGCACAGCATTTGTACTAAATACATGTCTCTACTATTGTTAAATTGGTTCTTAATCCATAGGCATAAAGGGCATATAGGCATTTCATTCTACAACATGCATAATTCATATAATTGGTTTGTTATGTTGTCTAAGTAGTTAACTAAACATTTCCAATAAACCCAGGTCTGGAGGGTTGTGCTTCAGGCTTCTACCACAGCATCATCTGCATCATTCTTTGCAGCTCTTAAATCTTGCACAAATTATAGTGGATTGATAAAAGAAACCAAGTCTTAATGAATTGTGAATATGTTATACAGTACATGACCATAATGTACTTGTGTTTGATAGAGTTTGTGCATGTCTGTGTTTTTTTATTTTTTTATTTTACCTTTATTTAACTAGGCAAGTCAGTTAAGAACACATTCTTATTTACAATGACGGCCTGTTATTGGACATGAGACACTAGTTCCCTCCATTTCAACATCCGGCTATCAACTGAACATGCCATAATTATAAATAATTAATGTACATACAGATATGATGAGATAGATCACCATGCTAGATCAGTAGAAGGGATATATTGAGGTTTATGGTGGGGGTGGGTAAAGAGGCCTCAGCTGCCATAGGCCACATATGGAGTGTACAGAACCAGTAGTCAGTCCTTACCCTCAGGTGACTGCCTGCAGCTGGGGAGAGCGGGAGGGAGGGAGAACTCAAACACATGTACATGCACATTCATTCTTGCTCGTTCTCACGCGCACACACAACACGCTGGTGTTCCAGCTTAGGAAATAGACTTGTCTCAAGAGGCTAGTGATTAGGCTGTGTAACCAGCAGTGACAATGTAATTCCCTACAAATGATGTGGTGGACATGTGCTCCCAATTTGTGGCCAGCCACAACTGATTACTGTTCTCTAATATTTACTATCCCCAGAGCGCACACAATCGCTAACAGGACACACACACACACACACACAACCATGTATACACACTCAGACTGTTCTCTCTCGCATGTACATTTACTACACATTAAATATGAGTCAGAAGCCTGGTTTGAGTTGGGGCAGAATGTAAACCCCTTATCAGCAGCTAATTGAATACAACATGTGGTCTGGAACAGGCACAGAGTGCTCACTGGCTACCATACCTGAACCCACAGAAAACTTGATTGCTTTTCCTTTCAGTGCTCTTATCGCAAATGTCTCCCCATGTGTTCTATTGTGTCTCTGGGTCTTTTGACATAGTGTTTTAGATAAAAGCAGCGTCACTGCAATATCTATAAAGCATATTTCCATGTGAATGAGCATGACGTTACATGAGTGTTGGATGTAGTATTATGGTACGTCATATATATATATTATGTTGACTTTTGAGTGATGAAGGAGTGTTTTTTGCGTTATTGTTTGTAAAGCACCATTACATTAAAGAACTGCTCTCCTGTCTTCTCTGCTCACTGAGTCATGTCATCTCCCTTACGCCATCTAGCCAATCCACAGGTCAATTCAAGTCAATAGGGAGGGTGACACACTTAATACATTTGGTGAAGCAGCAACTTGGACTCTCACTCCACTGTAGCCAGTAAAGGGAAAATGTATAGTATACAAAGGTACTACTTTGTTTGAAGTTTACCCTGAAATTGTAATCAACAATGGTGTCAACTGGGTTAAACTTGATGATAGGCTACAGGACATGCATTCAGAGCATATAAATCAAGATGAGTCAATTGTGTGTAAATGTTAATTTAACAATGTTTATTTAGCAGAATATCTTTGTCATTAGTCTAGTGCAGTCACATTTCACCTCTGATGGCCTGCTTAGGATCCTTCTAAAGACTAATACAGTGGGGGGGAAAAGTATTTAGTCAGCCACCAATTGTGCAAGTTCTCCCACTTAAAAAGATGAGAGAGGCCTGTAATTTTCATCATAGGTACACGTCAACTATGTCAGACAAATTGAGAAAAAAAATCCAGAAAATCACATTGTAGGATTTTTAATGAATTTATTTGCAAATTATGGTGGTAAATAAGTATTTGGTCACCTACAAACAAGCAAGATTTCTGGCTCTCACAGACCTGTAACTTCTTCTTTAAGAGGCTCATCTGTCCTCCACTCATTACCTGTATTAATGGCACCTGTTTGAACTTGTTATCAGTATAAAAGACACCTGTCCACAACCTCAAACAGTCACACTCCAAACTCCACTATGGCCAAGACCAAAGAGCTGTCAAAGGACACCAGAAACAAAATTGTAGACCTGCACCAGGCTGGGAAGACTGAATCTGCAATAGGTAAGCAGCTTGGTTTGAAGAAATCAACTGTGGGAGCAATTATTAGGAAATGGAAGACATACAAGACCACTGGTAATCTCCCTCGATCTGGGGCTCCACGCAAGATCTCACCCCGTGGGGTCAAAATGATCACAAGAACGGTGAGCAAAAATCCCAGAACCACACGGGGGGACCTAGTGAATGACCTGCAGAGAGCTGGGACCAAAGTAACAAAGCCTACCATCAGTAACACACTACGCCGCCAGGGACTCAAATCCTGCAGTGCAAGACGTGTCCCCCTGCTTAAGCCAGTACATGTCCAGGCCCGTCTGAAGTTTGCTAGAGTGCATTTGGATGATCCAGAAGAGGATTGGGAGAATGTCATATGGTCAGATGAAACCAAAATAGAACATTTTGGTAAAAACTCAACTCGTCGTGTTTGGAGGACAAAGAATGTTGAGTTGCATCCAAAGAACACCATACCTACTGTGAAGCATGTGGGTGGAAACATCATGCTTTGGGGCTGTTTTTTCTGCAAAGGGACCAGGACGACTGATCCGTGTAAAGGAAAGAATGAATGGGGCCATGTATCATGAGATTTTGAGTGAAAACCTCCTTCCATCAGCAAGGGCATTGAAGATGAAACGTGGCTGGGTCTTTCAGCATGACAATGATCCCAAACACACCTCCGGGCAACGAAGGAGTGGCTTCGTAAGAAGCATTTCAAGGTCCTGGAGTGGCCTAGCCAGTCTCCAGATCTCAACCCCATAGAAAATCTTTGGAGGGAGTTGAAAGTCTGTGTTGCCCAGCGACAGCCCCAAAACATCACTGCTCTAGAGGAGATCTGCATGGAGGAATGGGCCAAAATACCAGCAACAGTGTGTGAAAACCTTGTGAAGACTTACAGAAAACGTTTGACCTGTGTCATTGCCAACAAAGGGTATATAACAAAGTATTGTGAAACTTTTGTTACTGACCAAATACTTATTTTCCACCATAATTTGCAAATAAATTCATTAAAAATCCTACAATGTGATTTTCTGGAAAAAAAATTCTCATTCTGTCTGTCATAGTTGACGTGTACCTATGATGAAAATTACAGGCCTCTCATCTTTTTATTTGGGAGAACTTGCACAATTGGTGGCTGACTAAATCCTTTTTTTCCCCACTGTAGCTGATTTATGCTTGATCCTGCAATGCTGTCCGGAGGCTCCGTATGGAGGGTGTGACGCAATTGTGGAGCCTGCGGAGGCCAAATCGAGCTCCGTATTGCGATGCCGTGCGCATCCCAAAAAATTTAACAATGTGGAGCTCCGCAAAGCATAAGAAGTATGAATGACTTGACTTCTACAGAGGCCGTATCGCAGTAAATGCTGTACGTCCACTGCAGATGACGGATTGACCATGCAGCGCCTTTAACTCTAAATGATTGGGAATTTTCATTAAAAGCAATAGCCTGCAGTGTTTCCTCCCACTCAGCCGATTTAGCCCTCATTGTGTTAATGAAAAAGCAATGTGTTGCCTTCGATGGGGTTCAACAGAGTGGTATTGAACATCTATAGCTCTGTGTGTGTTGATGCCTGGGTTTATTTAAGTGATGCTAACAGAAGCTCTGGTGTGAACCCTTTTAGTAAAGCATTTGGAGTGTTGACAGTATGAACTCTGAGTGAGGGTTGCCTTTGGAGTGTTAACCATGCCAGGCTGAAGGGAGGTTGTCAGCATTTCAACATTATCGTTGAACCATGTAGTCCATACTGTATCACTGAGACTGCTAGAAACCTGATTTGATAGATATGATTGAACCAGCATCACCTCTAGACAGTAGATCATTGATTAGCCTATGGCTCACAGTTGATCCCTGACGATCTCATTTCAGAGTAAGTCAAGAGGATCATCTGACTACAGTCGTGGTCAAAAGTTTTGAATGACACATACTAATTTTCACAAAATCTGCTGCCTCAGTTTTGATGTGTTAGTGATCAGATGAATTGCAATTAATTGCAAAGTCCCTCTTTGCCATGAAAATGAACTTTTCCACTGCATTTCAGACATGCCACAAAAGGACCAGCTGCCATCATGTTAGTGATTCTCTCGTTAACACAGGTGAGAGTGTTGACGAGGACAAGGTTGGAGATCACGCTGTCATGCTGATTGAGTTAGAATAACAGACTGGAAGCTTTAAAAGGAGGGTGGTGCTTGAAATCATTGTTCTTCCTCTGTTAACCATGGTTACCTGCAAGGAAATGCGTGCCGTCATCATTGCTTTGCACAAAAAGGGCTTCACAGGCAAGGATATTGCTGCTAGTAAGATTGCACCTAAATCAACCATTGATCGGATCATCAAGAACTTCAAGGAGAGCGGTTCAATTGTTGTGAAGAAGGCGTCAGGGCGCCCAAGAAAGTCCAGTCAGCGCCAGGACCGTCTCCTAAAGTTGATTCAGCTGCGGGATCGGGGCACCACCATTGCAGAGCTTGCTCAGGTATGGCAGCAGGCAGGTGTGAGTGCATCTGTGTGAGTGCATCTGCACGCACAGTGAGGCGAATACTCTTAGAGGATGGCCTGGTGTCAAGAAGGGCAGCAAAGAAGCCACTTCTCTCCAGGACAAACAAAAACCCACAAATTCGGACAAACTCCAAGCATTGATTATGCAAGAATGGGCTGCCGTCAGTCAGGATGTGGCCCAGAAGTTAATTGACAGCATGCCAGGGCGGATTGCAGAGGTCTTGAAAAAGATGGGTCAACACTGCAAATATTGACTCTTTGCATAAACTTAATGTAATTGTCAATAAAAGCCTTTGACACTTATGGAATGCTTGTAATTATACTTCAGTATACCATAGTAACATCTGACAAAAATATGTCATCACACTGAAGCAGCGAACTTTGTGAAGACCAATACTTGTGTCATTCTCAAAACTTTTGACCACGACTGTACATTAGATGACTGACTAAATGCTGATCTCTTCTCTCCAGGCACTGGCGCAGAAGGCTCGAAATGGGAAGCTGCTTCCTCATGAGTACCAGGGAGGCTCCTTCAGGTAAACACAACACGCCTTGCTATTAGGGCTGGGAATTGCCAGGGACATGATACTTAGGTGCCGATAGGATATGTATTGCGATTATCAGGATTCTATATGTATTGCGATTCGATACTGTGATTTTATAGTGATTTGATGTTCCAAAGGTATTGCTCACCATATAGTGCCTTCAGAAAGTATTCATACCCTTTTACTTAGTACACATTTTGTTGATGCATACTTAATTCAAAATTGATTAAATAAAAACAATTCTCACCCATCTACACACAGTACCCCATAATGAAAATGAAAACATGTTTTTAGAAATGTTTGCAACTGTATTGAAAGTGAACTACAGAAATATCTAATTTACATAAGTATTCACACCCTTGAGTCAATACATGTTAGAATCACCTTTGGCAGTGATTACAGCTGTTTGGGTAAGTCTCTAAGAGCTTTGCACACCTGTATTGTACAAAAGTTTCACATTCTTTGAACAATCCTTCAAGCTCTGACAAGTTGGTTGTTGATCATTGCTAGACAGCCAATGTCAAGTCTTGCAATCGTTTTTTAAGTAGATTCAAGTCAAAACTGTAACTAGGCCACTCAGGAACATTCAACATCGTCTTGGTAAGCAACCAGTATATATTTGGCCTTGTGTTTTAGTTTATTGTCCTGCTGAAAGGTGAATTTGTCTCCCAGTGTCTGTTAGATAGCAGGCTGAACCAGGTTTTCCTCTAGGATTTTGCCTGTGCTTAGCTCTATTCCGCTTCTTTTTATAAAAATAAAACAATCCCTAGTCCTTGCCGATGACGAGCATACCCATAACATGATGCAGCCACCACCATGCTTGAAAATATGAGGAGTGGTACTCAGTGATGTGTTGTTGGATTTGCCCCAAACATAATGCTTTTTAATCAGGACATGAAGTTAATTTCTTAGCCTAATTCTTTGCAGTTTTATTGCAAACAGGATGCATGTTTTGGAATATTTTTTATTCTATGTTATTTAGGTTAGTATTGTGGAGTAGCTAAAATGTTGATCCATCCTCTATTTTCTCCTAACTCTTAACTGTTTTAAAGTCATCATTGCCTTATGGTAAAATCCCTGAGCGGTTTCCTTCCTCTCCGGCAAACCATCCAAAGTGTAATGAATAACTTCACCATGCTCAAATTGATATACAATGTCATAAAAAATAATAATAATAATTACCAATTGGTGGCCTTTGCAAGGCATTGGAAATCCCTGGTCTTTGTGGTTGAATCTGTGTTTGAAATTCACTGCTCAACTGAGGGACCTTACAGATAATTGTATGTGTGGGGTACAGAGATGAGGTAGTCATAAATAAATAATGTTAAACACTATTATTGCACACACAGTGAGTCCATGCAACTTACAGTGCATTCGGAAGTATTCAGATCCCTTGACTTTTTCCACATTTTGTTACGTTACAGCCTTGTTCTAAAATGGATTAAATAAATAAAAATCCTCATCAATCTACACACAATACCCCATAATGACAAAGCGTTTGCAAATGTATTAAAAATAAAAAACAGAAACCTTATTTACAGTTGAAGTCAGAAGTTTACATACACCTTAGCCAAATACATTTTAACTCAGTTTTTCACAATTCCTGACTTTTAATCCTAGTAAAAATTCCCTGTCTTAGGTCAGTTAGGATCACCACTTTATTTTAAGAATGTGAAATGTCAGAATAATAGTAGAGAGAATTATTTATTTCAACTTGTATTTCTTTCATCACATTCCCAGTGGGTCGGAAGTTTACATACACTCAATTAGTATTTGGTAGCATTGCCTTTAAATTGTTTAACTTGGGTCAAACGTTTCGGGTAGCCTTCCACATGATTCCCACAATAAGTTGGGTGAATTTTGGCCCATTCCTCCTGACAGAGCTGGTGTAACTGAGTCAGGTTTGTAGGCCTCCTTGCTCGCACACGCTTTTTCAGTTCTGCCCACACATTTTCTATAGGATTGAGGTCAGGGCTTTGTGATGGCCACTCCAATACCTTGACTTTGTTGTCCTTAAGCCATTTTGCCACAACTTTGGAAGTATGCTTGGGGTTATAGTCCATTTGGAAGACCCATTTGCGACCAAGCTTTAACTTCCTGACTGATGTCTTGAGATGTTGCTTCAATATATCCACATAATTTTCCTTCCTCATGATGCCATCTATTTTGTGAAGTGCACCAGTCCCTCCTGCAGCAAAGCACCCCCACAGCATGATGCTGCCACCCCCGTGCTTCACGGTTGGGATGGTGTTCTTCGACTTGCAAGTCCCCCCCCCATTTTTCCTCCAAACATAATGATGGTCATTATGGCCAAACAGTTCTATTTTTGTTTCATCAGACCAAAAAGTACGATCTTTGTCCCCATGTGCAGTTGCTAACTGTAGTCTGGCTTTTTTATGGCGGTTTTGGAGCAGTGGCTTCTTCCTTGCTGAGCGGCCTTTCAGGTTATGTCGATATGGGACTCGTTTTACTGTGTATATAGATACTTTTGTACCCGTTTCCTCCTGCATCTTCACAAGGTCCTTTGCTGCTGTTCTGGGATTGATTTGCACTTTTCGCACTAAAGTACGTTCATCTCTAGGAGACAGAACGCGTCTCCTTCCTGAGCGGTATGACGGCTGCGTGGTCCCATGGTGTTTATACTTGCATACTATTGTTTGTACAGATGAACGTGGTACCTTCAGGCGTTTGGAAATTGCTCCCAAGGATGAACCAGACTTGTGGAGGTCTACAATTTTTTTTATGAGGTCTTGGCTGATTTCTTTTGATTTTCCCATGATGTCATGCAAATAGGCTCTGAGTTTGAAGGTAGGCCTTGAAATACATCCACATGTACACCTCCAATTGACTCAAATTATGTGAATTAGCCTATCAGAAGTTTCTAAAGCCATGACATAACTTTCTGGAATTTTCCAAGCTGTTTAAAGGCACAGTCAACTTAGTGTATGTAAACTTCTGACCCACTGGAATTGTGATACAGTGAATTCTAAGTGAAATAATCTGTCTGTAAACAATTGTTGGAAAAATTATGTGTCATGCACAAAGTAGATGTCCTAACCGACTTGCCAAAACTATAGTTTGTTAAAAAGAAATGTGTGGAGTGGTTGAAAAACGAGTTTTAATGACTCCAACATAAGTGTATGTAAACTTCCGACTTCAACTGTACATAAGTATTCAGACCCTTTGCTATGAGACTCGAAATTAAGCTCAAGTGCATCCTGTTTCGATATATCAACCTTGAGATGTTTCTTCAACTTTATTGGAGTCCACTTGTGGTAAATTCAATTGATTGGACATGATTTGGATAGGCACACACCAAGGTTCCACAGTTGATAGTGCATGTCAGAGCAAAAACCAAGCCATGAGGTCGACGGAATTGTCTGTTGAGCTCCAAGACAGTATTGTGTCGAGGCACAGATCTGGGGAAGGGTACCAAAAAATGTCTGCAGCATTGAAGGTCCCCAATAACACAGTGGCCTCCATCATTCTTAAATGGAAGAAGTTTGGAACCATCAAGACTCTTCGTAGAGCTGGCCGCCTGGCCAAACAGAGCAATCGGGGGAGAAGGGCCTTCGTCAGGGAGATGACCATGAACCCGTTGGTCACTCTGACAGAGCTCTAGAGTTCCTCTGTGGATATGGGAGATCCTTCCAGAAGGACGACCATCTCTGCAGCTCTCCACCATCCTCAGTAAAAGGAACATGACAGCCCGCTAGGAGTTTGCCAAAAGGCACATAAAGACTCTCAGACCATGAGAAACAAGATGCTCTAGTCTGATGAAAGCAAGATTGGAATCTTTGGCCTCAATGCCAAGCGTCACGTCTGGAGGAATCCTGGCACCATCCCTACGGTGAAGCATGGTGGTGGCAGCATCATGATGTGGGGATGTTTTTCAGTGGCATGGACTGGGAGACTAGTCAGGATCGAGGGAAAGATGAACGGAGCAAAGTACAGAGAGATCCTTGATGGAAACCTGCTCCAGAGCGCTCAGGACCTCAGGCTGGGGCGAAGGTTTACCTTCCAACAAGACAACGACCCTAAGCAAACAGCCAAGACAACGCAGGAGTGGCTTCGGGACAAGTCTCTGAATGTCCTTGAGTGGCCCAGCTAGAGCCCAGACTTGAACCCGATCGAACATCTCTGGAGTTACCTGAAAGTAGCTGCGCAGTGACGCTCCCCATCCAACCTGACAGAGCTAGAGAGGATCTGCAGAGAAGAATGGGAGAAACTCCACAAATATAGGTGTGCCAAGCTTGTGGTATCATACCCAAGAAGACCCTAGGCTGTAATCGCTGCCAAAGGTGTTTCAACAAAGTACTGAGTAAAGGGTCTGAATACTTATGTAAATGTGATATTTCAGTTTGCAAAAATTTGCTAAAATTTCTAAACTTTTATTTTTGCTTCGTCATTATGGGGTATTGTTTGTAGATTGATGAGGACATATCTTTTTAAATCCCTTTTAGAATAAGGCTGTAACAAAATATATAAAAAGTCAAGGGGTCTGAATACTTTCCGAATGCCATGTATGTGACTTATTAAGCATATTTTTACTCCTGAACTTCTTTGGCTTCCCATAATGAAGGGGTTTAATATCTATTGACTCAAGACATTTCATCTTTTCACATTTTATTAGTTTGTAAAAACATCATTCCACTTTGACATTATAGGGTATAGTGTGTAGGCCAGTGACTGATTTTAATACATTTTAAAGTCAGGCGGTTACACAACAAAATTTTTAAAAAGTCAAGGGGTGTGAATTCTTTCTGGAGGCACTATGTCTGCTGCAGAGAGCCATGAGAAAACACGTTTTGATCAGTCATGGAAATGTAAGTGCTGAAAACAAATTGGCTCCCTATTTTAAAAAAAAAAGATGGAGAACAAGCTATGAAGCAAAAATTTTGGTGCAGGTACAGCCAGCTAACACAACAAATAATATTGCGATAATGTAAAAACTATACGATATATCGTCAAAATACTATACGATATATCGTTTCTCTTTGTAACTGTATCGACTTTTGTGTGAATCGGTCTTTGACTCAGGTTCTTACTCAGCACTTCACATGGTCTTCAACATTTAAGTATAGAGACTTACAGGTCTACGGTGTGGGAGACCATGTGTTGCAGCAAGGTACTCAATAGCTGTATCTGTATCACCGCCGACTTCACTATTATTACAATCTGCAGTTTGTGCCAGGTGTCATGTAAAAATCTTCCCAGCGTGAATTAGTTCCCAATCGTTCTGATTGTGTTGTGATTTGTGACATGTTGTACAAATTTTCACAGCTTGAAAATGTTGCCAGTCAATAATTGCACGTGCGTCTGTGTGGATGGCTGAGCTCGTGCAGATGTTTCTCTCACACCCCCTTGCCCTTGACTTAGTTAGCTAACTAGCATAATTAGCTGTAAACTGGTCGAGATGGCTTGTTCTCAGAGGTGTGCAGTTTTAACTTGTTTGTATAGCTAGTTAATTAAACAAATATATGCACTGTCAATCGAAAACGTAGCGCCCAAGTCTTTGCAATCGCAAAAAATCTCTCCTCACATAAACCCTCAGCACTTTGACGCGCGAGTCCAGGTATTTATATGTTGACCTCACGTCTCAACAAGCTTCTTATTGGTCAGAGTCAATACTACTGGCCACCATTGATTGGCAGATATGTGACACAAATGCGCATGCCCACAGAACACTTTTTTGAGGTCGAGGGAGGGTGTGAGAGAGACATCCGCACGAGCTCAGCCATCCACATAAAGAGATGCGCATGCAATTATTGAACTGGGAACATTTTCACGCTGGGAGAAATTCCGTCACAATCGGAACACAATCCAAATGATCAGAACGATTTCACGCTGGGAATGATTTTTTTACATGGCACCAGGCATTAGGTAATAATTTCCTGTATAGTTCAGTGGGCTGCTGATAGGGAAGCAGTCCTAAATGTCCTACTATTAGTTATAATCCAGCCCCACATAATAGCTAGACCATATATTATGCATATTATACATTATCACATGCAGGCATGAAGAGAATATGTGGCCAGACGACAAGAGCCATCAATTACGTGGCCATCCATTCCAGTGGAGGGGAGGGCGGCCTGTTTTAACTCATTATAATTAATGGGGTCATTTAGACATAAATGGGGTTTCTGTCTCGGAGAGGAGGATAATTAATTCCTACAGAGGATGTGAGTTCTTTCTATCTCTCCTTGAAGATGTATGCATACTACCTCACTCGTTCCATCCCTCCCTTTATCCATCCATCCCCCAGGCCTGTCTGTCAGGCACACAGCAAATTGCCTATGGATGTTATTGCTCACCAGACACAGGGCTAGGATGGTCTCTCTCTGTGTTCACCTCAGGCTGTTAGAAGTGGCACATTGTCTTTATTTGTCTATTGAGGAAATGTTCCCTCTCGAATCCACTTGTATTCAGTTTTATTCACCAATGTATTCCACTGCTCTGTTGTATTCTGTTTGATTTCTCCTTCCTTCCTTCTCTCTGTCGCTTCTCCCCCTATTTATTCCTCCTGATTCCTCTCACAAATCAAATTAGCTTTATTGGCATGAAAGTTGAAATCCCTTTCCCTCGCTCTCTCTCTCTCTGACAGTATTTCTAACCTGGGAATGTTTGGCATCAGTGAGTTCAGTGCGGTGATCAACCCTCCCCAGGCGTGTATCCTGGCTGTGGGCACCTCAAGGGCTGTGCTGCATCTGACAGAGGAGACCGGTGCCCTGAGCACCCAGCAGCTGATGACCGTCACCCTGTCCAGCGATGGGCGCCTTGTGGACGATGAGCTGGCATCACGCTTCCTGGACAAGTTCCGTGCCAACCTGGAGCGGCCGCAGCGCATGGCACTGGCCTGAGATAGAGGGGGATGGAGAGAGAGGGAGTGAAGGAGAGCGAGGGAAACACTTCCATCATGAAGCCTATTTCATGCTTGTAAGAGAAGCGGTCATAGACAGTTACTTGCAGTTCATTTTAACTAAATTAACATGTCAATGTTAGGTGTGCTATTGGCTTGTACATATACATAGTGTATTTAGTTGTTTTGACTGTTTATGACCTATGCTATGTCCTAAACATCACTCATAAGGCTTTGGGATGGAGGTGTGTAAGTGTACTATTGCTGGAGAGGTTTATGTTCTGTAGTGGAGCCCCGGACAAATGTTACCATAGCAGGGTACATCCCAGTTAACCTGTGGGAGGTGGGAGCTATTCTAACACAACATGTTGGTATATAAAGTGGCTATTCTAGTTAGTCCCATATATCAAGTCCCAATGCAATGACCCATGTCACAATTAGTTCTCATTCATTCACCTGGACAATGCAAACATTTTTGTACATTTCTCACGTGTTTATTATGGGCCATCGACAGCACTGCGTTTCTTCTGTTAATCATTCTACCCCTGACGGAGTGAGTGGCACTTTGAAATTCCTCTGAACATTCTGACTGTTGTGATTGTAGGTTCTGTTGGGTCTCCTGATTTAGGTTATGACGAAAGCAAACAAGCCTACTGAAATCTCTCATGATTGTGTATATAATAGATTTTAACTTATTTAAAATTCAAATTAGTCTATCATAACCACCCCGAAACAGATGTCAAAAAATACATATGACAAAGCAAACCCAATAAACTGCATATTTTCTGTTCAACCCACAAAAGGCTTCCTACTGTTCTGTATGTTTTATTTACCTGTGTCTCCTCCATCCTGACTTATATAACCTTCGCCAGTGTAAATACAGATGTGTCTGGGTCTTTGTGTGCTTAATTGGAATCTGAAGCCAAAGATTGCGTCATGGCTATTGCATAGAAACCAATTAGGATAGTTTGATGGGTAGAGAGGGGTGTTAAGCCTCCGGCGGCAGATGGGTTTGCGCTCTTAAGTTTAGAACAGCTGTTTACATGTGTGTCAGCACTGGAGGGGCATTGTATCCTCCATAAACACACAGACACTTTAGAAATGTCCAGTGTGTCCAATGACATTATCAACATCCCACACCTTCCCTTTACCCCAACAGAGCCCTCTGTGGCCCTAACAGAGCTCACCTTTGTTACATCAGAGGTGCTCTATGTAATTCTGATTGGAGATCTGAGGCATTCCCTCATGCTTCTACATCTGCATTGCTTGCTTTTTGGGGTTTTAGGCTGGGTTTCTGTATAGCACTTTTGTGACATCTGCTGATGTAAAAAGGGCTTTATAAATACATTTGATTGATAAGTAGCGTGTTGAGGGGTAGGTAGCGTGTAAAGGAAAGTTTGAGAGTATGGGTGCTGTAACGAAAAGTGTTCTCATTGGACAAGTCCACGTATGACCTGTTTCAAAGCGTTTCTCACATTCTGTATCACCTACTACCATACCCCGTTCAAAGGCACTTAAATATTTTGTCTTTCCCATTCACCCGCTCTCTGAATGCCACACTTACACAAGCCATGTCTCATGGCTTAAAAATCCTTTAACCTGTCTCCTCCCCTTCATCTACACTGAATGAAGTGGATTTAATCAGTAAGGGATCATAGTGTTCACCTGGATTCACCTATGTCATGGAAAGAGCAGGTTCCTAATGTGTTGTATACTCAGTGTATATGTCATTGTCTTTCAGGAAATTGCTGATTCTATCTACTGTAGGTACAGGAAATTCAGACACTAGCTATTTTTAACATCTCAGAAAGGCTATGGTATTCCATGTGTTTCAAAGGAGAAAATAACACACAAATGAAACATGAAATCCACTAAAACTATACTGGTTACAATTACCAGGACCCAATTAAGAGTCCCCTCCTAAAAGGCAACACCAAGGCAAAACCCAGGGTCCCTCCCACTATTTCACCGGTGACAGTGCTGGTTTCCATCCCTCACACTGCATACAACCACACTACAATGACCGTGGTGAGAACATTTTGTTCTTCCTTTGAGGTTGGCTGGAGCCGTTGCTTTGGTAGCAGGGAAAGAAGTGTGCGTGTTCTGTGTTGGGGGGAGGGGGAGTGGGGGGAGATACAGGCCGGGGTGCAGGGGGCATACAGGCAATTGGCACCACACAGCTGCTTTCTACAGTGCGCCCACTGTTCTTCCACCCATTTCCACACGCACCCAGCCACTGTCTCCTAGTTACCATGGTGATGGAAGGTGCGCTAAAGAAAGAGAAAAGGACAAACACCCCTGAACATTTCAGCTGGAGTTATAACCACCTCGCTACAATATAGGGGAAAGACTCATGTTGTTTATGTTGTTACACAATGCCAGCTATTCTGTTCCCACTGTCCCTATCTCTCACACAACACTGAAAAGCCATCTGAAAATGTAGTGGCGTTCAGCTGTTGTTTCTGATATTGCCATAACATATTACATTTTATGTACAGTGGGGGAAAAAAGTATTTAATCAGCCACCAATTGTGCAAATTCTCCCACTTAAAAAGATGAGAGGCCTGTAATTTTCATCATAGGTAAACGTCAACTATGACAGACAAAATGAGGGGGAAAAAAATCCAGAAAAATCACATTGTAGGGTTTTTTATTTATTTATTTGCAAATTATGGTGGAAAATAAGTATTTGATCAATAACAAAAGTTTCTCAATACTTTGTTATATACCCTTTGTTGGCAATGACACAGGTCAAACGTTTTCTGTAAGTCTTCACAAGGTTTTCACACACTGTTGCTGGTATTTTGGCCCATTCCTCCATGCAGATCTCCTCTAGAGCAGTGATGTTTTGGGGCTGTCGCTGGGCAACACAGACTTTCAACTCCCTCCAAAGATTTTCTATGGGGTTGAGATCTGGAGACTGGCTAGGCCACTCCAGGACCTTAAAATGCTTCTTACGAAGCCACTCCTTCGTTGCCCGGGCGGTGTGTTTGGGATCATTGTCATGCTGAAAGACCCAGCCACGTTTCATCTTCAATGCCCTTGCTGATGGAAGGAGGTTTTCACTCAAAATCTCACGATACATGGCCCCATTCATTCTTTCCTTTACACGGATCAGTCGTCCTGGTCCCTTTGCAGAAAAAACAGCCCCAAAGCATGATGTTTCCACCCCCCATGCTTCACAGTAGGTATGGTGTTCTTTGGATGCAACTCAGCATTCTTTGTCCTCCAAACACGACGAGTTGAGTTTTTAACAAAAAGTTATATTTTGGTTTCATCTGACCATATGACATTCTCCCAATCCTCTTCTGGATCATCCAAATGCACTCTAGCAAACTTCAGACGGGTCTGGACATGTACTGGCTTAAGCAGGGGGACATGTCTGTTACTGCAGGATTTGAGTCCCTGGCGGCGTAGTGTGTTACTGTTGGTAGTCTTTGTTACTTTGGTCCCAGCTCTCTGCAGGTCATTCACTAGGTCCTCCCGTGTGGTTCTGGGATTTTTGCTTACCGTTCTTGTGATCATTTTGACCCCACGGGGTGAGATCTTGCGTGGAGCCCCAGATCGAGGGAGATTATCAGTGGTCTTGTATGTCTTCCATTTCCTAATAATTGCTCCCACAGTTGATTTCTTCAAACCAAGCTGCTTACCTATTGCAGATTCAGTCTTCCCAGCCTGGTGCAGGTCTACAATTTTGTTTCTGGTGTCCTTTGACAGCTCTTTGGTCTTGGCCATAGTGGAGTTTGGAGTGTGACTGTTTGAGGTTGTGGACAGGTGTCTTTTATACTGATAACAAGTTCAAACAGGTGCCATTAATACAGGTAACGAGTGGAGGACAGAGGAGCCTCTTATAGAAGAAGTTACAGGTCTGTGAGAGCCAGAAATCTTGCTTGTTTGTAGGTGACCAAATACTTATTTTCCACCATAATTTGCAAATAAATTCATTAAAAATCCTACAATGTGATTTTCTGGATTTTTTTCTCTCAATTTATCTGTTATAGTTGACGTGTACCTATGATGAAAATTACAGGCCTCTCTCATCTTTTTAAGTGGGAGAACTTGCACAATTGGTGGCTGACTAAATACTTTTTTCCCCCACTGTATACAGGATATGTGTGAGACATTCTATGTGGTATAGCTTTGCTTTTTACACAGGATGACATGCTATTATCCTACATCCTCTTATATCCGCACCAGCCAAGATAATCTCCTTCCTCATCTCTGCCAATGTTTTTATTGAAAATTGAATTCATGAATTCCATGCTAATGGTCTCATATCCCCTCCATTGTGCATGCTGCTGCCTAATCATGCAAACACATTAATTTAGTGTGTATATATGGATGCAGGGGTGGCAGCAGCTGTTGCATGCATATACAGTAGGTTTGATTCCACTTCTGACAACCATCGACAGATCCAAGGGAGCGGATGTGGAGGGGTCCATCAAAGACTCTCTCATGCAAGGGAGATTCACGGGATGGAGAGAGGGGGTGGTTAATACCCTTAAATCTGAGTTTATACATCCTTTCACGACCATTGTTGGGATGCCAGCAAGGAAGGCACACGCTGCAGAACCTTGGCACTAGACAGAGGTGGAAGCGTTGGTAACGTGGATACATTCACATTGCCATTAGGAACTAATGTAGCAACAGTGTACAAATCACAACCTTGCTAGTCTATTGACAAACAGCGGGACTGTCTTTTATTGGGGAGTCAGGAAGTGTTCCGGAACGACGTTGGGAACTTCCTCCACAAACCCTCCTGGCGGAAAGGATGCGGTTTGCACTAGTTACCACAGCCACAGAGTCTATATCGTAAAAATTCACGAAAACAAAAAAATGCTTTTTGGTCTTAATTTAAGGTTAGCAGTGTGGGTAAGGTTAGGGTTAGTTTTAAAATCTCATTTTAAGAACGTAAATTGTAGAAATAGGCTAGGTTTATGACTTTGTGGCTGTGGTAACTACCCAGCTAGCACATTTAGTTCCTTGGAAGTTGTGGGAACGTACGTTTTTGGTTTCCCATTGGTTCTGGGAGTGAACCCATATGTTTCCTAACCAGTAAAATTGAAAGTTTTAAACGTTCTCAGAACGGAAGTGAAAATGTCATCTGTTCTGGGAACAAAAATGTTTAGGTTGCAGGAAGTTTCTGAGAACGTTTTACTATGGTTCCCTGAAAGTTTACCTGGGAGGTTTTAACATTAGGAGAACGGAAATTATAGTTTTTAAGGTTATTTTGAGTTTTTGAATAACGTCCTTAACTTTCACAGAATGTTTCAATAAGACTTTTAATAACACTGCTAGCTTAGTTTGGGTTAACTGTTTTGAACTCCAAGCACAGGACACAAGGAAATTAATTTGCTTAGGCATTAATCATGCAAACACCATTTTTTATTGTGGCACAGCATCAGTGAGATTCAAACCTATTATCTTCTGTTCTCTAGCCATGGAATTAGTCCACTGCGCCACCAAGATAAAGCTAGCATGCCTTGTTTGAATAAAAAACATACAAGCTGTTCATTTTAGGCTATTCAACAGACCCCATTTCAAAGGAAACAAACATTCATCAAGATCAGGTGTGGCCAATTAGTGAGTGCGGCCAACACCTTAACAAGATAGAGCAGTGGTTCTCAATCCTGGTCCTAGGGACACAAAGGGATGCACTTTATTTTTTTTGCCCTAGCACTACACACCTGATTCAAATCATCAAAGCCTGATGATGAGTTGATGATTTGAGTCAGGTGTGTAGTGCTAGGGCAAAAGTAAAAATGTGCACCCCTTTGGGTCCCCAGGACCAGGTTTGAGAACCACTGAGATAGAGGACAAATAGTTTTGTTGATGTTGAGAACGGAATGTATGTTTTAAATAACATTCTTTGAACGTTACGAATGCTGTCTTGTGGTTTTTATGCTGAAGTACTGAAATTACCACAAAGAATGTTGTTTCTTAACATCTACGGGATCGGTGTCCCGTAAACGGGACGGTTCAGCTAACTTGCTAATGTGATTAGCATGACTGTTGTAAGTAACAGCAAACTTTCCAGGACACAGACATGTCTTATATGGGCAGAACGCTTACATTCTTGTTAATCTAACTGCACTGTCCAATGTACAGGAGCTATTACAGTGAAATAATACCATGCTATTGTTTGAGGAGTGCGCACAACAACAAAAAACTTTATCATGGCAACTGGTTTGATACATTCACCTCTGAAGGTAAATAATGTACTTACATTCAGTAATCTTGCTCGGATTTGTCATCCTAAGGGTCCCAGAGATCAAATGTAGCATAGTTTTGTTTGATAAAATCAATTTTTATATTCAAATGTAGGAACTGGGTTCTACAGTTTGAACCCCTGCTGTCTCTGGCTCCACACCCACCCCGCCCGGCCGTCTAGATATGTGAAACGTAGTGTATAAGCTAATGATCCATCATGTATGACATTCCTGGGAGTGTGTAAATCATTTTTGTGTGCTCTCTATAGTTATGTACTTGTACAGTGGGGAAAAAAAAGTATTTAGTCAGCCACCAATTGTGCAAGTTCTCCCACTTAAAAAGATGAGAGAGGCCTGTAATTTTCATCATAGCTACACGTCAACTATGACAGGCAAAATGAGAAAAAAATTCCAGAAAATCACATTGTATGATTTTTAATGAATGTCTTTGCAAATTATGGTGGAAAATAAGTATTTGGTCAATAACAAAAGTTTCTCAATACTTTGTTATATACCCTTTGTTGGCAATGACACAGGTCAAACGTTTTCTGTAAGTCTTCACAAGCTTTTCACACACTGTTGCTGGTATTTTGGCCCATTCCTCCATGCAGATCTCCTCTAGAGCAGTGATGTTTTGGGGCTGTCGCTGGGCAACACAGACTTTCAACTCCCTCCAAAGATTTTCTATGGGGTTGAGATCTGGAGACTGGCTAGGCCACTCCAGGACCTTAAAATGCTTCTTACGAAGCCACTCCTTCGTTGCCCAGGCGGTGTGTTTGGGATCATTGTCATGCTGAAAGACCCAGCCACGTTTCATCTTCAATGCTCTTGCTGATGGAAGGAGGTTTTCACACAAAATCTCACGATACATGGCCCCATTCATTCTTTCCTTTACACGGATCAGTCGTCCTGGTCCCTTTGCAGAAAAACAGCCCCAAAGCATGATGTTTCTACCCCCATGCTTCACAGTAGATATGGTGTTCTTTGGATGCAACTCAGCATTCTTTGTCCTCCAAACACGACGAGTTGAGTTTTTACCAAAAAGTTCTATTTTGGTTTCATCTGACCATATGACATTCTCCCAATCCTCTTCTGGATCATCCAAATGCACTCTAGCAAACTTCAGACGGGCCTGGACATGTACTGGCTTAAGCAGGGGGACACGTCTGGCACTGCAGGATTTGAGTCCCTGGCGGCGTAGTGTGTTACTGTTGGTAGTCTTTGTTACTTTGGTCCCAGCTCTCTGCAGGTCATTCACTAGGTCCTCCCGTGTGGTTCTGGGATTTTTGCTCACCGTTCTTGTGATCATTTTGACCCCACGGGGTGAGATCTTGTGTGGAGCCCCAGATCGAGGGAGATTATCAGTGGTCTTGTATGTCTTCCATTTCCTAATAATTGCTCCCACAGTTGATTTCTTCAAACCAAGCTGCTTACCTATTGCAGATTCAGTCTTCCCAGCCTGGTGCAGGTCTACAATTTTGTTTCTGGTGTCCTTTGACAGCTCTTTGGTCTTGGCCATAGTGGAGTTTGGAGTGTGACTGTTTGAGGTTGTGGACAGGTGTCTTTTATACTGATAACAAGTTCAAACAGGTGCCATTAATACAGGTAACGAGTGGAGGACAGAGGAGTCTCTTAAAGAAGAAGTTACAGGTCTGTGAGAGCCAGAAATCTTGCTTGTTTGTAGGTGACCAAATACTTATTTTCCACCATAATTTGCAAATAAATTCATTAAAAATCCTACAATGTGATTTTCTGGATAAAAAAATTCTCTCAATTTGTCTGTCATAGTTGACGTGTACATATAATGAAAATTACAGGCCTCTCTCATCTTTTTAAGTGGGAGAACTTGCACAATTGGTGGCTGACTAAATACTTTTTTTCCCCACTGTAAGTCGCTCTGGATAAGAGCGTCTGCTAAATGATGTAAATGTAATGTACTTGAAAATGTATCAATTGACCAATTCGGCACATTTGGGCAGACTTTATACAAAATAGTCCAGTATTGTAATGCTTCACTGGATCAATCTGAAACTATTTGAGAACATTCCCAGTGCCAAACCAGTTGGAGAAATGTCCTAGAACATTACCAAAATTGAAATTAAATGTAACCATGTTAGAACTTGTAGGAAATGTTCTGTTAAAGTAATGAAAACAACATTTTGTTTTTGAAGTTACTTAAATGTGTTGAGAATGCCAAGTAAATATACTGCAACATTCCCAGAAAGTTGTGGGAAGGTTGTATTCAAAATAGCCATAAGACAACCATGCTCTCACCAAGCTATAAAAAACATATGGTTCTCAGAACGTTACGTGCTAGCAGGGTAGTTACGACCAAAGGATTCAGACATTTTGCCAGCCTTCTGCCAGAGACAGTGACATTTCCTTCCGTGCCTGTCTCTGTCATACACCCCAATCTCATTACCCAGAACGTCTGGAGTCAGGGACCGCTCACTGCAGAGGAACACATCCGATTGGCTGTTTTAGAAGAGACATGGATTTGATTAAATGAGGGCTGAGTCTTAAGGAAGGAGAGCATGGTGTAGTGGCTGTGGTGTAGGGCTGAAGGTCAGACTTACAGACACACAGCATGGCGAGTCACGTGACATCAGTAGTACCACGGGCAGTTGCCATGGAGACAGAAGAGGGCCAATACTGTCATGGTGTGATGTTTTTTCTGTTATACTAGCGTCCAGATGTCCTTCAGATCCGACTTGTGATGTGTGTGTGCACGTGTGCATGCGTGCGTGCATGTGACCATGAGTGTTTTGGAGCTTTGGTTGAAGGGATCTAACATAATGGACTAACAGAATGGAGATGTTTGATTACAGACCCAATGGGGAACATGCATGCCAGGCAGACAGCCTGCTGCTCATTGTGATGTAGGGGGAAAATAAACGGGGGGGGCTTCATTCAACATTGGGAGAGAGAGAGGGAGACAGACAGAGGGATGAACTCCACCGCCCCACGCCCCTCTCTCTCCCTCGGCTCTACCACTCCAACCCTCTCTCTCTCCCTCCGCCTTACCCCTCCCTGTCCTCCACCCACTGAGCTTCATCAAAGCAGTGAACCATACATTCATGTCTTAACAGTTCCAGGCCTTTCAGAGGAAGCCCATGCTAGGTTTATATAAAATATCTAATGAAGAAGACGGATGGATAGATGTTGCAGCTGTTGCTTTTAGTTCCCATTCATATGGAGCGATTTCAGTGCCAACATACATTTTATTTGAATTCCATAATTTTGAATTTGTGTTAGAATATAGTGTTTGAATTTAAATAGTTTTGAATTTGTAATGGACAAATTGAATAATTTAATTAATAAATGTAACTTTTATTTCATGATTTGAAACTGAATTGAATGAATATTGCATTCCGTTTTAAAATTCAATTGAATATTCAAGTTCAATATTTATATATTCAGTTTCAGTATGGTCTATTATTTTCGTAGCTGTCCATTTACCACCACAAACTGATGCTGGCACTAAGACCGCACTCAACAAGCTGTATAGGGCCATAAGCTCATCCAGTGGTGGCGCTGCTGATTTGAATGCAAGAAAGCTGAATCCCATTTTACCTAATTTATACCAGCATGTCATGTGTGGAACTAAAGGCGAAAATCTCTAGATCTCCACACACAGAAATGCATACAAAGCTCTCCCTCGCCCTTGGTTTGGCAAATCTGACTATAACTCGATCCTCCTGATTCCTGCTTACGAGCGTAAAACTCAAACAGGAAGTACAAGTGTCTCGCTCAATACGGAAGTGGTCCGATGAAGCGAATGCTAAACTACAGGACTGTTCCGCTAGCGCAGACTAGAATATGTTCAGGGATTCATCCGATGGCATTGAGGATTTTACCACGTTAGTCACCGGCTTCATTAATAAGTGCATTGACGACGTTGTCACCACAGTGAATCAAATCCTACTATACAGGCTCTGACGCTCGTCGGATATGGCAGGCCTTGCACTCTATCACCGATTTCAAAGGAAAACCCAGCAGCAAAATGCCCAGTGAAGTGAGCCCAACAGACGTGCTAAATACCTTCTATGCTCGATTCGAGATGTGCTGACCAGCTGGCAAGTGTCTTCACTGACATTTTCAACCTCTCCCTAACCCAGCCTGTAATACCTACATGTTTCAATCATACCACCATAGTCCCTGTGCCCAAGAACGCCAAGGTAACATGTCTAAATGACTATAGCACTCACATCTATAGCCATTAAATGCTTCGAAAGGCTGGTCATGGCTCACATCAACACCATCATCCCAGACAACCTGGACCCACTCAAATTTGTATACCGCCCCAACAGATCCACATATTATACAATCTCTATTGCACTCCACACTGCCCTTTCCCACCTTGACAAGAGGAATACCTATGTGAGAATGTTGTTCATTGACTACAGCTCAGCGTTCAACACCATAGTGCCCTACAAGCTCATCACTAAGCTAAGGACCCTGGGACTGAGCACCTCCCTCTGCAACTGGATCCTGGACTTCCTGACGGCCCGCCCCCAGGTGGTGAGGGTAGGCAACAACACATCCGCCACGCTGACCTTCAACAAGGGGGCCCCTCAGGTGCGTGCTTAGTCCCCTTCTGTACTCCCTGTTCACCTACGACTGCGTGGCCGCACACGACTCCAACACCATCATTAAGTTTGCAGACGACAAGATGATGGTAGACCTGATCACCGATGACGATGAGACAGCCTATAGGGAGGATGTCAGAGACCTGACAGTGTGGTGCCAGGACAACAACCTCTCCCTCAACGTCAACAAGACAAAGGAGCTGATCTTGGACTACAGGAAATGGAGGGCCAAACACTCCCCCATTCACATTTACAAGGCTGTAGTGGAGCAGGTCGAGAGCTTCATGTTCCTCAGTGTCCACATCTCTAATTATCTATCATGGTCCACACACACCAACACAGTCAGGAAGAGAGTACGACAATTCCTTTTCCCTCTCAGGAGACTGAAATTATTTGGCATGGGCCCTCAGATCCTCAAAAGCTGCACCATTGAGAGCATCTTGACTGGCCGCATCACCGCTTGTATGACAACTGCTTGGCATCCGACCGCAAAGCGCTACAGAGGGTAGTGCATACAGCCCAGTACATCACTGGGGCCAAGCTCTCTGCCATCCAGGACATCTATACCAGGAGGTGTCAGAGGAAGGCCCTACAAATTGTCAAAGACTCCAGCCACCGAAGTCATAGACTGTTCCCTCTGCTACCGCACAGCACGCGGTACCGATGCACCAAGTCTGGTACAAACAGGAACCTGAACAGCTTCTACCCCCAAGCCATAAGACTGCTGAATAGTTAGTTAAATAGTTAACCAAACAGCTACCCAGACTACCCTTTTTGCACTAACTTTTTTGTCTCGTCACATGCGCTGCTGCTGCTGTTTATTATCTTCATTTTATTCCTAGTTATATGTACATATATACTGTGATGCCACGAGAGGCTACCGCTTCCAGCGGGGTTGCCCAAGTAGTGCAAGGAGTCCAGGTTCAACCAAAACAAGGATTTTTATTAAAGGTCTTCGGCAACTAACGAAATTATAACACAATTCTCTTCTTCCTCCAACCCACCCTCCAGACCGTGTCTCTTCCCTTCCAAAACAACTCCAGCCCATCAGCCCCTGATTGGTTTCAGCTGCGTGGGAAGATTGGCCACAGAGGGTTGGAGTTCCCGACCATACCAGCAGATGGAGCCATAGCTGTCTGGGTTTGCAGCCACCTCAGGGGGGATGTAACGTCCCTCCAGGACACAGCCTCTCGTGACATCACACATCCCCCTCTCGGGACCGACGTCCTCGTCGGGGTAAAGGCAGTGAAGAAGGCATCACGCCGGGAGAGGGCGTCCGCATTTCCGTGGTGCTTGCCAGCCCTGTGGACAACCGAAAAGTTAAACGGTTGCAAGCTCAAAAACCATCTGGTTACTCTACTGTTTGATTCCTTGTTCTTGGCCATCCACTGCAGAGGGGCGTGATCAGATACCACCATGAAACGTCGGCCCAGGAGATAGAACCGGCGGGACTCCAGGGCCCAGACTACAGCCAGACATTCCTTCTCCACCGTTGAATAGTTCTTCTCTCTGGAAGTAACTTCCTGCTTAGGTAGAGAATGGGATGTTCTTCCCCGTCATGTGCCTGGGTGAGGACAGCACCCAGACCCACCTCCGAAGCATCCGCTTGGACCATGAATTCCTTCTTGAAGTCTGGTGCCACCAGGATCGGACTGGAGCAGAGTGCTCGCTTCAGGTTGCGGAAAGCCGCCTCCGCCGCAGGGTTCCACTTCACCATTCGTGAGTGGCGTTTGGTCGTCAGCTCCGTCAATGGTGCCGCTATGGTAGCAAAATCTGCAATAAAGCGTCTATAGTAGCCAGCGAGGCCCAAAAATGACCTTACTTGCTTCTTGTTGATGGGCTGCGGCCAGTCCTGTATGGCCCGCAGTTTGGCTTCCTGTGGTTTGACCAACCCCCGCCCAATGGTGTACCCCAGGTAGTTTGTCTCACTGAAGGCCACCTTGCACTTCTTCGGGTTTGCCGTGAGCCCTGCTTCCCTGAGCGAATCCAGCACCGCTTGTACCCGGGGTAGGTGGCTGGCCCAATCCTGACTTTGTATAACCACATCATCCAAATAAGCCGCTCGTGCCTCTTGTGGGGCGCAAGGACTCGATCCATCAGGGCGTTGGAACGTGGCAGGGGCCCCGTGGAGACCAAACGGAAGTCGGGTATACTGGTAGAGCCCCTCCGGGGTGGCAAAGGCTGTCTTCTCCTTAGACGCCGGGGTCAAGGGCACCTGCCAGTAGCCTTTTGTGAGATCAAGAGTGGTTATGAAACGAGCATGCCCCAAGGAGTCTATTAAATCATCGACACGAGGCATTGGGTATGCATCAAATTCAGACACTTCATTCAACTTTCGATAGTCATTACAAAATCGTACTGAACCGTCTGGCTTGGGAACTAGTACTATGGGACTTGCCCAGGCACTGTGGGACTCTTCGATTACTCCCAACTCCCGCATCTTCCTTACCTCCTTCTGTATAACCACTTTACGAGCCTCTGGCACGCGGTACGGGCGCTGGTTTACCGTTCGGCCAGGCATGGTGCGGATCTCATGTTGGACCACCTCTGTGTGACCGGGAAGGGAGGAGAAGACATCCTGGTTCTGCTCCACGAGTTCCAGGGCCATCTGTCGTTGATGTGGGGACAGATTTGGACCCAGCTGAACCTCTTCTCGCGCCGGTTCCTGGGTCTCTGTGGGGGGTAGAGAGCTAAACAGCGCCTCTCTGGCGTGCCACTTCTTTAAAAGGTTAACATGATAAATCTGCTCAGTTTTCCTCTTATCTGGTTGCCTCACCTTGTAGTTTACTTCTCCCATGCGTTCAATGACCTCATATGGTCCTTGCCAGGTTGCCAGGAATTTGCACTCAACGGTTGGCACCAGGACCAGCACTCTGTCCCCGGCTTAAACTCCCTGGGCTGAGCAGATCTGTTGTAGGAGGCTTGCTGTTGCCGCTGACTGGCCTCCATGTGTTCCCGCATCATGGGATAGATGGCCTTCATTCTCTCCCTCATAGCCCCTACATGGTCGATCAGTGTCCGCTGTTGGCATGGCTGCTCCTCCCAGGCCTCCTTGGCGATGTCGAGCAGTCCTCTGGGTCTGTAGGAAAGCAAGAGCTCAAAGGGTGAAAAACCAGTAGAAGACTGAGGTACCTCTCTCACCGCAAACAATATGTATGGTAACAGCTGATCCCAGTTGCGCCCATCTTCCCCTACCGCTTTCCGCAGCATGGATTTTAGTGTTTTGTTAAAACGTTCGACTAGGCCATCTGTCTGGGGGTGGTAGACCGAGGTTCTCAGCTGTTTGATTTTCAGTAAAGCACAGAGTTCTTTCATCACCCTGGACATGAATGGAGTCCCTTGGTCCGTCAATATCTCTTTGGGATTCCCAGACTAGTTGAGAGACGGAACAGCTCCTTGGCGATTTGTCTGGATGTAGCCTTCCTCAGCGGAATGGCCTCCGGGTACCGGGACGCATAGTCCAGAATGACCAGAATGTATTGATGTCCCCTGGCACTTTTCGGTAAGGGCCCGACTATGTCTAATCCAATCCTCTCAAAAGGAGTTTCGATAATGGGCAAGGGAATGAGCGGGTTTCTATATGTGGGCTTTGGCGCAACCTGCTGACACTCAGGGCAACTACGGCAGTAGTTCTCTATCTCTTTGTGTACTCCTGGCCAAAAGAAACGTTGCATGATTCTTTCCTTAGTCTTCTCTACCCCCAAGTGGGCCCCTAGCGGGTGTGTGTGGGCTAGGTTGAGTACTGTGGCCCGATAGGGCTGTGGCACGAGGAGCTGTTCATGCACTTCCTCATTTTTCTTGACTATCTGATATACTAACCCTCGGTTTACTGCGAAATGGGGGTAAGTAGGGGTTGTCTTATCACCTAACACTACACCTTCTAATACCTGCACATTTCTTAAGGCATTTGCAAGAGTAGGATCTTGTAATTGAGCCGCACCCATACTGGCCTGTGAGAGGGGGAAGCTCTTGGGTGCCTGGGACGTCTTCTTCACTGGAGAACGGAGCACTTTCCTGGGCTGCGTTCTCTTCTCCCGTATCCGGACCAGTCTCGGTGTCGGTCTGGGCACCTGCCATCCCTATCAGAGCCCGGGCGGGAGTGAGTAACTCGGAGGATTGCACCGGAGCCTTCCCAGGATGAGTCTTGCCTCTCCGTTTCCGAGGTACTCGGGTTATCCTCTCCTGAGACTCTCTCCAGAGTGGGTAAAAGGCTGGGCAGTCTCGTCCAATTAGGACAGGGACGGGGAGGGAATCAACCACCCCCGCCGTCGTGTGTATGGTTCCCCGTGTGCTGGTCATTGTAAGTTCAGTAATGGGGTATTCTCTGGTGTCCCCATGGACACAGGAAACTGGGAGGACTTTCCCCGGGGTCAGACACGTTGGGCCCACCAAATCCTTACGCACCAGGGTGGCCCGGCTACCAGAATCCAGTAAGGCCTCCACATCATGGTGATTCACAGTTACCGGGCAGGTGGGGGTCGATCTGGGCCGCCATCTACGACTCCCAAGAGCGAGGCAACACGGTGTGTGGGTGCTGAGCTGGAGGACCTCCGCAGTGGGCATAGGTTCATCGGCTGGTTTCCCACACTGCCAGGAGATATGTCCCATCTCCCCACACCGGTAACACTGTCGAGTTTCCCCTCCTGGTGTACTCTTCTTGGACCCGCCTGGTTTCTGGCTCCCCCTGGAGCCGGGATAAGTCCTGACGTGGCTGGGTTCGAGACCTTGGGGTCCTTTGGACGGGTCCTTCCCATTTGTGGTGGGGCCGCACTCCTGGGGTCTTTTCGGGAAGCATTCAGCATCTCCGCTGTGGCCTGGTACTTTTCCACAGCTTCCACGGTCAGATCAGCCGTGGTCAAGGCCTGTTGACTGATGACCCGTTTTGCCTCATAAGGCAGGGCGCGTAGGTAACGATCCACCACAACGGCCTCCACCACCGCCGCTGCTGTATTCCTCTGCGGATCCAGCCATTTCCTTGCGATTCGGACAAGTTCATGCATCTGCGCCCGAGGAGGTTGGTCTGGTAGGAAGGTCCAGCTGTGAAAGCGCTGGGCCATACCAAACTTTGTGAGTCCATATCTGCTGAGGATCTCAGACTTCAGGGCATCATAGTCAGTAACCTGGTCAGGGCCCAGGTCCCGGACAGCATTCAGCGCTTCCCGGTTAGAAAGGGGGGCTAACAGACCAACCCACTGTTGCTTGGGCCAGGCTTCCCTAGTGGCCGTGGCCTCAAATGCATGCAGGTATGCCTCAATGTCATCGGTAGCTCCCATCTTAGATATAAAGTCACTTGCCTTTATTGGGCGGGTATTTTGGACCACCCTCTGTCTCTGCAACTGCAATTCCTCTGCCTTCAGAAGGTTGGCTTTCTTTTGCTCCTCCAAGAGAGCCACGTTTGTTTGCATCTGGGCTTGCTGGCCAGCAACAAGGGCTTTCAATATGTCCTCCATTTCAGTCGGCGGGGAGCCTACGGCCAGCTTGGAAAACTGGGTGATCAAACCTTCGGTATCCTCCTCTGACATGCACTATTACCGCTTGAGCGTGCCCGTATTCTCCACCATCTGTGATGCCACGAGAGGCTACCGCTTCCAGCGGGGTTGCCCAAGTAGTGCAAGGAGTCCAGGTTCAACCAAAACAAGGATTTTTATTAAAGGTCTTCGGCAACTAACGAAATTATAACACAATTCTCTTCTTCCTCCAACCCACCCTCCAGACCGTGTCTCTTCCCTTCCAAAACAACTCCAGCCCATCAGCCCCTGATTGGTTTCAGCTGCGTGGGAAGATTGGCCACAGAGGGTTGGAGTTCCCGACCATACCAGCAGATGGAGCCATAGCTGTCTGGGTTTGCAGCCACCTCAGGGGGATGTAACGTCCCTCCAGGACACAGCCTCTCGTGACATCACAATACCTAATTTACCTCCCTGCACATCGACTCGGTACTGGTACCCTGTGTATATAGCCAAGTTATCATTACTCATTGTGTATTTACTATTACTTTTATTATTATGTGTTTTACTTTTCTATTATTTATATATTTTCTCTGCATTGTTGGGAAGGGACGGTAAGTAAGCATTTCACTGTTAGTCTACACCTGTTGTTTTTCGAAGCATGTGACAAATAAAATTTGATTTGATTGCATTCATTGTCTGTGAAACTATAATTTCAAGTTTATCATAGTTTCATATATTCAACTACTCAGATGCCTTCAGATTATTATTTTAAATTCAGTTCTTTAAATTCAAACTCAAAACCAGAAACAACATCCTGGTACTTTGCCAACCAGGAAGGACGAGGAAAATAGATATAATCAAAAGCTCACTGTGGTAAACAGAAACTTCTGGCTGTTTCTAAGCCAATGTGGCATGTTGAATTAGTTTTCTTCCAATTAATTTGGCTCCTACATTTGAACCATTTTGGCTATGAGCTATTATTGCTGAAAGCTACAACTCTGGAGCATGGACATGCCTTCTGTTCCCCTCTATGATGATCACATGTTGCGTTTTAAGGGAGTGTCACAAAAACCTAAAAACCCCCCATAAGAATATTGTTTTAATGCCGTGTCATAGCCCTTCTAAGGATAGCCTTTCCACTCTCTATTTAATCATGCTCTTGTGACTGACTGAGTTCGAACCAGGTCTCCTGCATGTCACAAGACTGTGTTAGCCCACTTAGCTAAAGCCTAGAGGGATAAGTTCAGGAAGTTCATCTAATTTCATCGTTAAGCTGCTTGCTTAACGATTAGCGCTTCCGCCTGATTCAGCTCATACCGAGACTCGAACTCAGGACCTCTGCCTTGCAAACACACGTGACCACCCTCCTGAAGCGTTCCAACCCACCGCGCTATTGAAAAAAGCTTTCTTCAATTGCGCAAGGAGCGACACTTCAGGCTGATGACTGAGTTTCACAGCTCCTCATCTGCTACATTCACCCCCTTAAATCACTCCACTGCGACCCCAGCAGTTGGACCAGTACAACTGTAGATCCGAGTCCAGTGGCACCATTGTAAAGGACGTCATGCTGCCTGCTTAGCGAGTACCGCTTCCACCTGATTTAGCTCATATGGAGACTCGAACTCAGGACTTCTGCCTCGAAAACACACGTGACCGCCCTCCTGAAGGCGGTCACGTGTGCAATTGTGCAAGGTGCTACACTTCAGACTGAGTCTTCAAGATCCAGCAAGGTTACTCGCGTGGTTTGGTGATCCATGCTTATGTGATGAGAACCATGCCTGAGACCTGAAGACATGTTAGTTTGACATGTGTTAGTTTGTGTTAGACATAGTCTGGTTTCAAGCAGGCGGACACTGGCCATCTGGCATTTCGGGCAAATGCCAGATGGGCTGGTCCATCTTTAGCCCAGTGGGCCTGTCTAACTAAAATTATCATTATCTGGCTAATAATGGGGCCCTCAAGGAAAATAATGGGCCTGTGTGGGGACCAGTTGATGATATAATGGGCCAGTGTAAAAATAATGGGCCAGTCATTGTGCTTGGTGCACATATCTTGGAAAAGTTGAGCGATCTTGCAACTATTAACTTTGATCGAAAACAGCAAAATAGATAGAATCTTGAAACCGTGGAGAGGGAAACACCTATCCAAATAGAGGAAGATTACCCTGATTAATTATCATATTTACATACAGTGGGGAGAACAAGTATTTGATACACTGCCGGTTTTGCAGGTTTTCCTACTTACAAAGCATGTAGAGGTCTGTCATTTTTATCATATGTACACTTCAACTGTAAGAGACGGAACCTAAAACAAAAATCCAGAAAATCCCGTTGTATGATTTTTAAGTAATTAATTTTCATTTTATTGCATGACATAAGTATTTGATACATCAGAAAAGCAGAACTTAATATTTGGTACAGAAACCTTTGTTTGCAATTACAGAGATCATACGTTTCCAGTAGGTCTTGACCAGGTTTGCACACACTGCAGCAGGGATTTTGGCCCACTCCTCCATACAGACCTTCTCCAGATCCTTCAGGTTTCGGGGCTGTCGCTGGGCAATACGGACTTTCAGCTCCCTCCAAAGATTTTCTATTGGGTTCAGGTCTGGAGACTGGCTAGGCCACTCCAGGACCTTGAGAGACTTCTACGGAGCCACTCCTTAGTTTCCCTGGCTGTGTGTTTGGGTCGTTGTCATGCTGGAAGACCCAGCCACGACCCATCTTCAATGCTCTTACTGAGGGAAGGAGGTTGTTGGCCAAGATCTCGCGATACATGGCCCCATCCATCCTCCCCTCAATACGGTGCAGTCATCCTGTCCCCTTTGCAGAAAAGCATCCCCAAAGAATGATGTTTCCACCTCCATGCTTCACGGTTGGGATGGTGTTCTTGGGGTTGTACTCATCCTTCTTCTTCCTCCAAACACGGCGAGTGGAGTTTAGACCAAAATGCTCTATTTTTGTCTCATCAGACCACATGACCTTCTCCCATTCCTCCTCTGGATCATCCAGATGATCATTGGCAAACTTCAGACGGGCCTGGACATGCGCTGGCTTGAGCAGGGGGACCTTGCGTGCGCTGCAGGATTTTAATCCATGACGGCGTAGTGTGTTACTAATGGATTTCTTTGAGACTGTGGTCCCAGCTCTCTTCAGGTCATTGACCAGGTCCTGCCGTGTAGTTCTGGGCTGATCCCTCACCTTCCTCATGATCATTGATGCCCCATGAGGTGAGATCTTGCATGGAGCCCCAGACCGAGGGTGATTGACCGTCATCTTGAATTTCTTCCATTTTCTAATAATTGTGCCAACAGTTGTTGCCTTCTCACCACGCTGCTTGCCTATTGTCCTGTAGCCCATCCCAGCCTTGTGCAGGTCTACAATTTTATCCCTGATGTCCTTACACAGCTCTCTGGTCTTGGCCATTGTGGAGAGGTTGGAGTCTGTTTGATTGAGTGTGTGGACAGGTGTCTTTTATACAGGTAACGAGTTCAAACAGGTGCAGTTAATACAGGTAATGAGTGGAGAACAGGAGGGCTTCTTAAAGAAATTCTAACAGGTCTGTGAGAGCCGTAAATCTTACTGGTTGGTAGGTGATCAAATACTTATGTCATGCAATAAGATGCAAATTAATTACTTAAAAATCATACAATGTGATTTTCTGGATTTTTGTTTTAGATTCCGTCTCTCACAGTTGAAGTGTACCTATGATAAAAATTACAGACCTCTACATGCTTTGTAAGTAGGAAAACCTGCAAAATCGGCAGTGTATCAAATACTTGTTCTCCCCACTGTATTTATTCATGGCTCTACCGACTCCAGTAGAATCCTTTTTGAAATCATACAAGAAAAAAATATTTCACTTTCTTTGGAATGGCAAACCAGATAATGTTAAACGAGCATATTTATATAATGAACATGATTTTGGATGGTTAAAACGATTAAATATTAAGGCATTAAACCTCTCTCTTAAAGCCTCCATTGTACTGAAATTGTATCTAAATCCAAATTGTTTTTTACTAAGAGAGGCCCATCTGCTTAATAGTGGGCTCTTTGCCTGTTTGCCGATTAAAACAGTACATTTTCGGTGGATTGACAATGGATGTCTGTTTAAAGTAGCCTCCTTTTTAAATGAAGTCATACAATTTCAATTTTATCCTCCAGAAAAGGCAGATCTAATATTACAGCAAATAATATGGCTAAACTCCAATATATTGATAGAGAAATAAATCAAAATGTTAGGAAAAAATTTACAAGAACGGTATAATATTAATGAAGGACATTGTAAACAAGAACGGTAAAGTTATGTCACACAAGCAACTAACAACAGTGTATGGAGGTGTATGCTTACTACAAAATTACAACCAACTAATGGCGGCTCTGCCACAAAATTGGAAGAGACAATTACTTAAAGAAGAAATTAAAGATTTAGTCTGTCTGCCACACATTAAAAATCATAAATGGCATAAACTTTTTGGGTGACCCAACCAAATTCACATAGAAATGTGAGTTATAGATCGGTCATTCCCATTGACAGCAAGTCTAAGAAGCGGAGGATCTGTTCTATGTGCGCTGTTTCTATGCTTCCCATTGTTAAGTTTCGTTTTTTTGTGTCTTTTACTTTCGGTTTTGTACACCAGCTTCAAACAGCTGAAAATACAATATTTTTGGTTATGGAAAAGATATTTAACAGCAGTTTAGATGGTACACTTATTCTCTACACTATAATTGCTTGTTTTGTCAAATAAACTGAAATTAGGCGAACCATTCGAATTTTAGCAACCAATAAATGGCGGAGTGATTTATGCATAGTGCACCTTTTTAAAGTCAAAAGGTTTGACAGCAATACCATATAAACTCACCAAATAAAGAAATGTCCCTTTTTCAGGGCCGTGTCTTTCAGAGGTAATTCGTAAAAATCCAAATAACTTCACAGATCTTCATTTTAAAAGATTTAAACACCGTTTCCCATGCTTGTTCAATGAACCATAAACAATTAATGAACATGCACCTGTGGAACGGTTGTTAAGACACTAACAGCTTACAGACGGTAGGCAATTAAGGTCACAGTTTTGAAAACTTAGGACACTAAAGAGGCCTTTCTACTGACTCTGAAAAACACCAAAGAAAGATGCCCAGGGTCCCTGCTCTTCTGTGTGAATGTGCCTTAGGCATGCAGCAAGGAGGCATGAGGACTGCAGATGTGGCCAGGGCAATAAATTGCAATGTCCGTACTGTGAGACGCCTAAGACAGCGCTACAGGGAGACAGGACGGACAGCTGATCGTCCTCGCAGTGGCAGACCACGTGTAACAACACCTGCACAGGATCGGTACATCCGACCATCACACCTGCGGAACAGGTACAGGATGGCAACAACAACTGCCCGAGTTACACCAGGAACGCACAATCCCTCCATCAGTGCTCAGACTGTCCGCAATAGGCTGAGAGAGGCTGGACTGAGGGCTTGTAGGCCTGTTGTAAGGCAGGTCCTCACCAGACATCACCGGCAACAACGTTGCCTATGGGCACAAACCCACCGTCGCTGGACCAGACAGGACTGGCAAAAAGTGCTCTTCACTGACGAGTCGCGGTTTTGTCTCACCAGGGGTGATGGTCGGATTCGCGTTTATCGTCTAAGGAAGGAGCGCTACACCGAGGCCTATACTCTGGAGCGGGATCGATTTGGAGGTGGAGGGTCCGTCATGGTCTGGGGCGGTGTGTCACAGCATCATCGGACTGAGCTTGTTGTCATTGCAGGCAATCTCAATGCTGTGTGTTACAGGGAAGACATCCTCCTCCCTCATGTGGTACCCTTCCTGCAGGCTCATCCTGACATGACCTTCCAGCATGACAATGCCACCAGCCATACTGCTCGTTCTGTGTGTGATTTCCTGCAAGACAGGAATGTCAGTGTTCTGCCATGGCCAGCGAAGAGCCCGAATCTCATTCCCATTGAGCACGTCTGGGACCTGTTGGATCGGAAGGTGAGGGCTAGGGCCATTCCCCACAGAAATGTCTGGGAACTTGCAGGTGCCTTGATGGAAGAGTGGGGTAACATCTCACAGCAAGAACTGGCAAGTCTGGTGCTGTCCATGAGGAGGAGATGCACTGCAGTACTTAATGCAGCTGGTGGCCACACCAGATAGTGACTGTTACTTATGATGTAGACCCCCCTTTGTTCAGGGAGACATTATTCCATTTCAGTTAGTCACATGTCTGTGGAATTTGTTCAGTTTATGTCTCAGTTGTTGAATCTTGTTATGTTCATACAAATATTTACACATGTTAAGTTTGCTGAAAATAAACGCAGTTGACAGTGAGAGGACGTTTCTTTTTTTGCTGAGTATAGTTTAAAATTCAAGTCAGTTGGGAACAGGTTTTTGATGTTCCAATATCTTGGCATTGGGTCTGTGAACTGACATAAAAAACAACAATTGACACATCAATCAGTTTGTTTCAATTTAAGCTATTATATAAAATACTTGCTAAAAAAAGAATGCTCAATATATGGGGCATTGAACAGTCAACCTTGTGCAGATTCTGCCTTGAGGAAACAGATTCAATATAACTTATTTTCTGGTACTGTCCATTGGTGGCTCGCTTTTGGAGTCAGGTCCAGGAATGGTTATGTCATAATATCAGGGTTCAGATAGACCTGCAAACTGTATTCTTAGGGGATCTGAAAAAACACAATTAGTCAATGGTAAATATCATTATACTCTTCGGTAAAGTATTTATTTTTAGGGCAATATCAGTAGAAATGTTACAAATAGGGAGGTTCAGGACCCTCCTAAGACATCATAGTTTAAATGGAGGGATGTATTGCAAAAGGAAATAGCAAAATGGCATTATCCTGGGAAAGATGGGTTAATCTGTGGATATCAGAGGGTTGGAGTTAAGATCAGAATGAATGGTTGATTGGCCGCTGTAGGTGAAAATCCAGCACTTGCCTAGGCATTGGTCCTGTGACTTGGATGGGTCATTTTAAGGAGGAGGTCAAGGAGGGGTGAAGTGTAACACAGGTGGTTCGGGTGACCACGCTCATGTGATGAGTAACTTGTCTGAGACCTGAAAAGTTGCATTGTCTGGTGCACAGGAGACCTGGGTTGGAACACCATCAGTCAAACTAACACGTCTTCATCTCTCAGCCAAGGCTGCTCATCACATAGCCTCGCGAGCGGCCTGATCCTGCCAGCTTACATGAATGGTTCGCTACACGCGGTAATCAGTCTGGTAATTACAAGGCTATTTATCACCTGGATGGATCACCAAACCACCTCTGTTACACTCTCATTAAATGGGGTGCACAGATCCTTCTGCTTCTGTTTGCCACAGAAAGTGTTGTTGTGCAGTAGGCCTGATTTTGAACCCAGTCAGTTATATTGGATCTCTGAGTATGAGGTCAAAGGGGGGTGAAATGTAACCGAGGTGGTTCGATGAACCTTGCTAGAGACGTGTTAGCTTCCTGAACTAATCCTTATGGGCTTTATCTAAGTGGGCTAACACAGTCTAGTGACATGCAGGAGACCTGGTTCGAACCCAGTCAGTCACAAGAGAAAGATTAAATAGAGTGTGGAAAGACTATTCTTTGAAGGGCTATGACAGGGATATTCAACTATTCTTATGGGGGCCAAATTGCGGCTTTTGTGACACTCCCTTTTAATGCGGCCTGTGACCATCCATGCTCCAGAGAGTCTTAGCTTTCAGGAATGGGGTCATAATAGCTTATAGCCAAAGCGGTTCAAACACTAGAGCCAAATTCATACGAAGAAAATAAATGCCACATTGGCTTCAGAATCCGCCAGAAGCTTCAGTTTACCACAGAGAGAGTTTGGTTCAATCTGTTCTCCTCTACCTTTCCTGGAATCTGCAATTTTGATTAACTTGAAATGAAGGTTTGTAAACTTCATACACAGACAATGAATGCAATATCTACCATATTCAAAGTGAATTTATAAATATTGAACTGAATGCAATATTCATTCAATTTAGTTTAAAATCATGAAATACAAGTTCAATTTATTAATTCAATGATTCAATTTGTGCATTAAACATTACAAATTATTAAATGTAATGTCCTAATACATTTCAAAATTGTAAAATTCAAATACAGTTTCTGTTGGCACTAAAATCACTCCATACACCAAGCATGTGTGCAAACACACTGTGAATGGGATGGGGGGACATAATGTGTTAAAGTGGTTGTTTACCAAGTCTTGCATCAGTGTAAGTTCCGTACTGAAGTTTGTGGTGTGGTCAGGCACCTACAGTATCTCACAAAAGTACCCCTCACATTTTTGTAAATATTTGAGTATGTCTTTTCATGTGACAACACTGAATAAATGACACTTTGCTACAATGTAAAAATAGTGAGTGTACAGCTTGTATAACAGTGTACATTTGCTGTCCCTTCAAAATAACACAACACACAGCCATTAATGTCTAAACCGCTGGCAACAAAAGTGAGTACACCCCTAAGTGAAAATGTCCAAATTGGGCCCAAAGTGTCAATATTTTGTGTGGCCACCATCATTTTCCAGCACTGCCTTAACCCTCTTGGGCATGGAGTTCAGCAGAGCTTCACAGGTTGCCACTGGAGTCCTCTTCCACTCCTCCATGACGACATCACGGAGCTGGTGGATGTTGGAGACCTTGCACTCCTCCACCTTCCATTTGAGGATGCCCCACAGATGCTCAATAGGGTTTAGGTCTGGAGACATGCTTGGCCAGTCCATCACCTTTACCCTCAGCTTCTTTAGCAAGGCAGTGGTCATCTTGGAGGTGTGTTTGGGGTCGTTATCATGTTGGAATACTGCCCTGCGGCCCAGTCTCCGAAGGGAGGGGATCATGCTCTGCTTCAGTATGTCACAGTACCTGTTGGCATTCATGGTTCCCTCAATGAACTGTAGCTCCCCAGTGCCGGCAGCACTCATGCAGCCCCAGACCATGACACTCCCACCACCATGCTTGACTGTAGGCAAGACACACTTGTCTTTGTACTCCTCACCTGGTTGCCGCCACACACGCTTGATACCATCTGAACCAAATACGTTTATCTTGGTCTCATCAGACCACAGGACATGGTTCCAGTAATCCATGTCCTTAGTCTGCTTGTCTTCAGCAAACTGTTTGCGGGCTTTCTTGTGCATCGTCTTTAGAAGAGGCTTCCTTCTGGGACGACAGCCATGCAGACCAATTTGATGCAGTGTGCGGCGTATGGTCTGAGCACTGACAGGCTGACCCCCCACCCCTTCAACCTCTGCAGCAAAGCTGGCAGCACTCATATGTCTATTTCCCAAAGACAACCTCTGGATATGACGCTGAGCACGTGCACTCAACTTCTTTGGTCGACCATGGCGAGGCCTGTTCTGAGTGGAACCTGTCCTGTTAAACCGCTGTATGGTCTTGGCCACCGTGCTGCAGCTCAGTTTCAGGGTCTTGGCAATCTTCTTATAGCCCAGGCCATCTTTATGTAGAGCAACAATTTTTTTTTCAGATCCTCAGAGACTTCTTTGCCATGAGGTGCCATGTTGAACTTCCAGTGACCAGTATGAGGGAGTGTGAGAGCGATGACACCAAATTTAACACACCTGAGACCTTGTAACACTAACGAGACACCGGGGAGGGAAAATGGCTAATTGGGCCCAATTTGGACATTTTCACTTAGGGGTGTACTCACTTGTGTTGCCAGTGGTTTAGACATTAATGGCTGAGTGTTGAGTTATTTTGAGGGGACAGCAAATGTACACTGTTATACAAGCTGTACACTCACTTCTTTACATTGTAGCAAAGTGTCATTTCTTCAGTATTGTCACATGAAAATATATACTCAAATATTTACAAAAATGTGAGGGGTGTATCACTTTTTTGAGATACTGTATATACTGTATAGATATACAGTACCAGTCAAACGTTTGGAAACACCTACTCATTCAAGGGTTTCTCTTTATTTTTACTATTTTCTACATTGTAGAATGCTAACTATTCTAGCTAACTAACTGGCTGAATAAGTTGACGACGGACTCGCTCAAGCTGTCGGGACTAACCCACAACGTTAGACACGGACACGAACGATCTGCTTGGCGTGTTGACACACTGGTGGTTTGTTGTGGCCGAGTATTGGTGCTAAACCGTGTTGTTGGAGTCCGGCATGCTAGCTGGCTGTGGCGTCTTATGACTAGGTGACCTGGATGATTTTCACGGAAGAATACTGTACCAAGTTAGCTAGCTGAATAAACGAAGTTAGTCTATTCCTAGAAAACATTGAACCACTGTAGTTTACAACAATTATAGTTTCTGAGGTGGAAGTTGGGAGAGTTATATTTGGGTGTTGTGGTGAGGGAGGCCCCGCTCTCTCCTTTCCCAGATGTTTAGTTCATTTCATTCCGATCTCCTTTGCATTATTGTAGCCATTTTCTGCAGCCTGTTAACTATGCCTCTGTCTATCCCTGTTCTCTCCTCTCCGCACAGGCTATACAAACGCTTCACACTGCGTGGCTGCTGCCTCTCTAACCTGGTGGTCCCTGCACGCACCACCCACGTGGAGTTTCAGGTCTCAGGCAGCCTCTGGAACTGCCGTTCTGCTGCCAACAAGGCAGAGTTCATCTCAGCCTATGCTACCCTCCAGTCCCTCGACTTCTTGGCGCTGACGGAAACATGGATTACCACTGAAAACACTGCTACTCCTACTGCTCTCTCCTCGTCTGACCATGTGTTCTTGCATACCCCGAGAGCATCTGGTCAGCGGGGTGGTGGCACAGGAATCCTCATCTCTCCCAAGTGGACATTCTCTATTTTCCCCTGACCCATCTGTCTATCTCCTCATTTGAATTCCATGCTGTCACAGTCACTAGCCCATTTAAGCTTAATATCCTTGTCATTTATCGCCCTCCAGGTTCCCTTGGAGAGTTCATCAATGAGCTTGACGCCTTGATAAGTTCCTTTCCTGAGATGGCTCACCCCTCACAGTTCTGGGGGACTTCAACCTCCCTACGTCTACCTTTGACTCATTTCTCTCTGCCTCCTTCTTTCCACTCCTCTCCTCTTTTGACCTCACCCTCTCACCGTCCCCCCCTACTCACAAGGCAGGCAATACGCTTGACCTCATCTTTACTAGATGCTGTTCTTCTACTAATCTCACTGCAACTCCCCTCCATGTCTCCGACCACTACTGTGTATCCTTTTCTCTCTCGCTCTCCTCCAATACTACTCACTCTGCCCCTACTCAGATGGTAATGCGCCGTCGCAACCTTCACTCTCTCTCTCCCGCTACTCTCTCCTCTTCCATCCTATCATCTCCTCCCTCTGCTCAATCCTTCTCCCTCCAATCCCCTGATTCTAACTCCTCAACCCTCCTCTCCTCCCTTTCTGCATCCTTTGACTCTCTATGTCCCCTATCCTCCCGGCCGGCTCGGTCCTCCCCTCCAGCTCCGTGGCTTGATGACTCATTGCGAGCTCACAGAACAGGGCTCCGGGCAGCCGAGCGGAAATGGAGGAAAACTAGACTCCCTGCGGACCTGGCATCTTTTCACTCCCTCCTCTCTACATTTTCTTCATCTGTTTCTGCTGCTAAGGCCACTTTCTACCACTCTAAATTCCAAGCATCTGCCTCTAACCCTAGGAAGCTCTTTGCCACCTTCTCCTCCCTGCTGAATCCTCCTCCCCCTACCCCCCCCCACCCCCCTCTCTGTGGATGACTTCGTCAACCATTTTGAAAAGAAGGTTGATGACATCCGATCCTCCTCTATTAAGTCAAATGACACTGCTGGTCCTGCTCACACTGCCCTACCCTATGCTTTGACTTCTTTCTCCCCTCTCTCTCCAGATAAAATCTTGCGACTTGTGACGGCCGGCCGCCCAACAACCTGCCCGCTTGACCCTATCCCGTCCTCTCTTCTCCCGACCATCTCCGGTGACCTTCTCCCTTACCTCACCTCGCTGATCAACTCATCCTTGACCGCTGGCTATGTCCCTTCCGTCTTCAAGAGAGCGAGAGTTGCACTCCTTCTCAAAAAACCTGATGTCAACAACTACAGACCAGTATCCCTTCTTTCTTTTCTCTCCAAAACTATTGAGTGTGCTGTCTTTAGCCAACTCTCTTGCCATCTCTCTCAGAATGACCTTCTTGATCCAAACCAGTCAGGTTTCAAGACTGGTCATTCAACTGAGACTGCTCTTCTCTGTGTCACGGAGGCTCTCCGCACTGCTAAAGCTAACTCTCTCTCCCCTGCTCTTGTCCTTCTAGACCTGTCTGCTGCCTTTGATACTGTGAACCATCAGATCCTCCTCTCCACCCTCTCCGAGCTGGGCATCTCCGGCGCGGCTCACTCTTGGATTGCGTCCTACCTGACCGGTCGCTCCTACCAAGTGGCGTGGCGAGAAGCTGTCTCCGCACCACGTGCTCTCACCACTGGTGTCCCCATGGGCTCAGTTCTAGGCCCTCTCCTATTCTCGCTATACACCAAATAACTTGGCTCTGTCATATCCTCACATGGCCTCTCCTATCATTGCTACGCAGACGACACACAACTAATCTTCTCCTTTCCCCCTTCTGATAACCAGGTGGCGAATCGCATCTCTGCATGTCTGGCAGACATATCAGTATGGATGACGGATCACCACCTCAAGCTGAACCCTGGCAAGACGGAGCTGCTCTTCCTCCCGGGGAAGGACTGCCCGTTCCATGATCTCGCCATCACGGTTGACAACTCCATTGTGTCCTCCTCCCAGAGTGCGAAGAGCCTTGGTGTGACCCTGGACAACACCCTGTCGTTCTCCGCTAACATCAAGGCGGTGACCCGATCCTGTAGGTTCATGCTCTACAACATTCGGAGAGTACGACCCTGCCTTACACAGGAAGCGGCACAGGTCCTAATCCAGGCACTTGTCATCTCCCGATTAGATTACTGCAACTCGCTGTTGGCTGGGCTCCCTGCCTGTGCCATTAAACCCCTACAACTCATCCAGAATGCCGCAGCCCGTCTGGTGTTCAACCTTCCCAAGTTCTCTCACGTCACCCCGCTCCTCCGCACACTCCACTGGCTTCCAGTTGAAGCTCGCATCTGCTACAAGACCATGGTGCTTGCCTATGGAGCTGTGAGGGGAACGGCACCTCCGTACCTTCAGGCTCTGATTAGTCCCTACACCCAAACGAGGGCATTGCGTTCATCCTCCTCTGGCCTGCTGGCTCCCCTACCTCTGCGGAAGCACAGTTCCCGCTCAGCCCAGTCAAAACTGTTCGCTGCTCTGGCACCCCAATGGTGGAACAAGCTCCCTCACGACGCCAGGACAGCGGAGTCACTCACCACCTTCCGTAGACATTTGAAACCCCACCTCTTTAAGGAATACCTGGGATAGGATAAAGTAATCCTTCTAGAAATTCCACAAATTAACTTTTAGGAAGGCACACCTGTTAATTGAAATGCATTCCAGGTGACTACCTCATGAAGCTGGTTGAGAGAATGCCAAGAGTGTGCAAAGCTGTCATCAAGGCAAAGGATGGCTATTTGAAGAATCTCAAATATAAGATATATTTTGATTTGTTTAACACTTGTTTGATTACTACATGATTCCATATGTGTTATTTCATAGTGTTGATGTCTTCACTATTGTTTTACAATGTAAAAAATAGTGAAAATAAAGAAAAACCCTTGAATGAGAAGGTGTGTCCAAACTTGACTGGTAGTGTATTTTGTAAAAATTGTTTGCTTAGACGTCTCTTGTGGCCAGTTTGCTATGTCACACACACACACACACACACACACACACACACACACACACACACACACACACACACACACACACACACACACACACACACACACACACACACACACACACACACACACACACACACACACACAGTCTTGTACAACTAACCTTGTGGGGACACACAATTCAGTCCCATTCAAAATCCTATTTTCCCTAAACCCTAACTCTAAACTTAAACCTAACCCTAACTCTAACCCTTACCATAACCCAAACTATAGCTGCTAACCTTAAAACTAACACTTGCTCCTAACCTAACCTAATCCTAACCCTAACACTAATTCTAACCTTAACCCTAAACCCCCTAGAAATAGCATTTGACCTTGTGGGGACAAGCAAAATGTTCCCAGTTGGTCAAATTGTTGTTTGTTTACTATTCTTGTGGGGACTTCTGGTCCCCACAAGTATAGTTAAACACTTCAAAACATACATGCGCACACACACACACACACACACACACACACACACACACGCTCTGCTCTGGGTGAGCAGACTTTGTGAATGATCACCAGACTTGGTACCATCCACAATGTCTCACATTCAAGTTTATTTAACCATTGTCGACAGGATTTCCTCTGCCCTCCCCTCGTTCCCTCACTATTTCTGCTCCCTTCTATTGAATCACTCGTTCTAATGGGGATGTACTGAAACTGTGCTAAAATAAACCTCTTTCCCTTTACTTTCTTCCCATCTTTCTATATTGGTGTGTACCTTCTTATTCATTTCTTGGAATAAGCATACAATTTCTATTTTTCATTGGTAGTGGATGAGAGCGGTTCTGGTTTGGTGGCACCAGATGCACAGTGGCATTTATGTGCTATATCACTGCACCTGTGGGCTTTCAGGTCATGACTCACTGTAACGGAAAACCCATTTAAACTACAAGAATTCTGTGGAGATTCCATTTCGCCCTAGTGATGAGTATGACTGCGTGTGACCCTGTCGAATGCACTTCGTGCCCAAATATTGTTGAGATTGGTTCACCTATTTGCAACAAATAGGGGTGTAACAGAATATGGCTATCTTTGTTTTCCTCTGACTATATTATGTATGACCCAGAGGTGAATGACACAGGGACATTCCAGCTGTCCATACAGTAGACTCTGACACCGTCACTATCCAAACACCTGGCTGCCCGAACCATCCCGTCACCCAAACACCAACCAAGCCCCTCGCTCTCACTGTTATTGTAGCGCAAAGCCATTCCTTTTGAAGCAGCCCAGTTATGCTCCCATGATGCCTGGCCCGGCCGAGCCTGGCTGCTTCATTCAGGCTCTGACGCTGCTGCGTCAACTGAGCAGGGGTGAGGTAGGGCTGACCCGTTTGATCCTCTTAACACAAACAGAGGTACACACAATCACACGCACACACACACACACACACACACACACACAGAGGTATGCAAGTACACACAAAGAGACACAGAGACACACTCACACACCATTCTGGTTTAGGGTGTAAACATCACATTATGTTTTTGTGGTTGCAGAGAAAGGTTAACCAAACCCCACAGGAAACTGCACCACTGCAACCACCATGATTCCATTTCTTCACTATCGTCCTTAGAGCTCACATCTTTACCAGAAAGTGAAAAGACAGATCAGATGATAAGGACAGCACAATGTTTGACAGTTATAGGTTTGACGGTTTTTAGACTTCACAGAATCAGAGCTCTTCATGGTATCTTCAAGAGTTGAGTTCACTGAGGCTTGGCTATTTCATCCTTCCTTATTCCAACCAATTGATTAACTGATACCTGTTTAATGAGTATCCTGGTAATGAGTAGCCTGTTTTAATCGCCACTAGGGGTAATATCAACTGCCTATCCACTACTGACAGTGTGACAGAGGTATAGTCCACTAGTCCAACTCTAACTTACAGTTCATCCTCACCAGAGTCTTTGACCTCATACTTTAATGAATGGTGGAACCAGCTTTCTCATTGCTCTGTACATACATGGACATCTTGCGATCGCGTCTAGCCACATTCCTCTCAATGCGCTGCTCTCAGGGAAAAAAAGGCACGTCGCGGGAGAGGAATGCTGAGGAAGTGTCATTAGTTGGCCAGGCCTTTACCACAAGCAGAACCGACCATGGGTCTGACTGTGTGTGTGTGTGTGTGTGTGTGTGTGTACGTGTGCCATATTGAGTAAACCCATGAGAGTAGAGGAAACACTTACTGGGTGTGTACCTGATGACTCAACAGTCTGTGTAATTTTGGGATTAGGCTTGCCTGCCACACACAAGTTAACCTCCTGTGCTCCTGTTCTACTCACACTTATGCCATGTGGAGAGCCAGGACAGAACTAAGTTGGATTTGTTGGGCTTTTGGTAAAATTTTTGAGAATGCACTCCCTCTCCCTCTACAGACAGCTCAGGACTTCCTTCTTTGTCTCTGTCTGTCTTTGTTTGTTTCTGTTTCTCTCTCTCTCTCTCTCTCTCTCTCTCTCTCTCTCTCTCTCTCTCTCTCTCTCTCTCTCTCTCTCTCTCTCTCTCTCTCTCTCTCTCTCTCTCTCTCTCTCTCTCTCTCTCTCTCTCTCTCTCTCTCTTCGTAGTGTGGGTCACTGTTGTCTCCCCACAGAGAGAAATGAGACAGCCATCGTTCTCTGGAGTGAAACTCAAAAGGACCCTGTTATCACCGCAGAGGAAACACAAAAATATGTTGCCATGCCAATGACTGAACAGTAAGTGACACGTTGAAGAAGTGTGAGGTAAAAAATTATTCAGACAGAGAGCGAGAGGGAGAGAGAGGAAGGGGTGGCGGGTGCTTACAGTTTTTCTCGATTGCTAAGACACATTTCTTGAAAGCTGCTCTCCTTTTCTCTTAACTATGAACACAAAACCCAATTTGCAAGCTACATTCACAAAACCTCAGACTATTCTTGCAAAACCAAACTTTCACCTCAAAATGATCTTCTGCTGAATTTCGCTCAGTTTAATGGCATTGTTCTCACGGACCATATCAACAATTAGGGTCTCTTGGTGTGGGGAGAACATACCTGTCCTCCCACCCCCATGTGGCAGTCTTTCAATTCTACAAAAAGAGAACATGGAGTTACAAAAAATATACATGGAATACTAGGCCTACAAACAGTTAGACCAACCCTCCATTACAATACTACAGTACATTGGTACAGTGATGTACTGAAACATATATTTACTTACAGTATACTGTGGTACAGTATATAGTATGTCATTCAGTAATTGCTGTCAACATTTACATACTGTACTATAATGTCAAAAAAAGGTTACCTGTTCTCTTCTCTAAATCTTCAGATTATGGTGGACACAGTGAATCTACTGATGTTTGGTTGTACCCTTTGTCCAGCCTCCCCTCATGCTCATACCATGGACAAGAACATGGTCAATCACAGTAGCTCTGATTTCATCAGATATTACTGTTCTTTGTCTTCGCTGACCACCTCGACCACCTCGACCTCCTCTCACACGAACTCTTCCTCTCAGATTTCTATCTATTGTAGGGCCTCACAAACCAGTGCTCTCTGAACTGGCTTACTGTATATGTTCCCTCACATCATTAGCCACAAGTGTGATCAATTTTGAGTTGTTGTGTTCAAGTGGTGACACCTGTGCTCTAATTGTGTTTGACTTTTGTCACCTGTGCTCACCATTATGCAGCACGGGTGCATCACAATGAAAATGTGTTGGCAAGTTATGTCTAAACAGGTGAAAAGTGCTTATGGTTTTGCCAACAGAGTGATTGATTCAATCAGTGGGTTCAGGCAACTGAGCATTTGGTTCAGACAATAGGGTTTAGTGTTTTAGCAATTGAGAAAAACTGTAAAGGCCCGCACAGACTGTACGATTTATTCCGTTTTATGCCACGATTTGGACACACCTACTCATTCAAGCGTTTTTCTTAATTTTTTACGATTTTCTACATTGTAGAATAATAGTGAAGACATCAAAACTATGAAATAACACATATGGAATCATGTAGAAACCAAAAAAGTGTTGAACAAATCAAAATATATTTTATATTTGAGATTCTTCAAAGTAGCCACCCTTTGCCTTGATGACAGCTTTGCACACTCTCTGCATTTTCTAAACCAACTTCATGAAGAATGCTTTTCCAACAGTCTTGAAGGAGTTCCCACATATGCTGAGCACTTGTTGGCTGCTTTTCCTTCACTCTGCGGTCCAACTCATCCCAAATCATCTCAATTGGGTTGAGGTCGGGTGATTGTGGATGCAAGGTCATCTGATGCAACACTCCACTCCACTCTCCTTCTTGGTCAAATAGCCCTTACACAGCCTGCAGGTGTGTTTTGAGTCATTGTCCTATTGAAAAACAAATGATAGTCCCACAAGCCCAAATCAGATGGGATGGCGAATCGCTGCAGAATGCTGTGGTAGCCATGCTGGTTAAGTGTGCCTTTAATTCTAAATAAATCACAGACATTGTCACCAGCAAAACACCCCCACTCCATCACACCTCCTCCTCCATGCTTCACGGTGGGAACCACACATGTGGAGATCATCCGTTCACCTACTCTGCGTCTCACAACAACACGGTGGTTGGAACCAAAAATCTCAAATTTGGACTCATCAGACCAAAAGACACATTTCCATCGGTCTAATGTCCATTGCTCGTGTTTCTTGGCCCAAGCAAGTCTCTTCTTCTTATTGGTGTCCTTTAGTAGTGGTTTCTTTGCAGCAAATCGACCATGAAGGCCTGATTCACGCAATCTCTTCTGAACAGTTGATGTTGAGATGTGTCTGTTACTTGAACTCTGTGAAGCATTTATTTGGGCTGCAATCTGAGGTGCAGTTAACTGTAATGAATTTATCCTCTGCAGCAGAGGTAACTCTGGGTCTTCCTTTCCTGTGGCGGTCCTCATGACAGCCTGATTCATCATTGCGCTTGATGGTTTTTGGGACTGCACTTGAAGAAACTTTAAAAGTTCTAGAAATTTTCCGTATTGACCTTCATTTCTTGAAGTAATGATGGACTGTCGTTTTTCTTTGCTTATTTCAAATATAAATAAAATAAAATGTATTGGTCACATACACATGGTTAGCAGATGTTATTGCGAGTGTAGCAAAATGTTTGTGTTTCTAGTTCCGACAGCGCAGCAATATCTAGCAAGTAATATCTAACAGTTCCACAACAAATACCTAATACACACAAATCTAAGTAAAGGAATGGAATAAGATTATATAAATATATGGATTGGACCAAGAAGGAGAGTGATGGAGTGCTGTATCAGATGACCTGGCCTCCACAATCCCCCGACCTCAACCCAATTGAGATGGTTTTGGGATGAGTCGGACAGCAGAGTGAAGGAAAAGCAGCCAACAAGTGCTCAGCATATGTGGGAACTCCTTCAAGACTGTTGGAAAAGCATTCCTCATGAAGCTGGTTGAGATAATGCCAAGAATGTGCAAAGCTGTCATCAAGGCAAAGGGTGGCTATTTGAATAAGTTTAACACTTTTTTGCTTACTATATGATTCCATATATGTTATATGTCATAGTTTTGGTGTCTTCACTATTATTCTACAATGTAGAAAATAGTAAAAATAAAGAAAAACCCTGGAATGAGTAGGTGTGTCCAAACCTTTGACTGGTACTGTATATGTTGTTGACAAAATCTTAGGTCGTAAACGATTGTCAGACATCTTGGCTCGTTCAGTGGGACGGTCTAGGTCTGCCGATTAAATACCACTACGTGCGGTCGTAGGCTTCGAAAACGTTCTGACAGTGTCAGAAATGTTGAGCTTTTATCATGTAGTGTGGCTGGTGTTACGAGCCGATCCCGTTGACTGACCAATAGGAACACAACTGGCACTGAGTATACACACAATAATACGATAATTGTGACTAGTCAGATTAATATAATAGTTTGATTTAAACGATTACATGCTTTGCAGGAAGAACGATTTCCATAATAATCTTGTTTACATGACAAATCTGAAATCAGGCTACCTCAAAATAAACGTTCTACCACATCGACCATGTTATTTTTGGGAAGCCTATTTGATTCTGAGTTTTTTCTGAACTCACTTCACTCGTGCATAAGCATAGAGGGAGGCTTGTGCTTCTGTTGCTGGCATATGTGCAGACCAAATACACCGCTGCAGTTGACCTAGCCTATGTTGGCTGACGTAGCCTCACAAGACAATCACAGAATGTGACTACAAAACTGAAGCAAATCACACAATCTGGCAAGGTTGATATTAAGATTTTAATTTGGTAACATCACACAATGTGACATGTATTAATCGTAAAATAATGAATCCGACGTACAGTGTGGGAAGGGCTTTAGTCACTGTGGTTAATGGTTTGTCCTGCTGTTCCTACAGCCCAGTATGCCTCACTGAGGTTGATCCCATCATTATTCACACTTTATTCACTCTCTTCTCATCTTCTTGTGTATTACACAATATTACAACAGTTTTTTGCAGGAAAATACAATCCACAGCCTGATGGTCAGTCTAGTTCACATTCATGCCTCCAGTGTTCTTCAATTCAAGCTCATTCTGTCTTATCAGCAGTAAGTATTTAGCCTTCCACTTATCCACAGATCCTCTGGTCCTCTTGACTCACAGGCCTCTTGTGAAACCAGTTGTCTTCATCTCATATGTGGTAATAACCCCCTGTACGTTACTACGTTCCATTGATGGGGCTAAGGCAGGTTGAGGAATAGGAAGTGGACAGGGTCTCTGACAGTGACCTGTGGGGACTTCATTGTTCCCAGTGTTGTCTACATTGTTACCAATTCCCGCAATTCAACTCACATTGTATTTATTTACAGCGTTAGGCATTTCCTAATAAACTCTTGGGTTGGGAGGGATGATGAACGTAACTGTTTTGCCCCACGCTAGGTGTTTCCTTCATTTACAGCTGGCTTTGTTTCAGGAGCTAGCAGCGGTGTCAGCACTAGCAACAGGTCTAACAGCTGTTTTAATGAATGGCTCAGGGAGAGCCACAGGAGAGTGGAGACTATGATATGTATCAGAATACTTTAGAGGAGATTACTGTACGTTTGCCTTACTGTGTTGTTGGGATAGAGATGATTTCAGTCACAATACATAGGATAGGACACACAAATGAATCAAAAGGACATGAGCTGATATCCACAGTGTTTTATTGCCATATCATTGCTTTATGTGTTACACAAACCAGACTGTTTTCCTGTTAGTGTGAACTTTGGCTTTTTACATAGCAAACACCTAGATGGCAACTTGCCATTCATAACACTCCCACACTGTCGTCTGTCACAGTCACAAGTCAAATCCTCTAGAGCTGTCATCGAGATGAGAAGATCTTCGCCGATGGTGGGATTTATACAGCTGTGGTTATCTTTACCATCATCTTTTACAGGCGTGATAAAGATAAACTATAACAATGCTCTCTATATCTCTCCCCTGGTTAATGAACTGGACACAGTGCTTTATGTCTCATATTTGCACTCTCTATTGCCTCATATAGATAGATAATATGCTGTAGATAGGATATACTTATAGCCAGATACAGATACAGGATTTGTGTATTATATTGGCTTGTTGCATACAATATACATCATATTAATGTAGACTCACATATTCAAGGTGTTTTACATAGACTACTTTAGATACACGTGTTTAGTTTATTATCCTGAAAGATGCTTGCCTGATGACTCAAACTGAATTATTCCGCTACTGTCACTACATAATTCAGTCTGAGACTGCAATCATTGAAGTCGTTTATGGTGAGGTCAAAAGGAGGGGTGTTGTACAAAACAAAGTCATCAGCGACTGGATCATCTCTAACCAATCAGAGTATCAAAGGCAATGACACATTTTAAAAACGTTGCTTTACCCACGTGTTCTGGCTCTGGCTCAACCCATCGGTTTCTGGGACCAATCAGATGGTCTAAAACGTATTTTCATTCTAGAAATTGTCGAGGTGGTACTCAGATCAAGACTCATACTCAGATCGAGACTCATTGCGTAGAAAAAACAAACGTCCGTGTTCGTGGTGTAGCATTTGGCCAGAGCAAGGGTAGCAAAGCAAGTAAGGTGCCATGGGTTACTGGAAATTAGCATCTGGAAAATGACTGTCCAAAATGGCTGCCCTGAAGTCTTATTAGACATCGATTGCAATTACTGTGTCCAGTGAAAGGGCCAGATAGAATCAATTGGGTGCATTTGTGCTGGCCTTAACTGCTTGCCAGCATTGTGTTTTCACACTGGGCCATAACAACATTCCCTATGCATGTTTGGTAAAAGAGCAGAAAACAAGACAACTACAATACAGCATTCATGTTGTTGACCTGTTGTGGGTACTTGGAAATATTCAAACATTTTGTCTGAGTTCTTTCCATTAGACCTGAAAGGACCAGGGTCTTTTGAGTTAGAAGCGCAATATGAATGTCATAGTGATGATATCGCCCTCATGGAAATAGAAACGGTGTGGTTAGTAACATTATAAACAGCTTGCCAAATCTTCACATAGATGCCATCTACAGGTAACTGCCAAAATAAACGAAACACTTTAAATATATTTTAAGCAGGTTCTTCCACACAGGTGTGGTTCCTGAGTTAATAAAGCAATTAAAACATTCCATCATGCTTAGGGTCATGTATAAAAAGGCCCAGTTGACCATTATTTTGGCTACAATGGCTAGAAGAAGAGTTCTCAGTGACTTTGAAAGAGGGGTCTCAAAGGGTTATAGGGGGTTTAAAGTGTGTGTGTGTGTGTGTGTGTTCAAATCAAATGTTATATGTCACATGATTCATAAACAACAGGCATAGACTAACAGTGAAATGCTTATTTACGGGCCCTTCCCAACAATGCAGATTAAGAAATATATTTTAAAAATAATAACTCGAGGAATAAATACAAAATGAATAACGATAACTTGGCTATATACACAAGGTACCAATACCGAGTCGATGTAAGAAGGAGTAAGAAGTAATTGAAGGAGAGACAATGCATTCGGAAAAGGATTCAGACCCCTTGACTTTTTCCACGTTTTGATACGTTACAGTCTTATTCAAAAATTGACTAAACTACACACAATACCCCATAATGACAAAGTGAAAACAGGGTTTTATTTTTTTGTGCAAATGTATTACAAATAAAAAACAGAAAAACCTTATTTACATAAGTATTCAGACCCTTTGCTATGAGACTCAAAATTGAGCTCAGGTGTATCCTGTTTCCATTGATCATCCTTGATATGTTTCTACAACTTGATTGGAGTCCACCTGTGGTAAATTCAATTGATTGGACATGATTTGGAAAGGCACACACCTGTCTATACAGTGGGGGGAAAAAAGTATTTAATCAGCCACCAATTGTGCAAGTTCTCCCACTTAAAAAGATGAGAGAGGCCTGTAATTTTCATCATAGGTACACGTCAACTATGACAGACAAAATGAGAATTTCTTTCTCCAGAAAATCTCATTGTAGGATTTTTTATGAATTTATTTGCAAATTATGGTGGAAAATAAGTATTTGGTCACCTACAAACAAGCAAGATTTCTGGCTCTCACAGACCTGTAACTTCTTCTTTAAGAGGCTCCTCTGTCCTCCACACGTTACCTGTATTAATGGCACCTGTTTGAACTTGTTATCAGTATAAAAGACACCTGTCCACAACCTCAAACAGTCACACTCCAAACTCCACTATGGCCAAGACCAAAGAGCTGTCAAGGGACACCAGAAACAAAATTGTAGACCTGCACCAGGCTGGGAAGACTGAATCTGCAATATGTAAGCAGCTTGGTTTGAAGAAATCAACTGTGGGAGCAATTATTAGGAAATGGAAGACATACAAGACCACTGATAATCTCCCTCGATCTGGGGCTCCACGCAAGATCTCACCCCGTGGGGTCAAAATGATCACAAGAACGGTGAGCAAAAATCCCAGAACCACACGGGGGGACCTAGTGAATGACCTGCAGAGAGCTGGGACCAAAGTAACAAAGCCTACCATCAGTAACACACTACGCCGCCAGGGACTCAAATCCTGCAGTGCCAGACGTGTCCCCCTGCTTAAGCCAGTACATGTCCAGGCCCGTCTGAAGTTTGCTAGAGTGCATTTGGATGATCCAGAAGAGGATTGGGAGAATGTCATATGGTCAGATGAAACCAAAATAGAACTTTTTGGTAAAAACTCAACTCGTCGTGTTTGGAGGACAAAGAATGCTGAGTTGCATCCAAAGAACACCATACCTACTGTGAAGCATGGGGGTGGAAACATCATGCTTTGGGACTGTTTTTCTGCAAAGGGACCAGGACGACTGATCCGTGTAAAGGAAAGAATGAATGGGGCCATGTATCGTGAGATTTTGAGTGAAAACCTCCTTCCATCAGCAAGGGCATTGAAGATGAAACGTGGCTGGGTCTTTCTCCTTCGTTGCCCGGGCAACGAAGGAGTGGCTTCATAAGAAGCATTTCAAGGTCCTGGAGTGGCCTAGCCAGTCTGCAGATCTCAACCCCATAGAAAATCTTTGGAGGGAGTTGAAAGTCCATGTTGCCCAGCGACAGCCCCAAAACATCACTGCTCTAGAGGAGATCTGCATGGAGGAATGGGCCAAACAGAAAACGTTTGACCTGTGTCATTGCCAACAAAGGGTATATAACAAAGTATTGAGAAACTTTTGTTATTGACCAAATACTTATTTTCCACCATAATTTGCAAATAAATTCATTAAAAATCCTACAATGTGATTTTCTGGATTTTTTTTCCTCATTTTGTCTGTCATAGTTGACGTGTACCTATGATGAAAATTACAGGCCTCTCTCATCTTTTTAAGTGGGAGAACTTGCACAATTGGTGGCTGACTAAATACTTTCTTCCCCCACTGTATAAGGTCCCACAGTTGACATTGTATATCAGAGCAAAAACCAAGCCATGAGGTCAAAGGAATTGTCCATAGAGCTCCAAGACAGGATTGTGTCAAGGCACAGTTGTGGGGAAGTGTACCAAAAAATGTCTGCAGCATTGAAGGTCCCCAAGAACAGAGTGCCCTCCATCATTCTTAAATGGAAGAATTTTGGAACCACCAAGACTCGTCCTAGAGCTGGCCGCCCTGCCAAACTGAGCAATCGGGGGTGAAGGGCCTTAGTCGGGGAGGTGACCAAGAACCCGATGGACACTCTGACAGAGCTCCAGAGTTCCTCTGTGGAGATGGCAGAACCTTCCAGAAGGACAACCATCTCTGCAGCACTCCACCAATCAGGCCTTTATGTTAGAGTGGCCAGACGGAAGCCACTCCTCAATAAAAGGAACATGACAGCCATCTTGGAGTTTGCCAAAAGGCACCTAAAGGACTCTCAGACCATGAGAAACAAGATTCTCTAGTCTGATGAAACCAAGATTTAACTCTTTGTTCTGAATGCTAAGCTTCACATCTGGAGGAAACCTGGCACCATCCCTACGGTGAAGCATGGTAGTGGCAGCATCATGCTGTGGGGATGCTTTTCAGCGGCAGGGACTGGGAGACTAGTCAGGATCGAGGGAAAGATGAACGTCGCAAAGTACGGAGAGATCCTTGATGAAAACCTGCTCCAGAACACTCAGGACCTCAGATTGGGGTGAAGGTTAATCTTCCAAAAGGACAACGACCCTAAGCACACAGCCAAGACAACACAGGAGTGGCTTCGGGACAAGCCTCTGAATGTCCTTGAGTGGCCCAGCCAGAGCCTGGACTTGAACCCGATCTAACATCTCTGGAGAGACCTGAAAAAAGCTGTGCAGCGACACTCCCCATCCAACCTGACAGAACTTGAAAGGATCTGCAGAGAAGAATGGGTGAATCTCTCCAAATAGTGGTCTTATTGGTAGGGTGCTTGTTGGTTCCAGACTTTGTGCATCGGTAACGCTTTCCGTGGCTAGAGTCTGACCATTTTTAGGGCCTTCCTCTACCACTGCCTAGTATAGAGATCCTTGATGGCAGGGAGCTCGGCCCCAGTGATGTACTGGGCCATAAACACTACCCTCTGTAGCGCCTTGCAGTCGGGTGCCAAGCAGTTGCCGTACCAAGCGGTGGTGCAGCCGGTCAATATGCTCTCAGTGATGCAGCTGTAGAACGTTTTGAGGATCTGAGGGCCCATGCCAAATCTGTTCAGCCTCCTGAGGGGGAAAGAGCATTGTCGTGCCTTCTCCATGACTGTGTTGGTGTGTGTGGACCATGTTAATTCCTTAGTGAGGTGGACACTGAGGAACTTGAAGCTCTCGACCCGCTCCACTACAGCCTTGTAAATTTGGATGGGGGCGTGTTCGGCCCTCCGTTTCCTGTAGTCCACGAACAGTTCCTTTCCTTTGTCTTGCTGACGTTGAGGGCCTGTATATGTGCTTTCTTGAGCAGGGGGACCTTGCGGGCACTGCAGGATTTCAGTCCTTCACGGCGTAGTGTGTTACCAATTGTTTTCTTGGTGACTATGGTCCCAGCTGCCTTGAGATCATTGACAAGATCCTCCCATGTAGTTCTGGGCTGATTCCTCACCGTTCTCATGATCATTGCAACTCCACGAGGTGAGATCTTGCATGGAGCCACAGGCCGAGGGAGATTGACAGTTATTTTGTGTTTCTTCCATTTGCGAATAATCACACCAACTGTTGTCACCTTCTCACCAAGCTGCTTGGCGATGGTCTTGTAGCCCATTCCAGCCTTGTGTAGGTCTACAATCTTGTCCGTGACATCCTTGGAGAGCTCTTTGGTCTTGGCCATGGTGGAGAATTTGGATTCTGATTGATTGATTGCTTCTGTGGACAGGTGTCTTTTATACAAGTAACAAGCTGAGATTAGGAGCACTCCCTTTAAGAGTGTGCTCCTAATCTCAGCTCGTTACCTGTATAAAAGACACCTGGGAGCCAGAAATCTTTTTTTTGTTGTTATTCTGTCTCTCACTTTTTAAATAAACCTACCATTAAAATTATAGACTGATCATTTCTTTGTCAGTGGGCAAACGTACAAAATCAGCAGGGGATCAAATACTTTTTTCCCTCACTGTATATGCTTCACAGAGTTCAATTAAGAGACACATCTCAACATCAACTGTTCAGAGGAGACTGTGTGAATCAAGCCTTCATGGTCGATGACCTGGACTCCACAATCCCTCGGCCTTAACCAAATTGAAATGGTTTGGGATTAGTCGGACTGCAGAGTGAAGGAAAAACAGCCAACAAGTGCTCAGCATATGTGGGAACTCCTTCAAGACTGTTGGAAAAGCATTCCAGGTGAAAATAGTAAAAATAAAGAAAAACCCTTGAATGAGTTGATGTTTTAAAACTTTTGACTGGTAGTGTATATATGAGAGATATAAGAAAGATCAGGAATTTGTACTTTTTTAAAAACGTGTTTAACTCCTTATTTTTGCCACTTAACAGTCTCCATATATACTTCCATTAATTTTTTCAACTGGTACCGGGTGACCTTCAGACGAGTCTTGTGAGGCCCGCGTGCATCCTAAAGCGAAACAACTTACATGTACTAGTTCGTGAGAGTCTCGCCTTTCAACATATTAGTGTGTAGCCCAAACTTTTTGGATGCTGCAGACAGAAGTTGGCAGATCGGCTGTACCGACTTCAGACGAGTCCCAAGATGATTGTGTTGTAAAGCAAAATGGAGAACTCCAGTGTGTTTGTGAGAATCTCATCTTTTCATAGAGGGTTCATAATAGTTTGGATGCTGCAGACGATTTAATGAGAAGATCTCTAGCTTTAAATGACAGATTTTTATGGGGATTGTTTTATAATGCTAATTAGTTTTCCACAGGGGCGGGCATTGACTCTAGGGGGTTATGGTCAGATTTTCCAAAGGGAGGACTAGGAAGAGCCTTGTATGCGTTTCTGTGTGTGGAGTGAATGTGATCTAGTTATGTTGCCTCTAGATGCACAGGTGACGTGCTGGTAAAAATGAGGTAAAACGAATTTAAGTTTCCCTGCATTAAAATCGCCACGAGAAGCGCCGCCTCTTGATGTGCATTTTCTTGTTTGCTTATGGCCCTATACAACTCATTGAGTGTGGTCTTAGTTCCAGCATCGGTTTGTGGTGAGAAATAGACAGCTAAGAAGAATATAAATGAAAACTCTGTAAATAGTATGGTCTGCAGCTTATCATGAGGTATTCTAACTCAGGCAACACTTCCTTAACATTAGAGATTGCACACCAGCTGTTGTTAACAAAGAGACACACCCCTCCCCCTCTCAATTTTCCAGAAGTTGCAGTCTGATCTTGACGATGCATGGAAAAGCCCGGGGGTTGTATATTGTCCATGTCCTTGTTCAGCCACGACTCTAAGAAACATATTGAAGTTCTTCAGGTCATGTTGATAGGATAATCTCGAAGGGAGCTCATCCAGTTGGTCTCGAGTTATTGTACGTTTGCCAACAAAACAGAGGGCAATGGCAGTCTAAATGCTCACCGACATAGTCTAGTCATAACACGGCCTCTCTTTTGCCGCCGCTTCCTCTTTCGAGTCCCTGGGATCAGGTCCTGGTCCGGGGTAAGCATAACATCCATTGCTGCCGACTCGTTGAAGTTGACATCATCATCCAAATCGAGGTTGGTGATCGCGTTCTGATGTCCAGAAGCTGTTTTTGGTCATAGGAAATTATGCCGGAAACATTATATATAAAAAAACACACAAAATAGCAGAATTGGTCAGGAGCCAGTAAGACGGCAGCTATCCACTGCAGCACCAACTTTTCCTGTGTGTGTCTCAGTCACCAGATCTCAACCGAATTGAACACTAATGGGAGATTCTGGAGCGGTGCCTGAGTTAGCGATGTCCACCACCATCAACAAATCACCAAAGTATGGAATTTCTTGTGGAAGAATGGTGTCGAATCCCTCCAATAGAGTTCCAGACACTTGTAGAATCTATGCCAAGGCACATTGAAGCTGTTCTGGCGGCTCTTGGTGACCCAACGCCCTAATAAGACACTTTATGTTGGTGTTTCCTTTATTTTGGCAGTTACCTGTAGATTCCATCTAACAATAAGTCAAAGCTGTTTGGCCCTTCACATTTGACACTAGAGCTGTAATAAATCTACATGAACATCAATGTAGAATTTCCTGTCATGCTTATAGTGCCTTCAGAAAGTATTCATACACCTTGACTTATTCCACATTCTTTTTATTTTTTTATTTTTTTGAAATACAGAAATATCTCATTTACAAACAAATTCACACCCCTTTGCTACGACACTCCACATTGAGCTCATGTGAATCCAATTCCCTTTGCTCACCCTTGAGATGTCACTACAACTTCATTGGAGTCCACCTGTGGCCAAAAAATTGTCCATATCAGGTCCCACAGTTGACGGTGCAAGTCAGTGCAGAAACTATACCACGAGGAACTGTCCGTAGAACTCCGAAATAGAATAGGGTATAAAACTATTTCTAGAGTGTTCAATGTTTCCAAGAGCACAGTGGTCTCCATCATTGGGAAATGGAAAAAATATGGAACTACCCAGACTCTGTCTAGAACTGGCCGTTCAACCAAACTGAGCAACCGGGCAAGAAGGACCTTGGTCAGGGAGGTGACCAAGAACACAATTACCACTCTGAGAGAACTACAGAGTTCCTTGGCTGAGATGGGAGAACCTGCCAGAAGGACAACAGTCTCTACAGCACTTCACCAATCTGGGCTTTTTGGAGAGTGGCCAGACGGAACCCACTCCTGAGAAAAAGGCACATGACAGCACGCCTGGAGTTTGCAAAAAAGCATGTGAAAGACTGAGAGGCAAAAATATTCTGTGGTCTCGTGAGACAAAAATGTTACTCTTTGGCCTGAATGCATAGCGCTAAGTCTGGAGAAAACCAGGCACAGCTCATCACCCGTCTAACATCCTCCCTACCGTGAAGTGTGGTGTTCGCAGCATCATGCTATCGGGATGCTTTTCAGTGGCAGGGACTGGGAGACCGCTAAGGATAGAAGGAACAATGAATGGAACCAAATACAGGCTAGTCCTTGATGAGAACCTGCTTCAGAGTGCAAACGACCAACAGAACAATGACTCCACGTATACAGCCAAAGCTACGAAATAATGGCTTCAGAACAACAATGTGAAAGTCCTTGAGTGGCCCAGCCAAAGCCCGGACTTGAATCCCATTGAAAATCTGTGGAAAGACTTGAAGATTACTGTTCACCGTCGCTCCCCATCTAACTTAACAGAGCTTGCAAGGAAGAATGGGAGAAAATCCTCAAATCCAGATGTGCAAAGCTGATACAGACATACCCAAGATGACTCAAAGATGTAATCGCTGCCAAAGGTGTTTTTACAAAGTATTGACTAAGGGGTGTGAATATTTATTTAAATTAGATATTTCTGTATTTCATTTTCGATAAATTTGCTACTTTTTCTAAAAACATGTTTTCATTTAGTCATTATGGAATATTGTGTGTAGATGGGTGAGAAAAACATATATTTAATTGAGGCTGTAACACAAGAAAATGTGGAGTAAGTCAAGGGGTATGAATACTTTCTGAACGCACTGTATGTACAGTCAGTTCATGGTTCTGTTTCATATAGGCACAGCTTGAATTCTCATTGGCCACTGATCTATAATATGAATAAGGCTGAAATCCATCTAGTCGGAAGCAAGAGAGGTAGAAGCAGAAGGGTGTGTACACACACGCACCACCCTCTTCCCCCTTCTGCCTGTGTGTCACTAAGCTCTGAAACCCTCTCTCACACAGAATATAAAAAAGTTGGCCAAAGTCTGTCTCAGCTCCAATTGCTACCAGACACCCACAACAACCTCTCTCTCTCTTTATCGCTCTCTCACACACACCCACCACCCCTCATTCCTGGCACAGAGAAGACAGGACCACTGGAGAGACCATACACACCTCCTCCTCCTCCTCCAGTCACTCACCCAGCCATCGTCAGACGCTAAGCCCAGGATGTGGACTTTGCTCTTGGGGGTCACCTTTGGATTACTGGCCTTCTCCAGGTCGGAACCGGCTCAAGGTGAGGGCGCTGCACCTCTCTCTGCCCAGCGGACGCCTCTTTGTCTGTTTTTTTTCCCCTCTGGTTTCAGCCTGGAAACACTCTCCTTTGTTGGTGGATTTAATGGCGAGACAGTATTGTTGTTTTCCTTCTCAGCAGTTGATGAGTATGTATAGTGTGTGAGTGTGTGTGTATATATGTTTATAAGGAGAGGGTACGATAGGCTGAGGCAGTGCCAAATGGATGAGTAGATGCTGGTAAAGCAACGTGCGCTAGGCTACACTAGCTTACGTCTGGCAGTCTGAGACTCATGACAGCACAGACACAAAGGAGACAGTCGCTCGTGCTCTCTCTCACACACACACACACACTCAGACACACACTTACCGGAGAATGTGTTACGGAAGAGAACGAGGAGCAGCTGCTCTTTTCTCATGCTTTCAGGCAATTATCTTGGTATTGTATGGCCACTGTAGCCTTCATAAAGCATCTATCTGCTCTTCAATCAATGTGAGGATACGAAAGAGCTCTATTCATTGTCTGACCACAGCTTAGGGCAATGCCAACGTGCTTTAATGCTCATTTTCTAACTCAAAGGTTGAAATTAATCAACCTCTGCCTTGCTCTCTCTCTCTTTGTGTCTCAAAGGGGCATCTTTTTGAGGAGGGGAAGTTGGTGCTGAATCAAACAGGTCTGGGTTAGTCTCGCTCTCTTTGACTTGGCTGGGTGGGAGGAGGGGGAGGGGTGGATGGGGGGGGTCTCGCTGTGCCTCCTCTCTGGCTCTGTGCCAAAGCACAGCCAGCATGCAGCTGTAAATATGAACGGTTTAAAGGCAAACAAGAGAGGAAATATATGGTAGTTTGTGTGTGTGTGTGTTGTATGTGTGTGTGTTTAAAGGTTTAGAAACAGAGGGGTGTGTGCTCACATTTCCCCCATGTGTTCCTACTGTACATTTGTTTGCCCCATGGTTTAAGCTTAGGGCATGCAGTGTTGTAAGAAGCTGATAGCTGTGTATGTGTGTGTGTGTGTGTGTGTGTGTGTGTGTGTGTGTGTGTGTGTGTGTGTGTGTGTGTGTGTGTGTGTGTGTGTGTGTGTGTGTGTGTGTGTGTGTGTGTGTGTGTGTGTGCGTGCGTGCGTGTGTGCGTGTGCGTGTGCGTGTGCGTGTGCGTGTGCGTGTGCGTGTGCGCGTGCGCGTGTGCGTGTGTGCGCGCGCACGCGTTTACAGTAATTGGGTGTCTGGCGAGTGCAGTCCTGGGGTGGTTACAGCTCGTCCTACCATGGCCTTGTCTTTGAACCCTAAATGTGCTGCAGTCTTTCCCCCTAAAGCACATCATTAACAGCAGGACTCATGGACATGTGTTTCGTACAGACATCCATGTAAACCAAGATCCTATTAGTGGAGGTTTTTTACAATGGCTCTCGCATGACTGTGGATCCAGTCCACATGTGGTTCTGTAAATGTCCAAAGCAATAGGGAGGTACCTTGACATTTGACCTTCAGAAAATATTTTGGTTAATGAGGCCTCCTAATGTATACACTTTTTCAAAAGAATGTTCTGCTTTAGACACAAAACAACACCCATGCATAATGTCCATGTTAAACAAATATGAGCGAGGCATTAAGATGGCTGTTCACATCGCTGGGTTGTTTGCTCAGGGTGACTTGGCTATTGGCCAGCTTTACTCCACTCCTCAGAGCACGTTAGACGAGGCCTGATTGATCAGATCCTGGCTACAGGTATGCACAGGGCCAGAGCAGACTGTGTCCGTCCAGGCTGGACACACACACATACACTCACATCTGACCACCGAGGCCAGCCGGCCCCCAGTCTGTGTGCCTCTATTTGCTCCCCTAGTGTAACTACCCCTCCCGTACCTGTGGGTGTCACATTTCAAGGTGAGTGGCGGTGAGGGGCCCCTGTGGACCAGCACTAGGGCCTCACAAAGAGAGCTTGTGCCCATGCAAGCTGGGACTACCGTCACCTGCCATCTGATCTGCATGGACACGTGTTTGTCCCCTGTCCTACCCTCCTCTAGCTTTCTCTACCAACCAACCACCCGTAGGCGTCACAGCCTGGCCACAACTAAATTGAGCCATTTCTTCTCTTCCTTATTCATTTGGCCTCATCTCCCTCTTCAGTGCTTTTGGTGGCCCCTTCCCTCAGTCAGAAGCTGATCTTCATTTAAACTGATCTTAAACAGGGGAGCACCTTGTATTTCAGCCCTACTGTATCTCCCAGAACGCTGTTAAACCTATTAATTTCACTGTAAAGCCTCTCTGTGAGTCTCAGGCTCCTCAGTAGCAAGGCTGTACACCCTCCCCTGCCTTCTCTTCTCTGCTCATATACACTGAAGTCTTTGTAGCCCAGGGAAAGCTGCTCCAAAGTCCTCTCTCTGTAATGTATACAGATCCTTAATGCATGAGGCAAGCCCAGCCAAATATCCAACCAGACTACATTTTGTATCTGGGACCAATACAGTGGCTGTAGTTAAGTGTATTTTTCTATGAGATTTCTGTGAGCTTTAACTGCAAGTCGGTAATCATGTAATCACTCAAATGTTTTCTCAATTTGGATGTAAGAGGTGGGTTTTGGAAGTCTTTGGAACATTAAAGGGGTCAAATGAACGGGTAACTGAGATTTGAGAGGCAGACCCTCTTCATGTCAAGCCTTCAAAAAAGCAAGAGAAGAAGAAAGGCAGAATAAGGGAGAGTCAGAGAAAGGGGGGAAAAAGGGGAAGAGAAAAGTCCTTCAGGTGACTTTGCTTGGGTGAGTTTTGTGTGAGGGGATCTCATGTTTCACCTGTACCACAATTGGCTCTGTGAGGGCTAGCCACAACATACATGCTGACTGCACCGTCTTCTACTAAGGCGGGAGATAGAGGAGATGGAGCTTTTTTATTGTAAACATTTTTCTTTCTTTTAAATAGTGCCTGAGCATTAGTCTTTACCTCAGTGTTTAAACTGTACCATCAGGATTTTGAGTAATCTGATCCGTTTAAAAAGACAGGTGTGAGAATGTTTTAAATTGTACCTACTGTCCATGGAAATATTTTAGTATTTATCTGGTATTTCCTTAACAACTGTACATATACAGTACTGACATAGTTGATATTTGAGAGAGAGAGAGAGAGAGAGAGAGAGAGAGAGAGAGAGAGATGCATCAGATAAATTCAGACATAGGTGGGAAAGAGCTGTTTGGCTTTCAAGTCTGATAAGACAGCCAGGAGAGCACAAACTGCAAATTGACTAATGTGTGTGGTGGTGGTGGCCAGTGTACAGTGTTTACTAGTGTGTGTGGTGTAATTTGCTGTGTATAAAGTGTGGGAAAAAATTATTGGATCCCCTGCTGATTTTGTACGTTTGCCCACTGACAAAGAAATTATCAGTCTATAATTTTAATGGTAGATTTATTTGAACAGTGAGAGACAGATTAACAACAAAAAAATCCAGAAAAACGCATGTCAAAAATGTTATAACTTGATTTGCATTTTAATGATGGAAAAAAGCATTTGACCCCTTCTCAATCAGAAAGATATCTGGCTCCCAGGTGTCTTTTATACAGGTAACGAGCCCCAAGCTGTGCCCTGGACACCATATGTGAACTGATTGCCCCCCATCTATCCTCAGAGTTCGTACTGCTTGGTGACCTAAACTGGGATATGCTTAACACCCCGGCCAACCTACAATCTAAACTAGATGCCCTCAATCTCACACAAATTATCAACAAACCTACCAGGTACAACCCTAAATCTGTAAACATGGGCACGCTCATAGATATCATCCTGACAAATTTACCCTCTAAATACACCTCCACTGTCTTCAACCAGGATCTCAGCGATCACTGCCTTATTGCCTGCGTCCGTAATGGGTCCGCGATCAAACGACCACCCCTCATCACTGTCAAACGCTCCCTAAAACAATTTAGCGAGCAGGCCTTTCTAATTGACCTGGCCCGGGTATCCTGGATGGATATTGACCTCATTCCGTCAGTAGAGGATGCCTGGTTGTTCTTTAAAAGTGCTTTCCTCTCAATCTTAAATAAGCATGCCCCATTCAAAAAATTCAGAACTAAGAACAGATATAGCCCCTGGTTCTCCTCAGACTTGACTGCCCTTGACCAGCACAAAAACATCCTGTGGCGTACTGCATTAGCATCGAACAGCCCCAGCGATATGCAACTTTTTAGGGAAGTCAGGAACCAATATACACAATCAGTTAGGAAAGCAAAGGCTAGCTTTTTCAAACAGAAATTTGCATCCTGTAGCACCAACTCCAAAAAGTTTAGGGACACTGTAAAGCCCATGGAAAATAAGAGCACCTCCTCCCAACTGCCCACTGCACTGAGGCTAGGAAACACTGTCACCACCGATAAATCTACAATAATCGAGAATTTCAACAAGCATTTTGCTACGGCTGGCCATGCTTTCCACCTGGCTACCACTACCCCGGCCACCAGCTCTGCACCCTCCGCTGCAACTTGCCCATGCCCCCCCCCCCCGCATCTCCTTCACACAAATTCAGACAGCTGATGTTCTGAAAGAGCTAAAAAATCTGGACCCCTACAAATCAGCTGGGCTAGACAATCTGGACCCTTTCTTTCTAAAATTAGCCACCGAAATTGTCGCAACCCCTATTACTAGCCTGTTCAACCTGATTGGAAAGCTGCCGCGGTCATCCCCCTCTTCAAAGGGGGTGACACTCTAGATCCTAACTGTTATAGACCTATATCCATCCTGCCCTGCCTTTCGAAAGTATTTGAAAGCCAAGTTAACAAACAGATCACCGACCATTTCGAATCCCACCGTACCTTCTCCGCTATGCAATCCGGTTTCCGAGCTGGTCATGGGTGCACCTCAGCCACGCTCAAGGTCCTAAACGATATTATAAACGCGATCGATAAAAGACAGTACTGCGCAGCCGTTTTCATCGACCTGGCCAAGGCTTTCGACTCTGTCAACCACCGCATTCTTATTGGCAGACTAAATAGTCTTGGTTTCTCTAATGACTGCCTCGCCTGGTTCACCAACTACTTCTCAGATAGAGTTCAATGTGTCAAATCGGAGGGCCTGTTGTCTGGACCTCTGGCCATCTCTATGGGCGTGCCACAGGGTTCAATTCTCGGGCCGACTCTATTCTCTGTGTATATCAATGATGTCGCTCTTGCTGCTGGTGACGCTCGGATCCACCTCTATGCGGCGACACCATTTTGTATACATTTGGCCCTTCATTGGACACTGTGTTAACAAACCTCCAAACGAGCTTCAATGCCATACAACACTCCTTCCACAGCCTCCAACTGCTCTTAAACACTAGTAAAACTAAATGCATGCTCTTCAACCGAACTCTGCTTGCACCCGCCCACCCGACTAGAATCACTACTCTCGGCGGGTCTGACCTAGAGTATGTGGACAACTACAATCGGCTTCCTATTTCGCAACAAAGCCTCCTTCACTCATGCTGCCAAACATGCCCTCGTAAAACTGACTATCCTACCGATCCTTGACTTCGGCGATGTCATTTACAAAATAGCCTCCAACACCCTACTCAGCAAATTGGATGTAGTCTATCACAGTGCCATCCGTTTTGTCACCAAAGCCCCATATACTACCCACCATTGTGACCTGTACGCTCTTGTTGGCTGGCCCTCACTACATATTAGTCGCCAAACCCACTGGCTCCAGGTCATCTATAAATCACTGCTAGGCATATCCCTGTCTTATCTTAGCTCACTGGTCACCATAGCAAAACGCACCCGTAGTCTGCGCTCCAGCAGGTATATCTCACTGGTCATCCCCAAAGCCAACACCTCCTTTGGCCGCCATTCCTTCCAGTTCTCTGCTGCCAATGACTGGAATGAACTGCAAAAATCTCTGAAGCTGGAGACTCTTATCTCCCTCACTATCTTTAAGCGTCAGTTGTCAGAGCAGCTTACCGATCACTGCACCTGTACACAGCCTTTCTGAAATTAGCCCACCCAACTACCTCATCCCCATATTGTTATTTATTTTGCTAATTTGCACCCCAGTATCTCTATTTGCACATCATCTTTTGCACATCTATCATTCCAGTATTATACGAAATTGTAACTATTTTGCACTATGGCCTATTTATTGCCTTACCTCCATAACTTACTACATTCGCACACACTGTATATATATTTTCTGTTGTATTTTTGACTTTATGTTTTGTTTACCCCATATGTAACTCGGTGTTGTTGTTTTTATCGCACTGCTTTGCTTTATCTTGGCCAAGATGCAATGATCATGAGAACAGTGAGGAATCAGCCCAGAACTACACAGGAGTATCTTGTCAATGATCTCAAGGCAGCTGGGACCATAGTCACTAAGAAAACAATTGGTAACACACTACGCTGTGAAGGACTGAAATCCTGCAGCGCCCGCAAGATCCCCCTGCTCAAGAAAGCACATATACAGGCCCGTCTGAAGTTTGCCAATGAACATCTGAATGATTCAGAGGAGAACTGGGTGAAAGTGTTGTGGTCAGATAAGACCAAAATGGAGCTCTTTGGCATCAACTCAACTCGCCGTGTTTGGAGGAGGAGGAATGCTGCCTATGACCCCAAGAACACCATCCCCACCATCAAACATGGAGGTGGAAACATTATGCTTTGGGGGTGTTTTTCTGCTAAGGGGACAGGACAACTTCACCGCATCAAAGGGACGATGGACGGGGCCATGTACCGTCAAATCTTGGGTGAGAACCTCCTTCCCTCAGCCAGGGCATTGAAAATGGTTCGTGGATGGGTATTCCAGCATGACAATGACCCAAAACACACGGCCAAGGCAACAAAGGAGTGGTTCAAGAAGAAGCACATTAAGGTCCTGGAGTGGCGTAGCCAGTCTCCAGACCTTAATCCCATAGAAAATCTGTGGAGGGAGCTGAAGGTTTGAGTTGCCAAACGTCAGCCTCGAAACCTTAATGACTTGGAGAAGATCTGCAAAGAGGAGTGGGACAAAATCCCTCCTGAGATGTGTGCAAACCTGGTGGCCAACTACAAGAAACGTCTGACCTCTGTGATTGCCAACAAGGGTTTTGCCACCAAGTACTAAGTCATGTTTTGCAGAGGGGTCAAATACTTATTTCCCTCATAAAAATTCAAATCAATTTATAACATTTTTGACATGCGTTTTTCTGGATTTTTTTGTTGTTATTCTGTCTCTCACTGTTCAAATAAACCTACCATTACAATTATAGTCTGATTAAAGAGCAGCAGTAAAATAAAATAACAGTAGGCAGGTTGTGGTCCTCTGTAGCTCAATTGGTAGAGCATGGCGCTTGTAACGCCAGGGTAGTGGGTTCGATCCCCGGGACCACCCATACGTAAAAATGTGTGCACTCATGACTGTAAGTCGCTTTGGATAAAAGCGTCTGCTAAATGGCATATTATTATTGTTATTAGTATGTCTTTGTCAGTGGGCAAACGTACAAAATCAGCAGGGGATCTAATACTTAATTCCCTCACTGTAGCTACAGGAGAGAGAGGAGCCTATCTCTTCCAGTCAGAGCAGCTGGAGGTTCTGGCATGCACTGTGTAAAACCTCCCTTTTCTCCCAGCTAGCAGCCTCTGTATATCCAGACCCTCCCTGGACTCTGGCCCTTTCAACTCCATTAACTGACAATGGCAGCTTTTCTAGTGTCACTGCCTGGAATAGCAGGATCTTGGAGTGACAAAGCAGCTCATGGCCACTCTCCCTGCATGCTAATGGTAACACCTCTGAATCATGGGTTCCCTCTCTTTTCAGCTGTCCAAACGCTGTGTTCACTTTGATCCACTCTGGGCAGGTCTGTGAGGCCAGGGGTTGTTTTTCTCTAGTTTAGGGACATTGTGGTGTGTGTGTGTATGTTTGTGTGTGTGGGGAGGGGTTTGTGGTTGTGTGTGTGTGTGTGTGTGTGGTGTGTGTGCATGTGTCTAAAGTAACTTCCTGTTCAACTTCCTGCCTCTGCTAGGAATCTAGTGTACACCAAAGGGCTGGGCCAGGCAGTTAAACTGGTGACCTAAATGTTGGTTTATTTTCTAAATGTGATATGTCATCAGTTAACGTACCGGGTTGATGTGGGAACTGCTTTGAGTGCGTTCACTCTCCACAACTCTGTGCTGTGGGTGGCAAAGCAAACTGCAGTCAGACAGTTAGAAGGTCTAAGCTAACTATTATACGCCCAGCCTTCCACCCCGACCAACCACCCTACTTTAGTTTTTGCCTTAAGGAACCATATGTCTCATGTAACCATATTAAACGTATCAAAGACTCCAGCCAACCTAGTCATAGACTGTTCTCTCTGCTACCGCACGGCATGTGGTACCGGAGCGCCAAGTCTAGGTCCAAAAGGCTTCTCAACAGCTTCTACCCCCAAGCCATAAGACTCCTGAACAGCTAATCATGGCTACCTGGACTATTTGCATTGCCCCCCCACCCCAACCCCCTCTTTTACGCTGCTGCTACTCTGTTTATTATTTATGCATAGTGACTTTAACTCTACCCACATGTACATATTACCTAAATTACCTCGACTAACCGGTGCCCCCGCACATTGACTCTGTACCAGTACCCCCTGTATATAACAATAATAATAATATATGCCATTTAGCAGACACTTTTATCCAAAGCGACTTACAGTCATGTGTGCATACATTTTTACGTATGGGTGGTCCTGGGGATTGAACCCACTACCCTGGCATTACAAGTGCCATGCTCTACCAATTGAGCTACAGAGGACCACAACCTCCCTACTGTTATTTTATTTTACTGCTGCTCTTTAATTATTTGTTATTTGAATTTTTTTCTTAAACTGCATTGTTGGTTAAGGGCTTATAAGTAAGCAATTCACTGTAATGTCTACACCTGTTGTATTCGGCGCATGTGGCAATGTAAACGTTGGTCCCATGTTTGATGAGCTGAAATAAAATAACCCAGAAATTTTCCATATGTACATAAACCTTATTTCTCTCAAATGTTGTGCTCAAATTTGTTTACATCCCTGTTAGTGAGCATTTCTCCTTTGTCAAGATAATCCACTTGACAGGTGTGGCATATCAAGAAGCTGATTAAACAGCATGATCATTACACAGGTGGACCTTGTGCTGGGGACAATAAAAGGCCACTCTAAAATGTGCAGTTTTGTCACACAACACAATGCCACAGATGTCTCAAGTTTTGAGGGAGCGTGCAATTGGCATCCTGACTGCAGGAATATCCACAAGAGCTGTTGCCAGAGAATTGAATGCTCATTTCTCTACCATAATAGTTATTTTTCTTTAAGCAATGTCATTTTGGATAATTTTACAGTATGTCCAACCGGCCTCACAACCGCAGACCACATGTAACCACGCAAGACCAGGACCTCCATATCCGGCTTCTTCACCTGCGGGATCATCTGAGACCAGCCACCTGGACAGCTGATTAAACTGTGGGTTTCACAACCAAAAATTCTCTGCACAAACTGTCTGAAACCGTCTCAGGAATGCTCATCTGCATGCTCGTAGTCCTCACCAGGGCCTTGACCTGACTGCAGTTCGACGACGTAACTGACTTCAGTGGGCAAATGATCACCTTCGATGGCGACTGGCACTCTGGAGAAGTGTGCTCTTCACAGATTAATCCCAGTTTCAACTATACCAGGCAGATGGCAGACAGCATGTATGGCATTGTGTGTGCAAGCGGTTTGCTGATGTCAACGTTGTGAACAGTGTGCCCCATGGTGGCGGTGGGGTTATGGTATGGGCAGGCATAAGCTACAGACAGCGAACCAATTGCATTTTATCAAAGGCAATTTGAATGCACAGAGATAGCGTGACGAGATCCTGAGGCCCATTGTCGTGCCATTCATCTGCCGCCATCACCTCATGTTTCAGCATGAGAATACACAGCACCATGTCGCAAGGATCTATACACAATTCCTGGATGCTGAAAACATCCCAGTTCTTCCATGTCCTGCATACTCCCCAGACATGTCACCCATTGAGCATGTTTGGGATGCTCTGGATCGACGTGTATGACAGCTGGTTCCAGTTCCCGCCAATATCCAGAAACTTCGCACATCCATTGAAAAGGAGTGGGACAACATTCCACAAGCCACAATCAACAGCCTGATCAACTCTATGCCAAGGAGATGTGTCGCGCTGCATGAGGCAAATGGTGGTCACATGAGATACTGACTGGTTTTCTGATCCACGCCCCTTCTTTTTTTTAAGGTATCTGTGACCAACAGATGCATATCTGTATTCCCAGTCATGTGAAATCCATATATTAGGGCCTAATTAATTTATTTCAACTAACTGATTTCCTTATTTGAACTACAACTCTGTAAAAATAGTGAAAAGTTAGCATTTTGCGTTTATATTTTTGTTCAGTGTAATTTGAGGGTGCCGGATTTACGTTTACTATGTTGTGCCTAGTCTATGAGACCAGGCTGAACTGTGGTGAATCATTACATCAAAACATAGAGAGCTGTAAAATAGTGCAGACAGCTAGGTTTCCATCCAATTGGTGATAGATTTTCATGCAAATATCTTTGTTCATCCACATAAAAACTAGATGCACATTTTCCCAACAGAGTTGTGTTTCTATAAAAATAACTTTTAAATTTCCATGTACCGAATAAAACATACAAGTAAAATTGGTTTCCATTGCATTTTTAACTGTTCTGATCATTTTGTCACAAATATTTTGCATTATATAGCGAATTTGCTTACTCTATTCTTGGCACGTGCGCTCTATCCAACAGCTTGCAGATACAGTTTGGGTAGGCTACCTACTTGATGAGATTATTATGGACAAAAGAGCAAGATTATTTTTAGGCAGGTAAGCATCAAGCTCATCACCATGCACTTTCACCATCCTGTGAAGTTCATCAAAACTTCTGTAGCCTAATAAACTGCATGCTTTCCCGAGTCGTAGTGGGAGGACCACACAACAAATCATTGCGTGACTCCAAGTTTACTTCGATATGATGGTTATTAAATCAACATTTGTTGATAATGGCCACCATTTCTCGCATAATTAATTTTACAGACACAAAAAGCTCTCACCTTATCTAGCGTATTTTGGAAAGTTTACCAGAAATATACAGTTTCCATCGGGCCTGTGTAAAAAAAAAAAATTATCTACATGTACTTTACTCGCATAAAAAGGTTGGATGGAAACCTGGTTACAAAAACGATTTTGCTCTGGTACAGTAATTTGTCAGCAATTTAACAATATAAAATCAGCTGATGTCTTATTTTTCTGTGTTAACTTGAGTTCATGGACAATTTCAGGCCTTTTTCCTTACCTAGACTACATGTTGTGAATTATGCAATTTAAATCTCAAAACCAACTATCAAAGTGGCCAAGGCTGCAGTCCAAAGATGTTATTTCTACCCCCTCAGCCCTCACGCTAGCCACTTTCCCTCGGGGAATCCATGTCAAAACCAGATGCAGTTTGATTGCCATCTTAAGTGCCCCCTCGGACCTCGATTTAGCTTGAGGGAACGAGTGAAGAACTTTGATCACTTCTGAGATTGATACAATATGAGCCACAATTCAATGCAAACTGTAGTCACGTGTCAAATTTAATCAACAGGGCTGTATTTCCGGCATGTCAGCCAAAATAATGAAGCTAGCTTGCTAAAAAGAATATACAGTGAGGGAAAAAAGTGTTTGATCCCCTGCTAATTTTGTACGTTTGCCCACTGACAAAGAAATGATCAGTCTATAATTTTAATGGTAGGTTTATTTGAACAGTGAGAGACAGAATAACAACAAAAAAATCCAGAAAAACGCATGTCAAAAATGTTATAAATTGATTTGCATTTTAATGAGGGAAATAAGTATTTGACCCCCTCTCAATCAGAAAGATTTCTGGCTCCCAGGTGTCTTTTATACAGGTAACGAGCTGAGATTAGGAGCACACTCTTAAAGGGAGTCCTCCTAATCTCAGCTTGTTACCTGTATAATAATAAAATAATATGCCATTTAGCAGACGCTTTTATCCAAAGCGACTTACAGTCATGTGTGCATAAATTTTTACGTATGGGTGGTCCCGGGGATCGAACCCACTACCCTGGCGTTACAAGCGCCATGCTCTACCAATTGAGCTACAGAGGACCACTGTATAAAAGACACCTGTCCACAGAAGCAATCAATCAATCAGATTCCAAACTCTCCACCATGGCCAAGACCAAAGAGCTCTCCAAGGATGTCAGGGACAAGATTGTAGACCTACCAAAGCCTGGAATGGGCTACAAGACCATCGCCAAGCAGCTTGGTGAGAAGGTGACAACAGTTGGTGCGATTATTCGCAAATGGAAGAAACACAAAATAACTGTCAATCTCCCTCGGCCTGGGGTTCCATGCAAGATCTCACCTCGTGGAGTTGCAATGATCATGAGAACAGTGAGGAATCAGCCCAGAACTACACGGGAGGATCTTGTCAATGATCTCAAGGCATCTGGGACCATAGTCACCAAGAAAACAATTGGTAACACACTACGCCGTGAAGGACTGAAATCCTGCAGCGCCCGCAAGGTCCCCCTGCTCAAGAAAGCACATATACATGCCCGTCTGAAGTTTGCCAATGAACATCTGAATGATTCAGAGGAGAACTGGGTGAAAGTGTTGTGGTCAGATGAGACCAATATCGAGCTCTTTGCCATTAACTCAACTCGCCGTGTTTGGAGGAGGAGGAATGCTGCCTATGACCCCAAGAACACCATCCCCACCATCAAACATGGAGGTGGAAACATTATGCTTTGGGGGTGTTTTTCTGCTAAGAGGACAGGACAACTTCACAGCATCAAAGGGACGATGGACGTTGCCATGTACCGTCAAATCTTGGGTGAGAACCTCCTTCCCTCAGCCAGGGCATTGAAAATGGGTCGTGGATGGGTATTCCAGCATGACAATGACCCACAACACACGGCCAAGGCAACAAAGGAGTGGCTCAAGAAGAAGCACAGTAAGGTCCTGGAGTGGCCTAGCCAGTCTCCAGACCTTAATCCCATAGAAAATCTGTGGAGGGAGCTGAAGGTTCGAGTTACCAAACGTCAGCCTCGAAACCTTAATGACTTGGAGAAGATCTGCAAAGAGGAGTGGGATAAAATCCCTCCTGAGATGTGTGCAAACCTGGTGGCCAACTACAAGAAACGTCTGACCTCTTTGATTGCCATCAAGGGTTTTGCCACCACGTACTAAGTCATGTTTTGCAGAGGGGTCAAATACTTATTTCCCTCATTAAAATGCAAATCAATTAAATAACATTTTTGACATGCATTTTTATGGATTTTTTGTTGTTATTCTGTCTCTCACTGTTCAAATAAACCTACCATTAAAATTATAGACTGCTCATATCTTTGTCAGCAAACGTACAAAATCAGCAGGGGATCAAATACTTTTTTCCGTCACTGTATAGATGACATTGATTTTAGCGTTGGCAAATTGGCTTAGTCTCGTAGTGAGGAGCCTATAAAGCTTAACTAGCTTCATAAACATATTTTGGGGAATTCTTACATTTATTGTAATCATTTACCAAACTATAAAACTAGCTAATCAGATATGGGTAACTGTAGCTAGCTACCTGACAGGAGTGCTAGCAAGCTACGTTAGCTTAGTAGGTACAGTGGGGAAAAAAAGTGTTTAGTCAGCCACCAATTGTGCAAGTTCTCCCACTTAAAAAGATGAGAGAGACACCTCTGTCCTCCACTCGTTACCTGTAGTAATGGCACCTGTTTGAACTTGTTATCAGTATAAAAGACACCTGTCCACAACCTCAAACAGTCACACTCCAAACTCCACTATGGCCAAGACCAAAGAGCTGTCAAAGGACACCAGAAACAAAATTGTAGACCGGCACCAGGCTGGGAAGACTGAATCTGCAATAGGTAAGCAGCTTGGTTTGAAGAAATCAACTGTGGGAGCAATTATTAGGGAATGGAAGACATACAAGACCACTGATAATCTCCCTCGATCTGGGGCTCCACGCAAGATCTCACCACGTGGGGTCAAAATGATCATAAGAACGGTGAGCAAAAATCCCAGAACCACACGGGGGACCTAGTGAATGACCTGCAGAGAGCTGGGACCAAAGTAACAAAGCCTACCATCAGTAACACACTACGCTGCCAGGGACTCAAATCGACCCAGACGTCTGCTTAAGCCAGTACATGTCCAGGCCCGTCTGAAGTTTGCTAGAGTGCATTTGGATGATCCAGAAGAGGATTGGGAGAATGTCATATGGTCAGATGAAACCAAAATATAACTTTTTGGTAAAAACTCAACTCGTCGTGTTTGGAGGACAAAGAATGCTGAGTTGCATCCAAAGAACACCATACCTACTCTGAAGCATGGGGGTGGAAACATCATGCTTTGGGGCTGTTTTTCTGCAAAGGGACCAGGACGACTGATCCGTGTAAAGGAAAGAATGAATGGGGCCATGTATCGTGAGATTTTGAGTGAAAACCTCCTTCCATCAGCAAGGGCATTGAAGATGAAACGTGGCTGGGTCTTTCAGCATGACAATGATCCCAAACACACTGCCCGGGCAACGAAGGAGTGGCTTCGTAAGAAGCATTTCAAGGTCCTGGAGTGGCCTAGCCAGTCTCCAGATCTCAACCCCATAGAAAATCTTTGGAGGGAGTTGAAAGTCCGTGTTGCCCAGTGACAGCCCCAAAACATCATTGCTCTAGAGGAGATCTGCATGGAGGAATGGGCCAAAATACCAGCAACAGTGTGTGAAAACCTTGTGAAGACTTACAGAAAACGTTTGACCTGTGTCATTGCCAACAAAGGGTATATAACAAAGTATTGAGAAACTTTTGTTATTGACCAAATACTTATTTTCCACCATAATTTGCAAATAAATTCATAAAAAATCCTACAATGTGATTTTCTGGATTTGTTTTCCTCATTTTGTCTTTCATAGTTGACGTGTACCTATGATGAAAATTACAGGCCTCTCTCATCTTTTTAAGTGGGAGAACTTGCACAATTGGTGGCTGACTAAATACTTTTTTTCCCCACTGTACATTAATAGCTTTAGGTTGGTTGTTTTTAAGCTCAACTTTCCATCAAGGATGTTGTCTCTCCGATCATCACTCTCTCTCGCTTGGGCAAGGGACATTTAAGGTACACTCGGATATGGTGATGTAAAACGGCATTAAGGTCTGAGTGTTTAGGGCCGAGGGCTGTCTACTTTGAGTTTGGACTGCAGCCCAAGTCCCAAGCAAGATGGCTGCAGAGTCACCTGACAGGTCAAACGTTATTAAGATGGCTGACACACACCAAATAGATCATGACAGTAAAGTAAAACAGTCACGTGGCTGACGATAGTCAGAGTTCATCTTATAATGACATACATATCAAATGATAAAACAATGACTTGTCAGTGTGGACTTTGAATTGAATGCACATCTGGCAGTCCTAAGAGTGATAATTACTTTATTTTTTAATAATAAGGCTAGACAATTTATTTATTATATTTATTACCAGCTCATTATCAAATGTATTCAAGAGTATTTTCACATTGCCACAGAATCTGCATTGCCAACAGCACACTTTCCTATTTTCTGTTCTATCATCTGACTTACAGTGCCTTGCAAAAGTATTCATCCCCCTTGGCGTTTTTCCTACTTTGTTGCATTACAACCTGTAATTTAAATGGATTTTTATTTGGATTTCATGTAATGGACATACACAAAATAGTCAAAATTGGTGAAGTGAAATGAAAAAATAACCAGTTTCAAAAAATTCTAAACAATAAATAACGGAAAAGTGGTGCGTGCATATGTATTCACCCCATTTGCTATGAAGCCCCTAAATAAGATCTGGTGCAACCAATTACCTTCAGAAGTCACATAATTAGTTAAATAAAATCCACCTGTGTGCAATCTAAGTGTCACATGATCTGTCACATGATCTCAGTATATATACAGCTGTTCTGAAAGGCCCCAGAGTCTGCAACACCACTAAGCAAGGGGCACCACCAAGCAAGCGGCACCATGAAGACCAAGGAGCTCTCCAAACAGGTCAGGGACAAAGTTGTGGAGAAGTACAGATCAGGGTTGGGTTATAAAAAAATATCCGAAACGTTGAACATCCCACGGACCACCATTAAATCCATTATAAAAAAATGGAAAGAATATGGCACCACAACAAACCTGCCAAGAGCGACCCGCCCACCAAAACTCAAGGACCAGGCAAGGAGGGCATTAATCAGAGAGGCAACAAAGAGACTAAAGATAACCCTGAAGGAGCTGCAAAGCTCCACAGCGGAGATTGGAGTATCTGTCCATAGGACCACTTTAAGCCGTACACGCCACAGAGCTGGGCTTTACGGAAGAGTGGCCAGAAAAAAATCCATTGCTTATTGAAAAAAATAAGCAAACATGTTTGGTGTTCGCCAAAAGGCATGTGGGAGACTCCCCAAACATATGGAAGAAGGTACTCTGGTCAGATGAGATTGCTTTTTGGCCATCAAGGAAAACACTATGTCTGGCGCAAACCCAACACCTCTCATCACCCCGAGAACACCATCCCCACAGTGAAGCATGGTGGTGTCAGCATCATGCTGTGGGGATGTTTTTTCATCGGCAGGGACTGGGAAACTGGTCAGAATTTAATGAATAATGGATGGAGCTAAATACATGGAAATTCTTGAGGGAAACCTGTTTCAGTCTTCCAGAGATTTGAGACTGGGACGGAGGTTCACCTTCCAGCAGGACAATGACCCTAAGCATACTGCTAAAGTAACACTCAAGTGGTTTAAGGGGAAACATTTAAATATCTTGGAATAGTCAAAGCCCAGACCTCAATCCAATTGAGAATCTGTGGTATGACTTAAAGATTGCTGTACACTATCGGAACCCATCCAACTTGAAGGAGCTGGAGCAGTTTTGCCTTGAAGAATGGGCAAAAATCACAGTGGCTAGATGTGCCAAGCTTATAGAGACATACCCCAAGATACTTGCAGCTGTAATTGCTGCAAAAGGTGGCTCTACAAAGTATTGACTTTGGGGGGATGAATAGTTATGCACGCTCAGGTTTTCTGTTTAAAAAAAATCTTATTTCTTGTTTGTTTCACAAGAAAAAATATTTTGCATCTTCAAAGTGGTAGGCATGTTGTGTAAATCAAATGATACAAACCCCCCAAAATCAAATTTAATTCCAGGTTGTAAGGTAACAAAATAGGAAAAATTCCAAGGGGGGTGAATACTTTCGCAAGCCACTGTAGTTATTGAACAGCATCAACATTCAGGCGTTCCTACCCCTCTGGGTACAGTTGAGTATCATTTGAATATCAGCTACTGGACGTTATGTCGTGCCTGTAGTGGGATGAGTACTCAGTTAGCCTTGTCATTGATATGATGATCTCTCTAGCTCCATATTGATATGTATCAGATCTGTAACAAATCGCAACATTAATGAATTAAAAAGAGAATTAAGTGTGTGGCTGTTGATGATGATTCGTCAAGAATCACATATGATCTAGGTTTTAATTAAAAGGCCCCATTCTCTTGAGCGTCCAGTGTTTCTCACCTCCCTCTGGAGAACAATGATATCTCTGAGAGATATGAAAAAAAATGAGAAGGTCGCAACATGTTACATTTTTATTAAGTAGCTCTCATGCTAGAAAAGGTTGGAGACCTCTGCATTAGACAGTTTAATAGTCACATGTACAGGGGCGCAGGTGTATTTACAAGGTACAGTGAAAGTCTTGAACGAGCTCCAACAATGCAAGACATATAAAACAAGAAAGATATAATCAAGGATGTCCGGGTGGGAAGGTTGAAGCTATTGGCCAGTCTTACAGTTTTTGCCATGATGTTCCTATACTGCCCCCATCTAAATGATGGAAATGGGGAAAACAGGCCATGGCTCGGGTGGCTGGGATCCCTGATGATCTTCTTAGACTTTCTGTGACACCTGGTGTTGTAGGTGTCCTGGAGGGCAGGCAGTGTGCACCCAATGGTATGTTCGGCTGAGCGTACCACCCTCTTTAGCGCCTTGCGGTTCACGGCGGTGGTGTAGCCATACCAGGCTGTGATGCAGCCCGACAGAATGCTCTCGATGGTGCTCCTGTAGAACACTGTGAGGGCCCTCGGGGACAGGCCAAATTTCTTCAGCATCCTGAGGTTGAAGAGTCGCTGTCATGCCTTCTTCGCCACGGTGTCCTTATGATTTGACCATTTCAGCACGTCGGAGATATATAAGCCGAGGAACTTGAAGTTTTTGACCATCTCCACAGCGGCCCCGTTGATGTGGATGGGTTCCTCCTGAAGTCCACAATCAGCTCCTTTGTTTTGTTGATGTTGAGGTTGTTTACCTGGCACCACGCCATCAGAGTGCCTACCTCCTCCCTGTAGGCCATCTCGTTGTTGTTGGCATTTAGGACTACTACTATCGTCAGCGAACTTGATGATAGAGTTGGAACTGTGTGAGGCCGTCAGGAAGTCCAGGACCAAGTTGCATAGGGAAACGTTCAGTCCCAGGGCCGTGAGCTTTGTGGTGAGCTTAGAGGGCACTATGGTATTGAAGGCCAAGCTAGAGTCGATGAACAGCATCCTCACATATACATTCCTTTTGTCCAGGTGGGTGAGGGTAGTGTGCAGTGCAATGGAGATTGCGTCGGCCATGGATCTGTCAGGGCGGTAGGCGAATTGTAGCCCCAAACCCATGAGAAGAGAGAGAGGTTCGGACAGAGATAGATGTAGACAGGCATTGAAGGGGTGGCTAAGCACTAGGGGGACCCCTCGCTTTCGTGGTCCCTCTTTTCCCTAAACACTGATCCTCGTGACCTGTTGCTCTGCCAGTGCCCAACACCCTGGAGACACAACACAATTCTCGCTCACACCACATCTTTCGCAACTGATGTTTGTGCCTGTCGCCATGGTAATCCTGAATCAACAAGCACCATGGAGATAGAATATCTAGGGTGAGATTTCCTGTGTGTGTGTGTGCTCATGATGTTTATGCTTTTGCAGTCTGTAGATAACAAGTCATGACACTCTAAGAATATTGATGTTACGTGGAGGGAGAACAAACTTTAACTGAATAACTCAGTATGTCCATTAATGATCAATGCTGTGTATAGTCAAACCCATGAGAAGAGTGAGAGATGGAGGGAGAGAGAGATAGGTTCAGACAGAGAGATATGTAGACAGGCATTGAAGCGGGCGGCTCAGCCCTAGGCACCCCTCGCTCTTGTCGTCCCTCTTGTCCGTATACACTTCTTGTCCCTATACATCCTCATGGCATGTTGCTCTGCCAGTGTCCAACACCCTGGAGATACAAGACACAACTCTATGCTCGCTCGAACCACATCCTTCGCAACTGATGTTTGTCTCTGTCGCCATGGTAATCATGTATCAGCAAGCACCATGGAGATAGGATACCTGGGGTGAGATTTCCTATGTGAGTGTGTGTGGTCATGATGTTCATGCTTTTGCGGTCTGTAGACACAAGGTCCTGACAAGAATATTGATGTAATATTTCTATAAATTGTATTCTGACTATCTTTACAAACTTCCTCAGAAGGTGAATATACAGTACCAGTCAAAAGTGTGGACACAATTACTCATTCCAGGGTTTTTCTTTATTTGTATTATTTTGTACATTGTAGAATAACAGTGAAGACATCACAACTATGAAATAACACATATGGAATCATGTAGTAACCAAGAAAGTGTTAAACAATTCAAACTATATTTTATATTTGAGATTCTTCAAATAGCCACCCTTTGCCTTGATGACAGCTTTGCACAATCTTTTTAAACTGAATATCACATTTACATAAGTATTCAAACCCTTTACTCAGTACTTTGTTGAAGCACCTTTGGCTGCAATTACAGCATCGACTCTTCTTGGGTATGACGCTACAAGCTTGGCACACCTGTTTTTGCTTCGTCATTATGTATTATTGTGTGTGGATTGATGAGAAATAAAATGATTTAATCAATTTTAGAATAAAATTGGGAAAAAGTCAAGGGGTCTGAATACTTCCCGAATGCACTGTAGAAATGCAGACAGAGATGACATTTGACATTTGGAGGTTTCGGTGTAAGACTGAGAAGACATGGTATAAACAGGTCTGCCGCTCATGACATCGGCTCATGATACCTGCTCATGGCACCTGCTCATTTACATTACATTTACATTTACGTCATTTAGCAGACGCTCTTATCCAGAGCGACTTGCTCATGATACCTGCTAAAGTAAAACTGGAGATAGGTGTGTGAAACTGACCACCTGACCTGACAAGAGCTAGCTAACAATAACTACAGATACAGGGCAGAGAGATGGCAATTCCCACTCGGCTGCCCCAATACTGTAGTTTCCGTCTCTCATTTCGGTATGTCACAAGACTGTATGATTCTGTCACAGAATAGATTCTCACCCAGATGCAAATGTGCTGTTCACCTTTTTAGCAACTGACTGTGGAAAAGTGATCAGAAACCTCCCTTAGTATGTACATGTGAAATCTGATAATGATTCTGTTTGTTTGCTGTGTGTGTGTTTTCTGTGTGTTTTTAAGTTGTGTTTAGGAAAGCTTTAACTCTGTGTTTCTGTGAGGTACAGCCCAAACAGCAGGGCATGTTTGCAGGAGGAGTGAAGTTCTGTTTGAACCCTTTTCACTCATGGGAATTGGCCTATATGGATATTAAAAGTATATGCATAAGCATGGTAGAAATTTAAAGGGAACAGTTTGGAGATTATGGAGAAATTATTACACCAAAGTTGAGGACACAACAGTTCAGCTGACACCAGACTGACACCAGACTAAATCCAAACATTACACTGTTCATCACATTTGTTGTTAACGAAATCTGAAAATACTTTGGATACATTCAGTAACATGATAGAAATATTACTGGACAATCTGAGTTAGGTGCAAGTTGCAACATAAGACTAAGAAATGACAAGGGTTTGAGTGAGAGGACTAACTGTGTGCACAGTTCCTAAGTAATTTCAATGTACTTTTATGACTCAAAGAAGAGTCTTCAACATAAGGTGCTTTTTTGTAGCTCTCCTAGCTGTTCCGTTGAGGAACTAGAGCAAGCTCACTTGTAGTTGTTTTGTTTGGAACACAAAACTGCATCCCCGCCATCACACAATTGCTGTTGTTGATTACGCAATCCAAAAATGGCGCATTTTAAATCGCAATATGGGTCAGGTGGTCATTTGAAAGCTTGTTCTGTTACCAACATGACTACCTAAGATATAAAATAAGATCTTACAATGTCAGGCTTTCACAAGTCAATTCAGAGAAATAGATCGTCATTTTGGTGCGCATACCCACTGGGCACACACTGGTTTAATCAACGTGGTTTCCACGTTATTTCAATGAAATTATGTTGAACCAATGTGAAATAGACCTTGAATTGACATCTGTGCCCAGCGGGTATATTCAAGTGCATGATGTATTCAGGTGAGTGTTCCGTGGCAAATGTTCTTCACAATAGACAAACATAGGCTCCTTCTGTTCAGAACAACCCAGGGTATGACATAATGTCATCTTGTAACCCTATCAGTCCCGAGACCCCAGCAAAAATCGGCTTTTCATTCATCTGACTTTCATTTACCTGTATATCCAGCCCTTATATTTAGCCTCACATTTAAGTGTTTTACTATTTATTTTCAGGACAACCAGGGCTACAAGTATACCACAACACTATTTGACATAAACAGTTGCATTCATGAGTTTTATTGACAAATGTAAATTAAAAAAAATACGGTCAGCCAAAGCAAAAACCTGATAAAAATGAATTTACAGTGGGGAAAAAAAGTATTTAGTCAGCCACCAATTGTGCAAGTTCTCCCACTTAAAAAGATGAGAGAGGCCTGTAATTTTCATCATAGGAACACGTCAACTATGACAGACAAATTCAGAAAAACAAATCCAGAAAATCACATTGTAGGATTTTTAATGAATTTATTTTCAAATTATGGTGGAAAATAAGTATTTGGTCACCTACAAACAAGCCAGATTTATCTCTCTCACAGACCTGTAACTTCTTCTTTAAGAGGCTCCTCTGTCCTCCACTCATTACCTGTATTAATGGCACCTGTTTGAACTTGTTATCAGTATTAAAGACACCTGTCCACATCCTCAAACAGTCACACTCCAAACTCCACTATGGCCAAGACCAAAGAGCTGTCAAAGGACACCAGAAACAAAATTGTAGACCTGCACCAGGCTGGGAAGACTGAATCTGCAATAGGTAAGCAGCTTGGTTTGAAGAAATCAACTGTGGGAGCAATTATTAGGAAATGGAAGACATACAAGACCACTGATAATCTCCCTCGATCTGGGGCTCCACACAAGATCTCACCCCGTGGGGTCAAAATGATCACAAGAACGGTGAGCAAAAATCCCAGAACCACACGGGCGGACCTAGTGAATGACCTGCAGAGAGCTGGGACCAAAGTAACAAAGCCTACCATCAGTAACACACTACGCCGCCAGGGACTCAAATCCTGCAGTGCCAGACGTGTCCCCCTGCTTAAGCCAGTACATGTCCAGGCCCGTCTGAAGTTTGCTAGAGTGCATTTGGATGATCCAGAAGAGGATTGGGAGAATGTCATATGGTCAAATGAAACCAAAATATAACTTTTTGGTAAAAACTCAACTCGTCGTGTTTGGAGGACAAAGAATGCTGAGTTGCATCCAAAGAACATCATACCTACTGTGAAGCATGGGGGTGGAAACATCATGCTTTGGGGCTGTTTTTCTGCAAAGGGACCAGGACGACTGATCCGTGTAAAGGAAAGAATGAATGGGGCCATGTATCGTGAGATTTTGAGTGAAAACCTCCTTCCATCAGCAAGGGCATTGAAGATTAAATGTGGCTGGGTCTTTCAGCATGACAATGATCCCAAACACACCGCCCGGGCAATGAAGGAGTGGCTTCGTAAGAAGCATTTCAAGGTCCTGGAGTGGCCTAGCCAGTCTCCAGATCTCAACCCCATAGAAAATCTTTGGAGGGAGTTGAAAGTCTGTGTTGCCCAGCAACAGCCCCAAAACATCACTGCTCTAGAGGAGATCTGCATGGAGGAATGGGCCAAAATACCAGCAACAGTGTGTGAAAACCTTGTGAAGACTTACAGAAAACGTTTGACCTGTGTCATTGCCAACAAAGGGTATATAACAAAGTATTGAGAAACTTTTGTTATTGACCAAATACTTATTTTCCACCATAATTTGCAAATAAATCCATAAAAAATCCTACAATGTGATTTTCTGGATTTTTTTTCCTCATTTTGTCTGTCATAGTTGACGTGTACCTGTGATGAAAATTACAGGCCTCTCTAATCTTTTTAAGTGAGAGAACCTGCACAATTGGTGGCTGACTAAATACTTTTTTCCCCCACTGTATATGAATGCTGTAAGTACAGAAATGTTTTGCTTAGTGGGAAATGAACATCCAGCTAGTCAGTAATAACTGTTTGGAGTTTGTTACAGCAACTATGTGAACTTATTGCAGTATTATAGACACTATGTCCTGGGATTTCCTATGATCTTCTATGTTGAAGAACCCCTTATCTTCTAATGACTGAAGTGTAGCTTGTGAGCGTCATTGAGCAAACCATGTTACAAGTGCGTGTTTGTGACAGTCTCAGCTTTTTAATAGTTTGCAGCTCAAAACATTCTGACTGTACAGATGTTTTTGTAAAAAGACCCGGTCCCTGGGCCCCTTTGGGATCCGCCATTGTCTCACAAGCACCGCTCTAGGTCAGCCCCCTTTAATCACACAGACCAATGGTACAACCCAGAAGTCTGTAGCTCAAACACACAATGTTTAAACGGGGTTAGAAGTCCTAAATCACACTGGCGAGACAGTGGGACTAATTTAACTTGTGTGACATCAAAGCAGTATGACATCGTTTTGGCTTGCTTGTATGACATCAAAGCGGTATTTATTATAATCCTCAATGTCTCATCTTTCAAAATACATTGAGTCCTCTTAATTTACAACATTTCCCTCACTCAAACAAAAAATGTGCTACATTTTCCCAAGTAGCGGGAGGGATGGGGGCAACTTCTTGTTGCGTGCAGTGCTCAACTTCAGAACGGCTGTCAGTCAAAACCCATACAGCGCTATGAAGCACAGAGCCTGAGCTCTGACGTCATTTACAGCATGTTACTGTACAGCCACTGCGTTCCAATTTAGGCACATAATCAGTGCCACAAATCTGACATTTTCAACCCATATAGGGATAGGAGTGTAAAGGGCTACGTGACATTGAGCGATGATATGACAGATAATTGGTAAATTATGTTGATCATTTATGTTTGTGTGTGCGTGCGAGCGAGTGCGCACATGCGTGTGTGTATGTATATGTGTGTGTGGTCTTACGCCAGTGTAACAAAACACTGTGAAACAAAACCATACTGAGCCCTGAGGTTACCCACATGAAAGAATACTATAGTATACTATGGTGTAAATACTGTAGTATTCACTGTAGTGTTTTTGCAGACTTTGTCCTGCAGGTAGACAGATAGTTCAGCGCTTCTGCTCTTTTCTATGACCTGTAGGAAACACAGTGCATTCGGATCCCTTAACTTTTTCCAGATTTTGTTTCGTTACAGCCTTATTCTAAAATTGATTAAATCGTTTTTTTCCCCCCTGAGAAAACTAAAACAGGTTTTTAGAATTTTTTACAAATGTATAATTTTTTTAAAACTGAAATATTACATTTACATTTACAAGTATTCAGACCCTTTACTCAGTACTTTGTTGATGCACCTTTGGCAGCGACTACAGCCTCAAGTCTTCTTGGGTATGACGCTACAAGCTTGGCACACCTGTATTTGGGGAGTTTCTCCCATTCTTCTCTGCAGAACATCTCAAGCTCTGTCAGGTTGGATGGGGAGCGTCGCTGCACAGCTTTTTTCAAGTTCCTCCAGAGATGTTCAATCAGGTTCATGTCCTGGCTCTGGCTGGGCCACTCAAGGACATTTAGAGACTTGTCCCGAAGCAACTCCTGTGTTGTCTTGGCTGTGTGCTTAGGGTCATTGTCCTGTTGGAAGGTGAACCCTTGCCCCAGTCTGAGGTCCTGTTCTGTTCATCTTTCCCTCGATCCTGACTAGTCTCCCAGTCCCTACCGCTGAAAAACATCCCCACAGCATGATGCTGCCACCACCATGTTTCACCGTAGGGATGGTGCCAGGTTTCCTCCAGACGTGACACTCGGCATTCAGACCAAAGAGTTCAATCTTGGTTTCATCAGACCAGAGAATCTTGTTTCTCATGATCTGAGAGTCATTTAGGTGCCTTTTGGCAAACTCCAAGCGGGCTGTCATGTGCCTTTTACTGAGGAGTGGCTTCCGTCTGGCCAATCTACCATAAAAGCCTGATTGCAGAGATGGTTGTCCTTCTGGAAGGTTCTCCCATCTCCACAGAATAACTCTCGAGCTCTGCCAGAGTGAACATCGGGTTCTTGGTCACCTCCCTGACGAAGGCCCTTCTCCCCTGATTGCTCAGTTTGGCCGGGCAGCCAGCTCTAGGAAGAGTCTTGGTGGTTCGAAACTTCTTCAATGTTAGAATGATGGAGGCCACTGTGTTCTTGGGGACCTTCAATGCTGCAGAAAATGTTGGGTACCCCAGATCTGTGCCTCGACACAATCCTGTCTCGGAGCTCTACGGACAATTCCTTCAACCTCATGACTTGGTTTTTGCTCTGACATGCACTGTCAACTGTGGGACCTTATATAGACAGGTGTGTGCCTTTCCAAATCATGTCTAATCAATTGAATTTACCACAGGTGGATTCCAATCAAGTTGTAGAAACATCTCAAGGATGATCAATGGAAACAGGATGCACCTAAGCTCAATTTCGAGTCTCATAGCAAAGGGTCTGAATACTTATGTAAATAAGGTATTTCCGTTTTTTATTTGCAATACATTTGCACAAATGTCTAAAAACCTGTTTTCACTTTGTCATTATGGGGTAATGTGTGTAGATTGAAGGGGTCTGAATACTTTGAATGTAGGTTTCTCACTTATGGGTGGCACAAATTGGGATATGGCGGAGGGAACTGGGCAGAGTATATGCAAATTAAATACTGTAGTATATACTATAGTAATCACTGTAGTGTTTTTAAAAAAACATTACTGTAGTATTCACTGTAGTTAGTGTTTTTGTGGTCTGTAGAATACTTAAGTAATAAGGCTCAAGGGGGTGTGGTATATGGCCAATATACTGTACCACGGCTAAGGGCTGTTCTAATGCACGACGCAACGTTGGAGTGCCTGGATACAGCCCTTAGCCGTGGTTTACTGGCCATATACCACAAATTCCCGAAGTGCCTTATTGCTATTATAAACTGGTTAGCAACGTACTTAGGTCTGATATACCACGGCTTTCAGCCAATAAGCATTCAGGGCTCGAACCACCCAGTTTATAATGTAGTATTTACCATAGTATTCTACAGTACTGTATACTACTAAATGATATAATAAGTACTATATATATGATTGAGGGATACTACAGTATGTAGTATAATGTTCTACAGGATACTACAGTTTACTAGATAATTCTATAGTAAGTAATGTAGTATTCTTTAGTAAACATCATCTGGGTAAAACACAGCATATGAGTGATGATCTGTCTCATGGTATGCCTTTCTGTCCCACAGCACTCAGACTGCATCAGAACCATCCTGATATGTAATAACACAAAGGAAAACCTACCCACGTGCCTAGCTGAAATACATTTGTAAGATTAATTGTATTCAACTATATGCTGTCTATTGTCTGGGAACATAATCACATGTATGCTGAGTGACACAGTGGCAATCAACATCCTCAGCAACTTATTCAAATCTGCAGAATAGTTGTGTTTCCATTCACAGTAAAACAGGCTCAAAATAGGCATTATAACTCCTTGTAAAACAAAAGATGAATGAGTTGTAAAGAGACTATTGCAGGAAACCAGTCAATCATACTGTAGCAGCTGGCCAATTGTTAAGTATTTATTGAAGTATAGGATGTGAGTAATGTGTGTCCGCTTATCGGAAGTGAAACTCGAGAGCACAGTCGTACTAATTGCATATGGCAGAATCTACAGTCGTGGTCAAAAGTTTTGAGAATGACACAAATTTTGGTCTTCACAAAGTTCGCTGTTTCAGTGTTATGAGATATTTTTGTCAGATGCTACTATGGTATACTGAAGTATAATTACAAGCATTCCATAAGTGTCAAAGGCTTTTATTGACAATTACATTAAATTTATGCAAAGAGTCAATATTTGCAGTGTTGACCCTTCTTTTTCAAGACCTCTGCAATCCGCCCTGGCATGCTGTCAATTAACTTCTGGGCCACATCCTGACTGATGGCAGCCCATTCTTGCATAATCAGTGCTTGGAGTTTGTCAGAATGTGGGTTTTTGTTTGTCCACCCGCCTCTTGAGGATCGACCACAAGTTCTCAATGGGATTAAGGTCTGGGGAGTTTCCTGGCCATGGACCCAAAATGACGATGTTTTGTTCCCCGAGCCACTTAGTTATCACTTTTACCTTATGGCAAGGTGCTCCATCATGCTGGAAAAGGCATTGGTCGTCACCAAACTGTTCTTGGAAGGTTGGGAGAAGTTGCTCTCGGAGGATGTGTTGGTACCATTCTTTATTCATGGCTGTGTTCTTAGGCAAAATTGTGAGTGAGCCCACTCACTTGGCTGAGAAGCAACCCCACACATGAATGGTCTCAGGATGCTTTACTGTTGGCATGACACAGGACTGATGGTAGCGCTCACCTTGTCTTCTCTGGACAAGGTGTTTTCCGGATGCCCCAAACAATCGGAAAGGGGATTCATCAGAGAGAATGACTTTACCCCAGTCCTCAGCAGTCCAATCCCTGTACCTTTTGCAGAATATCAGTCTGTCCCTGATGTTTTTTCCTGGAGAGAAGTGGCTTCTTTGCTGCCCTTCTTGACACCAGGCCATCCTCCAAAAGTCTTCGCCTCACTGTGCGTGCAGATGCACTCACACCTGCCTGCTGCCATTCCTGAGCAAGCTCTGCACTGGTGGTGCCCCGATCCCGCAGCTGAATCAAATTTAGGAGACGGTCCTGGCGCTTGCTGGACTTTCTTAGGCGCCCTGACGCCTTCTTCACAACAATTGAACCTCTCTCCTTGAAGTTCTTGATGATCCGATAAATGGTTGATTTAGGTGCAATCTTACTAGCAGCAATATCCTTGACTGTGAAGCCCTTTTTGTGCAAAGCAATGATGAAGGCACGTGTTTCCTTGCAGGTAACCATGGTTAATAGAGGAAGAACAATGATTTCAAGCACCACCCTCCTTTTAAAGCTTCCAGTCTGTTATTCTAACTCAATCAGCATAACAGAGTGATCTCCAGCCTTGGCCTCGTCAACACTCTCACCTGTGTTAACGAGAGAATCACTGACATGATGGCAGCTGGTCCTTTTGTGGCAGGGCTGAAATGCAGTGAAAATGTTTTTTTGGGATTAAGTTCATCTTCATGGCAAAGAGGGACTTTGCAATTAATTGCAATTCATCTGATCACTCTTCAAGACATTCTTGAGTATAAGCAAATTTACATCATCAAAACTGAGGCAGCAGACTTTGTGAAAATTAGTATTTGTGTCATTCTCAAAACTTTTGACCATGACTGTGAGGGAAAAAAGTATTTGATCCCCTGCTGATTTTGTACGTTTGCCCACTGACAAATAAATGATCAGTCTATCATTTTAATGGTAGGTTTATTTGAACAGTGAGAGACCGAATAACAACAAAATTAAACAGAAAAACGCATGTCAAAAATGTTATAAATTGATTTGCATTTTAATGAGGGAAATAAGTATTTGACCCCCTCTCAATCAGAAACATTTCTGGCTCCCAGGTGTCTTTTATACAGGTAACGAGCTGAGATTAGGAGCCCACTCTTAAAGGGAGTGCTCCTAATCTCAGCTTGTTACCTGTATAAAAGACACGTCCATGTATGCACGCACGACTGTAAGTCGCTTTGGATAAAAGCGTCTGCTAAATGGCATATTATTATTTTATTTTTAGAAGCAATCAATCAATCAGATTCCAAACTCTCCACCATGGCCAAGACCAAAGAGCTCTCCAAGGATGTCAGGGACAAGATTGTAGACCTACAAGGCTGGAATGGGCTACAAGACCATCGCCAAGCATCTTGGTGAGAAGGTGACAACAGTTGGTGCGATTATTCGCAAATGGAAGAAACACAAAATAACTGTCTCCCTCGGCCTGGGGCTCCATGCAAGATTTCACCTCGTGGAGTTGCAATGATCATGAGAACGGTGAGGAATCAGCCCAGAACTACATGGGAGGATATTGTCAATGATCTCAAGGCAGCTGGGACCATAGTCACCAAGAAAACAATTGGTAACACACTACGCCGTGAAGGACTGAAATCCAAGGTCCCCCTGCTCAAGGACTGAAAACCAAGGTCCCCCTGCTCAAGAAAGCACATATACATGCCCGTCTGAAGTTTGCCAATGAACATCTGAATGATTCAGAGGAGAACTGGGTGAAAGTGTTGTGGTCAGATGAGACCAAAATGGAGCTCTTTGGCATCAACTCAACTCGCTGTGTTTGGAGGAGGAGGAATGCTGCCTAGAACACCATCCCCAACGTCAAATATGGAGGTGGAAACATTATGCTTTGGGGGTGTTTTTCTGCTAAAGGGGACAGGACAACTTCACCGCATCAAAGGGACGATGGACGGAGCCATGTACCGTCAAATCTTGGGTGAGAACTTCCTTCCCTCAGCCAGGGAATTGAAAATGGGTCATGGATGGGTATTCCAGCATGACAATGACCCAAAACACATGGCCAAGGCAACAAAGGAGTGGCTCAAGAAGAAGCACATTAAGGTCCTGGAGTGGCCTAGCCAGTCTCCAGACCTTAATCCCATAGAAAATCTGTGGAGGGAGCTGAAGGTTCGAGTTGCCAAACGTCAGCCTCGAAACCTTAATGACTTGGAGAAGATCTGCAAAGAGGAGTGGGACAAAATGCCTCCTGAGATGTGTGCAAACCTGGTGACCAACTACAAGAAACGACTGACCTCTGTGATTGCCAACAAGGGTTTTGCCACCAAGTACTAAGTCATGTTTTGCAGAGGGGTCAAATACTTATTTCCCTCATTAAAATGCAAATCAATTTATAACACTTTTGACATGCGTTTTTCTGGATTTTTTTGTTGTTATTCTGTCTCTTACTGTTCAAATAAACCTACCATTAAAATGATAGACTGATCATTTCTTTGTCAGTGGGCAAACGTACAAAATCAGCAATGGATCAAATACTTTTTTCCCTCACTGTATATGTATTGCAATGTGTTGAGAGCTTAAATATAGGCTTATACAGGTGTATGACAAAGAGAACATACATTACTATTTCAATTCATTGGTTGCACCTCCGTCACTGAGTCGCGTCATGCCATTGTTATGAACGTTCTCAACCGGCGGCGCAATAGTGGTGCCCTAAAGTTGTGATAAGCCCAGTCATTCTGGACGGAGACTGTTTAGTCTAAATTACACTATAGTGCCTGGAAATACGATTACATTGCTAAAGTAGTCAAATGTTTAGTAGGAAACAACTTTGCCAGCATTATCATGTCGTCAAATTTACTTTAGACCAGGGGTGTCAAACTCATTTTAGCTCAGGGGCCACATGGAGGAAAATCTATCCCCAAGTGGGCCGGACCGGAAAAATCATGGTATATATAACTTAAAAACAACAACTTCAGATTGTTTTCTTTGTTTTAATACGATCAACATACAACATAAAGCTGGAGCCTGAGGACAGTGTGTCCAAAATAGTACAAGCACAATATCACTATTAATCATAAAACACGTCAAGTTTATTTGAAAATTTTGAAGAAAAAGAACACACAAACACACAATGCCTCAGTGATTAACAGAACTGTTTCACAGATCACAGAACTATATCAGGGTGTCATTTCTCAGGCAGAAATGTAGATAAAAATAATGAAATCCTGTTCCCCAAACAAGTGCAAGAACCACAGAGTCAAGAATAGGTTAAATATATGAATAAAATAAAATCAATTAAAAACAATAGCACATCAACATAAAAACATATAAACATAAAGCTGGAGCCTGAGGACAGTGTCCAAAAGCACAACATCACTATTAATCATAAAACACCTCAAGTTATTTGAAAGTTCTGAGGACAAAGAACACACAAACACACAATGCCTCAGTGATTCACAGAAGTATATCACAGATCACAGAACTATATCAGGGTGTCATTTCTCAGGCAGAAATGTAGATAAAAATAATGAAATCCTGTTCCCCAAACAAGTGCAAGAACCACAGAGTCAAGAATAGGTTAAATATACAAATAAAATAAAAACAATTAAAAACAATAGCACATCAACATATAAACATAAAGCTGGAGCCTGAGGACAGTGTCCAAAAGCACAACATCACTATTAATCATAAAACACCTCAAGTTATTTGAAAGTTCTGAGGACAAAGAACACACAAACACACAATGCCTCAGTGATTCACAGAAGTATATCACAGATCACAGAACTATATCAGGGTGTCATTTCTCAGGCAGAAATGTAGATAAAAATAATGAAATCCTGTTCCCCAAACAAGTGCAAGAACCACAGAGTCAAGAATAGGTTAAATATACAAATAAAATAAAAACAATTAAAAACAATAGCACATCAACATATAAACATAAAGCTGGAGCCTGAGGACAGTGTCCAAAAGCACAACATCACTATTAATCATAAAACACCTCAAGTTATTTGAAAGTTCTGAGGACAAAGAACACACAAACACACAATGCCTCAGTGATTCACAGAAGTATATCACAGATCACAGAACTATATCAGGGTGTCATTTCTCAGGCAGAAATGTAGATAAAAATAATGAAATCCTGTTCCCCAAACAAGTGCAAGAACCACAGAGTCAAGAATAGGTTAAATATACAAATAAAATAAAAACAATTAAAAACAATAGCACATCAACATAAAAACATATAAACATAAAGCTGGAACCTGAGGACAGGGTCCAAAAGCACAACATCACTATTAATCATAAAACACCTCAAGTTATTTGAAAGTTTTATTATTATTATTATTATTATTATTATTTTATTTTTTTATCATCTCGCGGGCCGGATTAAACCCGTTTGCGGGCCTGATCCAGCCCGCGGGCCGGACGTTTGACACCCCTGCTTTAGACAGATGGCAATGTTGTCATTAGCTAGAAAAGTTTGTCAAAAATAGCTAGCAATGCTAACGTTAGCTAGCTAAAAACTATGGTGACATCAAAATGATGACAAAAGTTTTTCCTACCAATTATTTGACTCCTTATGAATGGCATTGTATTACCAAGCCACTGTAATGCACTTTTGATGAAATCTTCATAGGCCCTCATTGACGATGCATTGAGTAGATTGCTCAGTTGGGCATCAGTACAAAACAAACGTTCAAAACAATATTGTGACAAAACATGCAGCCTATGAATAGGAGTACTCAGGTAATGTTAGTCCTGGATAAATATTAGTATGCCAGAGCTGCAGTAAGGTCACCACTGATCCCATCTCTGTCAGTTACTATGGAGTTATAGACTAGAAGAACTAGGTACTGGTTTCAGAAGTATTTCCCAAGACAACTATTCAATAGTGTTAAGAAGTATTAGGTTCCAATACTTTATAAGTAGAAATGTAACCTGTTTTATATGAAAAGCAACATCATTATATAAGATTTCTTATATAAGATTTCCCCCTAATTACAGGGGGAACATCTAAATGGCTTGACCTGCGTTGTTCTGGTACAGGTTCCGACTGACAGTTTTGCTTATAAATCGATCTGTGGACACCGTAAATCGAAATGGCTTGCATTGAGAGGTAGCCCTGATTCTCACGGACAAATGAGTATATAATCTACCGCCTGTGTGAAGTAGGATGTGAAATCTGACACCACTTGAAGCTGGGATGTCCCTCCTACTATTCCATTCACTCTACCATCAATTCCTGACTGAGCCCTATGTCACAGCCACTGATAAAGCACATACCTGCAATCCTTACACATACCTGCAATCCTTACAGAGCAGCAGGAGAGAGGGATTTCTAGCACATTCAGAGATTGATTTATAGCAATATTAATATGAGATGAAAGGCGAGTTCCTAACGAGTTCAGGAAGCCAAGCTCGAGCTCTGTGTGACTTTCACAGCGGCAGGGGAAATACTTTTTGATCAAGAGAGACCTTTAGAAAATGTGCACATTTTCTCTAACACTAAACTTACAAATATGTATTTTATAGTTCTAAGGAGGGTGAAATCTTATAGTTAGTCGTTTTATAATTTGATTATACTACATTTAGAAATCATATAAGTCATTTCAAGCCTTATTCATAGAGTTTTGTTGAATTGGAAATACATATAACATATTTGTATCATATTTATACTAAATAATTACTTTTGGGGATTACGCAGATTACATTTTAGATTACATTTAGTTACATTTAACTGGTTTTAAATCCCACTGGGCACAGACGTCATTCAACGTCTATTCCACGTTGGTTCAACATCATTTAATTGAAATGATGTGGAAACAACGTTGATTCAACCAGTGTGTGCCATGTGGTGTGTTTCTCATGTCTGTAATACATTTGTTAACCCAAAATTGTGATGAAAATTCCAACTTTATTGCGAATACCAGTGGGAAATGAATTTGTTTCACCCATCTGTTTTGTTTGTCACCAGTTGGTCTTGTGTCTAGTACGTTGTGTGAAACTGACCACCTAACCTGACAAGAGCAAAGGGAAAATTGTAATGGAAACTTGATTGTGAATGCCAACTTTATTGCGAATGCCAGTGGGAAATGAATTTGTTTGACCCATCTGTTTTTGTATGTCATCAGTTGGTCTTGTGCCTAGTTAGGTGTGTGAAACTGACCACCTGACCTGACAAGAGCAATGCCTAGTTCTTTTCAGACATAGTGAAAAGTAACCTTTCTTCCATCCTGTTCTTTCAGTCTCTTTGATGAAGTCGAAATATGATAGTTTTCAAATTCATAGTAACAAAATGGCCGCCATGCTGTCACAGTGTCTCACAGACGGATTTCCTTAATACTAACCTCTCTCCCACCTTCTCCTCCTTCCCTCAGCTACAGTGAAGTCGCGTAGCTGCAGCCATGCCGGAGTGTACCACGTGGAGGGAGAAGTTCGCTACTCATTGACCTTTGACCTGGCCAAGAAGCTGTGTGAGAGACTGGGTGCCACCATTGCCAGTGGGGAACAGGTCATCGAGGCACATGCCCGAGGCCTAGAGACCTGCAGGTGAGGTCACACCTCTCTTCATGACAAGAGAGCCTCCGCTTAGGAACCGCAGGATGTGCCTTATCAAAGGGTAAACAACGGCTGATTCAAAGGAAGGAGATCAGCAAGATGTTTCCCTGAGACTAATGGTCCTGTTCAAATATTCACACTAGCATACCTCTTAGAATCAAGCTATGTATTGAGCATGTGTTTGTGGAATGCTAGTATGGCCATTGAAACATACGTGTGAATCCCTTCTGTAAGTGTTTTTTAACAAGTTCATAGTAGGCTTATCATTCATTGAATGACCTCCTCTAAATCAAAAACAACCCTGCTGAAAGAAAAGCATAGACCAGCATATGATGGTGACTAGTGCTGGTTTTGCTGGTAATCAGCCTTCGCTTTATTTTGGACACTGGTATGCTGGTGACCAGATTATAGTAGTAGTTGATAAAATGTTTTAAAGTGTAGGCCATACTTTGCAGCTAAAAGCTGAATTGCAGTACACGGCACATACAAGTAAACAAATCTCAAAACACTTGAAAAGCAAAAACATCAATAAAAAATATGATTGACATGAGTAATACAGTAGGTCTGGACTATAAAGTTCTCAGTACGTTACTTCAAGCCTCCAACAGATGGAGTGACAGTCAATAGCACAACGTTTGAGCAGAGGGAGGTGCAGGTGATCAACAGGACGTCCGGGGGCAGGCAGGTAGCTCAAGGAGTCTCGCCGTCTGTGTCTTCTCTGTAGCGGTAGGACAATTGTAGAACGAGATGCAGTTTGTATTTTAGCTCCACATGCAGTCAGGATTCAGTCCACTCATAACTTTGGAGAAATGCTCTTGAGCAATGAATTCCTCACTGCCAACTTGCCACTGCATTGTAGTCCCCCTCTTGGATCAAGTAGACCATAGAAACATCCAAACGTAGGCTGATGTATTGAAATCAAAACAACAAGCAGCTAGCATTGTTAGCTAGCTATCTTGAAAAGCTGGTTTGCGATTTATTCTTGGGAAGGATTCTTTGATTTGTTTATCCAGACTAAATCTATACTCATTTGGCTATTCAAAAACAAAAATAACGTAAAATGATTCATACAAAAGACCCCATAAAATTATTAAATATTTACAAAATATACAGGAGCTCTCTGTCTAGGCTGCTAATATAGCGCCATGGCAACTGTACAACTTATGCTGGTGACGCTGATATGCTGATGACCAGCACAAACTGGTCACCAGAAAAACCAGCATAAAAGTGCTTAATTATTTAAGACAATACATTACATATCACAGGGCCTTACTTATCAGGCCTGCCAGTCACATTATTCTGGCTTGCAGAGTTACATTTAATTCATATTGGTATCCAGCCAGAGTGGGGATATTCAACAATTGGAACTGTTGTTCACCCACAATTGAAACAAAAAAATCCTAAAATCTAACTGCAATAGAGGATGCTGGAAAATGTGATAATGATGGGCGTGGTTTTGCCAGCTAGACCATGCTGGTCAGACCAGCTTGACCAGCTAGACCATGCTGGACCAGCTTGGTTACCAGCATCACCAGCTTAACCAGCTAGTTGGCCATCCTTACCAGCTAGATCATGCTGGTCAGACCAGCACTGGACCAGCTTGGAAGTTATGCGGGTCTATGCTGTTTGTTTGTTTTTTGCAGGGAAAATGGTAACGGTCATTTTATGATTACGGAGCCTTGTACCGTGTTCCTTATCTCAACTTAAACACTGCTAGTAGTATTGATTTACTTTGTCAATACAAATGATTGTTTAACTTCATTGACGTTTAATCTCCTATTTAGATCAAGTACAGAAAATAAAAAGTATTGTGTTATCTTGCTTCACCTCTACTTTAACTATATTATTTTTTACCTATATTTCACATACATCTTGAGTATTGCTGATGATTCTGTTGTGTAAGCTACAAACACTCTAAAGCTAATGGCTAATGTACTACAGTGGCTTGTGAAAGTATTCATCCCACATGGCATTTTTCCTATTCTGTTGCCATTCTGAGATCATCATATCAATGACAAGGCTAACTGAGTACTCATCCCATTACAGGCACGACATGATGTCCAGTAGCTGATATTCAAATGATACTCAACTGTACCCAGAGGGGTAGGAACGCCTGAATGTTGATGCTGTTCAATAACTACAGTGGCTTGCGAAAGTATTCACCCCCCTTGGAATGTTTCCTATTTTGTTACCTTACAACCTGGAATTAAAATGGATTTTGGGGGGGTTTGTATCATTTGATTTACACAACATGCCTACCACTTTGAAGATGCAAAATATTTTTTCTGTGAAAAAAACAAGAAATAAGACAAAAAAACTGAAAACTTGAGCGTACATAAATATCCCCCACCAATGTCAATACTTTGCAGAGCCACCTTTTGCAGCAATTACACATGCAAGTCTCTTGGGGTATGTCTCTATAGGCTTGGCACATCTAGCCACTTGGATTGTTTCCCATTCTTCAAGGCAAAACTGCTCCAGCTCCTTCAAGTTGGATGGGTTCTGCTGGTGTACAGCAATCTTTAAGTCATACCACAGATTCTCAATTGGATTGAGGTCTGGGCTTTGACTAGGCCATTCCAAGACGTTTAAATGTTTCCCCTTCAACCACTCAAGTGTTGCTTTAGCAGTATGCTTAGGGTCATTGTCCTGCTGGAAGGTGAACCTCCGTCCCAGTCTCAAATCTCTGGAAGACTGAAACAGGTTTCCCTCAAGAATTTCCATGTATTTAGCGCCATCCACCATTCCTTCAATTCTGACCAGTTTCCCAGTCCCTGCCGATGAAAAACATCCCCAAAGCATTATGCTACCAGCACCATGCTTCACTGTGGGGATGGTGTTCTCGGGGTGATGAGAGGTGTTGGGTTTGCGCCAGACATAGGGTTTTCCTTGATGGCCAAAAGCTAAATTTTAGTCTCATCTGACCAGAGTACCTTCTTCCATATGTTTGGGGAGTCTCCCACATGGCTTTTGGCAAACACCAAATGTGTTTGCTTATTTTTTTCTTCAAGCAATGGCTTTTTTTCTGGCCACTCTTCCATAAAGCCCAGCTCTTTGGAGTGTACGGCTTAAAGTGGTTCTATGGACAGATTCTCCAATCTCCGCTGTGGAGCTTTGCAGCTCCTTCAGGGTTATCTTTGGTCTCTTTGTTGCCTCTCTGATTAATGCCCTCCTTGCCTGGCCCTTGAGTTTTGGTGGGCGGCCCTCTCTTGGCAGGTTTCTTGTGGTGCCATATTCTTTCCATTTTTTTAATAATGGATTTAATGGTGCTCCGTGGGATGTTCAAAGTTTCATATATTATTTTATATCCCAACCCTGATCTCTACTTCTCCACAACTTTGTCCCTGACCTGTTCGGAGAGCTTGGTGCCGCTTGCTTGGTGGTGCCCCTTGCTTAGTGGTGTTGCAGACTCTGGGGCCTTTGAGAACAGCTGTATATATACTGAGATCATGTGACAGATCATGTGACACTTAGATTGCACACAGGTGGACTTTATTTAACTAATTATGTGACTTCTGAAGGTAATTGGTTGCACCAGATCTTATTTAGGGGCTTCATAGCAAAGGAGGTGAATTCATATGCACGCACCACTTTTCCGTTATAAATTTTTTAGAATTTTTGGGAACAAGTTATTTTGGTAAATTCACTTCACCAATTTGGACTATTTTATGTATGTCCGTTACATGAAATCCAAATAAAAATCTATTCAAATTACAGGTTGTAATGCAACAAAATATGAAAAACGCCAAGGGGGATGAATACTTTTGCAAGGCACTGTATGCCTTATTGCCTGCGTCCGTAATGGGTCCACGATCAAACGACCACCCCTCATCACTGTCAAGCGCTCCCTATAACACTTTAGCGAGCAGGCCTTTCTAATTTACCTGGCCCGGGTATCCTGGATGGATATTGACCTCATTCCGTCAGTAGAGGATGCCTGGTTGTTCTTTAAAAGTGCTTTCCTCTCAATCTTAAATAAGCATGCCCCATTCAAAAAATTCAGAACTAAGAACAGATATAGCCCCTGGTTCTCCTCAGACTTGACTGCCCTTGACCAGCACAAAAACTTCCGTGGCGTACTGCATTAGCATCGAACAGTCCCCGCGATATGCAACTTTTTAGGGAAGTCAGGGACCAATATACACAATCAGTTAGGAAAGCAAAGGCTAGCTTTTTCAAACAGAAATTTGCATCCTGTAGCACTAACTCCAAAAAGTTTTGGGACACTGTAAAGTCCATGGAAAATAAGAGCACCTCCTCCCAACTGCCCACTGCACTGAGGCTAGCAAACACTGTCACCACCGATAAATCTACAATAATCGAGAATTTCAACAAGCATTTTGCTACGGCTACCACTACCCCGGCCACGAGCTCTGCACCCTCCACTTCAACTTGTCCATGCCCCCCCTTCTCCTTCACACAAATTCAGACAGCTGATGTTCTGAAAGAGCTAAAAAATCTGGACACCTACAAATCAGCTGGGCTAGACAATCTGGACCCTTTCTTTCTAAAATTAGCCGCCGAAATTGTTGCAACCCCTATTACTAGCCTGTTCAACCTCTCTTTCGTAACGTCTGAGATCCCCAGAGATTGGAAAGCTGCCGCGGTCATCCCCCTCTTCAAAGGGGGTGACACTCTAGATCCTAACTGTTATATATCTATATCCATCCTGCCCTGCCTTTCGAAAGTATTTGAAAACCAAGTTAACAAACAGATCACCGACCATTTCGAATCCCACCGTACCTTCTCCGCTATGCAATCCGGTTTCCGAGCTGGTCATGGGTGCACCTCAGCCACGCTCAAGGTCCTAAACGATACTATAAACACGATCGATAAAAGACAGTACTGCGCAGCTGTCTTCATCGACCTGGCCAAGGCTTTCGACTCTGTCAACCACCGCATTCTTATTGGCAGACTAAATAGCCTTGGTTTCTCTAATGACTGCCTCGCCTGGTTCACTAACTACTTCTCAGATAGAGTTCAATGTGTCAAATCGGAGGGCCTGTTGTCTGGACCTCTGGCCGTCTCTAGGGGCGTGCCACAGGGTTCAATTCTCGGGCCGACTCTATTCTCTGTGTATATCAATGATGTCGCTCTTGCTGCTGGTGACGCTCGGATCCACCTCTATGCGAACGAAACCATTTTGTATACATCTGGCCCTTCATTGGACACTGTGTTAACAAACCTCCAGACGAGCTTCAATGCCATACAACACTCCTTCCGTAGCCTCCAACTGCTCTTAAACAGTAGTAAAACTAAATGCATGCTCTTCAACCGAACACTGCTTGCACCCGCCCACCCGACTAGAATCACTACTCTCGGCGGGTCTGACCTAGAGTATGTGGACAACTACAAATATCTAGGTGTCTGGTTAGACTGTAAACTCTCCTTCCAGACTCACATTAAGCATCTCCAATCAAAAGTTAAATCTAGAATTGGATTCCTATTTCGCAACAAACCCTCCTTCACTCATGCTGCCGAACATGCCCTCGTAGAACTGACTATCCTACCGATCCTTGACTTCGGCGATGTCATTTACAAAATAGCCTCCAACACCCTACTCAGCAAATTGGATGTAGTCTATCACAGTGCCATCCGTTTTGTCACCAAAGCCCCATATACTACCCACCATTGTGACCTGTACGCTCTTGTTGGCTGGCCCTCACTACATATTAGTCGCCAAACCCACTGGCTCCAGGTCATCTATAAATCACTGCTAGGCTAATCCCCGTCTTATCTTAGCTCACTGGTCACCATAGCAACACCCACCCGTATTCTGCGCTCCAGCAGGTATATCTCACTGGTCATCCCCAAAGCCAACACCTCCTTTGGCTGCCATTCCTTCCAGTTCTCTGCTGCCTATGACTGGAACGAACTGCAAAAATGTCTGAAGCTGGAGACACTTATCTCCCTCACTAACTTTAAGCATCAGTTGTCAGAGCAGCTTACCGATCACTGCACCTGTACACAGCCTTTCTGAAATTAGCCCACCCAACTACCTCATCCCCATATTGTTATTTATTTTGCACCCCAGTATCTCTATTTGCACATATAATACATTCCAGTATTATACGAAATTGTAACTATTTTGCACTATGGCCTATTTATTGCCTTACCTCCATAACTTACTACATTCGTACACACTGTATATATTTTTTCGGTTGTATTTTTGACTTCGTTTTGTTTACCCCATATGTAACTCTGTGTAGTTGTTTTTATCGCACTGCTTTGCTGTATCTTGGCCAGGTCGCAGTTGTAAATGTGAACTTGTTCTCAACTGGCTTACCTGGTTAAATAAAGGTGAAATAGAAAAATTAAATAAAATAGCAATTGGATCTTAAATGCTATTTGCCGTTTGATTCTAGATATGGTTGGATCAGCAACGGAAACACCACCATCCTCAGACAAAAGGCCCACGTTAACTGTGCCAACAACATGACTGGAGTCTTCTACCATCATGCGAATGCAGACCAACCCTTTGATGCCTTCTGTTTCAATGCATCAGGTGAGTTTCTATTTACATATTGACCAGGGCCCGGTTTCCCAAAAGTATGTTAAGGCTAAGATAATTGTTAGAACCTTTGTAGGAGCACCGTTAAATCTCAGAGCTGTTTCCCAAAACTATTGTTACTAAAGTTGAACTTGAAAATGGTCATTAATTACCGACTGTGTTACAAACCCCGTGCCTTTAAACGTCTAGGGTGGATGGACAAGAGACCCGTAACATAATTAATGCAAATTAGAATCGTGACATGGAACAGTGAGAACAAAAACTACACGACAACCATAAACTACCGTCAAACATAAAATGTTATTTTTGAACACACAGTAAAGGTTTGGGAAAAAGGGCTGAGCAGGACCCAAGAAATGAAACAATAGTGTAAAAAAAACCTAAACAGATCTTGCCTGCCTCAAGAACCGCTAAGCTACTGCTAATCATACAAAAATTACAGTGGGTGGTCCGCTCAGGTCTAACTAGTGTTTTTAGACAGTTTTCTTCCTACGGGTAATGTATGCCCAAGGGCAACTTGCTTAAATTCCCCTTTTCCCAGAAACACACAACAAAGTTACCAAACAGAGTAACCAGCAAATGAGTGAGTACACAAAACACAGGACACCACAGTATCCATACTCACATACGGAAAATAGTCTCTCTCTACAAACACAACTGACTGGCTTTTAAACAATGGGATGTGTGATTGAAAAACCAGAAACAGGTGGTGCAATGCAGAGGAATGTCCACTGATTGGTCCACCTCAGCAATCAGCAGACACCCCAACGACCACCAATCAGGAACATACAGGACACCTGTGATTAGGGCAGAAGGAGAGGAAAAACACAAACAGACACAGGATACCTGTATCCGTGACAGACTGCCTCAGACCACTCATAGAACAGCGCGTCAAGAGATGCATTTTTGCCCTTCATTTTAATGACATATAAAGCTGGTCTTCTTTTTAAACAATCCTTATTAAGAGCTGTAATTTTATTTTAAGAAACTGCAGATTATCAGATTTTTTTTCTGTTTTGTCCTCCGTTATGTGAGTGATTTATACACAGAAGTTCTCCGCAAAACATAGAATCAAGATGTTTATCTGTCTCTGTTAATGCTGATAACTTCAGAACGAAGTTGACTAGGCTTACAAATACAAAGTTGCCAATGTCTTTGCAATTGTTACAAACAAGTGAAGGATACAAATATGCTTCAAATGAAAACTGAGATGACTGCATTAAAATATAAATACATTATAGGATACATTGTCCGTAGGCCTATATATTTAACTAATATTAAAATCTATTTCATGTTCAACTGAGTTCTATTTTGCTAATTGTAGGCTACTGTCTGTAATTTTTCCTCAATATGTTTCATGATGTGTAACAAAATGTGCGGAATGATGTGCCAAATTTGTGATTTAGTGCATTTTTTAAGGTAAGCATAAGAAAAAGCAGCAATATTTGCACCCATATAGGTGATAATATTTCTCTAGGAGCTGATCCATCGTCAGTATTGTGGAATAATTCTAATGTTAAGGTGGATTTTAATGTAGAAAGCTGATCCAAAATTAGTGCTGCCTTTCTTCCGATCTATCAGTATCGACACATGCACCAACGACCACTTAGTGAAAGTTCTCCCTACGTGGTGATTTGGGAAATGCATGTGAGTTATTCGGACGTTACTGGAATGCACTTGTAAGCATAAGTTCCATCGCTATCCGGAAACCGGCCTAGATTTGGCATAATGATCCGTAACAAACACGCATAAATCTTAATGACTCTTGCCATCCTCGACGTTCTTCGAACTTGGACTGTAACATATGCTGAAGACAATTACATATTTATGGTTTGTTTCTGATCCCTGATCCCAACCTCTGTTTTTGACAGATTTGGCTGACAAGAACTGTGATGCGGCCATCAACCCTGAATCAACAGGACCAGAGAGTGTTCAGGTGACAGATGGAGACCTTGCTTCAGATGCTGCAGGTCAGTCCTGTCTTTTTCACCATCCACATCATCAACACCACAATCAATAGAATCATCAAAATCATAACATTTTCTGTCTCCTCTGTATTTCATACATTATGCCATTCCGCGGCTTCACTTTGATTTGATTTATTAGGATCCCCATTAGCCGATGCCAATGGCGACAGCTAGTCTTACTGGGGTCCGACACATAACGAAAAATACATTACAGACAAAATACTTTACAATTTAACATGTAATGTGTGTGTGCATCTATCAATTACACATACTGTACATGTCAGTACATACACACAACAAGTAGCTCACATGGGTTAGAGGCATTGTGCCATGAGGTGTTGCTTTATTTGTTTTTTGAAACCAGGTTTGCTGTTCACTTGCGCTATATACGATGGAAGGGAGTTCCATGCACTCATGGCTCTGTATAATACTGTATGTTTCCTTGAATGTGTTCTGGACCTGGGGACTGTGAATAGACCCCTGGTGGCATGTCTGGTGGGGTAAGTGTGTGTGTCAGTGCTGTGTGTCAGTTGACTATTCAAACAATTTGGAATTTCCAACACATTAATATTTCTTATAAAAACAAGTGACGCAGTCAGTCTTTCCTCAACTCTTAGCCAAGAGCGACTGGCATGCATAGTATTAATATGTTAGCCCTTTGATTACAATGAAGAGCTCGACGTGTCACTCTTTTCTGGGCCAGCAGCAGCTTAACTAGGTCTTTCTTTGCAGCACTTGACAATATGACAGGACAATAATCAAGATAAGATCCAACTAGAGCCTGCAGGACTTTGTGGAGTGTGGTGTCAAAAAAGCAGAGCATCTCTTTATTACAGACAGACCTTTCCCCATCTTTACAACCATTGAATCTATATGTTTTGACCATGACATTTTACAGTATAAGGTAACACCAAGTCATTTAGTCTCCTCAGCTTGTTCAACAGCCACACCATTCATTACCAGATTCAGCTGATGTCTAGAACTTAGGGAATGATTTGTACCAAATACAATGCTCTTAGTTTTAGAGATGTTCAGGACCAGTTTATTATTTGCCACCCCATTCCAAAACAGACTTCAACTCTTTGTAAAGGGTTTCAGTTACTTCCTTAGCTGTGGTTGCTGATGCGTATATGGTTGAATCATCAGCATACATGGACACACACGCTTTGTTTAATGCCAGTGGCAGTTCATTGATAAAAATAGAAAAGATTAGAGGACCTAGAGAGCTGCCCTGCGGTACACCACACTTGTTTGACATTAGAGAAACTTGCGTTAAAGAAAACCCTCTGAGATCTATTAGATAGATAGCTCTGAATCCACGATATGGCAGAGGTTGAAAAGCCATAACACATACAGTGCATTCGGAAAGTATTTAGGCCCCTTGACTTTTTCCACATTTTGTTACGTTACAGCCTTATTCTAAAATGGATTACATTACAGGTATCGTTACTATTAATCAAGTATGACAATTGGATTATTTTTCCACCACTGTGTACTGTACATGTCTTCACATGTTCCTCTTATCTACTGTAGGACGGAGGAGTTCCATGGAGCAAAGTTCAACTATGGGACATTACACATTTATCACAAACTGTACTGGATGTCACTGTCATATGTAGTGTACATATGACGAAGGTCATACAAACGTATTACACAATAGAAGCTCAGTCTTGAAAGGTAAAAAGGGAAATAGATATGATTCCTATCTCAACATATTTTATATGATATGACTAATTGGTAATGGGATCTTCAATGTCTTCATTTTCTACAGAAACATTACAGTAAATTATGTCATGGGTGACATAATGGCTGTCAAAAGATAGCCGTGATATCCCTTATCACTGTGATGATATCCACTGGGACAGTGTCACAGGCCAGGCAGACTTGTCAGACACAAACAAAAGTTATCAATCTCACACCTGATAGGCAATTTATCTCTATGTCAAGTACATGGCTGTCACTCTAGTCTCCACTCACTTCCTTCACTTCTCCATTCCTTTATGCTAATCACTGATCTATATGTGATTGGACAGGTGAAAGCATGGCTACCATCCCATTGCGTTCACCAATCCAACCTTGACAGATCTGGGATAACCTCATGGAACGAGTGAAAGAAGGATGTTTCTTGTTTTGTGAACAATTGTATGTCTAAAGTATCAGAACCAGACACCACAGCAGTGGTGAAGGACCAGGACCAGAGAAAGCCAGAGGCCACAGAGACAGCCCCAGAGGATGGAGCCCAGCCTGAGGCCCACGTCAACCTCAAGCCTGACTCCCAGAACACCACCTCCGCCCCTGGGGAAGAGAGAGCCGAGAGCACCACTGAGTTACTGGAAGAAGTGGGCACAGCCCAGCCTGCACCCACAGAGGCCAGCTCAGAGGAGGCAGCAGCAGTGGCTGAGGGTGATGCTTCAGAGGGGGCAGCCACAGAGAGCCCTGCCGGGGAGGAAGAGCAGGCTGAGGGAGATGAGACCCAGGCAGCCAGCCCCACTAAGCAACCTGAGGTGGAGGTCAATGAGATGGAAATGAACACTGGGTCTGGGATGCTGCCTACTGGCTCAGAGGAGCAGGGGGCCTCTTCTATGGCACCACCTGTTAAAGAGCCAGAAGAACCACAGGGCCCGGCCAGCGAGGAGGATGTACAGGAGAACGAGGTGGAAGTAGAAGGTAAGGAAAGACTCTGTTTGTAACATACATAATATTACATACAGAATGCTGTTTTTTGCTTTGTTGTTCAGTTTGGTATCTTGAAGAAAATGATGACAATTTATTTAATTCAAAGAGCACACTTTAAAATATAAATACATTTCAAGTAAATCATCTCTCATGTCAGAACAGTAAAACATAAAATCTATAAAACACGTGTTTGTCATAGGATTGCTGTGACAGGATGACAGCTCACCACCACAAAGCTTCCCCTGAGCCTAAAAAAGCAGTGTGGTTTGTGTGAATACCTTGTTCCTCTTTAGACACCTGGTGACACCACAGAGAGAGAAATGTGGTGGGCTGTTGTTAGGAAGCCTAAACTAAAGACACACTCTATGTTTATATCCAATATCATGTTTAGCCTCCCATACATATATTTTGCAGCCTTTTTTTTTTTACAAAAATAAAATCACCTTCAAAAACATTGACAAATCTCCATGATGAAACCTTTAATACTATAACATGAATCTATAATAAAAAATTATCCTAAAAGTTGTACAACACTTTTAAAGATGTATCAACTGAACATCTTCAGTTGGACTGGACGGAACAGTCGTATCATTAATCAATGCCATGTAATAACTGGCAGAGTCCAGCCAGAATCACTAAAACACATCACTATATAATATCACTACTCTTCTCTGTCCATACTGTACTTCTGTACTGTTTCCAAGGCGACTCAAACATTTAGTGCTTTGAAGGTGATTCATTTAGTCATATGAATCTCTAAATATACATCTGCATGTGCGTCATTCTCCTCAAAACTTATGTCAAGACGCATTCTCATGCAATCTCTAATACAGTCTTCTCTGACTGTTAAAAGTTTATATTCAAAAAGTGAAGAGCATAACTAACACCATATTTACCTGTTAAAACTGAATGACCTTTTGACATTAAGAACTATCTCTAAAATTTTTGGGAAGTACTGTCTCTGAGAACTTGAGAAGGATTCTTGAAACAGATGACCTACCACACACACACAAAACAAAGTTTGGTCCGACTCTGGAAAGTTAGAGAACTAACCTTGCCCCCTGGTGTTGGGGTGTAAAAAAGATTGTGGATTAAAACTCAGAACCCTCACTTCAATTTCCACTGATGTTTGTAGCTCACTATCTTTGTACATTTAGTGTTATATAAGACATCTGGTAATAGTTATAAAAGCTATATCCCACTTTATAGAAACATTTTCAAGTGCAAGGAATCATTTGCATTTGCATAGTCAGCTCTGGTTGCTGAAATAAGAAGCTAAAATCCAAAAGGTAAAGCTTTTATTTTGATTACACTCCGATTCACCACCATTCATGAAAACATACTCCACACAGACTTGAAAGTTTGTCGTTCTGTGTGTGTCCTCTGTGGAGTTTGTTTGAAGAGGGCTCCCCCTGTTGTTACCAGATGAGGGAGGAAGAGAGGAGCACTGCTACACTACTGACAGTGCCACAGAATGACTCTTCTTACAATTCTGCATCTGCACTGGTTCAAATTCGAAATGCTTTACATGACCTCTCTGCATAAATGGTTTAATATAAAACATTTATGGTACTGCTGTGCACCACTGAGCTATATACAGTGGGGAGAACAAGTATTTGATACACTGTCAATTTTGCAGGTTTTCCTACTTACAAAGCATGTAGAGGTCTGTAATTTTTATCATAGGTACACTTCAACTGTGAGAGACGGAATTTAAAACAAAAATCCAGAAAATCACATTGTATGATTTTTAAGTAATACATTTGCATTTAATTGCATGACATAAGTATTTGATCACCTACCAACCAGTAAGAATTCCGGCTCTCACAGACCTGTTAGTTTTTCTTTATGAAGCCCTCCTGTTCTCCACTCATTACCTGTATTAACTGCACCTGTTTGAACTCGTTACCTGTATAAAAGATACCTGTCCAAACACTCAATCAAACACACTCCAACCTCTCCACAATGGCCAAGACCAGAGAGCTGTGTAAGGACATCAGGGATTCAATTGTAGACCTGCACAAGGCTGGGATGGGCTACAGGACAATAGGCAAGCAGCTTGGTGAGAAGGCAACAACTGTTGGCGCAATTATTAGAAAATGGAAGAAGTTCAAGATGACGGTCAATCACCCTCGGTCTGGGGCTCCATGCAAGATCTCATCTCGTGGGGCATCAATGATCATGAGGAAGGTGAGGGATCAGCCCAGAATTACACGGCAGGACCTGGTCAATGACCTGAAGAGAGCTGGGACCACAGTCTCAAAGAAAACCATTAGTAACACACTATGCCGTCATGGATTAAAATCCTGCAGCGCACGCAAGGTCCCCCTGCTCAAGCCAGCGCATGGCCAGGCCCGTCTGAAGTTTGCCAATGACCATCTGGATGATCCAGAGAAGGAATGGGAGAAGGTCATGTGGTCTGATGAGACAAAAATAGAGCTTTTTGGTCTAAACTCCACTCGCCGTGTTTGGAGGAAGAAGAAGGATGAGTACAACCCCAAGAACACCATCCCAACCGTGAAGCATGGAGGTGGAAACATCATTCTTTGGGGATGCTTTTCTGCAAAGGGGACAGGGACGACTGCACCGTATTGAGGGGGAGGATGGATGGGGCCATGTATCGCGAGATCTTGGCCAACAACCTCCTTCCCTCAGTAAGAGCATTGAAGATGGGGTCGTGGCTGGGTCTTCCAGCATGACAATGACCCGAAACACACAGCCAGGGCAACTAAGGAGTGGCTCCGTAAGAAGCATCTCAAGGTCCTGGAGTGGCCTAGCCAGTCTCCAGACCTGAACCCAATAGAAAATCTTTGGAGGGAGCTGAAAGTCCGTATTGCCCAGCGACAGCCCCCGAAACCTGAAGGATCTGGAGAAGGTCTGTATGGAGGAGTGGGCCAAAATCCCTGCTGCAGTGTGTGTGCAAACCTGGTCAAGACCTACAGGAAACATATGATCTCTGTAATTGCAAACAAAGGTTTATGTACCAAATATTAAGTTCTGCTTTTCTGATGTATCAAATACTTATGTCATGCAATAAAATGAAAATTAATTACTTAAAAATCATACAATGTGATTTTCTGGATTTTTAGATTCCGTCTCTCACAGTTGAAGTGTACCTATGATAAAAATTACAGACCTCTACATGCTTTGTAAGTAGGAAAACCTGCAAAATCGGCAGTGTATCAAATAATTGTTCTCCCCACTGTATTAGTCCTGAATAGTGAAACCCAGGTTGGGTTATAAAATAACATATTCTGGCTCACTAGCTTTTATTATGTATCACATGATTGGATTCTTATTATATATTTTTTTCCTGTATTCTGAGACAGTTTATAAGTGGGAGAGAGGAAGACAGTAGGAAGGGTGGACATGGGGGTTGATCCGATAGAGGACGTAGGGCTATTTATATGGGGAATATCACCCCATTCACCCAAATTGTGCACTACTTTCCACCAGAGCCCTATGTGAGGAATAGGGTGGCATTGATTTACCCTATGAGAGAGAATCACAGCTAAACAATCACTACCTGTTCTGTGACTGGTTAAAGTTATGGGGAGTTTACTACATTGCTCTCTTTATTACACTTGGCACAATGTCACTTACTCAGCAATAATTCATAAATAACTTTATAATATTCCATGGGCAGATTCACGCAGGTGACCAAATTATACAAGATTTTACTTCTGGGTTACATAGATTAATCACTTTTCAATTAAATGTTGGCATTCACTCTCAGGTGCCAACTCTACCCCAAAGGAACAGTTCCGTGTTCCTTAGTATGTTCCGTGCATTCCACAGCTAAAACAAATCTGCCCTGTAGTAGCACATGATTCCTGGTCATCACATGATTATATTAATCACATGATTACTCCAGTTGGCATCTATGTGTAAACCATTTGTAAGGCATTAGAGATGTTTGTTTAACACTGTCTCTCCCTGTTATCCCCATAAAGCCTCTATGCAGACCATTCCTAATGGGAGGATGAATCCAGGTATGGGAGCAGCCCCTACTCCAGCTGGGCAGGAGAAAAGTAGCACACCCAGTGAGTGGCCCATAACCCCTAATAACGGTACAACATGGATGGGCATGCGGCCCGCGGCCCACCTTTTGAAGGCCCTCATATTACATTTTTTTACTCAGTCCGGGTCTCAACTTACTGTTGCCAGTTTGAATAGTAGAACACACAAGGTGCAATTTCAAAATTTGGGTTGTGCATTAGCAGTTTTCCTCTTGTTATGTCGGTCACTGATAGTCACTCAATTAGCCCATGTCAGCTAAAATTGTTTAGATTGGTATTTTTTACATTGGTAAATTAGTCTAGCGGCCAGCTATCTAAACTTGTAGTTATTGAGGTCGAATTTCCGCCTGTGGGGCCCCCATTGATTTTGTTAGTCATTCTCACTCAGATATCATATTAAAAACTGCAAACATTTCTCTCCACCCTATGGCGAAATGTGTAGAATTGCAGGAATTTGCTGCTCACTTTCCTCTCCGCCCATGATAAAATGAGTAATGGGGGGTTGGCGGGTTGGCGGGTTGCGGGTGGGGGTTGGCGGTGGCGGTGGCGGCACAACTGCGGCCCCTCATGATGAGTTCAGATCTTTTGTGACCCCCCACCCCCCCCATCAAAATTAACCATCCCTGCTCTACTAGTAGTAATAATAGTATTATTGTACATGACATTAGTGATCCGTGTAATACTTTTTTATGTCATTATAATGGATTATATGGTTTAATCGATTAATGGAAAATAATTCAATTTGTATAGCGCTTTTCAAAGCACTTTACATTGTGTAAGGGTACACATGAAGAGGTATTTGCTACACGTCATTCAACGTTTCTCATTATGTTCCTCTGTGCAGGTTGGCTGATCCTTTTGGGAGTGCTTGTGGCACTGGTTGCTATTCTGCTTGTGTGTGTTGTTGTGGTCAAGCGTAAGAGGTAGGTCTCACTTCACCAGTCCGAATTCTGGTCGAAAATTAATGAAGACTGTGTACATTTCTCTCTCTCTCTCTTTCTTTCTCTCTCTCTCTCTCTCTCTCTCTCTCTCTCTCTCTCTCTCTCTCTCTCTCTCTCTCTCTCTCGCTCTCTCTCTCTCGCTCTCTCTCTCTGTTAGCTGGTAACAGCATCCTAATGTGTGCACTGCTCCCTCTCTCTGTCTGTTAGCTGGTGCAGTCAGCAGCAGACCCTGATGATCACCAACAAGGATGGGAATGAGAGTAACGGTGCGGCGGCGTCAGTGGCTAGCTCCCGCGCCCAGGAGAGAGAGCAGGAGATGGTGACCCTGATGAATAAAGAGAAGATCCAGGAAAACGGAAACACAGAGGAGTTCACCGCCATCACACTGGAGGAGTCCCCAGAGAAAGAACAGCTAGCGTGAGAGAGAGAGAGAGAGAGAGGAGAGAGAGAGAGAGAGAGAGAGAGAGAGAGAGAGAGAGAGAGAGAGAGAGAGAGAGAGAGAGAGAGAGAGAGAGAGAGAGAGAGAGAGAGAGAGAGAGAGAGAGAGAGAGAGAGAGAGAGAGAGAGAGAGAGAGAGAGAGAGAGAGAGAGAGAGAGAGAGAGAGAGAGAGAGAGAGAGAGACTTTGGCCTGGTACCAAGCAGACAGACACACTGAACATGCCAGCTGGGGTTGGGGTGGGGGCTTTTTAAAATGGAATGGGTGTTTAATGCTCTATTGATTCTGTTTGTTGTTTTATTCTGGTGAGCATGGGTGGTTTATCCCACCTACTTGTTACTAAGGTACAACACCTGAAACTGGAACGACCCTTTGCTTGTCTGTCAGATGGGCTAGATAGACCATTAAAACCAAGAAGAGCAGAATGATGCTTTATACCATCCTATGTCAGGGTGGTTAGAATTGGATAGTTTCCAGACCCAGGGTTTGGACTGAGTTTCTACAGCAGGGGTGTAAACCCAGGCTTCTGGAGAGACACAGAAATACACACCTGTTGATATTCACCCCTGCCTTTCAATCAGGGTCTAATCTAAATCTGAGAAAATCAGTCTGGCTTCTCTAGACAATCGGTAACATTAATTAATCAATTGAGTGCCAGGTTGAAGTGAAACCCTGCAGACCCTGTGACCCTGGATGACTGGAGGTTGACAATGACAAGCCTGCTCTAAAGCCTGATGTATGCTGGGCTCTGAATGGAGATGTTGCAGGTGTTTGTGTGTGTGTATGTGCGTGTGCGGTGAGTATTTGTTTGTATATGTATGTCTGTATATGTGTTTGTATGTGGGGAGAGTTAAAGTGGCTTCATAAAGGCACAGGGATGTGGGTGGAAGATTTTAACGGTGGGGGATGGGGAGCTTGGATGCCCTCCAAGTTCAATAGGGGATTCAGATTTGAAGGACATTGTTGATACTGTGTCACTCAAAGCTTTTGAGGCATTCGGTTGGAAAATAGACACATACAGTGGGGGAAAAAAGTATTTAGTCAGCCACCAATTGTGCAAGTTCTCCCACTTAAAAAGATGAGAGAGGCCTGTAATTTTCATCATAGGTACACGTCAACTATGACAGACAAAATGAGAAAAAAAAATCCAGAAAATCACATTGTAGGATTTTTAATGAATTTATTTGCAAATTATGGTGGAAAATAAGTATTTGGTCAATAACAAAAGTTTCTCAATACTTTGTTATATACCCTTTGTTGGCAATGACACAGGTCAAACGTTTTCTGTAAGTCTTCACAAGGTTTTCACACACTGTTGCTGGTATTTTGGCCCATTCCTCCATGCAGATCTCCTCTAGAGCAGTGATGTTTTGGGGCTGTCGCTGGGCAACACAGACTTTCAACTCCCTCCAAAGATTTTCTATGGGGTTGAGATCAGGAGACTGGCTAGGCCACTCCAGGACCTTGAAATGCTTCTTACGAAGCCACTCCTTCATTGCCCGGGCGGTGTGTTTGGGATCATTGTCATGCTGAAAGACCCAGCCACGTTTCATCTTCAATGCCCTTGCTGATGGAAGGAGGTTTTCACTCAAAATCTCACGATACATGGCCCCATTCATTCGTTCCTTTACACGGATCAGTCGTCCTGGTCCCTTTGCCGAAAAACAGCCCCAAAGCATGATGTTTCCACCCCCATACTTCACAGTAGGTATGGTGTTCTTTGGATGCAACTCAGCATTCTTTGTCCTCCAAACACGACGAGTTGAGTTTTTACCAAAAAGTTATATTTTGGTTTCATCTGACCATATGACATTCTCCCAATCCTCTTCTGGATCATCCAAATGCACTCTAGCAAACTTCAGACAGGCCTGGACATTTACTGGCTTAAGCAGGCGGACACGTCTTGCACTGCAGGATTTGAGTCCCTGGCAGCGTAGTGTGTTACTGATGGTAGGCTTTGTTACTTTGGTCCCAGCTCTCTGCAGGTCATTCACTAGGTCCCCCCGTGTGGTTCTGGGATTTTTGCTCACCGTTCTTGTGATCATTTTGACCCTACGGGGTGAGATCTTGCGTGGAGCCCCAGATCGAGGGAGATTATCAGTGGTCTTGTATGTCTTCCATTTCCTAATAATTGCTCCCACAGTTGATTTCTTCAAACCAAGCTGCTTACCTATTGCAGATTCAGTCTTCCCAGCCTGGTGCAGGTCTACAATTTTGTTTCTGGTGTCCTTTGTCAGCTCTTTGGTCTTGGCCATAGTGGAGTTTGGAGTGTGACTGTTTGAGGTTGTGGACAGGTGTCTTTTATACTGATAACAAGTTCAAACAGATGCCATTAATACAGGTAACGAGTGGAGGACAGAGGAGCCTCTTAAAGAAGAAGTTACAGGTCTGTGAGAGCCAGAAATCTTGCTTCTTTGTAAGTGACCAAATACTTATTTTCCACCATAATTTGCAAATAAATTCATAAAAAATCCTACAATGTGATTTTCTGGATTTTTTTTTCTCAATTTGTCTTTCATAGTTGACGTGTACCTATGATGAAAATTACAGGCCTCTCTCATCTTTTTAAGTGGGAGAACTTGCACAAATAGTGGCTGACTAAATACTTTTTTGCCCCACTGTACACCCGCACACTCACAGAAATGTGAAAACTAAACAGACATGGGTGGATCATTTGGCTCGATGTTCATGGGATTCATATTGTTTCTGATGATGGGTAAATGTGTGATGTTGTGGCCCACTGATGTCGTTATCAATCCCTCACATTTTTTTCCGATATTAACCTTGTGTATATTTCACTTGTTTCCTGTGGATTGGGGTTTTATTTTGTTTTTACAAGAAAACACAATGTTACTATTTTAATTTATGCAGTTTCGATTTATTTTATTTTTTTTGCTTATGTAAATACTATATGTGTGTTTTCCAAATGACGTAGAAATAGTTGTCAATCGTCTTTTTGGCATGCACATGCCCTTTAATGACTAAAGAAAAGCTGCCATATTTGAGTTATTTAATCAAATGCAGAATCTAAGGAGGTGTTCAGTTGTGATAGAACATTTGCAGTAGTCAGAGTGGATATTGTATGAATCAACTTCATGTATAGTATTCAAGACTGTGCATTTTAAATACCTTTATTATGATGTCAATTAACATGGTCTGTATACATAATTAAATCATGTTGAATAGCGCATAGGATTGTATGTAATATCAACAACTTTCTGAAAATAGTAGCAATGGTCAGATTTGGATGTTCGGGTTCACATGTATTTTACCCTATAATTCACTTCATACTATATTGACAGAAGCGTGCAGTCTACAATGATCTAGCATTGTGTAGTAATGCATTAAACTGTGATGAATAGCATCCAATGGCACCTAACATATAGAGCCCTAGGAGTGCTGGAGCTCCTACCCTTTTGCCCTCCTATGAAAAATGTGTCCTTTTGATTGGTGGTGTTTTTAAAAACGAGTTTATTTTGTCTCTTGTAACTTTAAATTCAATGCATTGCATAAAACTAGATCATTTCTCATGAACTCATTAATCTTGAAAGAAAGTCCTCTGCCACCGCAACAGTGCATTGCAGCGCTTGTCCTCATCACATGCACAAGCTTCTCACCTCTTCTAATATTATAGTAGAATATGTAAGATGCAAAAATATTCAAGGAATTTGCAGTGTACAAACTTAACATGATGAACAGGAATTACATTTACGCTAACGGGTGACCCAAAGTAACTATCTGAAAGCCACGCCTCCAATAAGCCATGCCTCCAATCTGATAGGTTTCCACCTCTACAATATATTATTAAAATAATAATTGAACCCCCCCCCCACCCCCCATCACAAAAAGGTTCTGGTTTGAACCTTTGTTAAAACAAGGGTTAACATAAGACCCTTTTCAGATAGAACGGTTCTGCCGGTGTGGCAACCCAAAAGGTTCTTCCAGACACCTTTACTTCTAAGAGTGTACATTAGCGATGATCAGATGATATAGCCTACCAACCCCAGGAGTGGTTCTAGGCTAGCAAAGAAGTAGTGGTTCTTTCTAACTCCCTTTCTGGGTTTTTTTGGTTAAAAAAAAGAAGGTGAATCTGGCTACAGGAGCAGTAGAAACGTATGAATGGAATTAAGGTCGATTTTTTTCTCTCACTTTGAGCACCTGCCCCATCAAAGGTCTGTGCACGGCCCTGGCACCTAATAACAGTTGTTAACTGCCAACATAAAAACCAATCTACAATCCTGAGGAGTGACTGCCTCCCTCACTGACTAAACGATTACAAATGATCAGGACACACAGATATTACAGTAATGGGCAGAACAGTAGAACTCCAAGAACAACACTGGATTGTAATTCTCTGGGTTCCTTTGTAACAAAGGAGCAGAGGCCATCTTGTTTCTGTGGCTTTCCCTTTTATGTGATGGAGGGATCAAATAAAATAAAATTGTATTTGTCACATGCTTTGTAAACAACAGGTGTAGATTAACAGTGAAATTATTGCTTACATGCCCTTCCCAACAATGCAGAGAAAAAAGATAAGAAATAATATCAAAATAATAACACAAAAATAAATACACAATGAGTAACAATAACTTGTGTGATTGTGTGTGGGATCGAGGGTGATGAATGCATATGTCTCTGGCCAGGAGCTCTGTGTTGCCATACTGATCCAGGACCCAATGTGCCCATTGCTCCACACATCTACATGATTACATATTCATCTTTATGCTGACTCTTTCTTTCATAGGCAAATCACTTCTATGTGTGATTGTGTGTGGGAATTGTGAATCATCCCATATCGGTTTGACAGTACATTTGTCATGCCTTTTCAGTAAGAGGCAACCGATTTGAATCACTCCATGTGTCCCAAGTTTTTTTTAGGGCTTTTTGCCTCCATTTTCGTTTATTGTTTTTGTTGCTTTCATTTGATTCACTTTTAGGAAAATTAGCAAATAATTTAGCGTAGGAGTGTATAATGATGAATTAACAAAACATTGTTCATGATAAAGATTTGTAAAGTCATGGATGAAATAAATGTGTATAGAGGAAATTATTGATTGTGTTGTTCATTCAGCAAAAAGGGCGAGGGAGGGAGAGAGAAAGAAAGAAATAGAGAGGGGATGGAGAGAAAAGGGCTGGAGCGCTGCTCGGGAGCAGGAGAAAGTATGGTTGCCATGGCATCCATGCCATGATGCAAGAGTATGTTTAACCCAGGCAAGATAGAGGGACAACAAGACAAAGACAGCCATTTTGAAAGCTGGAAAGGGTATGTTCTTGTATGTGTCTGTGAGTGTGTGAGGTAATCGTGAAAGGTTAAACCAGTCTCATATACAGTGAGGGAAAAAAGTATTTCGTCCCCTGCTGATTTTGTACGTTTGTCACGATCGTTACAGGAAGCGGACCAAGGCGCAGCGTGATAGGCGTACATACTTTATTAAGTACACTCACGAACAAAAACAACAAACGATACGTGAAGTCCTAGGTCATAACACAAACCTTACGGAACAAGATCCCACAATAAACAGTGCCAAACAGGCTGCCTAAGTATTGTCCCCAATCAGAGACAACGAGCTACAGCTGTCTCTGATTGGGAACCACCCTGGCCAACATAGAAATACACGAACTAGAACACAAACCTAGAAAACTAAACAATGAAACCTACACACCCTGGCTCAACATATAAGAGTCCCCAGAGCCAGGGCGTGAGAGTACCCCCCCAAGGCGCGGACTGTGACCGCGCCACAACACCACAACAGGGTAGGGGCCGGGTGGGCATTCCGCCTCGGAGGCGGATCCGGCTCCGGGCGTGACCACCACTTTATCTCTACCCACCCGTAGCGCCCCTGGTCTGATCTGGCCCCGCTGGCCGGAGCTGGACTGGACACCGGTGGAGCGGATTGCTCTAGCTCCGATGTGGAGCAGCTGACCGGTGCCGGACCAGGCACCGGTGGAACAGGCACAGACCGTGCCGGACTGACGATGCGCACCACTGGCTTGGTGCGGGGAGAAGGAACGGGCCGGAACGGGCTGGCGATGCGCACCACTGGCTTGGTACGGGGAGCAGGAACGGGCCGGACCGGGCTGACGACGCGCACCACTGGCTTGGTGCGGGGAGCAGGAACAGACCGCACCGGGCTGGCGACGCGCACCACTGGCCTGGTGCGGGAGCAGGAACGGGCCGGACCGGGCTGGCGACGCGCACCACTGGCTTGGTGCGGGGAGCAGGAACAGGCCGGACCGGGCTGGCGACGCGCACCATTGGCTTGGTGCGGGGTGCAGGAACAGGCCGGACCGGGCTGACGACGCGCACCACTTCCTCATAAATCTCCGCTCCCTCTGCTGCCTAACCAGTTCCTCTCGCCGTGCCTCCACACTCTCCTTCTCCCTCGTGACCAGTGGCCCCCATAACCTGGTGGCCTCCTCTGTTATCCTGCTGAACCGCTCTATCGCGGCCTCCCGCTGCCTCGTCGTCCACGGCGTGAGCCCCCCCAAAAAATGTTTTGGGCTTGTCTATCCCCCGTGAACATGGCCTCCATGGCTCTCGCCAGACTCTCACTCTTCTCCTCCCAAGTCCATCCTCTCTCCTCCTCACACTGCTTGATCCAGTCGTGGTGGGATCTTCTGTCACGATCGTTACAGGAAGCGGACCAAGGCGCAGCGTGATAGGTGTACATACTTTATTAAGTACACTCACGAACAAAAACAACAAACGATACGTGAAGTCCTAGGTCATAACACAAACCTTACGGAACAAGATCCCACAATAAACAGTGCCAAACCGGCTGCCTAAGTATGGTCCCCAATCAGAGACAACGAGCTACAGCTGTCTCTGATAGGGAACCACCCTGGCCAACATAGAAATACACGAACTAGAACACAAACCTAGAAAACTAAACAATGAAACCTACACACCCTGGCTCAACATATAAGAGTCCCCAGAGCCAGGGTGTGACAACGTTTGCCCACTGACAAAGAAATGATCAGTCTATAATTTTAATAGTAGGTTTATTTGAACAGTGAGAGACAGAATAACAAAAAAAATACAGAAAAGCTCATGTCAAAAATTGTATAAATTGATTTGCATTTTAATGAGGGAAATAAGTATTTGACCCCCTCTCAATCAGAAAGATTTCTGGCTCCCAGGTGTCTTTTATACAGGTAACGAGCTGAGATTAGGAGCACACTCTTAAAGGGAGTGCTCCTAATCTCAGTTTGTTACCTGTATAAAAGACACCTGTCCATAGAAGCAATCAATCAATCAGATTCCAAACTCTCCACCATGGCCAAGACCAAAGAGCTCTCCAAGGATGTCAGGGACAATATTGTAGACCTACACAAGGCTGGAATGGGCTACAAGACCATCGCCAAGCAGCTTGGTGAGAAGGTGACAACAGTTGGTGCGATTATTTGCAAATGGAAGAAACACAAAAGAACTGTCAATCTCCCTAGGTCTGGGGCTCCATGCAAGATCTCACCTCGTGGAGTTGCAATGATCATGAGAACAGTGAGAAATCAGCCCAGAACTACACGGGAGGATCTTGTCAATGATCTCAAGGCAGCTGGGACCATAGTCACCAAGAAAACAATTAGTAACACACTATGCCATGAAGTACTGAAATCCTGCAGCGTCCGCAAGGTCCCCCTGCTCAAGAAAGCACATATACATGCCCGTCTGAAGTTTGCCAATGAACATCTGAATGATTCAGAGGAGAACTGGGTAAAAGTGTTGTGGTCAGATGAGACCAAAATTGAGTTCTTTGGCATCAACTCAAATCGCCGTGTTTGGAGGAGGAGGAATGCTGTCTATGACCCCAAGAACACCATCCCCACCGTCAAACATGGAGGTGGAAACATTATGCTTTGGGGGGGTTTCTGCTCAATGGACAGGACAACTTCACCGCATCAAAGGGATGATGGATTGTGCCATGTACCGTCAAATCTTGGGTGAGAACCTCCATCCCTTAGCCAGGGCATTGAAAATGGGTCGTGGATGGGTATTCCAGCATGACAATGACCCAAAACACATGGGCCAAGGCAACAAAGGAGTGGCTCAAGAAGAAGCACATTAAGGTCCTGGAGTGGCCTTGCCAGTCTCCAGACCTTAATCCCATAGAAAATCTGTGGAGGGAGCTGGAGGTTCGAGTTGCCAAACATCAGCCTCGAAACCTTAATGACTTGGAGAAGATCTGCAAAGAGGAGTGGGACAAAATCCCTCCTGAGATGTGTGCAAACCTGGTGGCCAACTACAAGAAACGTCTGACCTCTGTGATTGCCAACAAGGGTTTTGCCACCAAGTACTAAGTCATGTTTTGCAGAGGGGTCAAATACGTATTTCCCTCATTAAAATGCAAATCAATTGATAACATTTTTGGCATGCGTTTTTCTGGATTTTTTTGTTGTTATTCTCTCTCACTGTTCAAATAAACCTACCATTAAAATTATAGACTGATAATTTCTTTGTCAGTGGGCAAATGTACAAAATCAGCAGGGATCAAATACTTTTTTCCCTCACTGTAGCTACACTTAAGCTAAACCATCCAATATTTTAAAATAGGTAGGCTAAGTATTTGTGGTGACAATACAACATAATTATGATTTATTTATTTATTGTGAAATTCTAAACAACCCTTTCACAATTTAAAATTACATCTAAAAAGGGATTACATTTGATTTCCTTTATTAAAGGCCCCAGCTACAATAAATACAATCTCAGGATATGATGTCTCCAGTTTGCACATAGTCCAGTGTAGTTCCTTGAGAGCTGTCGCTGTGTCGGCTTGGGTGTGGGGGGATATACACATCAGTGACGATGACCGAAAATTATCTCAGGAGGTAATGCGGTCGGCATTTTATGGGGAGGTATTCCAGATCAGGAGAACAAAAGGACTTGAGTTCCTGTACGTTACCACAATCACACCATGAGCTGTTAATCATGAAACAAACCCCTCCTCCTTTAATTTTCCCGGAGAGTTCTTTCTTCTTGTGTGCACGATGGACGGAGAACCCCGCTGGCTGAATGGACGGGGACAGTATATCCGGAGAGAGCCGTGATTCCTTAAAACAGAGTATGTTACACTCTCTGATGTCTCTCTGGAAGGAGATCCTCGCCCTGAGCCTGTCTACTTTATAGTCCAGGGACTGAACATTAGCGAGTAATTTACTCGGAAGCAGTGGATGGTATGCACGCTGCCTGAGTCTGACTAGGGCCCCGCTCTAGTCTCTACCTCTTCTTCAGCGTAGGCGTTTTGGTGCAGCCCCAGGGATGAATAGTGCTGCCTCGGGAAGTTCGAACAAACAATGACTTTAATCGTTTTGACTTAAATGATTTACTTAAATCATTGTGCAACATCATGGGTAAGCTATGGCCATCGTCTTTCAGCTCGAAAAAGTGGATTTCTACTGGTGTAGGCAGAGACAAGGTTTGAATATTGCTGTCCATCAATTATTCCCAACTGAATTTACTGAGCTTGAGCAATTTTGACAATGGATATACTGCAAGTTGCAGAGTTGTGTAGAATCTTATTCGAAATGATTCACAGCTCTAATGGCTGCCACAGGTGCTTCCACCAAGTATTAACTCTGGGGTGTGAAGACATAAGCAATAAATACTTCATCATTTTGTATTTCTTAATAGTTTAGAAAATGTTCCATCAATTTTCTTTCACTTTGAAAATGTGGAGTAGGTTGTGTAGAGCGATAGGAAAAAACATCTAATGTAATCCCTTTTTAGATTTGATTTTAAATCAGCAAAATGTGAAGACTGTGCAAATGGTGTGTAGACCATAGAAAAATAATGAAAGGATTCATTCTCTAACCCTGGTCATTTGACTGGTAAACTCATGGGTACATATTGTGATGCAATAATTTCCCATGGTATTTTGGAATGTTCTATCAACTGATGCTGGATTGCCATGGTAATGTATGCAAGTGATATGGCTCATGCAATGGAATTTATTTTTTGTAATGTCAGTTGAGTTGACTCAACAAATCACAGATGGAAGGGTACACATCCTGCTTTTACTTCCTGTCATGGGTACACTCAAAATTTCTGCTAGTCCACCCATTATGCCATCATTGACTTGAATGGAGACGTCCTTTCTTTTTGATGGCATAGACTCTATGTGGGGTTGTAGTAAAATGTTTTAATTGTTTCTTATAAAAACAATAACTAGAGTACTGTATGAGAGCCATGTTTTTTTGCACAGCATGTCCATAGAGAAGCCTATCCCTCAATATTCTGTGAATGTTTTATGAGCCTAAGATCACCTTACCACAAGAGCCTCACCTTACAAGAAAGAAAGATGAAAGTACAACGATTGGTTTGCTTTTTGCTTTTATTCTTATTTGATAGTGATATGACAATGACAGTAACAAGTTGTGTGTTTAGATAATTCCCCTTCCGTACTGCCATGATCATCATAGATAAACAGTGTTATTTTTCTATCATTAAGGGATGGGGGGAATAAGACTTCCTGCAAGTGCTGTTCCTTATTTTAGCATACTTCACTCTCCCTTTGTGAGAATCTTTAGGAAGTTGGAATGGTCTCTGGTACTTCTGAAGCTTTTTTTCCATCTTCTTTTTGAAATTCTCTGCAGAAAACAAAAAACAAAACACTGTTAACTGAGCTGAAGTATTTATCATATTCTTCTGTGGATCAGTATTAGCTGTGATTCATTAATCAGTCAATCAAATGTATTTATAAAGCCCTTTTTACATCAGCAAATGTCACAAAGTGCTATACAGAAACCCAGCCTAAAACCCCAAACAGCAAGCAATGCATATGTAGAAGCACAGTGGCTAGGAAAAACTCCCTAGAAAGACAATATCCTAGGAAGAAACCTAGAGAGGAACCAGGCTCTGAGGGGTGGCCAGTCCACTTCTGGCTGTGCCGAGTTGAGATTATAAGAGTACATGGCCAGTAAGGCCAGATTGTTCTTCAAGATGTTCAAACGTTCATAGATGACCAGCAGCGTCAAATAATAATCACAGTGGTTGTAGAGGGTGCAACAGGTCACTACCTCAGGAGTAAATGTCAGTTGGCAATCAGAGGTTGAGACAGCAGCATTCAGAGGACAAGACAGCAGGTGCGGTAGAGAGAGAGAGAGTCGAAAACAGCAGGTCCGAGACAAGGTAGTACGTCTGGTGAACAGGTCAGGGTTCCGTAGCAGCAGGCAGAACAGTTGAAACTGGAGCAGCAGCACGACCAGGTGGACTGGGGACAGCCAGGAGTCATCAGGCCTGGTAGTCCTGAGGCATGGTCCTAGGGCTCAGGTCCTCCGGGAGGGGAGGGAGAGAATTAGAGGGAACATACTTAAATTCACACAGGACACCAGATAAGACAAGAGAATTACACCAGATATAACAGACTGACCCTAGCCCCCCTCACACAGACTTTTGCAGCATACAGTGGGTATAGAAAGTCACCACCCTCTAAAGTATTCACCCCCCTTGACATTTTTTCCTATTTTGTTGCCTTACAACCTGGAAATAAAATTGATTTTTGTGGGGTTTGTGTCATTTGATTTACACAACACGCCTACCACTTTGAAGATACAAAATATTTTTTATTGTGAAACAAACAAGAAATAAGACAAAAAACTGAACACTTGTGTGTGCATAACTATTCACCCCCCCCAAAGTCAATACTTTGTAGAGCCACCTTTTGCAGCAATTACAGCTGCAAGTCTCTTGGGGTATGTCTCTATAAACTTGGCACATCTAGCCACTGGGATTTTTCAAGGCAAAACTGCTCCAGCTCCTTCAAGTTGGATGGGTTCCACTGGTGTATAGCAATCTTTAAGTTATACCACATATCCTCAATTGGATTGAGGTCTGGGCTTTGACTAGGCTATTCCAAGACATTTAAATGTTTCCCCTTAAACCACTCGTGTGTCGCTTTAGCAATATGCTTAGGGTCATTGTCCTGCTGGAAGGTGAACCTCCATCCCAGTCTCAAATCTCTGGAAGACTGAAACAGGTTTCCCTCAAGAATTTCCTTGTATTTAGCGCCATCCATCATTCCTTCATTTCTGACAAGTTTCCCAGTCCCTGCCGATGAAAAACATCCCCACATGCCATGGTGGTGGCAGCATCACATGGTGTTCTCGGGGGTGATGAGAGGTGTTGGGTTTGCGCAATTTTAGTCTCATCTGACCAGAGTACCTTCTTCCATATGTTTGGGGAGTCTCCCACATTCCTTTTGTCAAACACCAAACGTGTTTGCTTATTTTTTTCTTTAAGCAATGGCTTTTTCTGGCTACTCTTCCGTAAATCCCAGCTCTGTGGAGTGTACGGCTTAAAGTGGTCCTATGGACAGCTCCCCGCTCCTTCATGGTTATCTTTGGTCTCTTTGTTGCCTCTCTGAATACATATGCACCCACCACTTTTCCTTTATTTATATTTTTCATTTCACTTCACCAATTTGGACTATTTTGTGTATGTCCATTACATGAAATCCAAAGAAAAATCTATTTAAATTACAGGTTGTAATGCAACAAAATAGGAAAAACGCCAAGGGGGATGAATACTTTTGCAAGGCACTGTATGTTGCCTTACAGCCTGAAATGAAAACACATAAAATCAGACTTTTTCTGGCTTTATTTACACACAGTAACCCACAATATCCAAGTGAAAAATAAATAATAAAAAACTCTGAAAATAAATTACAATTAAAACAGTAAAATACCCTATTTGGATAAGTGAACACCCCCCTGTGTTAATACTTGGTGGAACCACCTTTTGCTTGAATTACAGCCATGAGTCTCTTTGAATACGTCTATACTAACTTTGCACACCTAGACTGTGCAATATTTGCCCATTGTTCTTTGCAGAATTGTTCATGCTCAGTCAAATTTCATGGTGACCGCTCATTGACTGCACTCTTCAAGTCATTCCACAGATTCTTGATGGGATTTAGGTCTCGGCTCTGACTAGGCCACTCAAGGACATTAAACTTATTGTCCTTCAGCCAAGTTACGGTTGCTTTGGGTCATTGTCATGTTGAAACGTGAACCATTATCTCATTTTCAACTTCCTGGCAGAGGGCTGCAGGTTCTCCTCAAGAAACTGTCGGTATTTTGCACTGTCCATTTTCCTTTCTATCATGACAAGTGCTGTTCTATCAGTCCATGCTGAAGAGAAACACCCCCACAACAAGATGCTGCCACCGCCGTGCTTTACTGTAGGCATGGTGTTCTTTGAGTGGAAAGATGTATCGTTTTGTGTTCAGCCCAAAAAGTTCAATTGTGGTCTCATCTGACCACAGCACCTTTTGCCATTTGGCCTCGGAATCTACAATGTGCTCAAACGAGACTTGATGTTGCCTTTTTTGTTGAGTGGTTTTTTACTTGCCACCCTCCCGTACAGGCCAGATTTGTGGAGCGCTTGTGATATTGTGGTCACATGCACAAAGTCGCCATTGGCTTCTTGGTAGCCTCTCTGATCAGTCTCCTCCTTGCCCGGTCATCCAGTTTGGAGGGACGGCCTGATCTATGCAGGGTCTGGGTGGTGCCATACACCTTACACTTCTTAATAATGTTCTTAACTGTGCTCCGAGGGATAGACAAAGCCTTTGAAATCTTTTTATATTATAGACTTGTGCCTTTCCACAACTTTATCTCGTAGATCTTTTGAAAGTACCGTTTCGCTCATAGTGGATGATTTGCTTTGAATTGCACTACTAAGCAGTGGAGTCTTCTATGAACAACTGCTTTTATTCTGAACTAATCAAAGTCACTACAATTGATCACAGATGGAAGCCAATTAGCTTCATTTTTTTTACTGTGTGTAAATAAAGCTGGAAAAAGTCTGATTTTATGTGTTTTAATTTCAGGCTGTAAGGCAAAAAAGGTGAACATTTTGAAAGGGGGTGGTGACTTTCTATTCCCACTGTAGATATTGGAGGCTGAGACGGGGGGTCGGGGGACACTGTGGCCACGTCCGATGATACCCTAAGACATGGCCAACCAGGCAAGATATAATACCACCCAATTTGCCAAAGAACAGCCCCCACACAACTAGAGTGATAGGCTGAGTATAGCCCACGAAGATTTCCTCCACCGCATGAGTCCGAGAGGGTGCAAAACCGGACAGGAAGATCACGTCAGTGACGCAACCCAATCAAGTGTCGCACCCCTCCTAGGTATGGCATGGAAGAGCACTAGTAAGCCAGTGACTCAGCCCCCGTAATAGGGTCAGAGGCAGAGATTCCCAGTGGAGACAGGGGAGCCGGCCAGGCAGAGACAGCAAGCGCGGTTCGTCGCTCCAGTGCCTTTCCGCTCACCTTCACACCCCTGGGCCAGACTACACTCAATCATAAGACCTACTGAAGAGATGAGTCTTCAGTAAAGACTTAAAGGTTGAGACCGAGTCTGCATCTCTCACATGGATAGGCAGACCATTCCATAAAAATTGAGCTCTATAGGAGAAAGCCCTGCCTCCAGCTTTTTGCTTAGAAATTATAGGGACAATAAGGAGGCCTGTATCTTGTGACCATAGCATATGTGTAGGTATGTACGGCAGGACCAAATCGGAGAGATAGGTAGGAGCAAGCCCATACAGTGGGGGAAAAAAGTATTTAGTCAGCCACCAATTGTGCAAGTTCTCCCACTTAAAAAGATGAGAGAGGCCTGTAATTTTCATCATAGGTACACGTCAACTATGACAGACAAAATAAGTAAAAAAAATCCAGAAAATCACATTGTAGGATTTTTAATGAATTTATTTGCAAATTATGGTGGAAAATAAGTATTTGGTCAATAACAAAAGTTTCTCAATACTTTGTTATATACCCTTTATTGGCAATGACACAGCTCAAACATTTTCTGTAAGTCTTCACAAGGTTTTCACACACTGATGCTGGTATTTTGGCCCATTCCTCCATGCAGATCTCCTCTAGAGCAGTGATTTTTTGGGGCTGTCGCTGGGCAACACGGACTTTCAACTCCCTCCAAAGATTTTCTATGGGGTTGAGATCTGGAGACTGGCTAGGCCACTCCAGGACCTTGAAATGCTTCTTACGAAGCCACTCCTTCGTTGCCCGGGCGGTGTGTTTGGGATCATTGTCATGCTGAAAGACCCAGCCACGTTTCATCTTCAATGCCCTTGCTGATGGAAGGAGGTTTTCACTCAAAATCTCACGATACATGGCCCCATTCATTCTTTCCTTTACACGGATCAGTCGTCCTGGTCCCTTTGCAGAAAAACAGCCCCAAAGCATGATGTTTCCACCCCCATGCTTCACAGTAGGTATGGTGTTATTTGGATGCAACTCAGCATTCTTTGTCCTCTAATCACGACGAGTTGAGTTTTTACCAAAAAGTTATATTTTGGTTTCATCTGACCATATGACATTCTCCCAATCCTCTTCTGGATCATCCAAATGCACTCTAGCAAACTTCAGACGGGCCTGGACATGTACTGGCTTAAGCAGGGGGACACGTCTGGCACTGCAGGATTTGAGTCCCTGGCGGCGTAGTGTGTTACTGATGGTAGGCTTTGTTACTTTGGTCCCAGCTCTCTGCAGGTCATTCACTAGGTCCCCCCGTGTGGTTCTGGGATTTTTGCTCACCGTTCTTGTGATCATTTTGACCCCACGGGGTGAGATCTTGCGTCGAGCCCCAGATCGAGGGAGATTATCAGTGGTCTTGTATGTCTTCCATTTCCTAATAATTGCTCCCACAGTTGATTTCTTCAAACCAAGCTGCTTACCTATTGCAGATGCAGTCTTACCAGCCTGGTGCAGGTCTACAAATTTGTTTCTGGTGTCCTTTGACAGCTCTTTGGTCTTGGCCACAGTGGAGTTTGGAGTGTGACTGTTTGAGGTTGTGGACAGGTGTCTTTTATACTGATAACAAGTTCAAACAGGTGCCATTAATACAGGTAAAGAGTGGAGGACAGAGGAGCCTCTTAAAGAAGAAGTTACAGGTCTGTGAGAGCCAGAAATCTTGCTTGTTTGTAGGTGACCAAATACTTATTTTCCACCATAATTTGCAAATAAATTCATAAAAAATCCTACAATGTGATTTTCTGGATTTTTTTCCCTCAATTTGTCTGTTATAGTTGACGTGTACCTATGATGAAAATTACAGGCCTCTCTCATCTTTTTAAGTGGGAGAACTTGCACAATTGGTGGCTGACTAAATACTTTTTTCCCCCACTCTATAATGCTTTGTAGGTTAGCAGTAAAACCTTTGCAATGTTATGAAGAAATATTCTTGATATGTTCTTCAAAACAGAGATCAGGGTCCAGAATAACGCCAAGGTCCTTCACAGTTTTATTTGAGATGACTGTACAACCATCAAGATTAATTGTCAGATCCAACAGCAGATCTCTTTGTTTCTTGGGACCTAGAACTAGCATCTCTATTTTGTCCGAGTTTAAAAGTAAAATATTTGCCACTATCCACTTCCTTATGTTTGAAACACAGACTTCAACATGTTACATCGAAATGTACAGCTGTGTGTCATCCGCATAGCAGTGAAAGTTTACATTGTGTTTCCAAATGACATCACCAAGAAGTAAAATATATAATGAAAACAATAGTGGTCCTAAAACGGAACCTTGAGGAACAACAAAATGTACAATTGATTTGTCAGAGGCCAAATCAACCAGACGAACTGACATCTTTCCGACAGATTAGATCTAAACCAGGCAAGAACTTTTCAGTGTAGACCAATTTGGGTTTCCAATCTCTCCAAAATAATGTGATGATCAATGGTGTCAAAAGCAGCACTAAGGTCTAGGAGCACGAGGACAGATGCAGAGCCTTGGTCTGACGTCATTAAAAGGTAATTTACCACCTTCACGAGTGCAGTCTCAGTGCTAAGATTGGGTCTAAAACCAGACTGAAGCGTTTCATATAAATTATTTGTCTTCAACAGCTTTTTCAAAAAATTTTGAGAGGAATGGGAGATTCAATATAGTTTTATTTTTATTTTCCAGGTCAAGGTTTGGCTTTTTCAAGACAGGCTTTATTACTGCCACTTTTAGTGAGTTTGGTACACATAGGAGGGCCAAGCACAGGAAGTAGCACTTTCAGTAGTTTAGTTGGAAAAGGGTCCAGTATGCAGCTTGAAGGTTTAGAGGCCATGACTATTTTCATGAATGTGTCAAGACATACAGGATAAAAAAACTTGAGTGTCTCCATTG